>NC_134240.1:119393873-119993873 GCF_965152275.1 Natator depressus | reverse complement strand
GGAATAAGCTTAAAGTTATTAAAGTCTGAGAATGCTGATGCATTGGGGTTTTTGCAGGAAAGCTCATGTGCCCCCTTCTATTCCCAGCCTCTATTACCCTCCTCCCTCCAAAAAACTGTACTCCAAGCAGAGTCTTGACCCCCAAAAAGGGAGACGTACCAGAGACCCCATGAAAATCCACTAGGGACTTTGCTATTGATTTTACATGGAAGGCACCCAGCTGCTGTGGTGATGAGCAATGGTAGAAAACCCGAAGAGGGATGAGTCTAAGAAATGAGTTTGCTCGTAGTTGTGAACACAAGGAGGATGGTTGGCCCGTATTCGCCAACACAAGTCCTCCCCTATTTACCAACAGCTTGATTTTTCCAGCAGAGCGAAGCCATCATGTGATCTCTTCGCTGCAGAGGTGATTTCTCAGATAGTTGGGACCAAAACCAAAGGACCGCCATCTTGGGCAGGCCTCTGTTCACTGGGGAGCCAGCATAAGGAGAGATAAATTGGGGTGACGTATTCCCTGTAGGCTTGACGTATTCCTTAGTGAGCAGGCCAGCTGCTGGATTCTGAAAGCACCGTCTTCCCGCCCCCTGGTTAAGAACACTCCTCTGGAGCACAAGCCACAATGGCTCTTCTTTGTTGACAAGAGCACCATTGAGAGATGTCAATTTCCACCCAGTTGTAGGAGGGTTCAGATTGTGCGCCCTCTGCTGGCTGGCAGTAGCACAACAAAAAATATCGTAAGGTCAGGCCACGAGGGTAAAGTCTCTTTAAAAATCTCTCCCATGAATGAGTTAGTTGTAGAACGTTCCCTGACAGCTTCTAATGTAGATCAGATTTTGGCCCTAAGTTACTTGACAGTTTTCTTTTCTTTTTGGAGTATTTATACAGAGCCATATCTTGCTATCCTTTTATACTCTGTGCGTGGCTGTAGTGTCTGACTGTCAAGTGGTGGGTCATGGTGCTTTACAAAGAGAAGATCTAGTACCAGCAAGTCCTCTGTAGGGTCAGATTTCCTTTCATTACGGTGATCAGGGACAGACATCTCTACCACCACATTAAATGTGAAATACGCATGTGTGTGGGGGTCTGTGTGTGTATGCGCGCCCAGACACACACACACACTTACACTGTTCTGAGCACAGAAACCCTTTAAAGCCACACTCCAGCTTCAGTGCACACTGACTGCAGATTTTACCAGAGTTTAGTTTCCTACCAGCGCTGGAAAGGGAAATAAGCGAACAGATTGCAATAAAAAAACCACAACAACCCTAAATGCAGCCAACTGAGCCCTAAACTGCAGTTTAGCTGCAAGCCAATCAAAAGCCTTCAACATGAGCCCAATTCCACGTACCAAAAAAAAATTCTTAATTGCAATTACTTGGTTGGCGTAGCAGCACGGCAGCTCAGTGGGCAAAGCTGCTGGGACCTATTTGAAAGCAGCCTGGATGCTTGTTACAGACAAACATTCTGGCTGGGTAGCTTGCCGCAAGCCGTAGATGAGATGCAGTAGCGGGGTGTCTGCTTAGTGATGTTGGGGATGTAGCTGGGAGAGTGAGATCTCCAGCACTCCAGTCCCAAAAGACTCCCACATTCTGCTAAAGGTTTTAGTCAAGGATAGAGGCATGGTGTGAACAAGAGAGACGTGTTGGCTAAACAGCAATGGAAAACGTTCTTTTATTTCTCCTTCAGCCTGTGGCTTGCTGGGTTGTTTTTTATTTTTCCCCTCCAGTACAGTCAACTCCTTTTAGAGCACTAAATTCATCATGTAAATGTCACAGCAAGGCTTCTTCATGTAGGGTATCTGTGGTTCGCTATACCAGACACATGCAAGGTCACACGCAGACCTGTCATAAATTACATCAAGGCCTACTGTAAATAGAAACAGGAGAGGGAAAATGCAGAGAATTGGGGGTGGGGGGGGGTGGGACAATATATAACATTGTGACAGCTCAGACAACTCCTGGCGTGTTCACTTGCCACAGAAATATTTTTCACATCCAATCCGTTAGGCAAACGAGATGTGAAAGTATTTCCTAGTTTGCTTTAAAAATATCAAGGATCAGTCCAAAAAAAAAAAAAAGGCCTAAAATATGGTGTGACCATCTATAATGTTTTTTCCAATGGCTTGCCAGTCTGCTAGCTGTCCTGAGTGTAGAGGGAACATACACTCAACCTTTCAGAAAGCTCCGATTGCTGATCTCTCTCGTTTGCCTGGGGTAGTGTTGCAGGAAGAGGTAAAATCCAGTAGTTTCACCCAAAATGTCAAACGTGGTTTCATTTCAAAGTGTTCAAAACTCAACCATTTTCTGGTTTCCCACACACAAAAAAGTTTGCTTTTTAATCGTTTTGATCAAACGTTATCCAAACTGTTGGTGAACTTGTTAATCTTTTTGATATTTTCAATAAAAGCATCAAGCTTTTTTTTTTTTTAAAGTGTATCTTTGGCACACACAAAAACCCTCCAAAAAACCAACAATCCAGCAAAGTCCAATGCCAGGGGTTTTTTTTGTTTTTTTTTTGCAAAAAATGTTGGTTTTGGATAAAAAGCCATTTTTCAGGGGGAAAAGACGACTTGTTTCAAAAATTGTGAGGCATTCTACTCATAACTAATCTCTAATTCTTTGATGAGAAGAGGCAGAGCTGAAATATTGAAGGCATTCTATAGAGAATAGGATCCTTTAAAAGTGAAGTCTTCCTTTTGGATGGTCTGAAAAATAAAGACCCAACACAACCCCAAACCCTGGGCTGAAAACTAAATATAAACTCAAAACACTGGCTTCTTGTTTCTACTCAATTTTTATTTCTTGACAAAGACATCTAAATTATACACTGAATTTTACAACATGACCAAATATTGCAAATACCCCTTTGAGCAAATTCAAAAAAGGAACAAACTATAGAGCGTGTCTGGGCCAGATTATATCCTGCAATTAGACAGAACTGGATAGCCTAGCCCGTATGCTCTCCAGGGGAAGAAAATGCATTTTCATGTATGGTTTGTACGGAGCCCTAGCCCAATGGGGTGTGATCCTGAATGAAGCTGGTGGGTGCTATTGTCATACAAATATATTTAATAACGAAAGCACAGTGATCACTTGCAATTAGAAAGAATACAAAAATCCCTAATGTGCACAGAATATAGTTGGAAAATGGGTAAAAGGAGAACTTAGTATGTCTCAAGCCAGTGTTATCCCAGAACTATTGATGTTCCATCCAGAGCTTTAACTGTTCCACCATCTTTCCCCTTCTAAGAACCCAGATAGCGCTAGCAGAAGGCTCTCTAATTTACCAGACAAAGGCATTAGCAGGATCCAATGGCTGGAAGTTGAAGCTGGACAAATTCAAACCGGAAATAAGATGTACGTTTTTAAAAGTGAGGGTAATTAACCATTGGAACAGCCTTCTAAGGTATGTGGTGGATTCTCTGTCACCTGGAGTCCTTAAATCAAGGATTGAGGTCTTCCTAAAAGAGAGAGTCTACTTCAATCACAAATCATTGAGCCTGATGTAGAAATTACTGGGTGGGATTTAATGGTCTGTGTTATACAGGAGGTCAGACTAGATGATCGTAATGGTCCCTTCTGGCCTTGAAATCTATGAAGCTATAAAGTCTATGAATAAACTCCACCCATGCCAATGAGACAGTTTGTTTCCATAGAAACTTCCTTTAAAGGGGAAAAAGCAGACAGAGTCAGAAGGACAAAACCTAAACACCATAATTGACATAAATTGAATGTGACCCTGGCGAGTGCAATGGAGATTTGTTTTCAACGATGGCAGGTGTTCCGGATGGTTGTAACCGGTCTTATGCTTTGTGTTTAGACAGGTGGTGTTGAGGGAGGAGAGAAGCTTTGCTTAGCTGATCAGGGTTGAATGGACTGTAAACATATTAAAATAAGAGATGGCAGGTGAATTGTGTCTCAAGTACTTTTAAATTCCCATCCAGTAGATGCATGGAGGCTTGTTTACCACAAGGAGAAAGTTTATCGTCATCAGTATGGGATGGTC
Organism: Natator depressus; assembly: GCF_965152275.1. Taxonomy (NCBI): domain Eukaryota; kingdom Metazoa; phylum Chordata; order Testudines; family Cheloniidae; genus Natator; species Natator depressus. The sequence goes on along the minus strand of NC_134240.1, from coordinate 119,989,868 downwards.
TATTTAAGTCCCGCTACACACATGGAAATAAAACTCCGGTAGCCCCTCACACTATCACATTCTCTCCATTATTACCTGAACAGATTGATTACTTGTGCCTGCTGGATTTTAGCAGGGAGCATTGTGTGCGTAGATGCCTGCACCAAAGATGCAAGCATGCCTCGCTACATGCAGGCATATATCTATTGATCCAGCAAGCCATTTCTGGACTCAATGACCAACAAAGTCAATTTCCCCCCTCCAAGTTGAGACTCTAGGAAAAAATTAAACAAATACAATTTCCAAGTGTATATATGTCTGACTATGGAAAAAAAGGAAAATCTTTTCAAATGCAAACAGTTAATTGCGACACCCATTATCAATTGCTTCTTAGCTGAAAAGAAACGAGCCAGTGTAGTTTTCTGCTTGTTAAAGACGTGATAAAAGAGAAGGGAAGAGCCTAACTCAAGACTCTTTTAAAGTGGCAGGGACCTAAGGTCACAGTAGTGTGGGTTTTTTTAAAACTGTTGACGTTTAGGGGTGCGGAAGCATTTCAAAAACTCTACACTTTCAATGCCGCAAAGGTGACGTATTTCAAGGCTGGGAGCCCATATTCTGAAGCTTTGCATTTAGCCACTTAAACAGCACAACCTCGCTCTTTGTAAGAGAGCTGCGATTGTTTACAGCAGGAGGATGCACTAACAATAAAGCAAAGGCAGACACATGCTGTGATGTGTTACTCCGAGTAGCCCCTGGGAACATGTGCTGCAAAGATTCCTGGGGTTCCGGATAAGGTACTGCAGCTGGAGGTGAGAGTCACTGAGCAAGCTGATTTTAAACAGATCTGCCTGCATGTCTCATGCTGCCTTGCTCATTCTGCACAAAGCTAGAACCATGTCCCCTTGCGTATTTAGCTATCGCTTAGGAATTCACTTGAGCCTGTTTTATTCCCCAGTCTTTTGGTTTTTAAACTGGGGCTAGATCACTTCAATCTCCACACCATTCTCCTTCTGGGTTTGGAGACAGATGTACTCTGGCTCTCCAGAAAGCAGGATCACCAGGGTACAGGCAGGGCAACCTTTTCCCACACTGCCCGCCAAGCTGTCTCCTAGCGATGAGAGGGCAGGGCACGGCTGTGGTCATTCTTTGGCCTTCATGCTTGGGCTGCAAACAATGCTGCCAATCAGGATGGTGGATTTTTTTTTTTTAAACAATCTGTAAATCTGTATGCTAGAAACTAGCTGGACTGAGAGCCAGCAGCTTCTTTTTGCACTGGACGCAACTGCTTTCAGGTGCCAGTGACTCTTAGTCCCTGTCAACTTGGGCTGGATTTGAACTGGGGACCTAGAGGGGACAAGCACCCTTTCCTTCCTACCAGTTAGCACCCCCATCTCACCTCTGACACATCCATTTGGACTGAAGAACTTGTGGAATTTGTCAGCCAAGGGAAAACGACTCATCGTCTTAGAACAAGCTTTTCCTTCCCGCTTCCCATCTGCCATTATTCCAATCCCTACCCATACATGGGATTAATTCTAAACTGGGAGATTCTTTCCCACAATGGCCATTTCATGGCTCCAGCCTCATACCTAGGATCAACTGCAGAAAGCTATCCCCACTGCAAAGCAATTGTAGATTTTCACTCTACAAGTCCCAGTGCATTTCCTGAAGTGAAAGATTTTAGAGAAGGCAGAAAATACACTGTGTGTTCAAAAAAGAGAAAAGTGGGAGCAGTTTTACCTTGTTCTAGGAACTGAAACATGGAATTAACTGCGCTTCACTGCACAGTTACCTCGACGGCCAGGGTTTGTGGCATACCAAGACTAATTTCCAAAATATAACCGCCCACCCTTGCACTGAACATGGGTAACCACGTATTTGCCACCGTGAGGTGGCCTGCGTTTTACTTTAGCTGGAGGAAAAGCTACCCCTTCCTTGCCTTCAAACTGTCAAAAGCTTAGGTTATACATACATGCTCCTCTCCCACTTCTAGGGAGGGCTGCAGTGTCACTGCTGTATCTGGTTAAGATGAAGGTCCTTTTCAGGGCTACAGGGGGCAGGGGATGACGTGAGAATTCTACCCACCTTGCACAAAATGACGTGCGTCTTTTACAACCCACACTTGCTACCGAAACAACGCCTGATTTGGGGAAAAGGTTTGACTGACATCTGAGAATGGCCAGGATGACTGTGGAACCAGTGGGTGCAGGGCATGCTGTGAACATCTCGGTGACTATACTAGCTCTGCAGAAGCCAAAACACAAGCCCCCAGCCTATTGGAATTCTCTAACCTGAATCACAAGCTTACTCTTGTTTAAAATCACATTTTCTAATCAGAGGAGTGTGGAGACAGTTAATACTATTTATACGGGGGAGGGGCAAGTACAATTCCTTTATTGGGAAAAATAACTGTACTAAAGAGCAGGTAAAGGTCCAATTCCAGCCGTGGGTTGAACTGTTGTTGTTCCCTTTTTTTAACAGCTGTAGCTGTGCACAGATGGAAAAAACATTTGGTCAGAAAGCAGCAAATTAGTGCTTCCAGGATAGAATTCAGCTTCCACAGCTCCTCCATTTCCATGCAGCTCAGGGGGGTTTATTTCTTCTTTGCATTGACATTTTTGCAGACCCAGTTCATGCCGTCCTTCGGACAAAAGGTGGACACAGAGAAAGGCAGGTTAGTCAAGGAAGGGGATAAGGAATCCTCAAGCTGTCATTTGGAAAACGTATTTGTACCACTCTCCCCATAATCCCCCACAATGTGACATGTAAACTGCAAATTCCCCTTTGTTCAGTGGCTCCTGTCGCAGAGCTGTTATGGTCAGAAAAGGGACTCAGTAAAAAAGGGTTGTCTTCTCATTCCACCGCTGTGTCCGAGTCCTCTGAGTTAGGACTGACATGTCATTAAAAAGATTGAGGCTCAATTCCAGGTTCTGCTATGGACTCCTGCAACCCTGAGCAAGTCACTCAGTCTTCCTGTATGTCAATTTTAGAGGACACTGGCCCTAGAGTTAGGGTGCTAACTTGGTATTCGGGTCCAATAACCTGCTGAGCCACAGACTTCCTGTCTCTTTGTGCCTCAGATCCCATCTGTACAATGGGGATAACAGCCCTGCTCTGCCTCACAGGGGTGTTGGGAGGAGAAATACAGTAAGGACTGTAAGGCACTCAGATGCACCTGTGATGGGGGCCATATAAGTAAGTTAAATAGATAGACTGCCCCATCTATGATGATAACACTCCTCTACCACACAGGGTAGCTGGGAGTCCTAGTTTATTGTCCATAAAGCAAGTTGGGATCTGTCTTGAAGGGAATGCTCCAGCAAAGAAAGCATCATTTTACCTGCTCATGCGGCTGACCTAAAAGCCCTGCCGCGTGCACAAACTGGATTCTCATCAGCCATGTGCACCCTCTAAACTGCCCCCTAGAGTCCAAGTGCAGAGTCTTTAGTTAGTATGAAAGATGATGTTCAAAGGAGGAAGCCAGCTGGATTTTCAGGTCTGAGGTTTAAAAATCCATCTTTGGATTTGTAAACTGGGCAGATGAGATCGGGGGCAGCAGAGAGAGGACAGAGAGTCCCAGTGGGTCATTCGTAGAGTCACTTTGCTAACTATCACTACACCTTTAAAGTCGTTAGACCTTAAAAATATTTGAGCAGCCTGCTAGTAATTTTCTGCATTGTCCAGTGGCAGGGCTGCATGCCGTTTCCTGCTCTCTTATTTCTCAGGCCAGCACAGAGTGGGAGAAATAGGTTAAGAGCTTGATCTTCCCAAGAGCGTCATTAAGAGAGAACAGGTGGGAGAGAGAATATCTTTTAATTTACTGGACCATCTTCTGTTGGTAACAGAGAAAAGCTTTTGAGGTTACACAGAGCTCTTCTTCAGGGCTGTGTAAGCTCAAAAGCTTGTCTCTCTCACCAACAGAAGTTGATCCAATAAGAGATTTAATAATTTTATTAAGATAATGTTGAAATAAAAAGAAAACAGTACAGAGTTTAAGCATAGAAGTTTCTGGTTATCAGGGAATAAGGTACAGATTATCAAGGGGTGTGAAATTCGGTTTAGGAATGGGTCGCGTAAGGAATACATAATCTGCATTCTCCCCGATTGGGGGTAAAAGTTTAACGGTAAAAGTTCAGACATTGAGATATGGGGGTATGTTGTCCATATAATGGCGATGGTCAGGTGTGGAGTATAATGAGTGGATATGATGATGAGGATGGATTTACCCTCATTTGGTGGGATTTAATGTTCAGTGAGTTTATGGTTCCAGTTCGTATGGTCCAATGGAAAAAGTGTCTCAGTCCCTTTCCCATAGTTGATGCACGATGTCGTACCGGCTCACTACCTCACCACCTTGTCTCTCTAATAGCCTAGGACTGACATGGCAACAACTATGCTGCATATAACAATGGAAGAGTGTTGCTGGCACACAACAGCAACCCCTTTTGGCAAAGAAAGGAAATGCATAGATTGGTTCTGAATAGAGTCCTGTCTAGCTCTTAGCCAGAAAGACGGTGGCCATACAGAAGGTTTTAAAGAGGACACTGAATCCTCAGGGCTTAATCAGGAGCACATAAGGGATCTCAGTTTGAAAAGAGAAATTTACCCTGGTAGCTGTCCCATTGGGTAGTTCTTATCGGAAGAGGTCCAGTGGTTTTCTAAACTGACCCTTGCTGCAGTTTTAAATTATAAAACAAACCCAGTGGTGCATCAAATTACAATGGGACATACACACACACACACACACACAGAGGCCTAATTCTAATAATGGCTCTAAGCCTAACCTCAGGGAGGGTCACTTTCTTCATTTTTATTTAGTACTGCAGCAGAGATCAGTGTGTACAACACATTGTCAGAAATCCTCTGACCAAATGGGAAAAGTCGAGAGTAAATTCATTTTAAGGCCCAGGAGCTTTGTGTTTTCCCTTCAGTAACAATGTAAAACCTACGTGTAAAACATGTAATGCTTTAAGCAATCAATAGAGTGGTTTAAAGCGCATCACTTTGGAGAGAGATTTTCAAGGTACACGAGGCCATAGGTTTACAATGGAGCTAGACGGAGATATGTTGAAGCCCTCCGCTTGGTTGTGTTCTTTAGAAATCTGCATGATTGCTTGCAAAGGGTAAAAATGCTCCCAGAATGATTTCAGCTTCCCCAGTGTCTGAAGCAATAATCACATTTGCACACATCATGGCATACAAGGCAAGCAGAGCCCCTCATTCATTTTGAATGTAGGTTTACTTGCTGAACCAGAACAGCTGAGACAGCTTAAAGTAATAAATATCAGCTGACACCCTTTGCTATTCAGCACAGTAATCCCATAAACAATACATCACTGCAAAACAACAAACGCGCATCCTATCTCCCAGCTAATCTGACCAGAACCTGAATTTACAGTGATTAAAACTCGGCCCGGTGCCATTAGGGAGCTCAGGAGGGGAAATCAGCCCACTGGAGCACCCGAGAGGCGCAGGTCATAAAGCGAGTTTATGTTGGGATTTAACATGGCTGGGAGTCTAAACTGCATCAACCATATAACAAGGGCAAAAGAATGACAAAGCACTGTGAGAGACAAAAGATGAACTCCAAGGGGTTTGAAATCCAAACCTAGGTCACCTAACTTTTAAAGCAGGAATGGCTTTTAAAGCCATTTTATAGAATGAGTTAATTTTAATATCTAATTAGTTCATGGGGGAAGGTCTGAGGGATTAACATGACCCAGTAGGAAAAGATGTTTGCTATATCAGAGACATGAATAAAATACTGTTATCTGCAAGCACTAAAGATAACTTAAATGTTTTTATTGCAACTTTATTGTGTGTGGCATCCTTCCTACAGAGGGTATCCCAGTATGCTTTGCAGAGAGGTAAATACAATGGAAGGGAAAAGAAAAATATAGATATGGGACAACAAACTTTCAGCGAAGGTTTTAAATGGGAAGGAGAGTTGTCATGGTGGAGAAACCCCGGGAGGCTGTTTCAGATGGGAGGCGGTGAGCTGGAGAAGGCTCTTGCACCAGTACAGAGGGAGCAGGGAGGGGAAGAAAAATGGTGGGTATGAAAGACAGGACCAAGTCCATAGAGGATTTAAAAACAATGAGAGCAATTTTTCTTCTCCCCCTTGTCCTTATATTTTCTTGCCTGTACGTACTTGAAATTGACTCTTTATGAAAAGTACCTCATCCCTACAATAACAATTAAACCCTTGTGACTAAAATACATAAAGTACAAATAATAACTAACTTTGCACTCTTCAGAAGCAGTATGCTTTGGCATTAGCAGTTATTCTAAGAATGAACATGAATACAGTAGTAATATTCCTTTCCCAAGCAGATATTAAATCTAACGCCATAGATAGGGAGAGAGTTAGAATTCTTTGGATTTTACTGTCTCTATTGATTTACAAACAGCTAGTAAACATCAATAAAAAAGAAGCTAAACACTGAACTGCGGGAAAAGTCCATGCACCTTATTGAATAAGTCCCCTCAACCCACAGAGCCCTTGCTACAAATTCATGTCGGCTAAAACGCTGGAGAAACTACACTGCAAAGCATCTCATGGAACGATAGTGACGAGGCTACTTTCCACATATGGGCAACATATCCTGTGCATGGCAGTCAATGAGGAGGATTATTGCGAGTGGATACTCCTAGCTTTTCTTTTCTGAAGAGCTGGATTCAAATCCTGCATTTTGGTCACAAGAATGAATGAGACTGATGGCCCCTCACACAGAGTATGTCTACACTGCAATCAGTGAACATAAGAACGGCCATTCTGGGTCAGATCAATGGTCCATCTAGCCCAGTATCCTGTCTTCTGACAGTGGCCAATGCCAGGTGCTTCAGAGGGAGTGAACAGAAGAGGCAATCATCGAGTGATCCTGTTGTCCACTCCCAGCTTCTGGCAATCAGACTAGGTATACCCAGAGCATGGGGTTGCATCCCTGCCCAACTTGGCTAATAGCCATTGATGGACCTATCCTCCAGGAACTTATCTAGTTCTTTTTTGAACCCTGGTATAGTTTTGGCCTCAGAACATCCCCTAGCAACGAGTTCCACAGGTTGACTGTGCATTGTGTGAGGAAGTACTTCCTTATGTTTGTTTTAAATCTGATGCCTATTAATTTCATTGGGTGACCCCTGGCCCTTGTGTTACATGAAGGAGTAAATAACACTTCCTTATTCATGGTCTCCACACCATTCACAAATTATTAGACCTCTGTCATATCCCCCCACAGTCGTCTCTTTTCCAAGCTGAACAGTCCCAGTCCTTCTAATCTCTCCTCCTATGGAAGCTGTTCCATCCCCCTAATCATTTTTGTTGCCCTTCTCTGAATCTTTTCCATTTCTAATACAGCAGTGTGACTGCAGCCCATGGAGACATACCTTGAACTAGCTAGCTCCAGTAACAGCAGTGGGCAGCGGCATGGGCTAGTCACTTGAGTACAGAGTGCACACCCAGGGTCCTGGTGCACTGGTATGGCCTGTGCTGCCAGGGCTTCACTGCTATTGTTATTGGAGCTAGCGAGATTGAAACTAGCTCGGCTATGCTGCAGACACCCCTCTGATTGCAGAGCAGGCATACAGTAAAGCACCACGCAATGTGCCATGACTGGCAGTCTCTCTACTCAGGACAGACTGGACGTTGGCATAGTAGCTGGGGTAGATGGCCAGAGGTGAGCTGTGTTGGCAGATTTGGAGAGGGTTGCTGCAGGCTGGGATTGGCTGACTGCACTCAACTTGTTTTAAACCCCATGCTATCAGCAATTTAGCTACAAGAGCAAAGTAATAAGACCTCAAATACAAGCGAACAAGTCCCTTCCGCCCCTTAGGAACCTTCTGATGTCTGCTCCCATGCGATAAACCAGGGATCAGGCACAGTCACAAACTTCTGACCCCTAAACATGACCTTGAGGGCAATGAGGCTTAATTCCTTCAGGTAAACCTGGGTATGCCATAATCAGTTGGGTCAGAGGAGTTCAAAATTCGCTATCTTGGATGTTTTCAGCATACTCCTTATTTCAAATGTTACTTTTTTCTCTGTCCACGCTGCTAATATCCTGCCCCGGCACCTAAGATTTCCAGGCTGCTGCTTCTATCATCATGCTACAAGTGGCTACACATTTTTTGCCTAGATGTAAATTTCTTTTTAGACTCCTGTAATCTTGTATTCCTGACACAGTTCTGACAATTCCCTCTCTGCTCCCACATTAAACATCACTAAGCTCTCTGCTCCTAGCTCCGCTGTTCCTTATCCCCTGCAAGCCCTGTCTCTGTCCACCCTGGTATAGCTACTGTTATCCAAATGGGTTTTTAATGTAATTTAAAAGTGTGTCTAACTTGGCTAAAATATGGTAAGTCCCTGTGCATACTGGCCTTACAACAAACTCAGGGCCTATTAATGCAGCACATTATACTGTCAGGGGCCACTTTATAATACCCCTTGCCTGGGTGGATGGGCCAAACTGTGATATTAACATACTACAATACTAGGGCTCGGCTGAAGAGGGATAGGCAAAGGTGGTTCTAGGCCACCTTCCTACCTCCCATAATCCTGGGGCCAAACTGGCCCTGACACAAATTAGAGTAGTTTAAAGGCTGCTCTAACTTCCACAGACTTGTAATGGCATCACAGGGGCCATTATTGGTGTGAGGCTGAGCAGAGCATAATGCGTTCCAGCATTATGCCAATGGAGGATTCCCCGCCCGTTTAGGACAGCTTTAAGGACCCTCTGCACCATTCTGAGGAACTTGCCCTTAGCCTTTACAGGGCAGTAGCACAGTTTGGTCCCATCTCAGGGATATTATAAAATGGTCCCACGATGCAGCAAACTGTGCAATGCAGACTGGTCCAAAGGCATAAATCACATCCAACAAACGTTCAGGATTCTTATTAAGCAGGCCCAACAGGCAGGTAGATAGCAAAATGAAACACATGTGGCTGCCCCTTCCCACCCCATCTCTGTCTACCTGCCATGTTGTAAGATCATGGCACAATGTACATTACTCTCCCACACAGAGTGCAGTTAGATACTTTGTTCTCACAGTGCATCCCCCAGAGCAGGGGTGGCCAACCTGAGCCTGAGAAGGAGCCAGAATTTACCAACGTTCATTGCCAAAGAGCCACTGTAATACATCAGCAGCCCCCACATCAGCTCCCGCCCCCCCTTCCCGTGCCTTCCACCCAGCCCTGCCGATCAGTGCCTCTCCACACCTCCCAATCAGCTGTTTCATGGCGTGCAGGAGGCTGGGGGTGGGAAGGAGTGAGGGCACGGCAGGCTCAGGGGAGGGGGCGGGAAAGGGTGGAGTGTGGGCAGGGCCTGTGGCAGAGCCAGGGGTTGAGCAGTGAGCACCCCCCCCCCGGCACATTGGAAAGTTGGCGCCTGTAGCTCCAGCCCCAGAGTCGGTGCCTGTATAAGGAGCCGCAGATTAACTTCTGAAGAGCCGCATGTGGCTCCAGAGCCCCAGGTTGGCCACCCCTGCCCCAGAGCGTCTAACTGCCAACAAATCACTGTTATGAGGCACTGCTTCCCCTGTCGTCACCAGAACCAATTACCACCTCATACCATATACCATACACAGCCCACTTATTACACTGCTTCTGCTATTCTGCTACGCTGTCAATGGTATATAAACATGAGCTTTCACTTGCAAACTGGGTGAGTCTTTATGCCAGATTGTGAGGCAGAAACCAAATCACTACTGCAGAGAGACAATCCTTCTGCCTTTGCTAGCTCTGAATTACAGACAAAGTAAAGGTCTGCTTCAAATGCACTCAGAGCGTAATGGAAGTCTCTCTTCTTTGAACAATGCCATAGTCTCATGAACAAAATGAATGATGTGTCCACAGCTTCACTAAGGAGAGTGAGGAGGTAATGAAACTCTGTTCTTTGGAAGCGGAAACAAGCTGGTGCTATTGGCAGCCCAGTGGGTGACAGCTTGGTGCAGGGGGCTAACCTGCAGGGGTTCCCTCTAACCCAGTCACTTTTATTCATGGCTTTCCAAGGAAGCTGCTGTGACCTTTCTCAAGTCCCAAAAGGTTAATGTTAAAGGACAAGATGACAACGCAGATTCCCTTCTTAATTAACATTTTTATTAACGAACCTATTTCAAATAATAGTTAAATTCTCTAAATTTATATCATTCTATTAACCATAATCTAATCTCATTAACCTTGAAATCCCCAGTCTTAACTACCCAATTCTATACACCATGGCACTATCAACTAAACTAATTAAATGACCTTCAAACTGGTTCCCCTTCGGTTATTGTCATTATTTATCCTTGCTCATTGTTCTTCCTTGGGGCCCTCACCAAACCTTCCCTATGAACTCAGTTCCTGCACATACTCATTCCAGAGAAACCCCTCTTATCAAAATCCATTGGTACCGTCTCTCAGGTCTAACTGGGTACTATGCTCCACTGACAGCAATGGCAGCAGGCTTGTTCTCTTGGTTTCATTCTAAATACCGGATGCTTCTTGGCTTCCAGCATCTTCATTTATTTTTCTGTCACTAAAGTCAACATTATCTGAGAAGTTCTCAGAGTAGTGCACAGGGATCTAAACTCCCCATATGACAGCGCGGTGCAGAGATACTGTAGCACGAACCTCATGTGTTTGTCTTAATCCCAACCCTCCCCACAGTTTGAGGGGGTGGCCCACCTCTGTGGTTTCATGGGACACACCCAAAAGGCAGGATAAATGACTCCTCCCTAGTCTGAGCCAACCGAGATCTAAAATCCTTGCTCTAGTTGTGTTTCCAGAAATGTTTCCTGGCCAAAGCAAGAGCGTCTTGCTGTCTGGTTTGATGGTGTTTATGGCGCCATGGAGGTGAAGTGCTGTCTGTCTATCTAGATATCTATCTGAGGTACTTATGTGGCCTCCATCATTGCAACATTTGAGCACCTCATGATCTTTAATGGATTTCTCCTCACAACACCCCTCTGAGGCAGGGCAGGGCTGTTATTCCCATTGTCCAGAGGGGAAACCAAGGCATGGGGATTTGCCAATGTCACACAGGAAGTTTGGAGTGGAGCAGAAACTTTAATCTAGGTCTCCCAAGTCCTAGACAAGTGTCCTAAACATTGGACCATCCTTCCTCTCTGAGCTCGTTGGGAATGGGGATGGCTATTCACTCTACAAGCTCTAGGGCAGGTTATGACTTGCCCACCCTCCCACTGGATGATCATTTCTGTAATAAGCTGCCATCTTTTACAGTACCGGAAGATGGGGGTGACAAAGTGAGACATTATCTGGCTCATATCTAAATGCATTTCACTTAGGTTAGGGTGATGAACAAAATATTTAAGTCTGCAGATACTTAATGACTTGGCCCCTGCCCTCTGCTATCTGGACATAAGCACAGGAGTGGATTTTACTTCCACGTACTAGGTTGTATTAGACTTTACTAGAGACGCACAGGTGCACTGCACACATCTGAAGGCACAATGAGAAGCAGCAGACAATAGGAAAGCAGCCATGTAGGTCTAGAAAGACTTGGATCAGCTGGGGAGAGGAGCATTTTTCAGCTAATAGAGGTGAAGCTGATAATCCTCATTTTTCAGCATTTAACTCTTCCACACCCAATCATGTTTACAGCTGTTGGGCCAATACAGCTCCCTCCTGGAGAAATGAGTAGGAGCAACAAAGTGGGTGAGAGCCTGGGGCAGGCGGGTGAGTGGGGAGAGGGAGGAGGTGACATGGGGATGCATGTACACATTTGAAATATAAGCTTGTGTTCCTTTTTGCTTTATTTCTTCAAGAGTATTTAATGTTTGAATAATAGCCATTGTGGGGCAAAAATCCATTAGGAAACAGCAAGTCCAAGTCACCTACTGAGATAGTATAACATTATAATACCCTGTAACAGCACCACTTCAAAACAGAGATAGTGCTGAAATGTTTCACAAGCTTGGCTACAAATGCAGCCAAGTTTATATCTTGGCTAAATAAATAAAAGCTCTTGGAAGGCTACTGTCTGGTATATTTAGGCCTACACTTTAGGTTCTGTAAAGACAGATTTTTTTTTTTTTTAATTCTAAGGAAAAGAGTTGGGTTGGAATGTAAACAGCCTCCCACAGTGTTTGCAACCCAAATATTCAAGTATTATACTAATGCACGAAAGCGTGAAACCAACTAAACTCAAGTCCCATCTACGTTACAAAAAATTACCGTGCTGTAGGACCTGGTATGCTATTACGTGGTAGCACCCGACAAAGTTAAAACCATGTTTCAGTCTTGATTCAGGAACGTGGCTCAGCCTAGTCTACAGAGTTTTAGCCACGTCAGGTGCTACCATCATAAGTGGGTCCCACCATCGGGCAGCTCTTTTGTGCTGTAGGCTGGACCAAAGTGAAACTGACCAGCCTCTCTCCATGTCTGAGCTGAAGCAAAACCCAGCATCAGTGGAAGTAAATTTGATTTTGAAAGTTTTATGCAGTAGTAATCTAAGGAGTTAACAGCACAGGTAAGACAACGTGTTTCATGAAATGATTAACCTGACATCATCTCTTTAAAATAAATAAATGCCTTCCTAAAACTTGATTAAGATATTCTGCTTTCTGAGGAGCCCTTGTGATCACTGGCCTCCTTCATAACACCACACAGCCTCTCCTCATTCAGTAAGGTATGTTGGCACAACAAGCCCTCTCTATCACCTCACCTGCACACCTTCTCCTGTGAGGGCTGAACAAGACTGGATCTGCCAGATTCTATCACGGATCGTGTGTAGGTTCAGTCCCTCAGCAATCTCCGAAGCAGGGGCAGCCGTAAGTAAATCTTGCTTGTTAGCAAATATGAGCACAGGGACTCCGCTGAGCTTTTCTTCATCCAAGAGCTCGGCCAGCTCCTATATCATTTAAAAAGGGGGTTATGGGGGGGGAGAGAAGCCTTTAACCACCAGAGGATGATCATGTCTCTAATTAGAGTTATATTTAGGGCAAATGTTGGAAGTGAGTGTTCCAGTGAAACCTAGATCCTATTACAAAAAAGCAAGAGAGTATACAATCATCTGTGCTCAGGGTTCAGAAGCAAGTTCTTTCAATTACAGGTTATGTGAGTCTTTAGCTTAGTTTGAAATTAACAGTTGTTTTAAAGGCTACAACTCTGCATTTTGCCAATCCCTGCTCTCTGGAAACCAACACAAAATAGATCGAGTTATTGCCCTGACTCATCCTTGAAATCAGGTGGTTCTATCTCTAATATATTTGAATCTCTGCGATGATGCTAGTAACAAGCTTCGATTTTTGATCCAAGTTTTATGAACTGTAACTCGTAAAAGAGAATCTTGTTTCAGAAACAAAAATCTCCCTCCCAGAAGGAAGCTGTGCTACCTACTGAAGGAATGCTGAAAGCCAGGCTGGACGATAGGTTTTATTGGCCAGACTTTAGTTTCACTTGCATGACATGTTGCAGCGTATTTTGTAAAACATGTGCTTGTTGGGGAGTGGATGGCTCAAGAACCGCTACAGACTGTCCTTGTTTTCGGGGGGGGAGGGAGAAGAGATCTTGTACTGCTGTGCAAGAATGAGTTGCATCACAGATCAGATTCTAGGCCAAAAAAAGCAATTTGCTTGCATTCTGAAAACCAGGATAAAACAGAATTGAGTTACAAAACTTTTTAAATGTTTCTGATCAGACCCAAGAAACGTTCAAGTCAATATTTACAAATTTAAGTGGAAATCATAAGAACATGATTCCTTATGATCTTGTTTTGGCAAGATTCAGAAGGACCTGAAAAGGTTTAGGCTTTAAACATTTGGTTCCATTTTTTTCTGGTAGAGGTGAACCAAGGGTAGCCCCTTCATCAAATTAACAGACAACTAATAATTTATGCTGATGCTGAAAGGAAAGCCCCACTTGAAATGCAAATTTCCACACACAAACAACAAGTATATTCCTAACTTCTGTATGGAAAGGGCATTAATGAACCTTACTTCAGAGAGAGTTGAACACAAGTTACTTACCTGACCCGTTTCTTCAAACCTCTTTCTATCTGCGCTGTCAATGACATAGATCTACAAAGGAAACAGGCGAAGGAGTTACTTTATTTGGAAGACATTGAAGGATGTAGTAGCCTGTGTAAAACTGAATTGAATCCAGTTCCCAATAGCAATCCTTATCATTTACACAGGCACAAACATTTATGTAAAGTGCTGTACAAACATTAACTACCCCTCCCCACGCCCCAGAAGGTAGGCAACTATCCCTATTTTACAGATGGGGAGAAAAGGGTCGTGGACTGGTCAAGGTCAGAGAGGGGGTTGCCGGCAGGGCTGGGATCAGAACTAGGGAGTCTCCTGCCTCCCAGCTCTGTGCTCAGTACAGTAAATCAGGCTGCCTCCCAGTGATAATGTGTCCACATAAACCACTACTGACTGTGTTGACAGCGAAGAAATGAACTGAATTGGTCATGGAGATTGAATTTCCTTCCAGGGCAGGGCTAAGACCATTGGACAGGGGGCAGCGTGAGAGGAGCTTGCACTTCTACTGATTATGCTCTGCCTGTTTGTTTTATGGAGAGGTGGGTCAGTTCGGCATCTTTCACCAGCACTGAATTAGTTAGTTTCCTTCCTTGGCAGACTAAGAACTTGTTTTTGAACCCTCTGGGGGTAAATGCAAGTGGCATAACCTGTGGAAGAGGTTTTAGCTCCACACAGTCTTTCAGGCTCCTTGAAGTTCTTGCTAGATATGCATTTAGTAAACCAGCTGCTCCCATCCCTCTGAACTATGCCCCTGTTCATCGCTAATGTGGTTGAAACAGTTCAGTTGTTTAAAACAATAGACAGGCCTAAATCAATGTGGAGCCTTAGTGTTTGCATATCATGTAACACAGGAAGGATTACACTGACCACAATCAACCTTCCCCAAACAGTAACTTGCTAAGGACAGTTGCAAAGAAACTCCACAATGGTTCAGGTACTGGTAGATGTGTGTATGTGTGACATGAGAGTCAGGGTCCCCAGCTGACTGAGGGGCCTGGCAACGAAACATGGGGCCTTTCATTTCCAGGTCATTGATATGAATCCATCCCTGACCAGGAGTGACTGCAAGTTGCTGACTGCTATTCAGTGGAATGAGTGTCAGTCTGGTTCTTAGGGGATCGGTGTCCATAATTCCCCCCATCACACCACAAATGGCACCCTTGCTTGCAGTCTCAGACAGAGACTCCATGCTTCCAGGACAATGTGGACTGAATATCAGGGGAAAAAAATTCCTAACAGCAAAATTGATTAAACTGTAGAACAGTCTCCAAACATAAGAACATAAGAGCAGCCATACTAGGTCAGACCAAAGGTCCATCTAGCCCAGCATCCCGTCTTCTGGACATGGCCAATGCCAGTTGCCCCAGAGGGAATGAACAGAACAGGGAATCATCAAGTGATCCATCCCCTGTTGCCCATTCCCAGCTTCTGGCAAACAGAGGCTAGGGACACCATCCCTGCCCATCTTAGCTAATAGCCATTGATGGACCTGCCCTCCATGAACTGATCTAGTTCTTTTTTGAACCCTGTTATAGTCTTGACCTTCACAACCGCCTCTGGCAAAGAGTTCCACAGGTTGATGGTGTGTTGTGTGAAGAAACACTTCCTTTTGTTTGTTTTAAACCTGCTGCCTATTAATTTCATTGGGTGACCCCTAGTTCTTGTGTTACAAAAAGGAGTAAATAACACTTCCTTGTTCACTTTCTCCACACCAGTCATGATTTTATAGACCTCTATCATATCTTCCCTAAATTGTCTCTTTTCCAAGCTGAACGGTCCCAGTCTTATTAATCTCTCCTCATATGAAAGGTGTTCTAAACCCCTAATCATTTTTGTTTCCCTTTTCTGTACCTTTTCCAATTCCAATATATCTTTTTTGAGATGGGGCGACCACATCTGCAAGCAGTATTCAAGATGTAGGCGTACCAGGGATTTATATAGGGGCAATATGATATTTTCTGTCTTATTATCTATTTCTTTCTTAATGATTCCTAACATTCTGTTTGTTCTTTTTGACTGGGAAAGGCTGGAGTTAGAAGGGACTTAATATGCTGTGAGGAAAACTCGTATGCTTGCCAGGGGAAGAGGTAACTGGTGACCTCATGCATTTTTTCCTCTACTTACTGTGGTTTCATGATCCTTACAAATCAGAGCTGATGCACACTGGTGGAGGACAGCATATGCACAGGAAGCTTGCAATGCAGCTGCCCATACTATACTGGTCCATGCTCAGTAGACGAGCTGAGGGATCTGGTGTCATTTCAACATCTTTCCTAAGCACTAAATGAAACATTATAAACTATAGTAAATAGCTATTTAAAATGTCATTAAGTGCTTTCCACAGTGAGGATGCCATATCTTATCTACTGTTGGAAAACTTGTTAAATTTACAAAGAAGGAATATCAACAGCTGCCTCCTCTAGGGTGAAATGCTATCTGTTTAGCTACTGCGCACAGGAACACTACATAACTGTTTAGGACAGAAAGTGAGGACCACCATATCCAGCCAAAAGTGAGGTAGTTATGGGACAGAACATAATTCTCCAAACTGAAATTTGGTCAGGGCACCGGGGCTGACACCCCTGCTCTTGAAGAAAGTGTCATGGGATGTGTAGTGAGGATGACTGGTCAGGTACTGAGCTTTACATCTCACCTGAAAGATGACCTCTCCAGTACAGAGTCCCCAACTCACACTGCTGGGGCATTAGTTCAGCGCTCACAAGGAGTGCCCCCTAACACTCACCAATCCTTTCTCTAGCAGCCACTGCCTTTTCTTTGGGGGTCTCCTATCAGCGCTTAACTTGTGAGATCTAACTAGATTACAGTTTGCGGTGACAGGGCTGCAGGCAATCCCCCAGTGCACAGCACAACGCCAACCAGCGCAGCACATGTAAAGTGCCTACTTCCAAAGCAGAAAGCCACATGCAAAATCACTGCAGGTGTGTGTCTGAATATGCAATCATCCAAAGAGACGCACCTTATTTGACTGGGTTAAGCTTCCAAATATCACAGGTGTGTAGAGCTGGAGTATCTCCCATTCACACACACCTGCACTGATCTGAATGTGCAATCACTTCATGGTTTTCAAACATTTTTGGAGGGTCCTCTCCCTTTGTGCAATGCAGATCTGAATGGAGCCGAGGCAGGAGTCTTGCGATTGTACCTTATCCTGGCCCCAGAGTTCCTGCATTGCAAAGCCCATCTGAACTGGTTACTGCAGGGGTAGCATGGGCTCTGTTGCACAACTCGAGTTTAAATTATCTTTGTAAATGCTGTGCCAGCATGGACAGAGTGTGAGAAAAACACTCACCTGCATTTCACGTGCTTTCTAAAAAAAACAATGGGCCAATATCAAGTCTGGTGGAGACGCATCGCAATTTCCATGCAAACGGTGGTGGAAATGGGTCAGGAAGTGACTGCTACCAGCCGTTGTACAACTCCTACCTTCCCATCCACCAGTGCTGAAACCGGTCCTTTTCCTCACTGCCCATTTCCTTACTCCTTCTACAAAACAGGGTTTCCCTGTTGTATTGAGTAGGCTGGGGGAGAGATGAGGGGTGCCTTCCGCTCCTCCGGGCTTATAATTAGCCTTTATTTTCCCGCCTCCCCTCCCTTGCAGTAAATGTAATGGGAATGTGGCGGCTTAATTGCTGCTACAAGCTTGGCAAGGAAGAACCGGGAGTCACATGGCCTGCAATATACCCAGGGAGACGCATCTTCATATATCTTCAATATACCCATGGAGACGCATCTTCACCATGCACGGACTTCAAGTGTCTGCTGTAGCAGTCACAGGCTCCCTGGCTGCTGCTTTGCAGTGCTGACTTTTGCCTACTTGCATAGTGCTTGCCCACCATACACAGCACCATAGATAATCCCTGACGGAGCAGTCGTGATCATTTTATGGCCGCCCTGTGTTTTGTGCCTTGATAGCCTACACAAGAGCTCGCTGACTAAGCTGGCTCTGCTGTATCTGAAAGCCCGTAATGGAGAAGGGACCTCCCTCCTTCAGTCTTGTTAAGCCTTGGTCGCTCTCTCACAGCTCCCTCCTTGTAAGGTCTCACCCTTGTGCTAGATGTCTTTTTATGTTCACCTTGGCCCCCTCTCTGTAGGCCCATACTCTACCCCTGTTACAGTGATGCTGAGTAGCCCAGCTATTTTGTATTTGTTGTGTATTTTATTGTGCAGCGCCTTGGTGAAAGGCAGCATGTTTAGTGATTAGAGCATGGCACACTGCAGGAGATTAAGAGCCAATTCTTGGCTCTGATATTGACTTTTAATTATTATTTTGTACTGAGGTAGCACCACTCCTAGGAGCCGCAGTCATTGACCAAGACCTCACTGTGCTAGCTGCTGTGTGAACATATAAGAAGATCGATTGTAAACTCTTTGGGACTAAGTAATGTAAGACTTTCTACATGTCCACAGTCAGGTCACAGTCCACCTGTGCCTCAGTTTCCCCCATCTGTAAAACAATGTGATAGCAACAACTTACTGTTCAGATGAGCTTAGCCGGTTGGGAGTGTGGGTTAGAGCTTGGGCCCTGCTTTAACTCAGGCTGGAACTCACCCACTTTGCAAATGAGGATGCAGGCTAAGTCACTCAAGTGCTGACAGCTCTCCAGTGCCTTTCCACAAATCCCCAGGCCAGAGGACAGACAAGTTCTCTCGCAATTGATGCAACCGACTGGGAAAGAATCCTACGGCATCTCAACACAAAACCATGGGACTCACTCCCAGGCACACACAGATGAATGCAGAAACAATGAGGACGCAGTAACGCAGTTCAAGCTCTGCAGTGGGGATGCTCACACCCAGGCAAGGCTAACCCAGGTGCTCATACCTGGGTGCCAATCACCTGGAAAACTGTGTGGTGTAGATATAGCCTCAGCGATCTAAGCATTGGGTTTGGATTTCCTAAACTTAGTGGCAACACAGGTTCTGTTGTTGGCTGAGACAATTCATCTTTTAAATCTTCCATGGGGGTTAACTTGAGTGACATACGGCTGGGCCGTGTCTGTCAGATGTACCTCAAGATCAAAGGCCCTTGCTGATCTGTACAGACTCTTCAGAATGTAGCTCACGCAAGCTTATGCTCTAATAAATTGGTTAGTCTCTAAGGTGCCACAAGGCCTCCTGCTTTTTTTTTTTTACAGAATCTGTAGAACTTTTGGTAAGAGTGGGGGATTTGCCCAATATCCCTGGCCAATATTCCCCCTCTTCCCCCACTGTGCAGGCTTGCGGGTGCCAGCTGGCTGCCACCCTGCCCTTAGAAGTGGCTGCATTTTGTATGTATTCTGTACAGTGCTCTAAGACACAATGTGTTGCATCCTGTAACTGTAAAGGCCCTACATTATAATTAAGCATTTAGTTAAGGTTTTCACGTTCAGAGTTTTACAAACATTAACCTTCAAATAGGTATGGAAGGATAGTCTTGTAATTAAAGATAGCATTATCTTTCTGCCTCTCTTCCACAGACTTTCCTGGCTGGCCTTGGGCAAGTCATTTAACTGTTTTGTGCCTCGGTTTCCCCATCTGTAAAAAAGGAGAATAATACTGAACCTACCTCACTATTTGTGGCTTAATTCATTAGTACCTGTAAAATGCCTTAAGATTCTCCAATGTATACTGCTACAGATGTGCAAAGTATCATGTTAACATTATGCCATTAATACCAGAGAGACTTGTAATTGAGCATGTATAGGAGCGATCAGCACAATGTGCTGGAAAAGTCAAAAATAACTGTGAAATGTTTCTGCCAATTCCACCATTTTTCACCATGTATCCAGTCTTGCCAATGGGTTCGGAATGATTAAGGTTATGCCAACAACGGCGTTACTCAGAATTAGGGTGTTTAGCACTGCCTGTCTTTCTGCCTGGAAAGCCATTGCATTAACAAGCACTCAGCCGTGGCCAATACTTACAAGAACATCAGTGTTTTCAAAGTAGTTCCTCCAGTACGGCCTGATCTTCCTCTGTCCACCAATGTCCCACACGTTCAGCTTAAAACCTTGAGACTGTACACTTTTAATGTTAAAGCCCTGTAATGAGCATAAGTAAAACCACACACTGAATCTCAGGATCATATTCATGAGAGCGTACCATTAGCAGCTTATATATCACGTTGCTGAAAAGCATGGCAAGATAGGGCCGTGTTGCTGTTCAGATGGATCAGCTGCGGGAGAGGTGAAGAGGAAAGAGAACAGCAGCCTTATGCATGTCAGCTTGCATATGTTCCTGGATCAAGGGCTGACACTGTCATGGCTACAGAGACATATGTTGCTGTTAATGTCTTTGGAGCGCTCAGAAGGGTAGATACAGCAAGAGGTGAGAGAGAGATGCCGATAAGGAAAAAAACAGAGGGCACTGTCAGAAGCAGGCTTAAGCCTATGAAAACTGAGTACACAGTACCGTCTAACCCAAAGCCAGAGGACTAAGCTTCATTCGACACAACACTAGTGCTCAGCTTAAAAGAACAGCTGCATATCTGAAGGGTCTGTTTCATCAACTAAAGCTCCAACTGAAAGGGTGTTCAACTGGAAAAACAGGATGTGGTGTGGCCTGGCAACGTGCTGCCACATGACCCAGGGGATCAGAGCTTGGAATCTGAGCGTGGGCTTTTGCTCTGGGGTGTCGGGGGCTGGGAATGCTGCGAGGCAGGGCACTCTGCTTCTAGGGGAGCTGGGGAGAAGAGCACCTTGCATAGCTCTCTAGCAGCCTCCTCTGGTCAAGTCAGGAGTGGTGCTGATGGCATTTTGGACTGGAGGGACACAATTGCCCCAATGGGGAGCCTTGAAGCGGGGGAGTAAAAACCAACAGCTAGGGATGACATGATCTGTGGGATTCTGGGAATGCCCAGGGGGAAAGAAGCAAGGAGCATAAAGAGAAATGTACAAGTTGTTCTTTGTTTGTTAAAACAAATCTGATTTCTGTTACACCCAGGTAAATCCCAAGTAATTCCACGGAACTCCATGGAGCTAGTCCAGATACACACCAACCTGCCTGAGGTCAGAATCTGGCTCAAAGGGTGCAAAACTTATGCTCTCCAGCTATACACTCATTTGGGGCTGGCTCCCTTTCTGCAGTTGAAAACACACCAATATAATGATAATATCCATAGAATCATAGACTATCAGGGTTGGAAGGGACCTCAGGAAAGACCAATCCCCAACTAAATCATCCTAGCCAGGGCTTTGTCAAGCCTTACCTTAAAAATATCTAAGGAAGGACACCACCTCCTAGGTGTTTCACCACCCTCCTACTGAAAAAGTTTTTCCTAATATCCAACCTAAACCTCCCCCACTGTTCTAATTTAGTTTTGTGTGCAGTCTTTAGCATTTCATAGGCATAGCTTGTATCTGAAATATGATTAACATGGCATGTGGGATGGAAACAGAACACACAGCAGCCTGCAGGCCCAGGAAGAGCCTTCCTTACCTGTGTCGGTGTGATGTGGCTGATGTCTTCAGATGCCAGCTGTTTCAGGAGTGTGGTCTTGCCTGCATTATCCAGTCCCAGGAGAAGGATTCTCACCTCCTGGTCTGGTGCACTCTTCAGTTTGCGCAGAATTGACAGTAAACCCTGCAGCAGCCAGGAAATCCGAGATGTTATTTCCCATGCTGAAACTTTTTCCCCTTCCACAGCCTTGCCCTCCTCCCTCTGCTTCATGGTACATGGCAGCAGATCCCACCACCAGCGCAACAGGATCTGAGGACTTGCCCCACCCTTTCATTCTTCCATTTCTCCACTTCTGTTCTCTCAGTGCCTCACTCCCACATGCAGCATCACCTTGGATCTAGAAGCACACAACTGCCACTAATATCACTCAGCATGCCAGCAGATGGGGGCCATTCAAAGGACTGTGTTGTCCAACTCAACTCCTGTAGCCTATTCAGTATTCACTGTGCCAGGGAGCATATCCCAAGGATGAGGTACATTAATGAGCTGCAGTCAAGCCACCAGGTGGTCTGTATTATTTTTACCACCAACAAAACCCCATTAATCTAAATCTCCCTCTTTCTAGGTTACTATGTGCTCTGTCATGACTCCCTTACCCAGTAACACCCCTGATTATCCAAAACCCCATTTACTGGTCCTCTAAAACATGCTAGGCAAATGAAACGTTCAGGTGTCTGAGGATGTAGCAGCTAACAAAAGTATCTCAGATCACTGTGTCTCATGGCTAAGAAAACTTCAAACATTAGCCAGGCTCAGTCCCTCGAGCTGACAGTATCATTTGGGATTAGGAAACGGAATCGGCACGTCGGTTTATTTACAATGCAAACCACTAGAAAATAACGGAGCTCGTGGGATCCGAGTTACCCAGGAAAGAATTTTCTGTAGTATCTGGCTGGTGAATCTTGCCCATATGCTCAGAGTTTAGCTGATCGCCATATTTGGGGTCGGGAAGGAATTTTCCTCCAGGACAGATTGAAGAGGCCCTGGAGGTTTTTCGCCTTCCTCTGTACCATGGGGCCTGGGTTACTTGCTGGAGGATTCTCTGCTCCTTGAAGTCTTTAAACCATGATTTGAGGACTTCAATAGTTCAGACATAGGTGAGAGGTTTTTCGCAGGAGTGGGTGGGTGAAATTCTGTGGCCTGCGTTGTGCTGGAGGTCAGACTAGATGAACATAATGGTCCCTTCTGACCTTAGTATCTATGAATCTATGAACACAACATAAACCTTTGCTGGTGCCAATGATCAGACACCTGCACTGCTATGAAATAACGGTCAGCAGAAGAGCATTCTAGGTGCTGGCATATAACTGAGGACCACCACTTACCCTACTTTGATTCAGAACCCTTCTGACAAGCACAGACACACAATAGAGAGGCAGTGCGGCAAGTAGATGGGGCAACAAATGGTGAGTCAAGAGCTCTGCCACTGATTTGCTAGGTGACCTCAGGCAAGTCACTTAATCACTCAGTGCCTCTCTGTCCCCTCCCAAACCCTTTCTTCGTCTTGCCTGTTTAGAATGTAAGCTCTTCCAGGCAGGGACTAGCTCTTACCATGTGTTTGTATGGCACCTATCACAACAGAGCCCCAGTGGGAATCTTGCTATCACACCTAATTAGAATCATCCTCCTCTCTGGGATGTGTCTGTGGAGGAAAAGCCTCTTCATCCCTTTTGGGTCATCTGGTTTTCAGTCCAGTCTCTACTGGTCAGGTGTTCCCATAAAAAAAACTACCATAAGAGGCACTGATTGACAGCCATGTGTGCTCTGTGCTGAGACCAATAGGACCTGGAGCCAGGAACTCACACTTCAAATCCCAACTCAGACCCAGAGGCCCTCCAGGCACATCACTGAACCTTAGTTTTGGAAATGGGGATAATGATATTTTCCAATCTCACGATGATGGTATGAGGATGAATTAGTTATAGGTTGTAAAGTGCTCTGTAGATGGGAAGAGTTCCAAGTTCTAAATATTTTTGTTGGAGGCCATGGAGACTGCTCCTGAAGGTGGCTCCCTCTAGATCAGGGTTGAGACACATTGGCTAAGGGCAATGGGAAACTTGTCCTGCTATTGTCTCTGCACTACCATCCTATTCTGTGGATACAAGACTTCGGGATCCAGTGAAATCAGCTATCACCACTTTTCTTTAGAAAGCAGGCTTTTAATGTAGCATCCTATTCCAGTGCAGGTGTATTGGCTCCTTGCTGCCTCAGCTTCCACCTCTTTTAAAACACCACCTCTGAGCACTTACAATACTCTGCTCTGCACAAGGATGGTATTAATAAGCTCCAAAGGAAGATCTCACTACACAGATCATCCCAGCTAAGCTTCTGATAACACTGGAAAACCAAAGTTATATATGACCCCACCTCTGACCACCTGTACTATGGGCATTAATTGAATATCAATCAACTAAACTATCTGACACAACTAATAAATGAACATACACCATCCCTTGTACAGGGGAAGTTTTTGAGGAGGAGTTATTTAAAAGAATGTTTTTGTAGGATGCAAGTAGAAAGTTAACAAATGTCAGTCCCAACTCGATGCTTTTAAGAAGTGATAGCATAATGCAAAGGCTAAGCCATCTAGCTCTCAAGTCTGGAAATGCAATAGTAAGATTAAAATCTCACCCTTAATGCTACCTTTTTGTGCCTTAATACTGTCTGTGCCTATCATACGTTGTCAATTAATAAAACTGGAAATGTATACTATCTAAGGTACTGTATGTTGTTAAATATATATATGATGGTAGCACCCAGACAGGACTGCTTTGTATTAGGTGCTGCACAAACATAAAGGTAGACACACTCTGACCCCAAAGAATTTACAATCTAAGATGAGTAATGGCAAAGGGTGGGGTAGGAGGTCAATCAAGTACATAGACTTTCAGAATTATTCATCAACATACTGACAACTTAAAAAATACAAGTTTAACCACACAACTAGTAACAAAGGCTAAGGCGCAAAATGAGCTACACCTAGCAAGGGATATAAAAGGCAATAAGAATATGTTCTTTAAATACATTAGGAGCAAAATAACGATGGAGGAAAGCGTAGGTCCTCTACTTAGCAGAGAGGGAGAGCTAATAACTGACGACATCAAAAAGGCTATGGTGTTTAATGTCTGTTTTGCTTCAGTCTTTACTGAAAAGGTTAGTGGTGACCAGATACTCAACACAATTAATATTAAGAACAAGGGGAAGGAATGGACGCCAAAATAGGGAAAGAACAGGTTAAAGAATATTTAGATGTATTCAAGTTAGCAGGGCCTCATGAAATTAAACCTAGGACACTTAAGGAATTAGCTGAAACAATCTTGGAACCGTTAGAAATTATCTTCAAGAACTCACACAGGACGGGTGAGGTCCCAAAGGACTGAAGAGGGGCAAACATAGGACTTCTCTTTAAAAAGGGCAGGTGATGAGGTTTACAAACCGCACACTGGAGAGCAAGGGTTAGCCTTGCAGGAGACATGCCAACTCCTGCCTGACCACTTAGCAGCACTGTGGGTGGCGGTGGTGGTGCATCTTTTATCGGGGAACAAGGAGGACAGGGAATTATAGATCAGTCAGACTAACTTCAATATCTGGAAAGATACTGGAACAAATTATTAAACAATTAATTTGAAAGCATCTAGAGGATAATAGGGTTATAAGGCATAGCCAGCATGGATTTGTCAAGAACAAATCAACCTGATTTCCTTCTGTGACAGAGTTACTGGCTTACCAACAAATACAAAATGGTAGGGTGACATCACTGACAGTGTGTTGGCCTGACAGCAGGACCTATGAGATGTACACCTAACCTGAGTATTACATGGAGCAGATTGGGGGACTGACAACCGTCTTTACTGATCAAAGTTTTCCCTTTTTATTCAGCCAAAAATGTGTAAAAACTAGTCAGTTAAGTATCTAAATGTTGCCTGGCTGAAAGACCCATCAACTGCTGAACAATTCTCAACACAGCTAACTCTTCCAACAATTAGTGATGACTTATCTGCTGAAAGGTTGTCCCTGCATGATACAATCTATAATGCTGTTGTGAGCTCTGATAGATATACAAAATGCTATCATGCAGACTGGTTCGATGATGATGATCCTGAAATATTGAATCTTCTTGATGCCAAGTGGCAAGTGCATGACATGCTCTTAGCTGACCCGTCCACTGAAGGCAAGATAAGAAGTTATGGGTTTAATCTGCAGCAAGGGACACTTAGGTTGGATATTAGGAAAAACTTTCTAACTATAAAGGCAGTTAAGCTTTGGAATAGGCTTCCAAGGGACCCCCATTATTGGAGGTTTCTAGGAACAGGTTAGACAAACACCTGTCAAGGATGGTTTACAACCTATCCTGAAAAATGATCCCTCACTCTCACAGATCTTGGGAGACAGACCAGTCCTCGCTTACAGACAGCCCCCCAACCTGAAGCAAATACTCACCAGCAACCACACAACAAAAACACTAACCTAGGAACCTATCCTTGCAACAAAGCCCGATGCCAACTCTGTCCATATATTTATTCAAGTGACACCATCATAGGACCTAATCACATTAGCCACGCCATCAGAGGCTCGTTCACCTGCACATCTACCAATGTGATATATGCCATCATGTGCCAGCAATGCCCCTCTGCCATGTACATTGAATAAATGGACACAAATCTGACATCAGGAATCATAACATTCAAAAACCGGTAGGAGAACACTTCAACCTTTCTGGCCACTCAGGAACAGATTTAAGGGTGGCAATTTTGCAACAGAAAAGTTTCAAAAACAGACTCCAAAGAGAAACTGCTGAGCTTGAACTAATATGCAAACTAGATCCCATTAACCTGGGTTTGAATAGGGACTGGGAGTGGCTGGGTCATTACACATATTGAATCTATTTTCCTAAGTTAAGTATCCTCACACCTTCTTGTCAACTGTCTAAATGGGCCATCTTGATTATCACTACAAAAGTTTTTTTCTCCTGCTGATAATAGCTCATCTTAACTAAATAGCCTCTTACAGTTTGTATGGCATCTTCACCTTCTCTGTGTGTATATATATATCTTCTTACTATATGTTCCATTCTATGCATCCGATGAAGTGGGCTGTAGCCCACAAAAGCTTGTGCTCTAATAAATTTGTTAGTCTCTAAGGTGCCACAAGTCCTCCTGTTCTTTTTCAGAGTAGCAGCTGTGTTAGTCTGTATCCGCAAAAAGAAAAGGAGTACTTGCGGCACCTTAGAGACTAACAAATTTATTTGAACATAAGCTTTCGTGTGCTGCAGCTCACTTCATCCGATGCATAAAACGGAACATATAGTAAGAAGATATATATATACATACAGAGAAGTTGTTAGTCTCTAAGGTGCCACAAGTACTCCTTTTCTTTTTGCTTGCTAAGAGTAAAGCAATAAATTCCCAGAGCAGGTCAAGATTAGGAACCTTTTTAACTTTAAATGCAACTACAAGAAACCAAATGCAAAAGAATAAGCTACAAAGCATCACTTATCTACCACTAAATACTTCTCAGGTGAGGAATGAAAAACAAATGTTAATAGATCCTCTCCTATTGCCGAATGATGAACTTCCAAACTAACACAACAGCCTACAAGAAATAAGATCAGCGTCGTCCCATATTCTATTCAAGTGACACTTCTTGTTGTGTGGTTGATCGCAGGATTATCTAGGTTAGCCAAGAGAGAAGGGGTTATTTATAGAAATAAAAGTATTCTCTGAGGTATAAAGTAAGCTGATTTAGAAGGCTAGAAGAAAAGCAAACCAATATATAGATGTGGACTCTGCTTTAGCAGTTCTGTTTGTATATATATTATATAGCTCATGTGTGCAGTTAAAATGCAGTCCAATTTAAATCAAGACACAAACTCTAGTTTGGGCTAGCAGTCATTCAAAAACATTACTGTTCTAAAGTTACATCTATGTATTCTGATTCTAGTAAATAGATATTTAATATCCGGGAGAAGCATCACTCAGTAAAATCTGTGGGGATGTTTAAAAATTCAGCCTTATAAATACCTAAATACTAGGGCTGTCAATTAATCGCAGTTAACTCATGCAATTAACTCAAAAAAATTAATAGCAATTAAAAAAATTAATTGAGATTAATCACAGTTTTAATTGCACTGTTAAACAATAGAATACCAACTGAAATTTATTAAATATTTTTGATGTTTATCTACATTTTCATATATATTGTATTCTGTATTGTAACTGAAATCAAAGTATATTATTTTTATTACAAATATTTGCACTGTAAAATGATAAACAAAAGAAATAGCATTTTTCAATTCACCTCATACAAGTACTGTAGTGCAATCTCTTTGTTGTGAAAGTGCAATTTACAAATATTGATTTTTGTTGTTGTTACATAACTGCACTCAAAAACAAAACTATGTAAAACTTCAGAGCCTACAAATCCACTCAGCCCTACTTCTTGTTCAGCCAATTGCTAAGACAAACAAATTAGTTTACATTTACAGGAGATAATGCTACCCTCTTCTTATTTACAATATCACTAGAAAGTGAGAACAGGCATTTGCACGGCACTTTTGTAGCTGGCACTGCAAGGTACTTACGTGCCAGATATGCTAAACATTCGTATGCCCCTTCATGCTTTGGCCACCATTCCAGAGGACATGCTTCCATGCTGATGACACACGTTAAAAAAACAATGCGTTAATTAAATTTGTGACTGAACTCCTAGGGAGAGAACTGTATGTCCCCTGCTCTGTTTTAACCACATTCTGCCATACATTTCATGTTATAGCAGTCTCGGATGATGACCCAGCACATGTTGTTTGTTTTCACTTTCACTGCAGATTTCATAAAACGCAAAGAAAGTACCAATGTGAGATTTCTAAAGATAGCCACAGCACTCGACCCAACGTTTAAGAATCTGTACTGCCTTCCAAAATCTGAGAGGGACGAGGTGTGGAGAATGCTTTCAGAAGTCTTAAAAGAGCAACACTCCAATGCAGAATCTACAGAACCCAAATCACCAAAAAAGAAAATCAACCTTCTGCTGGTGGCATCTGACTCAGATGATGAAAATGAACATGCGTCGGTCCACACTGCTCTGGACTGTTATCGAGTAGAACCTGTCATCAGCATGGACACATGTCCCTTGGAATGGTGGTTGAAGCATGAAGGGACATATGAATCTTTAGCGCATCAGGCACATAAATATCTTGCGACGCCGGCTACAACAGTGCCATGAGAATGCCTGTTTTCGCTGTCAGGTGACACTGTAAACAAGAAATGGGCAGCATTATCTCCTGCAAATGTAAACAAACTTGTTTGTCTGAGCGACTGGCTGAACAAGAATTAGGACTGAGTGGACTTGCAGGCGCTAAAATTTTACATTGTTTTATTTTTGAATGCAGTTTTTTGGTACATAATTCTACATTTGTAAGTTCAACTTTCATGATAAAGAGATTGCATTATAGTATTTGTATTAGGTGAATTTAAAAATACTGTTTCTTTTCTTTTCTTACAGTGAAAATACTTGTAATCAAAAATAAATATAAAGTGAGCACTGTACACTTTGTATCTGTGTTGTAATTGAAATTGATATATTTGAAAATGTAGAAAACATCCAAAAATATTTAAAGAAATGGTATTCTATTATTAACAGTGCGATTAATCGTGATAAAATTTTTTGTTTCTGCGATTAATCAATCACTTGAGAGCCCTACTAAATACATGAGCTAAAAAGGTGTTAAGTGCTCCTTGATGGTTTAGCAGACTAGAAAAAGTAAGAATTAATTTACTTGCTGCATAACTCGAGCATGTGGCACGTGCAACCTGTACTACGCACATGCTAATGGACAGGTTTTTACTTGCAAACAAAATATTTGAATTAACTTTTGAATGGGAAAACCATAAATGTGGGCAGTAAACAGCAGCGTTATGGAGACTGCAGTGGTGATATGGATGTTCCAGCAGGCAAGGCAAGGATACTAAAAAAAGCAATCTATTGGTTGGATTAGTGGCAGGGCAGTTGTGTATTGGCAGTTTAAGGGATGAGATGGGTGATGTGGGGGGTTCCCAGGTACAGTAGCAGAACAAGTCTTCAGCTGAGGTTTAAGCACATTGTCCAGCTGAAGAGCTGCACTGGCAACTTGTCAGGAGTGTGAGGGCTACATGTAATCTGCATAAAACTGAACAGACTGTAGCATTTTTAATATGGAGGGGGGAACTGTGGAGGCCACTGTGTGACAGGGTGTATAGTCTTGCCAGGCTACACCTTTTAAATGAGGGTAGCCATACTGGGCAACTCCAGAAGTGGTGGCATGTATGAAGCAAATAATCTGTTTTAGTCTTTGACTGAGTTGAACGAGAGACCAAAGTATCTTTCCTTTGTACAGAGAGGCACAGGACCTCCTCCAACAAGAGACTGACACCTGAGAGCACCACTAAGATAGCTACATTTTCTGGAAGGTGGGTGGAGATACTAAAAAAGCAAAACACAAAACCACTGGATAATTACCAAGAAATTATATAAAACTTAATACTGGGTTCTACACTGTTGGGTGGCAAATACAGAGATATACAGCACTCAAAAAGGAAATTGGATATGAAAGAAAATTATCATCTCATTAGCATCCTTCTGAGAATACAAATATGTGGTTTTATGAAAATATATAATTTCTAGGTTGAAAACACTCACTGAACTATCCAAAGTTTTTTTGTTATAGCTACGTGCGCTAAACTTTTCTTAATACATGTATATAAAAATACAATGACATTTACAGTCCTAAGGTTTGGCAGGTTTATTCAGCTTTAAATCCAAGCTATGTGGATTTCTAGAACTAGTTGGTGCATGCAACCACATCCTGTGCCATAGAAGCTCTTGAGAGGAAGAGTCACATTTATAGGCCAAATTAGAAGTTGATCTGGGGGAACTGAGCATTGAAATTATCTGTGTAAATATCATATCAGAGTTGACAATATAAAGGATGTAATGGAGAGAACTATTTCACTTTATGCTATGGTCTAGAAATAAGGCGATGTAGGGCCTGTCAGTAACTACGGGGTGGAGTTGTATCCCGATTAGGGAGAAGAAGCAAGTATCTTCTGTTTTGTTGTATTAGCCACAAAGCTCAGATGATGAATTTAGAATATCAGTGCCCTCAGTGACCAGCAAATGTTTCCTTAGTAAGTGTGGCATTTAACAAAAGATCAAATAAAATTCTACTGAACTACAATGCTGCTATAAAGATCATTCTCCTAACCCACTGCTTGACCATGTCACCCCACCCTTTGCCTCCCCCTTCTCTATCACATCAAACATAAGCTACTTGTCTTCACTTTTAAGGCCCTTCATGGCCTAACCCCATCCTACCTATCCTCTCTTATTCTCTATCAAGATGCTGACTCCTGCCTCTGATTGGACCATGGTGCAAGCCTCCATTACCCATTTGTTAAATCTGAAACAAGCGCCTTTCTGCTTTCTCTTACGCTGCTAGTGAGGCTTAGGAAGAGTTCCTGGTAAACATCTGCAGAGCTACCTCATTATCCTCCTTCAAAACTCTCCTTTTCCATTATGCCTACAAAAAAACTGCCTATCACACTGACCAATATTGTCTCACTGTTTCCTTGTACTCTCCCACTGGTCTGTCTGTATGCACCTGTTGTCTCTTGTTTTACACTTAGATTGTAAGCTCCTGGGGAAGGAACTCTCTTTTTGTTCTGTGTTTGTACAGTGCCTAGCACAGTGGGGTTCTGGTCCAAGACTGGGGTTCCTACACACTACAGTAAAGAGTAATAACAAAAACTCTAAAAGCATTGCGTAAGACAGAGGATGCCTATTTGAGGAAGATTAGTGAAGGTTTCACTGTATTTATATAGGATTTGCTAGAGTGGGATCAAACAAATGGTCTATCGAGTCTAATATGCCTTCAGCAGTGGCTAGTAGCTGATGTTTCATTCCTAGTCCATTGTGCAATTCTGTACACAGTGTGTGAGGGTGGGGAATCTTTCCTTACTGCAGCTAATTAGCTGATGCCCTGAAGCATGATGTTTGATTAACTTTCTCTCAGCCTGCCTAACTACAGATGCTACATAAAAGCCTTTTTCAAAACAACCAAAGAGCCATAATCTATTTAGCACAGCTTATTCAATACTTCTAACACAGTCAAAACGAAATCAATTACTTGCTGTGCAAATTCCAGACTATGGTGTCATTCAATGCATACATTTTTTTCTGCATTAAAGTTTACCTTTTGCTGGAGTCAAATCACCTAGAAAGTTTTCCCTGCTCAAACCCACTGACACAGTTTTCTATCAAAAGAGGTCATACAAAGTTTTCTATTTTGGGCCGCTGGGAGATATCTGAATGGGTCCTTCTGTGCATGCCTTTGCATAATTGAAATCAAACTCTTTTGCTTCCTTTAAATTTGTTAGCAACGTGTCACATGCAGATTTCCATAGGAAAAGGGTTTCAGAGTAGCAGCCGTGTTAGTCTGTATTCGCAAAAAGAAAAGGAGTACTTGTAGCACCTTAGAGACTAACCACACAAAATTTGTATCTATGGGTGTCAATGATGACAATGCCTGCATGCTTTTCTTCCTTCTGTTGGTTTTGGTGTTTGAAACTCGTGTCTAGCTTTTGGAACATGTTTGTACATATTTCAGTATACCTGTCTTTGATAACTACCTGCTGTATATGAGTCAATGTTAAGACGTACTCTTTTAAAAAAACCCTATGATGTAATGTAATTTTACTGTGCAGATAAAAGCACCAACAAACTATTAGACCATATGCAAACATTTCTAAAAGGAGTCACTTTCCAAGTCTTATCTCAGAAAGATCTCAATTTCTGGAACAAATTCTAGGTATCAAGGATACTACTGACAATAAATGAATTGTGGTTTTGTTTGAAAGAATAGATCACAATCAGCCTTAAGTGCCTGACTCCACTTTTAACTATGCAGAAACTACCCTGTCTCCATATAATAATTTTGAGCAAGTCACCTAACCTCTCCGTGAGTCAGTTTCCCAATCTGCAAAATGGGATAATACTTGAACATCATGATAGAGCACTCTGATGTCCTTGAATAAAAGGCCCTGTAAGTACAAAGTTATTATACTCTTTGCCTGATGTCTGTTAATAAAGTGCCGTAAACATGTAAATATAGTTATTTACAGTAGCAAGTAAGCCACAGGTGCCATTTAACACAATATTTTCCAAACTTTCAAAAGATGAGCCCTCTTTTAGGACAATAAAACTGACTGGGCTCTCACTGCAGTCCCACCATGTGAAGTTTAACAATCTACCCATCTCTCAATGTATACATCTGCTGTGCCCTCACTTCCTTTCCCCAGCTGGTACTTCATGCCCTATGCCCCACACTTTTGGGAATTGCTGGAATAGATCTTCATAATATTAAACTTCCACTCATTTCTAAGATGCTTTGATGTGCATTGAAATAATTTAAATGTCAACATTGTTAACTCATTATTGGCATCAGAGTAAGCGACCACTGAAAACAATGGGGCAATTCACACCTGAGGGCTGTTGTTCTAGGCTCTCTGCAAATTCTGGTCTCTGAAGTGGTTTCACTCTCTTCACATTTTCAAGGTTTTCTTCACAGCCATAACAGCTAGAGACTTAGTGTTTGTTGTTTTGTTTCTTTTAACGAAAGCTGAGATTCTGGAGAACAATTTATGTCAGGGTCTTTAGCTGGGGTGCTCCCCCGTCTCTCCCCACTCCAGCTAGTCTCTGATGAACCCCCAGGGGCCATACCACACACTCTGGGAAACACTGATTTTATATATGGGAAATACATTTGTGTATCTTTCTGTCTAACACTAAGTAAAACATGCACTGGAAACTACCTACTTCCCTCCTGCCCACCCCATCTCACACACACAATAAATGCTCAGAAACCATTCAGCAAATCCCAGACTGTACCAGTTTGAGACCTTCACAAAGCAAAAGTGCAATTTTATCTGTCAGCAGCCGCTGCCCAAGTGTAGCTGGTGGAGTGCTCCATTGCATTATGTAACTGCCCTCATCTTTAAAGCAGATGTATTTTCTGTGACGACCGCTGTGTCTAGTATGTAATGACCCACCATCAACTGAACAAAAAGGGAACAGGGGCCCTGGCCTTTGTCTCCACACCTTTTATGATGGAGCAGTGTGGAATGCTGCAGGCTGGGATGGGTGGGGAATGTAGCTTGCAGAACCATCACAGTGAAGATGCTATGCTCCTAGCATGCTGTCCGTGTAGCAACTCAATTAGGGAAAATGTGGTTGCCTTGAACCAGTGTGTGCAAACCAGGCCATGTCTATGGATTTGAGGACCGAATGCAGCCCTTATACAGGGGGCTATTGGAGGCTGTTCAACTCTTTCACCCATCCTCTGTCCCACTGTCATAAGCTTGACCCTTTAGTTTCTGCACACACCCCACACACCATCCTGCCATAGGGCTAGCCCACCTCTTGGAGGGATGGGGGTGCTCCCCTGCAGCAGCTGTGTCAACCCCTCCTCACCCTGGCACTGCATGCCAGAAACTTCTGAATACCTGCTGGTCCTTTCTCCTCCAATGAGACCCCCAGGCTGGCCCCCCATCCCTCCCTCTTCATAGTACCCCCAGCACCCCATCCATCCCTTCCCATCCAGGCTTGGCTCGCAGATCCCCAGCCCCCCACCTCTTCCTCCCCACCCAGGCTAGCCCCTCCAGTCCATCCCTCCTGCCTCACCTAGGCTGGACCCCCATCCCTCCCTCCCTCCCTCTCCATGGCACCTTAGCCCCCCCTCCATCCATCCTTCCCCAGCCAGGCTGGGCCCCCCAGCATCCCACCCCTTCCCACCCTCCCCCACAAGCTTGGTCCCCAGCCCCCACCCCTTCCCCCCAGGCTGGACCCCCATCCCAACCTCTCCGTAGTACCCTAGCCCCATCCCTCCCTCCCCACCCAGGCTGCCCCCCCAATCCCTCTCCCCACCCAGGCTGGCCTCCCCAGCACCCCCCAATCCCTCTCCCCACCCAGGCTGGCCTCCCCAGCACCCCCCAATCCCTCTCCCCACCCAGGCTGCCCCCCCAGCACCCCTCAATCCCTCTCCCCACCCAGGCTGGCCCCGGCCCCTCCCCCAGACAGCAGGACCCTCCCCTGGCTGCCCCCCCTCACATCTCGCACTCACCATCCTCTACCTACGCGGCTCCCGGGTTACCATGGGCAACTGCGTCATGCGCGCCGCCTCCTACGTACAGTGTCACCCTTCTCCGCGTCACGCACGTCGCACGAGCGGCAGCGGGGCTGGGTCGGACACAAATCCCGCCCCCTGCCGGTCTCGTCGTGCCCCTCCTCGGCGCATGCGTATTAAACTGCCTTGGCTCCCGTCCCGGGTCCTGTGCTGGTGCTGGCAAGGGGGGGGCGGCCGGCTCTGATTGGCTGAGAGGGGCCACGCCTGAGGGAGGGGGCGGGGACAACCACGTGGGCCCGAGCGAGGGAGAGGGGCTCTGTCCTGGGGGCCGCGGCAGGTAGGGAGCCGGCAACCCTGGGATATGCAAACCCCAGAGAGCTGGGGGGCAGAGGGGTGCAGGGCAGTGCAATGGGGGGCACCGGGTAAACCCCCGGAGGTCAGAGTGCGGTGTAATGGGGGGCGGGGCGAGCCCCCGGGGGTCTGAAGGGGGGCTGGGAGGGGCAAGGCGAGCCCCCGGGGGTCTGAAGGGGGAGCGGAGCGGGGCGGGGCAGGGCAAGCCCCCGGGGGGCGGGGCGAGCCCCCGGGGGTCTGAGGGGGGGGAGTGCAGTGTGAGGCAGGGCAAGGTTCCAGGGCTCTGAAAGGAGGGGGGGGAGAGTGCAATGCGGGGCAGGGCAAGCCTCCAGGGCTCTGAAAGGGGGGGCAGTGCAGTGCTGTGGGGATTGCAATGTAAACCCCAGGAGGTCTGAGAGGGAAGCGCAGTGCTTTGGGGGAGGGGAGTGCAGTGTTTACCCTGTTGGGGGGTGGATGTGAGAGGGGAGGGGAGGGGAAGGGGGGTGTGCAGTGCCAGGTAGAAACCAAGTGGTCAGAGAGGAGTGTAGTGGTGTTGGTGGAGGGGAAGGCGCAGTATATAGCCCAGAGAATCTGAGAGGACGTGGCAGGTGCAGCATAAGCTGTGTGTGGAGACAGGGACGTTATCGGAGAGGGACTAGGAAGGGGAGTACAGTGCAAAGCCTAGGGTATCCAGGGGGGGCGGGCAGTGCAGTTTCGTGGGGGTGGGTGTAGAGTGAAAACCCCGAGGGGAGCTGAGAGAGCCAGGGCAGTGCTGTGCAATAGGCGCAGCCTTGGCAGAGCAGAGGGGACTAGATAAGCTCAGACAGGCGGGGAGAAGTGGAGTTGTAGAACCTGGAAAGGGGCCAGTGGGGAGAGCCAAAGGGGTGTGGGTGTGGTGTGGGCAAAACAACAGGCTGTGACCTAGGAAGGTAACTTTGGTTGCTGTATTTTGGATGGACCCATGGCAGTGAGTAATCCCAATGGGAGCTGGTCAGCGGCTGGGCCAGAGTTTCTGCTATCAGGACGCACACGAGGGTCTTTGTCCAAACCCTAGAGCTTTTTCTTCCACAATGTTTCAGAGTGCCTGAGTTGATTGACAGGGAGCAAGCAGAGATTTCCTCTGACACCTTGTACTTGCTGTAACCTGGGTCACATCAGGCTAACCATGGGTACCCAGCTGCAGCCTCATGCAAGGAAGCAGGGGAAGAGGGAGTGTGTGTTGGCCTGGGCTAGCCAGTTGGGTGTGGGAGAACCTGCCACACGTCACTGTTGTAGGGGATGGAGGGTTGAGACTTGAAACTGTAGCTCATTGAAACCATGCAAGCAAAACCCTCTGTTGCAAGAGAAGGAATCTTCTGAAACCCAATCCAGCGGGAAGAGTTGACAGCCCTGGGAATATAGCAACTGGTGACTCTCTAAACAGACTCTGGGCATAATGAAGGGGTGCGAAGCAAGCTCCTGGATCATCTGAAATCTCTCAAAGCGAGTCGCTAAGTGGCTGGGTTCTCTGTGTTTATTTAAACCAGTTTTCTGAAAAACGCAGCCCCCTCTGTTCCCCCTCACCCTGCCACAGTAGCTGTTTCAAGCTCTGTTAGGTTAACGGCATTTTGATCACATCAGTTACTTGATGGAATGTTTCTGCCGTGTCCTTGGTAACTTTTCTGGACCTTTCCAGGTGGCTGAATGTTGATTTGAGCCAGTTTCTCCTTTGGTGGAACTGAAAGGAAATGTCCTTTCCGGGCTTTGGTCAACAGCCAGAGGTGGTGAAATCCTCACCTCATTGCTCTCCCCCCTCATCCCTGCCGGGGCTACCCACCCACATCCCCTTCCTCTCTCCTTGCTTACTGATGCTTTTTCTACACAGAAAAAGAGATGTTGAATTAGACTATGTTGTTTTCCGTGGCCCACTGAAAGGAAAATAAGTGGGAATCTCTAACCTCCATGGGGGGGAGGGCGGCTGCTGTTGGGGTGAGGGACTGGTTCACTGTGTCCACCCCATCCAAAGGTGGGGGGAAAAGCATAAAATCAACCAAAGCATCATTAAAACTTAGTCACAATGTTGGACAAAGCAAACGCTCTGCAATGGAAATGTTCTGAGCTAAATACATCCTTAGCACCATGGCATCAGTGGCATTGCACCAGTGAGGTGTTGAGGTTCAGTACATCAGTTTCCCTCAGCCCTGATCTCCATCTGTCTGGTTTACACCTTAATTCTCTCTTTCGGAGCCTGTATAGCTCCCCTCCCCTCACACTCCTCTTTCAAAGCTCTTCTTTAAATTAACTCTTTGCCTGCTGTTGTTCCCTCCAGCCAAGAATCTCAAAGACCTTTAAATCACTCATGTTTGTAACTCATGACTCTCCCATATGGTAGATAATCCCCATTTTTAGAGATGAAAAAATTGGCGGCATAGAGAGGGCTGAGCTAGGGATAGAACCCAGGAGGCCTGACAGCAAGCTTCGCACGTTCACTGCAAAACCATCAGTCCCTTCTTTCTTCAAGATGTTTTGTCTTTTCTGATTTGGCTTTTCTCCCTGGTCTGCTTTTACCATCAGTGTTTTCTGTCTGTTTCTTCCTTCACTGCTAGGTGTATCTCTTCCATAGCTGCTTCTCCTTCCCCATGGACTTTAGAGTTTTTAGAATCCTAGAACTGTAGGGGTGGAAGGAACTCAAGAAGTCATCAAGTCCAGTCCCTTGTGCTGAGCTGGGCCCAAGTTAACCTAGACCACCCTTGAGACACGAGTTTGCCCAATCTGGTCTTTAAAACCTCCAGTGATAGGTTATGGAATCCCCTCCTTGGAAGCCTATTCCAGAGTTTAACTACTATGGTTAGAAAGTTATTCCTAAAAACTAACACTCAATCTTCCTTGCTGCAGATGAAGCCCATTACTTCTTGCCCTGCCTTCAGTGGATTTGGAGAACAATTGATCACAATCCTCTTTATAACAGTCCTTAACGTATTTGAAGACTGTTACCAGGTCTTTCCTTGGTATTCTTTCCCAATTTTTTTAACCTTTCCTCATAGGTGAGGTTTTCTAGACCTTTTATCTTTGTTGTTGCTCTCCTGTGGACTCTGTCCAGTTTGTCCCCTTCTTTCCTAAAGTGTGGTACCCAGAACTGGACACAGTACTCCAGCTGGGGCCTCACCAGTGCTGAGTAGAGCGGGACAAAACAATTACCTCCTATGTCTCACATTCAGTGCTTCCTTTAATGTGGCCCAGAATATTGGCCTTTTTTGCAGCTGCGTCATATTGGTGACTCTTATTCAATTTGTAAAAAGAAAAGGAGTACTTGTGGCACCTTAGAGACTAACCAGTTTATTTGAGCATGAGCTTTCGTGAGCTACAGCTCACTTCATCGGATGCATAGCATATCGTGGAAACTGCAGAAGACATTATATACACACAGAGACCATGAAACAAAACTTCCTCCCACCCCACTCTCCTGCTGGTAACAGCTTATCTAAAGTGATCTTCAAGTAGGGCCATTTCCAGCACAAATCCAGGTTTTCTCACCCTTCCTCCCCCCCCACACACATACACACATACAAACTCACTCTCCTGCTGGTAATAGCCCATCCCTCTTTGAAACCTCTCTTTATAATGCGCATGATAATCAAGGTGGGTCATTTCCAGCACCAATCCAGGTTTTCTCACCCCCCCCACACACACACCCCCCTCCAAAAACCACACACACAAACTCACTCTCCTGCTGGCAATAGCTCATCTTACAATGTGCACAGCAATAATCCAAGTTTAACCAGAACGTCTTGGGGGGGGGGTTAGGCTACCTTGCATAATGACTTAGCCACACCACCTTCTTCCCCTGATTAAACCCCATTGAAATGAATGCATGGGTCTCATTAACTTCAGTGGGCTTTGGATCGGGCCCCTGGTGAATGGAATACCCTGTGCATGTTGAGAGGATGATGCACATTTATAAAAGAAGTTTAATATTTGTTCAGAGGTCAAGCTCAGCACCGAGACCTGTAAGCTTGACTCAGTGTGGTGGACTATTTTCTAGCATTGCAAGGGCAAGTCACATTCCCCTGCACAGTACGGGGTCCTTGAACTCTCTATGAAGTCCTGATTAATAATTAGGATCCTTCGTGGGCTTTAACTTGGGACAAACTGACAAGCAAAGTGATTATTTCATTTTCCAGTCTCTTATTTTTCCTTCCCTCCCCCGATATTTTCACCACCAGAACCAGACTCGGAAGCTGCACCTGTGTTTCAAGTGACTTCTCCTCCTCTTCCCCCTCCCCTCCCTTCCCCTCCCAACAATGCCCAAGGAAGCTACATGATATTGGCAGGGCCAGTTGCTCAGCTCCTGCCTCCCTGCTCTAGTCACTGGACTGCACTGCTTCTGGATTTGCACACTGCCCAACCTTTCATCCCTCTCCCTTGATTGCATCTCTCTCCTGCCGTTGCTTTGGCCGGTTCCTGCCACTCAGGGATCACTGCCACTCAGAGGTGGCTGTACATGGGTGGCTCTCCAGGAGCTGTGAAGACGAGGTGGGAGACAACCTGTAGGTGAGGTGCTCTGTAGCTGGCTGGCTGAATGGAAGCCACTGCAGGAGTGGAGCGAAGAGAATGTGGCTGGTGGCTCAAAAGGACTTTGTCTGTTTCCTGCTCCCCAACATCATCCGCAGCCAGTAGAGCATGGCAGCTGTCTCCTCCCGTTTTGATGCTACACCCCTTCCTTCCATTGAGACCTCTAGACCAGTCAGCAATGTATCCAGGACAACAGCACTGGGCAGCTGCTGAAGTAATTTATGCTGCAGGCCCCGTGGCCCCAGTGGGTGATGCCAGTCCATTTAAAAATGCACCCATGTTGGCACGTGGTAAAATGAGTGCTGTCAAGTGCATTGGTGGAGTATGGGTTTGGCATGGGGTGTCCCCACCCCCAGTGACCACTGAAGTTAGCCAGGTTGCCATGTTTTGAGATTGTCTGATAAATGGTAAGTTAGGATTCCCGCTGCTACACTGGAACTATCAGTGACAATGGATCTATCCACAGGATTTTGGAATTAGTCAGCCACGGGACACGTGCTTCCTGGGATGTCCGAAACTGGACGGCACAGTGCTCTGTGGGGACCGATACTGCCCCAGCGAGGATGGAGAAGAGGAACCGAGAATCCGTTTCTCATTCCTGTGATTCCCTGAGGCCCTGCAGTGTGAAACTCTCCCAGGCGTGGAGTTAGGAACATCTGTTACTGGGAAGTAGTAGATTGTTAGATGCCAAACACCCATAGGTGTGGGTTCCATTGCATAGCTCAAAGGAGGGCTTAGACTAGACATAGTCTGTGTCAGAAATGGATCTGGAGAAACGTTCATTTAAAACATAACACGGCTCCATGGATGATCCCCAACACTGCCGCTGTGTGACCTTTGTCTGTAAAACGGGGAGAGCAAAACTTGCTTCTCATTGTCGACTGCAGGGAGATCTGCAGGTGGGAAAAGCTGTGTTGGTGCCAAGTCTTAGCAGGCTATTTTGCTTTGTAAAATCTGAGAGCAGATCACCGCCCTGTTCCTTTCGTGAGCCTTGTCCATCATTCCAAGGTTCAAGTGCTAATGTGTAGGGATCCCTTTAACATGCCATGAAACTCTCAGCCAGTCGCAGTCAGTTACCTGGCTACTTTATTTTAGAATTAAGTTATTGCTTGGCTTTAAATAGTATATGCCCAGGTGGTATCCTCAAGGTAAGAGCTAGCAGCTCGGATTGGGCTCAAGGTTAATCCGTTCTTAAACCTACGAGCTTGGGGTGCGTTGTGTTTAAGTTCTCCCATTCCTATCACTTCATCTTTGCCAGTAGAGAAAGTGGTACCGCGGGCTTAATTTGTCTTGTAAGTGTTGATTCTAAGGGGGCAGCAGAATCCTTCCAATCCAAAGGATCCTCATATTGCTCCTCTTCTGAATTGGGCCATCAGGGTCACCCCCTTCCCCAAATATCAATACTTGGCTATTTCATATGGCTTTTCTCATCTTCAGAGCATTGCACAAACATCAGTTCAACCTGGCAAGGCTGGTAAGTGACTGATCCTCGTTAAGATGATGGGAAACAGTGAGGTACAGAAAGTTTAAGAGGGCCCATATGTTTGTGTTGGAGTCATAATGTTAGAGAGAAATACTACCTGAAATTGTCATTGTAGGAGACTTTAACTTCCTGAGTATAGACTGGAGAGCAAATGCTTCTGACAGTTATTCCTGGATGTGATCGCTTGCAGGTTTTTAGTTGGTAACTAAGGTTTTTTATTTCAAAAGGGCAGATCTTGGGGGAATTAAGTGAAGTTAACTGACCTGAAAAGCTCAGGGATTTCAATGTGCAGGACGGGCTTGGAATTTTTTTTAAGTCTTAAGGTACAAATTCCACATCGTTTTTGCATCCCAGCATGAGGGAGAAAAACTTGTGGAGAAGCTCTCCAGTTCTAGCTGGTTGAAGAACAGCTCAGAAAGGATATTAGGAGTAAACAGAGCCTACAAGAACAAGAGAAAGAGATTGATCAGCAAACAAAAGCTCCATGTTGGTGTTGAAAGCGTAGGGAGAAAGTGAAACTCGCCAAAAGTAGTTAGACCTTGCAAATGACATTAAAACAAATAGTAAAAGATGCTTTGGCTATATAAATAAAAAGAGCAAGAAAAGAAGTGGGGTTGCCATGCAGCAATGATGGGGTAGAAATTAAGTGTACACTAGGTATGGTCCAAAACTTTGCCTCAGTTTTTAGCAAGGCCGGGGATGGAGAACATGGGGTGACAAAGGCAGGATGACTAGTGTGAATGAGCATCTAGAAATGGAAATAACCACATCTGAGGTAGGAAGCAAAGCTCAAAGAGTTTAACGTGTTCTGGTTGGGGACCCAGATAATCGTCATTCCAGAACACTGAAAGAATGGACACTTGAAACTGAAAGTCCAGTAGCAAGGATTTTTAATACATCTATCAAATTGGGTGTGGTAGAATATGAATGGAGAATAGCAAACATAGTGTCTATATTTAACAAAGTGGGCAGGGGAGGGAACTGATCTGGGAAACGATAGACCCATTAGTCTGAGCTCAGCAGTATGCAAGGCTTTGGAACAAATTTTGAAGGAACAAAAAATTAACAACATAGAGATCAAGGGAAAATGCGATGAAATGCAACACAGGGTTACCAAAAATAGTGCTGGATGAACCTGATATTTCTTTAAATAAGGGAAATGATTATTTTAGATGGGAAATTCGGTAGATCTAATCTATTTGGATGTCAATAAAGCATTTGATACAACGCCACAGGAAATTATTAGTTAAACTGGATAAGATGAGGATTAGCACAAAATTGTAAAATGTGTAAAGAACTCACTAAAGGGGAGATGGCAATGGGCGGTGCTGAAGGACTGTCAGGCTGGAGGGAGGTTTCTAGTGGAGTTCCTCAAGGTTCGTTCTTTCGTCTAATCTTTAATATTTTCATTCATGACCCGGGCATGAAAAGTAGGAGTGAGCTAGTGAAATCTACTGAAAACTCAAAATTGGGAAGCACCGTCAATACAGAGGAAGATTGGAATATTATAGAGGAAGAACTGGATGATCTAGAAGACTGGAGTAATATTAAATGTTATCCCATTTCTAGTACAAAATGCAAGGTCATGCACTGAGGGTCTAATAACTTCTGCTATCAACTGAGGGCTCTGCAGTTGAAAGTGACAGAGAAAGACCTGGGTGTATTCATTGATCACAGGATGACTACGAGCTACTATTGTGATGTGGCTGTGAAAAAGGCAAATGCAATGCTAGGAGGTATGCCCGTAGCGATGGGAAAGTATTAATACCATTGCACTGGGCAGGCCTCATCTGAAAAACCAATCCAATTCTGCTCATCCACATTCCAATTTCAATTCCTCTCTTTTTGAACAGGTCCAGATCCAGGAGGTCCCTTCCAGGCCTATGTCACTATGATTAGAACTCTGGCTTTCCTAGCTCCTAGGCCAGTACTGCAACGATTGCTGGCTCTCTAGAATACAACAATGAGAATACTTGGCATTTGTCAGCCAACAAGCTCAGAAGTTGCCCATCTTGCAGATTTTTCTTTAGAACGTCTGTCTTCTTGTGGGGTTTGATAACGACAAACCTACTGAGTCCATTAACCAAGCTGAAGGATCTTGTACACACTATAGGCCAAATAATTCCATATCCAGGGAAGTTATAAAGTCCACCAAGAATGGAGGAAGTTTGCAGTATTTACATAAGAACTTAAGAATGGCCACACTGGGTCAGACCAAAGGTCCATCCAGCCCAATATCCTGTCTGCCGACAGTGGCCAATGCCAGGTGCCCCAGAGGGAGTGAACCTAACAGGTAATGATCTAGTGATCTCTCTTCTGCCATCCATCTCCACCCTCTGACAAACAGAGGCCAGGGACACCATTCCTTACCCATCCTGGCTAATAGCCATTAATGGACTTAGCCTCCATGAATTTATCCAGTTCTCTTTTAAACCCTGTTATAGTCCTAGCCTTCACAACCTCCTCAGGCAAGGAGTTCCACACATTGACTGTGCGCTGAGCGAAGAAGAACTTCCTTTTATTTGTTTTAAACCTGCTACCCATTAATTTCGTTTGGTGGCCCCTAGTTCTTATGTTATGGGAACAAGTAAATAACTTTTCTTTATTCACTTTCTCCACACCACTCATGATTTTATAGTCCTCTATCATATCCCCCCTTAGTCTCCTCTTTTCCAAACTGAAAAGTCCCAGCCTCTTTAATCTCTCCTCATATGGGACCTGTTCCAAACCCCTAATCATTTTAGTTGCCCTTTTCTGAACCTTTTCTAATGCCAGTATATCTTCTTGGGTATGAGGGGACCACATCTGTACGCAGTATTCAAGATGTGGGCGTACCATGGATTTATATAAAGGCAATAAGATATTCTCTGTCTTATTCCCTTTTTTAAATGATTCCTAACATCCAGTTTGCTTTTTGAATTGCCGCTGCACACTGCATGGATGTCTTCAGAGAACTATCCACAATGACTCCAAGATCTTTCTCCTGATTAGCTGTAGCTAAATTAGCCCCCATCATATTGGGGAAAAAATACCCCAACTATACATACAATGTGCATTACTTTACATTTATCCACCTTAAATTTCATTTGCCATTTTGTTGCCCAATCACTTAGTTTTGTGAGATCTTTTTGAAGCTCTTCACAATCTGCTTTGGTCTTAACTATCTTGAGCAGTGTAGTATCATCTGCAAACTTTGCCACCTCGCTGTTTATAAACGGAGTGCACTGCTGGGCTAAAAGTCTCTGGCATAGGCCCGGGATCAAAGAAGTTACGAGCTCTGTTAGCACAGACTGCAAATTGCCCAAGCAAAATACCTTCAGCTGTCTCTTTTGGCTTTAAAAACACAGGGAAATTAATTGCAAAAAAGTGGTCTTGACCCAACACTAAACTTACAGTATCAAGTGCTCAGAAGGCCTGTGCTATACAGGGGGTCAGACTAGATGGTCACAGTGGTCCCTTCTGTCCTTGGAATCTATGAAAAAAAGATGACTAGGAATACCAGGTTACGGCTTCTTCCTCAGTGTTGCTGAAATTCAGTGTCTTAGCTTCCGGTGTTCCTTGTTAAATATAAAACTTAGTATATTGCTTGCTTGTTAAATCCCCTAGTGAAACAAGCAGGATGTGCAATGTGCCAAAGATAACGTCCTAAGAGCAGCATTAACTTCTCCTGAAGTCTGAAAGCTTGAAAGTCTTTGATTAATTAGACAGTGTCCATGAAGGATGTGGAATGTGGACAGACCTATTTAAATGAATGCTAAGCATTATCAACCTTAATATTGCAGTAGTGCTAAGTGGGGTTGGGGAGCGTGGTGCATCTGATGGCGTGATGTAAGGAAATAGTGTGTTGGTAAAGGCTGCGCTATGAATTCACTCTCCTGCTGGGTAGCTAGGTGGCTCTGTTCCTGGCAGCAGGACAGAAATCTCTCTTTAAGGCAGAATGTATTTTTCGGGTGAACTTCCAGAGGGTTCCAATCCAGAATTCCAGCGGCTTTGGACTTCTCCAGGAGTTTAT
Source organism: Natator depressus (assembly GCF_965152275.1). NCBI lineage: Eukaryota > Metazoa > Chordata > Testudines > Cheloniidae > Natator > Natator depressus. Next base: position 119,944,920 of record NC_134240.1, on the reverse strand, counting down.
CAGTGGGGTTTAAAAAAAAAATCCCAAATAAAGTGCCAGTGGGCAAAGCATCTGAAACCTCCACTATCCTGCAACATCAGAGCTTGGCTGACATTGGGCCAGGCTGGCTCAGGGGAACGGTTATGGGGCAAGGAGCTCTTCTCATTGTAGGTTGCTGGTTCAGTTCGAGTCCAGATGGGAAGGCAAAGGTCATGATGGCTGTGTGGTAGCCTCCATGCAATGAGCTATGGGATCCTAGTACAGTTCCTAGGGAGCAGGTGTCAGTTGTAACACCACCACCCCCCCCACCCCCCCGCCAGAGTTGGAAGGTCAGAGCAGAGAGGGCCGAGATTGAGGAGCCCAGACACTGAGCCTGGCAATGTTGCTAACTCCACATAGCAGGAAGTCACCAGACAGATCTTGAAAAGTCACTAGATGTAGCTGTTGAAGCACTCAAAAGGAGTCAAAAATGGCACTAAACAAAATTTCCAGAGTATTCAACAGAGAAATATATACACAGGCACGTGTGTGTGTGCGTGCGCCTAGGCGAGTATAGTCACAAAATCATTCACAAGCAGCTCTATAGTGTTGTTAAAATCCATTCCATGCTCTTCTTACTACATTCTGGTGGACACCAAGTCAATATTACGTCTCCATTGAGCATGTCCTTGGAAGGAATCGCATTCCAGGGCTTCTTGGGCTGAGATCACTGTAATCTGCAGGGGAGGAAAAGAAGTTTGTGGAGGCTAATTAAATACTTTGCTAAAGCCAGGGGCACTTTGGAGAGAGCAGCACATTAGCCAGGGCTTGTTCTTAGCCACATGTGTTCTTTCTCGCTGCTCCATAGTAGGCAACACACCCTGTGATACAGGGGAAGATGGCTAATGGAGCTGGCAGAGCCGGGGGAGGCAGCTTAGCCAGCCGGGAGAGCCGCACAGATGGAAGGTGGGGTGGGAGGAGAGAGGGCCATGTGCCCCAATGGAGTGGGGGCACCAGGCCTCCAGGGAGGAAGCCTTTACTATAGGATCAAAGGTGGAGCTAGCTTGATTTTTGGCTCCCCTTTACTTCTTCCCCTGGCTTGGCCTGGGGTTTGCTGCCTAGCTGTTTTCAGAAATTGAACCCTGGAAGCAGGGGGAAGGGGTCCGGCTAGTGGATTTTTATTTTTAAATCTACTTTCTTGGCTCCCTGCAGGGCCAAGCTCAGGTCAGGCGAATGCCCTCTTACCCCTGGCTCTGGGCTCCCCCTTTCACTAACCTGTTGGCTCAAATCCACGCTGGCAAGAAAGTGGGGCTTGGCTGAAATTAACCAATCCCAGCCGCCCTGGGCTGCAGTGGGATGAGGATATTTTGCAGGTTTAGATATGCCCAGTGCTTAATTTGTGGTGAAAGAGGGGCCAGGGCTCAGCTACTCTCAGTCCCAGCAAGCTCCAGCACAAATTAAGCACTGCCAAACGTGTCCGATAGATAGGAAGGATGCTCTGCGTTGGGGCTAATGAAATATTTTCCCTTCTTAATCTGGTGTGTTTCATTTATAAAGCAATGCCACGTTATCACGACTATGGGGTTTTTGTTTGTTTGTTGTGCTTTTAATTGCAGCAATTTGATCCAGAGGGGAAGAGGAAGGTTTACAAACCCCCGCTGTATGGACTTTGCTGTTTGCCTAATTGAGAGTCCAATTTCCACCCATTTAAGGGGGCCTGGCTGCAAGGGCAGAACCTCCCCTGGCCCTCATTAAATGTTCTCCCCCTCTCCAAGCCTATTCAGCAAAGGGCTTAAGGTTTGTACTTGAGCCAGTGGCCTTCTGCTCATTGGGAAGGGTGCTCTGTACGCTGCAGCCCAGGTCGGTGAATTTCAGCCCAGCCTCCCTTTCTTGCCAGCCTGGATTTGAGCCGACAGGTTAGTGAAAGGGGGAGCCCAGAGCCAGGGGTAAGAGGGCATTCGCCTGACGTGAGCTCGGCCCTGCAGGGAGCCAAGAAAGTAGGTTAAAAACAAAAATCCACTAGCCGGACCCTTTCCCCCTGCTTCCAGGGTTCAATTTCTGAAAACAACTAGGCAGCTAACCCCAGGCCAAGCCAGGGGAAGAAGTAAAGGGGAACTGAAATCAAGTTATTTCCACCTTTGAGCCTGAAGTAAGGGCTTCCTCCCTGGAGGCACATTGGGGCACATGGCCCTGTCTCCTCCCACCGGCTCTCCTGGCTGGCTGACCTGCCTCCCGCACACAGCCTGCTTTATTAGCCATCTTCCCCTGTATCACAGGGTGTGTTACTTACTATGGAGTGGTGAGAAAGAACATTTAGGTAAAAACAAGCCCTGGCTAATGTGCTGCTCTCTCTAAAGTGCCCCTGGCTTTAGCAAAGTATTTAATTAGCTTCCACGAACTTCTTTTCCTTGCCTGCAGATTACAGTGATCTCAGCCCAAGCAGCCCTGGAATGCAATTCCTTCCAAAGACGTGCTCAGTTGAGACGTAATGATGTTGATGTGGGGTCCAACAGAATGTAGTAAGAAGAGCACGGAATGAATTGTATTAATGCTATCAAGCTGCTTGTGAATGATTTTGTGACCATTCATATTGGTGACTTCTTTCTCTGAAAGTCACCGTAATTGGCAGTAAAAGTCGCTAAATTTGTCACTGGTCACTTTGATACTTATTTTCTAGCTAGGGAAACAAAAAAGTCCCTAAATCTGATGACAAAGTAGTTAAATTGGCAACTAACTTAAGCTGCCATTTTGAGGGTGGTTTGAGTGAGGTGCACCTAGGCTCGTTCATTTCACATGGGCCACTGAACAGCTATTGGCTGGATAAAAGCTTCAGGTTGCCGCCAGCCTGGGACTGACTAAGACTGGTGACCTTAGGAGTAAGCCACCATCTTCTGCCCGTGTCATGCGTCACTGTCCCCTATGACCTCTTCAGGCCGCTGAGATCAGCTGGGATCCCTGAGCTGATGTTATGGTGTGGAAAACTAGACTACATAATTATCTGTATTGTGGTGGGACCCAGAAACCTCCAGCCCACTGTGCTAGTAGGTGCTTTGCAGATACACAGGACAGAGACCATCCCTGCCTTGAGGAGCTGATGCCCTAAGTAGAGGTAGAAATGTTTCTTGGCATCCCGTTCTCCCCCAGTGGTATCGTGTGCGCTCTGCATGCCCAAGGCTAAATAAGAGATGTCCGGCAATGAGCGTGTGAGCTCGTGCACCTCTCCAAGAATGAAGCTGGCTTCTGAATGGCCAGCGGCTTCAGTGATGCTTGAGCCAGAACCAGGTGGTGGCCAGGCCCTGCACCACTATCTTTGCTTAGAAAGGCAGTTTGGGCTAGTGGATTGAGCAGCTCCTGAGGCCTGCCCTAACACTCACTGGGTTTTCTTCCTGGCCCTGGGAAGAAGGATCTTCTCCCGCATTTGCTCACCAGGCCATTTCATGGAGAAGTGCTGGCTGTGAAGGCCGATTACATGGCAATACTCTGGTACAGGAACCTTGGGGAGGTTAGGGGAAGGTTTCCTCTTAAAAGTTCTCCCCTTTCTCTTTCCCCTCCAGATCCCCGCTAAAACGATGATCAGGCTGACCAATTTTAGCATTGACGCCCCACGCTGGGACCAGAACACTTTTGTGGGGCGCCTAAAGCATTTCTTCAACATCACAGACCCGCGGACGGTGCTGGTGTCGGAACATGAGCTGGACAGGGCTAAGGCGCTGGTGGAAAGCTGCAGGTAAATGGCCAGGCGGCCATTGGATCTGAATGAAGGTAGAAGGCTGTTTGCAGCCTGCCTTTGCTATATGTGGGGGGTAAACCCCTGTGGTGAGGAAAGCTTCCCTCTCTGTTCAGCAGTGGTATCTTCACCACAAGGGGGTGACATAGTAGCATGTGCTTGAGAAGACAGTACATTTGGTCCAGCAGAGAGCAGTAGCCACCCCATGCCAGCCAGTAGATTGCATGTGCTCAGCCCCAGGGGTTGGGATCAGGGAGGCATCTCACATTGCTCAGCAGAGTCTTTGGCTTCTTAAGGATCTGCACCAACAGGCCCCATAAGGAGTTCTCATGCAGCCCTTCCGGGTAGGTAAGGTGGTGATGGTATCTGGACATCCTAGAGGTGGTGGGGCTGGAGAGCAGGGGTCTTGCGTAGTGCGGGGATACTGAGGAGTTTATGGAGAATATGGATGCTCCCCTTTCAGCGCATATACCAAACGCATCCTTGCCCCTAGATGAGCCGTGCTCACCTAAGCCCATTCTGTAGGCACTCTGCAGGCATGGCAGTATGTGAAGGCTGGAGATTGGCAGGAGTCTGATACTAGGTGGGGATGGTGAGCTGACAAACTCCCAGGACGTTGCTCTTTCTGCTACCTGCAGGGCTGGTCTGGTACCCCCGGGAACCAGCCAGGAACAGCTGTTCTATGCCAAGAAGCTCTACGACTCTGCGTTCCACCCAGACTCTGGCGAGAAGATGAACCTGATTGGGAGGATGTCATTTCAGGTGCCCGGGGGAATGGCCATCACTGGCTTCATGCTGCAGTTTTACAGGTCAGGGGCTGCAGGGGAGCAGCAAGAGACCCTTTCCCAGTCCCCCTTTAAAGCTGTCCCTGTTAGGCTGAGCAGGGAATTGACTGCAGTGAGTTGCAGGAAGCCACGTCAGACCGGATGGATTAGCTCCCTCCTGGTGGCAAAGGGCAGGGGGACAGACTCAGCAGCACCATGGATTCTAATATCAATCCCACCAGCGTGGATGCCATGGTAATGGGCATGGCATAAACACCTAGATAGAAGGGAGATACAAGGGCTGGGCCTGCGATGTGACAAACGTGAAGAGAAACCTGATCTTCTATCTCTGAGCCTTTCTGACCACTCAGTGCAGCATCCTCCTGGACTATTAACATGACTGGGACCTTTAAACCATGTGGGAAAGGTAATTTCCCCAGGGTGTCCAGTCCAGTCCCATGTTTGATATGACCCCTGACCTGAAACACTGGTGATCTTCATGCAGGGAAACAGATGGGCCTACTCTTCATAGGCTGCTAGAATGTTATTTACAGGTTGTATTCCTTGCACTATGCGCCTGCCCTCGACCTTGGGGCTAGCCTCTCAGTCCTCCCTCTCCTCTCCATATAGTTGTCACCTGATCTAGAGATTGTGTATTAATTATATTGATTACTTAACAATTCCCTATCAACGCTCCCGAGATCAGGCCCAGTAGTATTAAAATTACCATTCAGTTGGGAACCCCTTCTGTATTTCTACTGGTTTTATTAACACAGTTAGTGAAGCTGCAAACACTCCGTCCCAGCACGGTAGATGGAGATAATACAGAAAGGGCGTCTGAGCATCTGTATAGTCCCACCGTCCTTTGCAGAAGGACTTAGTGTTCGTTCGTCCTCACCCTCAGTGTCACCAGTGGTCGTCATCCTGGCATCTCCCACGCGTTACATCTCCCCAAGGTGTACGGGCCGGGACCCAACTTTTATAATGTGTTATACTGACGCCGCTGTGCTTAACGCATGTTCGGGAGGGCTTTCTTTGTATTTCCTTGCCCTACTAATGTGGGGGTGCCCTTCTCCCATAGGTTACCCTTTCATTTACTTCAAGCTTATTAGTGTAGATGCCAATTAGTTACCATGGCATTCTTGGGGTCAGACAGCCCTCCGTGGTGTCATATCTTATGATCTAGGTCTATTCCTAGTTAACTGCTTATGCTAAGTCTTTGGGGCTGTATGCCTTGTTTAGCTAAACTATTTTCTTACAGGACTGAGGCCTGCAAGATCGTTACTTCACTGCATTAACTTAGGCCTATGCCTGAATACCTGCACCGATAGCTACGCAGTCCAGGCTTGTGCCAAACCCCCACAGCTTCCTCCTCCGCCATGTTTTGAAATTCCGGCCCTTCTACCCAGCCCCGGGAGCTTAAACGTGGTCACCATAGAAACCCTGAGCTCGTGGAGGAAACGTGTCCTTGCTCTGAGGTTACAGCAAGTGAAATTACTTGTCACCATTTCTGCTAATTCATCTTTTTTTTTGTTGGGGTTATTAATTTCAAAAGGGAGGGAAAGGTAAACTGGTCAATTTCACTGTCCTGCTTTTTGATCAGTTTCGCTGTGGGGTTCCAGCAGGACAGGGCTGGGTTGGTGTCTGCAACCTGGCAGGGAAATGCTAAAACCCAGCGCAAAGACACCTTTTTTAAAAAAGGCCTGCTAACATTTCTGTTTCATTAGATTTAAATCTTTCCTCTCTGTCCCGGCCTCTAATACATCCAAGTATTTGTGCAAAAAATGAGCCTTTTGCCCAGTTGAAACCTCATCTGTCCTTTGCTTCACTGGCATGTTTTTCTTCTTTATCTTATTAACCGATTCTGCTGTTGATTAAAAACCCTTTAATTATTAACCCAAAGCCAGTCCTGGGGTCTTACTGCTCTTTTTTTTTTAAACTTGCCTCTCCTGGTTCCTTTGTATCCTCTGAAATCCCGGATCCCACCTCTCCCAGCGAGTCCCACTGTTGAAGAGAGACAGTTCCTAATCTGTAGCACAATGTTTCCTTTCTCACTCTTGGAAAAACCTCTCCTTCTCTGGTGTGTGTCAGTGGAATTAAAAGGTGCCCCCATGTTTGCCTTCCTCTGTGTCCCTCCTATGCCGTTCGACGAGAATGTTCTCTAGGGACTGATCCTGGCCTGGCTCCAGATGATGGACCAAAGCTGGGATTTTTTGCAGCTCTACTGTAGAGTCAGATGCTGGCGGGTTGGTTTGCTCTCCTCTGGGAGGAGCCTGACAAGACCTCCTCACTAGCAAGGGGAGGAGCAAAAAGGCATTTAGCTCCTCCTCTTTTCTAATCTCATATTGCCATTGGCTACCTGGATTGCGAATCCCTCGGTAGTGACCAATCGGATTAATGAAGGTGGAGTCTCCCTTTGCCTGAGCAATAAACTGTTTGGCTCAGGATACTCTCAGCCATTATCTTTATCCCCTTCCTGGCCTTTAAAGGGCTGAGCTTCCTGTCCCCAACTGGTCTGTGAAAGATCCTCTCATCTCTATCCCCCTCTGCCCACAGATCCCTAGGTGCTTTTCAGACAGTAAAGTCATGCTGGCAACCCGAGTGAGACAAGGAACGAATCCCCTCTGCCCCCATTTGACAGATGAGTAAATTGAGATGCAGGGAGTGGGAAGCCTGAGGAGTGCCCATAAGTTGCTGACGGAGCTGAGGATCTCTGCCAGGATCCTTAGTCCCACCCACATGCCGTCACCACAGACCGTCCTTCCCTTCAAAGGGGTAGGGACACGCCAGGCTGTGGAGCAGAACTCGGCCAGGTTGATGTGGTGCCTGGTGGAGTGAGTGGCCAGGGGGAGGAGCCCACCACAGCCTCGCCCCTGGGCTCAGCACAGCTCGGCAGGAATGAACAAATCCCCCAGGAGCCCTCCCTGCCTAGCTGAGAGCCCAGGCCCACTGCTTGGCCACCTTGCTGCTCTAGTGGGAGGCAACATGGCTCTGTGGAGTGGTAGCCAGGACTCCTGGGTTCATTTCCCAGTGGGACCGCAGGCAGGTAGCTGTGCCTCGGTTTCCTTCTTGGCAAAATAGGGGTGATGTTTGTTTGCGCGTGCACACACACTCTCACTCTTTCTTTCTCAAGCCCTCTCAGGACAGTGGGGAGGGGTTGGGTGTGTGTTGTCTTGTGTCCCCCAAAGACTGTCCCCATCTGACTCCAGACTGGCAGTGCCTGCAGCTGCTGTGGGGTCTGGGTGTCTTGTGTGTACCCTTCCTGAGCGTCCCTGCCAACCCCTGACAGCAGGGTGGCTGGGGGGATGGGGCTGCATTGCTGCTGTGAGAGGCGGACACCGACCGCAGCCTGCAGCAGTTCCCCAGCCCTGGGCAGGGGCGAGCTCAGCCCTGCGACTCGGCGCTGTGGCAGGCGGCGGGAGGGCAGAACGCACAGACTGAGCTCTGGTGTCTCCCTCTGACAGGTCGGTCCCGGCGGTGGTTTTCTGGCAGTGGGTGAACCAGTCGTTCAATGCCTTGGTGAACTACACCAACAGGAATGCGGCCTGCCCCATCTCGCTCACGTGAGTATCTGCCCCGCGCCATCCCAGGGCCTGCTGGGCTTCGCAACCAGGTATCCGCCCTGTCGCCGGGAGAGGAAATGCCCTGTTGGGAGCATTCCTCCCCGGGTCCTGGGTGAGAAGGGCTCCTGACTGGTCCGTGGAGTCTCTAGGCTGTCTCTGAATAGGCGGCAGCTGAGGGGCTGTGGCACTGGTGACTTGGCATAGCGCTCCTGCTGCCATGCCCAGGATCACCCCCGGGGCAGAATCTAAAGGCACGTGAGGCTGGAGGCTGCCTGGCTTAGATTTCTGGACCCGAGTCTTTTGACCTCACTGAGGAGCTGTTGCTCCCATGGGCCCCTAGACGCGTCCCCCTCCCCAGGCTCTGTGTTAGCAGGAGTTTGTTAGAGGTGACCAGCTGGAGAACGCTAGGCCCTGAGGCCTTCATCCCACCTGGGTAGATATGCTGAGTTGCAGGAGAGCTGGAGTGGACCGGGCATTGCAGTCACCAAGGTCCATTCCTCTCTGTGTGGACAGCAATCTGCCCTGGTGTCCTTGGCCAACACGTCCTCTCTTTGCATCGCAGAGCAGCATTGTGTGCACCAGGTGGCTGCTGCCCTCTACCCCAGAGGTGGCTGTGTGTCTTTGGAAGGTTACTAACTGCAGGAGCTGCCTAAATCTGCATGTGCCAAGGAGGAGAGTTTGGGCATGTAATGAGCCACAGGATTCAGCTCCTTAAGAAGAATATTCTGACTTTCCATAGAGGGTCAGAAAGCGTGTTACCAACATGGAGAGACGTAATATCAACCCATTTCACAGATGTGGAAACTGAGGCACGGGGAGATTAACTGAGCTGGGAACAGAACCCTGTTTCTTCACCTCACAGTCCTGTGCCTTACCCATGAGGCCGCGCTTCCTGCGTTCTCTCCCCCAAGTGGAAATGTTCCAAGGGTGTGAACCGCAGCCCTTTGGGAGCTCCATGTGGGACTTCCAGGAGCCAGTCCTGAACCTGTCTGGGGGAGTCCTCAGGATGTTCCCCTCTCACCCCCCAGCTTCTCCCAGGGGACAGGCGCTTGTTCAGGCAACCTCTGGGACTGGCTGAGTTATGTGTTATCTCCCCCCCCCCCCCCCCAAATTAATGTCTAGGCAAATCGGAGTGGCTTACGTGTCTGCCACCAGCACAGCCCTGGTGACTGCAGTGGGACTCAACCTGTACACCAAGGTACCGTGGGGGGGCTCTGCTGTGTGTTTGTGTGGTGGGGAAGACACCGTGGAGCGGGGGTATCTGAGGAGGGCATGGGTGCAGGGCATGGGTGCAGTGGGGGCGGCTCTCTGCTTGCAAACCGGGGGACTTGCCTTCGAGGGCGTTGCTGGCTCCACTGCTTGTCAGATCCGCTTCTCCGATGGTGCCACTAAGACACAGGTCCCTGCCAGGGCCCGCTCAGCCGTGCCCCCCCACCCCTTTAGCGGAGTAGCTTTCCTGTGTACGTGGACGCCACCGGCGTGTCGGGCAGCTGAAGACTATTGCAATCGAGCGTAAGCCAGCCCCAGGCTGAATACAGAAGCGAACCTGCAGCTGCTCCGTGTTCTCCCCAAAGGCTTTCTGCAGGAGCGTCCGTTCCATGGACAAGCTGCTGACTCAACAACCCCTTTAAAGGTCCAGAGATTTGGCATTCAACCTACACAGCAGGGGACCTGGACTTTTCCTGTCCACTCCTTTCCCATACTAGGCCCTTCCTCCCTCCCATTTAATAACACGGCGGTCACGACCCTGATGCCTAGTTGTGATGCACATGCCCCAGTTCCTTGTCCGAAGCACCCTTGCAACTACGCCCTAGCATACAGCCATGCTGGGACCATCTCTCCCTCCCTGTGAAGATACCAGCAGGTTTCTGGGTAGGTCCTTGTGCCCAAACCCATCTCATTAGGATCTGGCTCCCATGCTCCCTGCGAGGCCTTTGGTGCTGATCTTCCCAGCCCTGTTGATGCGTTCGGCAGTACTCCAGCACGAGCCCCAGGTGCAGCCGGACACAGATACCAGCTGGCCAGGCTGTTGTCACACAGGGCAGTGGGTTGAATAAGGGAACTGGGTCTTAGGACTTTTTTCCGCCTGATTTAGCGGGTGGGTCTGATTTGGGTGAAAGGTGCCAGCTGGAGGGTTTCATTGAAGGCCTGGCCCATGCGGCAGTGAGCAAGCTTCCCCTACACATCTGCTTCTGAGAGTCTGTCCTGGCCTTGGGGCTCAGTCCCTGAGAGTCACTCGCTCCTCCCTGCTGAGGGCGCCAGTTCTCACGCTGTGTGTTGGGCTGCTGGCTTCCTGCTGGCCCAGCAACTCCTCTCACCTAGGGGATGCTGAAGGCCGTTCCAGGACTGTTGTGAAGGCCGTGCTCACCTCGGTCTCTTTCCTTCCTAGAGAGCTCCGCCCCTCGTGGCACGCTGGGTCCCATTCGCAGCCGTAGCTGCCGCCAACTGTGTGAACATCCCCATGATGAGGCAACAGTAAGTCTGTCTCTGTTCTCCAGGGATGTGCTCCGGCCTGTGGCACCTTGTCAACAAGCAGACAAGGATGTGGGATCTTGAACCACAGGCAGAGGTGACTTTTGTAATGAGGAGAGAGGCCGTGTTAACCAGTGGTTGGAGCCTAGATCTGAGAGCCAGGACTCCTGGGCTCTGTTCTTGTCTATCACTGGCTTGCTGTGAGGCAGGTGGCTTCCCCTCTCTCAGCCTCAGTTTCCCCATTGGTGTGATGGGGGTGATGGTACTAAGCTAGGTTGTTAATATTTGGACAGCACTTGACACCGTACGAAGCTTGATGTACACGCTTGATATTCTTCCCAAAAGCCAGCACCTGCCTATGTGCCTAAGAGAGCCGCCCCCACGTTCTAAACTCTCAGCAGGACCAACAAAATCTCAGTGACAAAACCCTCTTTTCCTCTGGAGGGTTTTTCAGTTGCCCTCCAGCATTTGGAGAGGCTGGTGGGCCCGGGGTATAGCAGAGCTGTCATCACCCTCCCGCCGTGTTCCTGTGAGATGGGTAGGTGCTATTTCCAGCAGCCTCCCATAGGTGGCAGCATTGCTCAAGCCGTTCATTTCCGCCCCCCCCCCCCCCCCCCCCCGCCTGCCCGTTTCATGGCCGGAGAGGGCAGCCCTGGTGTTTAGCGATTAAATCCTGCATTGGGATGGTGGAGAGCTGGTTACCTGATCTCCCTGCCAGAGATTTAGTGGGACACGTTTTCTGAATCACGTATTAAAACACTGACAGGCGAGTCTTACTAGGGGAGGTGGCAACTGCTTTATTCTGATTAATTTGGCAGCAGAGTGGTGGGCCAGGAGTGGATATAGACCAACACAAAGTGGTCTATATGGGTAGAAACAGGCCGGCGCAGTATAGGGGAAGTGTCACGCGGAAGCATCAGGCATTGGCCGTTGTCTGAGGAAGAAGCCCGGAGTTGATGGGCCGGGAGTCTTAGTCACCATGGCAAAATTCTACTTCCTCTGAATGATCATAGATTCCAAGGCCAGGAGGGAGCCCTGTGATCCGCAAATGTGACCTCCTGGGTAACGCAGGCCACGGACCCTCCCCGAAATAATTCCTGTTTGAATTACGGTAGCACCTTTCAGTAGGGTGCAGGGAAGGGGCACCAGTTGTGCCAGACAAGCTGGGTGGGAGCTGTCCATGCCGTGCTCTGTCTAGCTGGGGTTGTTGCGGGTAATGCCAGCCTGGGGTGCTGCTCCAGCCCAGGGAAACAGATGATAAATGAGGGAGCCACAGGTGATTTAGGGGAGGGAACATTGTAGCACCCAGGGACCCCAGGCATGGGCCGGGACCCCACTGTGGTACGAGCTGTACAAACAGAACAAAAACAGACACTGCAACCCTTCCACCTTCCTTATCGGCCCTTGTTCGCATGGTTCTCACCCACGTGGCAGAAGGTTTGAAAAGGGCCCAATTCTCCATCGCCACCCTGCCTTATCCTCACTCAGATCAGATGACTGCCCTTCCAGCTGGATAGCATTTTACAGCCACAATGCACTGGGCTGCATGATGACACCAGGGTCAAGGGCCAAAGCCTATAAACCTCTGGGGAGCAAATTTTGGAGGTGCCTGCATGGCCTAGAGTTGGGGGGAGGGGAGGCTGTTGTGCTAAGCCAGGGGGAGGGGAGGTGTGGACCATTCGGCACTGTTGAGGGGAGGAGAGGAGGGCCCACTCTGTTTTCATGCGGGGTATGGACAGGGGTGAGCCAGGAGGCTGGGTTTGAGGCATTCATGGTTCCCTGTCTGTGTTTAGGGAGCTCATTAACGGGATCATGGTGACGGACGAGAAGGACCGTGAGCTGGGCCATTCCAGGGTACGTCACGGAGCAGGGCGGGGTGGCTGTTACCGATGGGTTCTGATGGCCTGGCTGCTTTGCTCGTGTGGCGCCGAGCCGCCTGAAAACACGTTGAGTCCTTTTCCGGGATCACGTCTCCGCGGGAGCTGATGCCGCAGCTGGTGCGGGGCCCGTGAGACAAACTGCAGAAAGGTCTGAGCTCCCAGCCTTGCCGACTTTCTGGTCCTAACTCTGCCATCGTAAGGCCAATCCAGCCATGTTCGCTCACGTTCCCTGGGGCTGGGGCAGGCTGGGGGATGGGACTGGAGTAGGTGACACAGGTGCTTCAGACCTGGACACCCCCTCTCCCCCAGCGACCCACGGAGGCGTTGGAGCAGCGAGCACGGACTGGCCCAGCTGGCTGCATTACTGCCCCGTCAGATGTAGCCCTTGGAGAGGCTTGGCTGACGGTTGTTCTTGCTTTCAGGTTGCGGCGGCCAAGGGGATTACCCAGGTGGTGGTCTCCAGGATCGTCATGGCAGCGCCTGGCATGGGTGAGCACCAGCGACACCTCCCCTGCAATCTGTGGGGGAGACGAAGGAGGCAGCCGGCAAGCCCACCAGTGCAGGGGCTAGCGGGAGGCAGGGGAGGGGTAAGACTAGGGCTGGGAGCCTTTTGGGCGCAGAAAGGCTGGTGCCTAGGATATGCCAGTGCATAGAACAGAAGGTTGGGAACTGTTGACGTCTGGGGCCTAGTCCGGGCTCTGACACCCAGACCCTCTGTCTGCCTCAGTTTTCCAATCTGTACAATGGCCAGCGCACCTGCTTCTCGGGGTGGTTTATTTTGTGTCTGCAGAGTGTGCCGAGACCCTCTGATGGAAGGCAATGTACAGACAGTCCAAATATTGCCTGTTTGGTCTAAAGGACCATTCCCTTCCACTCCAACTCCTGGGGATTCCCCCTCCCTCCATCATGAACCCTGACGGGCCCCATGACTCAGCTGCTGGATGGAAATCTTCCCCTGGTCTCAGTGCCGTTCTGGTACCTGCCACCGGGAGGCTCTGCAGAGCAGTAGGAGATGCCCCCTTCCTTTCCCTGCCCTTGGCTCAGAACAGGGGTGCTTGCTCAGTTCCCCAGTCAGAAGGCAGGCTGGGGCGGGGATGTTGGCCCTCCTGGGTGTAAGCGACTGGCAGTGGGAGCACCAGTGTGGTGGCTCTGATACAAAGCATGTCCCTGGCCATTGGGAGCCAGGCAGGGAGACCTCAAGGGCTCACCTCCCGTGACGGCTTTTTCCTTGTGGTTGGATCTCGCCTTGCTTGGCCCCGGCTCTTCAGTGAGCTTTGTTGGCAGAGAATGGAGCGGCTGGGCTGATAAAATCTCTCTCTCTCTCTCTCTCTCTCTGGCTAGTTCTTTTGCCGATTCTCATGGAGCGGCTGGAGAAGCTCTCCTTCATGAAGGTGAGTGTTTCAGGAGGCTCTGAGTTCCTCCTCCATCATCCCCACACAGTGGCGTCCTGTCCACATCCATATCCAGCTCCCCCTTCCTGGTGGTCAGACCTCCCCATGGCCCTGTTACCCCCTCTTTTCTCCCTTTTCCCCCCGGACCATCTGTAGGGGTTGGGATCTCTCGCTTGTGCTCTTTCCTCAGTTTCCCCCCACCCCTGCTGGCCCTTGTCATAGAATCATAGAATATCCAGGTGGGAAGGGACCTCAGGAGGTCATCTAGTCCAACCCCCAGGACAAATCCCCAACTAAATCATCCCAGCCAGGGCTTTGTCAAGCCTGACCTTGAAAACCTCAAAGGAAGGAGATTCCACCACCTCCCTGGGTAACCCATTCCAGTGCTTCACCACCCTCCTAGTGAAAAAGTTTTTTCCTAACATCCAACCTAAACCTCCCTCACTGCAGCTTGAGACCATTACTCCTTGTTCTGTCATCTGCTACCACTGAGAACAGTCTAGATCCATCCTCTTTGGAACCCCCTTTCAGGTAGTTGAAAGCAGCTATCAAATCCCCCCTCATCCTTCTCTTCTGCAAACTAAATAATCCCAGTTCCCTCAGCCTCTCCTCATAAATCATGTGCTCCAGCCCCCTTATCATTTTGAGTTATGGGGGCCCACTAGAGCTCCAGATGACCCTAAGGGAGCCCCAGAAAGCATGTGAGTATACGGGATATGAACAAAGGATTTGCCAGACTACCAAGCACGTTGAGCTCTTTGGGGGAAGGCTTCCTTCTCCCCGGGCTGGGTTGGATATTGGCTGTGATAACTTTAGGGATGACGTTCCGGGCTCACATTCTCCTGGGCTGATTTCTTTGCAGAGAATTCAGGTCCTCCACGCACCTTTACAAGTGATGCTGGCCGGGGGCTTGTAAGTATCTTCCTTCCCGAATTACCACCTTTCCTCAGCTCCAGCCTTGCAGCTTTGGGTTCAGAAAAGAGCCATCTAAAGAACCCAGTCAGCGTGTGGCCTTAACAGGAGCAGACAGCTGGCTCTTTCCAGGCAGGGACTCTGAAAATCTCTTTCTTTTCCCACCTTCTGTCAAGCTCAGAGTCCAGGGCTTCCCTGCCACAGATAAGAACCTCAGTAATAATAATAAATCATTCATGGATTCTCCCAGTGCTCCTTTGAGGCAGGTAATAATTATTACATCCCCATTTCAGAGCTGGCGAAACAGAGACACAAATGTGGGGGGGGAGGGGAGGCAGGGTTTGCGATTTGCCTAGCGCCACAAAGTGAGGCAGAACTAGACAATGGAACCCAGGCATCCTGACGCCATTCCCTGTTCTAACCACTTCCCTCTGTATCACAAGCCCCAACAGCTGGGGAGGAGAAGCTGCTCGCTCCTCTGGTGTAGGGTGCTTGTCACATCCTTAATGGCAGCAGTGAAACCCAGCTGAGTCATATGGGGGGCCGCGCCCCACTTCACTCCAGCACAGCTCGTGATGATCTCTAATGTAGACAGGCCCCTGCTGAATCCTTGGGTGACTGGTCTCCAGAAGTGGAGGAGAAAGAAGCATCAGGAGCAGACCAAGGATCTGCAATACACTGGGCCCTACTGCCGTGCTGTGGATCAGAGGACGGGGGAAGGGACCCAAGGAGAAGGTCCCCCTTGGTAAAGGTTGAACCCAGGGTCCCTGCTACATTGCAAAGGACTGTCCCTTCCCCAATGGCATTCCCTCTCTTCTGTGTCTAAATCCCCTGGATCCAAGCAATGCTAACTGCTGTGGGCTCTCCTGAGCCCTGTCAGGGACCATCCCCCAGATTCCCGTAGGCCCTTGCTCTCAGAGCCTCCGAGCTTCCCCAGCTTCAGGGGAATCCAGGGGTTGCCAGCACTCTGGAGAATCAGACCTGGAGCAGTTGTGACAGTCAGAAGCAGGAGCAGTCTGGTATTGGGGCCCAACAAGGGGGGTCCTGCCATGCACCAGGGGTTGGGGGCCCAGGCTTCATCCTACTGGGCACGTCCATCCCTCGGCTTCTCCAACCCCCACCGCTGTAGCATGGGAGTGTCTTGTGAAATCAGCCTTGGGTCTCCTGGAGGAAGAGAAGCATTATCCCCATTTTACAGCTGCAGGAGACTGAGGCATGAGACAGATTTGCCCAAGGTCACATATCCTGCGAGTCTGGGTGTGAGATGGGAATTTAACCCTGATCTCTGGACTCACCGTTCAGCCACCTTGCTGGAGAGAGCTGCATGGAAGGAAGCTCCAGAGCGAGAAGCTGCTCTGCTGGGCCGAGGGTGGGTGGCCAGTTTGCTGGTGTTCGTATGAGAGTCCAGGGCAACCTGCTCACCTGCACCTTGGTGTTAATCAGCCGCCGTGGACTTCATCAGCCTGTCTGGCAACTGAACCTTGGCCCCGGCACCAAAATGACATTCACAAGAGCAAAGCTCAGGGTGCTCTATGAGGGTGCGCAGCTAGATCGCTCCACCCAGCACCGAAATTAGCCAGCCGCTGTGACCTGGCCACTTAGCTGGTGTGCCACAAGCCACGCTGGGGCCTTTGAGGAGAGGAGGTCGGGAGCGGAACAAGGATTCCCCAGGGCTAGTGCCCCACCTCGTGGGAGCTCGAATGACCGCGAGTGGTCCAGCTCTCAGCTTTGCACCCTCCAGGAGAGGTGACTCTTGCGGGGGCTGTCGGTGTCGCTGAGGGTTGGCTCTTGCTCCGAGAGTGGATGTTTGCGTTTTACTGGTAACGCTTCGTTTTCTCTGTCCTGCAGCCTCCTATTCATGGTGCCGGTTGCCTGCTCGCTGTTCCCACAGAGATGGTACCAGCCGCGCTCATTCTCCCTCCCTGAGAACCCCTCTCCTGACCTATCCTCTGCATACCCCGGGGGGGCGCAGGCATCTTCTGGAAAGGCCTTGCCTGTCCTTGGGAACTTGGTCATCTTGAGGGCTTGCAGCCAGTGCTGCCCTTCCAAAGGGTTTGACCTGTGCACAGATGCTAATCCCCACGCTGTGCACTCTGTCCTGAGAGGGGAAGGGGGGAGATGAGTCCCCATCTCTGCCTCTTGCACTGAAGTCAGGGCACAGGATGGGGCTGGATTCCCCAGGTCTCTGCTCTCTGCCCCATGTGCTAGGATCAGG
This sequence comes from Natator depressus, assembly GCF_965152275.1. Taxonomy (NCBI): domain Eukaryota; kingdom Metazoa; phylum Chordata; order Testudines; family Cheloniidae; genus Natator; species Natator depressus. The sequence continues at coordinate 119,928,038 of NC_134240.1, read as the reverse complement.
GTGCAGGATGGGGCTGGATTCCCCAGGTCTGTGCACTCTGCTGCCTGCCCTGAGGGCAGGTCATATTAGCCGGTGACTTGCTTCCATGGCCACTGTTAAGATCTGGCTGAGGAAGGCCTGCCCACCCCACCCCCCCAGCCAGCCAGAGAGAAGGCCACTCCCAGACCAAGGACACTTCCAACAGGGTCTGGGAGAAGAAATGCAGAGCAAATCAAAGCCTGACCGTCCATCTCCTTTCCCTGCAGCTCTCTGGCGCTGTCTAGCCTGGAGCCGGAGCTCCGAGCCTGCATCCAGGCCACGCATGGGGACTGTGTGCCTTACGTCTATTTTAACAAAGGATTGTAAATCGAGCATCTACCTCGAGAGCCGTCCACGGCCCTGCACCGTGCTCCGTAGGGCCACCTGCAGCTGCAGAGCTATAATCTGGAGATGGGCTCGGGACATACCAATCAGACTTGGATTCCCCCACCCTGACTGCCAAATTATTGGGGGTTGGGGGGGAGAGGCAGATCTGGAGGTGACTTCTGGCTCCTCTTTGGTTTAACCCTGTATCTTCTGCTCCCCCAGACAGATTTGGGGCCTGTCTCTGAGTGACTGACACCTGCGGGGGGCGCTACATCTGTTGCACTGGTGTAGGCCCGCTAGTGGACAGAATCGGAAATGTGCCCTCTTCAGCAAAGCCGTCACTGGGCACCATAGGTCAACAGACCCCTGGGCCTTAGCAGCGGCTCCTCCTTGTCGCTGGCTAATCCAGGGAAGAGCACCTCCTGCTGCCTTAACTCCTCCCATTGGGTCTGACCCGCGGGAGGCTGGAACGACCTCGGCGTGCCAGGATCCTGTTCTCTTAGTTGTTGGACTGATGCCACCTGTTGCAAAGTGCCTGAGAACTGGTCTGATTGCTGTAGGTATCCCAGCCAGGTGCCCTGGTCCAGAGCACATGGCTGAAGGTTCTTGCAGTCCTGTGCCCCTTTCTCTGTGACAGATTACTGCTCTGTTCCCCTGTTTAGACGGCTCCCTCCCCTGCCCTTGCTCCCCCTGCTTAGCAGGATGGGGGTAGCTGGGGTAATATACACATGGTGCTATCTCTCTTCTGTTCAGGGAGGCAGGACGGGCTCTGCCATTCGTGTTGCGGGTCATATACAGTACAGTCGATGCCAGTTTCTGTCCTGTAGCTGTGAACTGAATTCTGCTCTCAGTTAAACAGGTGCCATTATTCCAGCTACACCCCAGATTAAGTGAGGTCAGAATTTGGCCCTGGTCTTTGTTCACCTGCCTTCAGAAGGCACCAGCCTCTTCTGACTAAATAACTAACTAATATGCAACCACAATTGATGTCTTAAACAGCCATGGCCTTTCTGTAAACATGTAGGGCTGGATTCTCAGCATTTGAGCAGTGTAAACAGATAACTGCACGTGCAGATTGAGCACTTGCACACATAAGGACCAGCGTGTTTTGAAAACGTGTCCCTCACCCTCAAGTGTTTAGATCCCAGATTTGTCTTGTTTTACAGTCCATACAATGGAGTGTGAAATGGCCTGATGCTTTTATCCTCTCTCTCTTTTTCTTAAATCCACCATACCATTGCCTGTAATTGGAAGAACCGATGATCACCACTGTTTGTGTAGGTCCTACCCAGCACTCAACACAAGCTACTCTTGGAGCTGTGCTGGCATCAGTGCAACTGGGGCACAGAGTGGGGACAAGGTGGGATCTCTGTCAATTTCAACTAACTCCTCTAAGGTGAGGGAGGAAAAATTCAGGATTCACAAGAAACCTGCTGGGTAAGGAAATGTTAGTTGTAAGCTTTTGACTGGGAGAAATTGTTACAAACAACGAAGAGGGGAAAAAATAAAATCTGAGGATTTTTAAAACTCGCCGACTCTGCTGTTGTGTTTTATGCGGACACTTGCTTTAAAGAGCCTGCAAGGGATGTCTCTGTGTATTTGTGATGGCTGCTGACGTTTTCAGCCTGAAGTGCCTTTCGGTTTGGAGTATTTTGAGGATCTGAATTTTGGGAGTCCAAATTCTGCCCTCACATGAGCATACAAGACCACTCCCTGCACGATTCTGAGGTTCCAATTTGATCCCTGCGAAGCCAATAGAATTACTGAATGGGTGACATTTTGATGGTGCTTCCCACCCAAAGCACTTTACTAACGGATATACAAAGACATCTGTGAGTGTGTCTATATCCTTAGGTTTCACTTCACCCAGCACTGAAATGCAACCACCTCCGGGGTGGAACTTGACAGCTGTTTTGTAGCAAATAGCAGCCCTTCTATTTTAGGACAGGAACTGAAAAATAATGCCATATCAAAATGCATCAGCAGGGGCAATCTGGGGAGAGACACGGTCAACTTCCCTAGCTGGAATTCAGCACTAGTTTTAGCAACTGGCTGAGACCTTGTCTGCACTAGGACTCCTCTGCTAAGATTTCCATTGTATTGTCATTTATTATTCCTATTTCCATAGAGGTTAGGAGCTCCAAATGTGGACCAGCCCACCAGTGTGCTAGGTGCTGTACAGCCACAGACTAAAAAGTCCCTGCTGCCCTCTAGTGATTCCATGCAATAAGCATCTGGTTACAATTAAGACATTTTAGTTTGTTCTCCAACATTAGATTTAAATTGATAGATGGAGTTTTCGTTCTCTTCCCTCAACCCCCAAATGCCATTACTGGGCAGAGTTAAGGTTGCTTGGGGGCCCTAACTTGTCTTTTCATACCTTAACGTGATTGGATTTCTTTTAAATTAAGCTTAATGCTGACTTTCCTGCTGTTCTAATGCTCAGTTCTGGGATAATTACAACATCCCTGTGATGTTTTATGCCCTTAAGTTACTGAACTGTACCTCAGCTCCAGCTTTCTCATAATTGGGGGCGGGGGGTTGCATGTGTCACGGGGTGGGGGAGGGAAGGAATGTGCGTCTTTATCAGTGGGGTGAGGACGTGTGGCTGGGGTGATGTATTGGGGAAGGGGTAGCTCGAGAGGGTGTCGGGATAATCTGCCATGACAACTGCCCGATAATTTGGTTATTGCTGTGCAAGGGTGAGGACTTAAATCTGTCACGGGGATACGCACACTTAGCAAGTAGTTCCCTGCCGACTGCGTCTCCACCACACAAGCGCGGCCCGGCATGCTGGCTGCCGTCAGAGGTGCCATCCTCCAGGTGAGACACTGGCTGGCCTCTCTTCTGCCCTTGCCTGCGGAACACTGCCGGTGGCAATTAGAGATCCTGGGATAATAACCCTGCTGTCCTGGCCCAAGGGGAGCAGGTTCTAATATCCAAGGCTGTGTGAGTTGATCTGTAGCTGAGTGGCCACCTGGCCAGGGAAGGACGTGACAGCAGCACACCCTTCTGCCTGGCCTGGCAAAGAGCAGTCCGGGCCGTGGCCAGGAAGTGTGGCCGGGCTGTTCGCAATGCTCCCCCGGGTTAATGGGAGATGAAAGTTGTGACCACCCCGTGGAGCAGTAGCTTCCATCCTCGATTCACAGCAGGTTGTGGCTGTACAATGACCTTGCTGTTGCTGGGAGGAGATGAGCAGCAGGCAGGCACGTGTGCTGGAGATCAGTGTGAATACGAAAAGGCTGAACTCCTGAGATTGACCCTCTGCTTGCTCTGAACATTTCAAGACCAGCACTGAGCCCGATGGCCAATTGAACGGTGCCTTCCCTCCTGTTGGCGAAATTGCTCACCCATTCCCTGCTGGCTTGGTTACTCTGATCTCCCCGGCTGGCCTGCCCCTTCCAGTCTATCCTAGTCGCTGTGTCCCTAATCAACTGCCTCCCATCCCTTTGTATGACCAGCTCCACTTGGCTCCCCATTGTCCTAGGCAGTGAGCCCAAGTGTCCTGGCCTGTTCTGAAGGCCTTCAGGCCATTTGGCCTCTATATCTCTGCCCTGGTCTCCTTTTCCTCCTTTCCCCTCCCCCTTCACCCCTGCTACCCTGGTGCCATCTGTGGTCTTTGCCCCCTGCTTGAGGCACCCTCCCAAAACCCATTCACCCCAAGCACCTCCCTCAATGTCTCCCCTAGGAGAGGCCAGCGAACAATTGTTAAAAGCCCTAATTGAGTGTCTTATTGATTAACCACATGGTCTGCTTAAGGTTCCCCTTATCTCATCCCTCTCTCCCCCTCCCTCCATCCCTTTTTTTTATTATGAGCCTCGCTTTCAGGTCTGAATTTAGGCCCTGATCCTGCAGCTGGTTCTGGATCCTTGGGCTCAGGGGGGGCCCCCTAGCCTTTAGCGCACCTGCATGGATCTGACTGCAGGATAAGGGTTTCAGATCGTAAGCTCTTGGGGGCTGGGACCATGTCTCATTGCTGGGCAGGGCCTTAGCCCCCCCTTGGGCACTCGGAAATAACAAACAGGTCACAGCCAGTCAGCCAGACGATGGCTTTGAGTCTGGGGAGGAGGTTCCTGGTTGCCGGTCTGCTGTTAGTACATAATGGAGATAATTTGGCATCTCAGATATTTCTAATCCCCAGTGAAATAAGGGCCAGTTTCCCCTGGGGAGGGAAGAGGCCCAAGAAGAGGAGAATTGCTTCTCTTTCCTCTCCCTGCCGGCAGTTTTTTTTGTGCAAGTTGCACAAGAGCAATTTCACCTGAAGTCTGGAATTGTGCTGAGCCCGTGGCAAACGCACCCCGCCTCGGCTCGGCGGTGTGCGCACCAGCCGTGCCTGCTTGGAGCCAAGGAGCCTCGTGCCTTGTTGTTAACAAGACGATTCTTGTAATACAACGTGCCACTGCTATTCAAAGCAAACATGCCCAGCCTAAGTCGCCATTGAGGTCATTAGCTTCTTGAAGGGACTACTCCCTGCTACGGGAACTCTGTGTGCTTCAGTTTTGTTGTTGACATGACTGCAGGGGCTGGATGGACTTAACATTCAAACACTGTTGGTGTCTAAGGCTGATAAATCCCCTTTGATAGAGATGGGGACAACAATTTTCTAGTTTGATTCCCATGCTGCAGCCATGACGCGCTGTGTGGTTATTACCTGGCAATAAATAACTTTCATGATTAAGCTGGTTGCTTCCCTCTCTCTCTCTCTCTCTCTCTCTCTCTCTCTGCCTCCCACCCTCCTCCCCCACCCCGTGGGTGTTTTCTGGTTTCCTCATTCGCTCTGCAGCAATGCTCCTTGTACCTAAGCTAAAAGATCCCTGCAGCGCCCAAAAATCCTGTGGGGTTTGCTCATCGAGTGGGTTACTACCAGAACAATTGTAACATGAAAGTGGGGATAGACACAGGCTGAACCTGGGACATAATGAGGGTGGCAGCTTGGAAGTGCTGCTTGACCCAGCTTACTGAGTCCGGGGATATATAAGGGGTCAGCTTGGGAGTGCTGAGTAACCCGCTCCTCTCAGACGCCCTCTGTTAATGTGTGTGTTCTTGTCTGAGGCTGGGGCTGGAAGAACCCAGCCCTGGGGAACCTAGGTCCTGCAGGATAGCTCCATTGGGAGGGAACTTGCAGCAGGGAGAAGTAGAGCTCTGTATGAGAACACAAGTGACATCAGCAGTACATCAATAGAAATACAGCCCCCTGCCCCGCGAAGAGTAACCCTAATAAATGACCATACCCCATATTAATGGGCAAAGCTGGTAACATCATAAACAAGCCAGCTTTAGGTTGCCCGGCCTTTAGCCATGTCTCCAGGTGGATTGCCTGTCCAGTAGCTTCAGTGGTATGTCTTTGTGAAGGAGGACCACACAAACAAGGCTGATGCACAAGGCTCTGCTGGTGGAGTTGGCCACAGAACTAAGAGCTTGCAAGAGAAAGTGAGCTTAGAAGCACCAAGAGGTGCAGCAGCTGGCAATGAGAGTGCAGCCATCTTCTCCAAGTAGTTGCCTCAGACAAGTGACCAGCACCATGGATGGACTTCATATTGGACCAGTTATCAGGGCACCATGAATGATACCCCCAAATATCTTCCTTGAGAAGTCTGAGGATTCCCTTTCAACCTCCTCTAAATCACAGGCAGGCACCACTGTTCAGGAAAAGGTGGGTCTCTCAGGGATCTCATACTGTGGGTGCAGAAAGTCAATCAGATGCCCAGTGTCTTGAGTCCTCCACCTCAGACTTTCATTCTTTTCTCAGAAAGAAGTGAAAAGCAGGCCCAAGGCAGAGGGGCCGGAAAGCAAACTGTAATAGAGAAGGCAAAAGACACAGAGGCAGGCACCAGCCGATGCTGCCACCACCATTTTCACTCCTCCAGGAATGTTGCTTCAGCACATACCCTGTCACGACTGTACAGGCACTCTGTACCCGACTCAAGAGGAACACATGCTGTTTGTTTTGCTGGGGGAGGGGGTTAGCGATAAGCTGAGCAAACACTGCTGCCTTGGGAGGGACAGAGGGTTTATTTATTTATTTATTTATTTGCAAAGCAAGGATATGTTTTTACTGAGCAATTGTGAGCACAAGTCCTGAGCAAACTGATGGCCAAAAATGTGAAACATGACAGCGTTGTATCTTGAAAAGAAAAAATCAAATCAAATGGGAATTACATGCAAAAAATTCCCCCCGCATTAGTGCAAAGAGACAGATAGGATTTTCTGCACATCAAAAAGCCAGGACCTTCCCTAAGCTAAGCTCTGTCAAGCGACATTTTCTATTCCTCTTTCCTTTAGTGTTGCCATGGCATTATTGGTTATTTAATGTTGGGCACTGAAAATGCAGCATGTGCAATATGGCAGAGCTGACACGGCAGGAGCAACCTTACACCTTAACAGTGGGAATATGTCCACTCGCTTGTCATGCTGATCCCCTTCCCACGCCCACATTCTCTCCCTCCCCTGACCTGTTCAGGAGGGGGACTGCTGGGGTGGGATTCTCAGGCTTGCGGGTCCTCAGTTCCTTTAGTGGGCACAAGCAGAATGTGCTCTGGACAGGAAGGAATTAAGGCAATTTGGGGTCCTAGGCCCACCCCACATGGAGCCTCCTACGGCCCATGCACTGTGAAGCTTCCCGACCTGTTCCCTCACCATGGCCCTCCCGTGTCCTTCTCTGGGGTGGTAGCAGCAGGGGCACCTGCACTGGAGCCATCAGCCGTTCTGGGTCTGTCTTGACTGCCATAGATGAGGCCAGAGACTGGACCAGACCTGTCAGGTTGTCTAGTTCACTTCCCTGCCGAGGCAGTGGATGATGGTACCAATCATACTGGGTGGGGAGAAGGATGAAGTTGTTTCATACAGGGGATATGGTTGGGGCATGATGGGGACATGGTAGCAGAGGAGGGAGGGTCAGGGTGTGACAGGGACATAAGAACATAAGAATGGCCATACTGTGTCAGACCAAAGATCCATCTAGCCCAGTATACGACAGTGGCCAATGCCAGGTGCCCCAGAGGGAGTGAACTTAACAGGTAATGATCAGTGATTTCTCTCCTGCCATCCATCTCCACCCTCTGACAAACAGAGGCTAGGGACACCATTCCTTACACATCCTGGCTAATAGCCATTAATGGACTTAGCCTCCATGAATTTATCCAGTTCTCTTTTAAACCCTGTTATAGTCCTAGCCTTCACAACCTCCTCAGGCAAGGAGCTCCACACATTGACTGTGCGCTGAGCGAAGAAGAACTTCCTTTTATTTGTTTTAAACCTGCTACCCATTAATTTCCTTTGGTGGCCCCTAGTTCTTATGTTATGGGAACAAGTAAATAACTTTTCCTTATTCACTTTTTCCACACCACTCATGACTTTATAGTGCTCTATCATATCCCCCCTTAGTCTCCTCTTTTCCAAACTGAAAAGTCCTAGCCTCTTTAATCTCTCCTCATATGGGACCCGTTCCAAACCCCTAATCATTTTAGTTGCCCTTTTCTGAACCTTTTCTAATGCCAGGATATCTTTTTTGAGATGAGGGGACCACATCTGTACGCAGTATTCAAGATGTAGGCGTACCATGGATTTATATAAGGGCAATAAGATATTCGTCTTATTCTCTATCCCTTTTTAAATGATTCCTAACATCCCGTTTGCTTTTTTGACGGCCACTGCACACTGCATGGATGTCTTCAGAGAACTATCCACAATGACTCCAAGATCTCTTTCTTCATTAGTTGTAGCTAATTTAGCCCCCATGATTTTGTATGTATAGTTGGGGTTATTTTTTCCAATGTGCATTACTTTACATTTATCCACATTAAATTTCATTTGCCATTTTGTTGCCCAATCACTTAGTTTTGTGAGATCTTTTTGAAGTTCTTCACAGTCTGCTTTGGTCTTAACTATCCTGAGCAGTTTAGTATCATCTGCAAACTTTGCCACCTCACTGTTTACCCCTTTCTCCAGATCATTTATGAATAAGTTGAATAGGATTGGTCCTAGGACTGACCCTTGGGGAACACCACTAGTTACCCCTCTCCATTCTGAAAATTTACCATTTATTCCTACCCTTTGTTCCCTGTCTTTTAACCAGTTCTCAATCCATGACATGATCAGGCGAGGGAGGGTCTGGGAGTGACAGGAACATGGTCAGGAAGGAGAGTTGGGGCATGACGGGGATGTGGTCCGGGGCTCAGGCTGTGATGGGGACGTGGTTGGGGGAGGGTCAGGGTGTAACAGTTAAGGGTGATGGGGACAAGGCAGGGAGGGTGGGAAGGGAGAGCTGTGACAGGGACACAGGCGGGGAGCTGGGGGTGATGAGGACACAATCGGGGGGGGGAAGGAGGGGTGACAAGGTCAGGGTGACGGGGACACAGTTGGGGACAAAAGGAAAAGGAGGACTTGTGGTACCTTAGAGACTAACCAATTTATTTGAGCATAAGCTTTCGTGAGCTACAGCTCACTTCATCGGATGCATACTGTGGAAAATACAGAAGATGTTCTTATACACACAAACTATGAAAAAATGGGTGTTTACCACTACAAAAGGTTTTCTCTCCCCCCACCCCACTCGCCTGCTGGTAATAGCTTATCTAAAGTGATCTCTCTCCTTACAAAGTTGGGGGAGGAAGGGAAGGGCCGGGACGGGGGGGAGGGGGTGGGCACAGCCCAGACGGCCGTGCTGGTGGAGAGGGCCCTGGGCGATCATCCACCTCCCACCGCCGGCCCTTTAAATGTCAGGCGCCGACTCTCCCTTTCCACAGCAGCCCCTTCCATGTGCTTCCGCCACACTCAAGATGGCGGCCAAAACGAAAAAAAAAAGTTCTTCCCGGGCCGCAATCAAGATGGCGGCGCACGGGATTAGCTCAACCCCTGGGGGGGGGGTGTCACGAGCGGATGACATGAGCCAATGACAGGCAGAGCGGGGCGTGGGGCGGCCCAATGGGAACGCCAGGTGGGCGGGGCGGCAGCCGGGGCACCCCTCTGCTCCCGTCCCGGGCCGGGCGCGGTAGGGTTAGGTAGGCGGGGGGTGGGGGGGGGAGGGGGAATGGAGAGGAGGCTCCTCGGCGCCATGGCCCTGCTGCTCTTCCAGGTCCTGCCCGAGGGGCTGCCGGCCAGCGTGGAGCCCGCCCAGGTAGGGGCTGAGGGGGCAGCGATAGGCCTGTGGGGGGCGACCGGCTTGGGGGGCCGGTGTCCCAGGAGGGGAGCTGCCCTCGGGGGACCCCTCAGGGGCGCGAAGGGGGGCTGCAGTGTGTGCTCGGGATGCAGCTCCCTGGGTTGGGGGGGGGGTTTACTTTGGGGCCTGGCCCAGCAGGCTCCACCCCCCCCATGCCTGTGTACCCCCCTCATACCTGGGAAAGGGGCCTAAGCGGGTTCCTGCTTTCACCTTCGTCTGTGTGCTGTTGATGTTCTTAATACGCTGCCCTGCCCGCAGTTAAGATTTCTCCCCTTATTCTGAGCTCCCCAGGAGGAGGGTCTAAGCCCTCCCTACTGCCCTTCCCATGTTTTGTTGAATCTTTTTGCCTCTGTGTTGTCATGTTCTCTTCCATTGCCCCACGTCAGCCCCGCCGTTCTTACCGTGTGGTGTATGAAGGACCCCGGGTAAAAAAAGCCAACCAGCCAACCCCCCAACCCTGGAAATAAATCCAACAGATTATTAGGGTTGAATCCAGGAGAGGTAATTATGATCCTGTATTCTGACCTCCCATGTAACCCAGATCATGGACTCTCACCCAGAGATGCGCCCATCTCAAAACATATTGTTCGGGACACCCAGTGTTGACCCACTGATGGGAGAATTGACCACAAAATTTATGATCTCCTCCTGATTGTGTATATTTACCAAGGTGATTGAAAATCTTGTTTTGCTGAGTGGCAGGAAGGCTGCTGTTTTGGAGGGCTGAATGTCTAGAATCTTTTAAATATTTTCAGATACAGCCTATCTGTGACCATGGAAATTGTAGATCTGTTAAATCTTATGTCCTTTCCTGTGCGGATTAGTGCAAGATTGTACCCTATTGTGTATTCTCGACTGTGTCTTCGGTCTGGTTTTTACTGATCCAAGTGATGGTGCTTCTACCGCTTCCTTTGGGAGCTAATGTAAATAAAATTTTCAACTTTGCGCAAATGGCATATCTTAGCGGTGGGCCATTCAGAGGGAGGAATTATTTCTAGAAAACTGTGGACCTCTGTGTTCCCTTATATACAAACAAAGATGCAGTAGTTTCTGTAAAGTGAGTAAAAGATACTTGTTAGTCACTAAAAGAAAAGGAGTACTTGTGGCACCTTAGAGACTAACCAATTTATTTGAGCATGAGCTTTCGTGAGCTACAGCTCACTTCATGTGAGCTGTAGCTCACGAAAGCTCATGCTCAAATAAATTGGTTAGTCTCTAAGGTGCCACAAGTACTCCTTTTCTTTTTGCGAATACAAACTAACACAGCTGTTACTCTGAAAGGTGCCACTAGTACTCCTTTTCTTTTTGTTAGTCACTGCCTCTCAGTGTGTCTCAAACAAGAAGGAATTGGTGAGGGAAGACATGGCAACAGTAATACAAGCAAGTTTGTTCCTAGACTACTTGTGTATGCAATTTGTACGTCTAATCTTTCAAATCAATACAACAGCAAAATAGACCTTGGTGGATATGAGAAGTGGGGCTAGGGGGAGGAAGACAGCGGGAGAGTGGATGGGCTGCTTTAAAAAGTTTATGTATTTCATGAGTGAAGGTACACTGTTCTTGGTAATGTGTATTTCCTGTGGTGACCAGATAGAGGCAAGAAGATATTTTATAAGTTTCCTTTGTAAAGTTTTTGTTTTTATATATATAAAATTGGCTTACATTGCTTATTTTAGATATTAGGTTACCTCTGCATCTCAAACACCTAGTGTTATTGCACCACCTACTACGAATTGTAATCAGAAATGTGAAATATTGAAAATAAGCTTATAACAAAATTTTATTCATGTACACCTGCATCCATGCCACCTTATATTTGTGATTCCTTCAGATCTTATAAGTAACATTGCATAAAGCTAGGATGGGGCGGTACTGGCACTGGGAGACTAAAGAATGGTGAGGTATTATTGCAGGGAATGTGTTGTGTAATTCAGTAGGTTGAGCTGCACTGAACAAAAGTTCCCAAGAGCATGCTCTGTTGCAGATGATTCTACTTTTCAGATTAAAAATAGTCCATGCTGCTTATAGTCTTTACCAAAAAATTTCCTATAGTTACTCTTATTTTATTGCTCTATACTATCTGGACTTCAGTTTGCTTAACCACTCTCTGCCTCCTTGACCTTTCCTTGCAATTTCAGCTGTATCCAGTAAACTGGAATTAATCTTGAGAGTATGTATTAGTAAATTAAGGGTTAAAATATTGCAGTTATCCAAAAAAACAACCACTACAAATCAAGAAATTCAGAGTTAAGGTTAAACTGAAAAGGAAATCAAACAGTTAAGATGGTTTGGATTCTTTAACTCTGCTCTGAAGTGACACTATAAAGCGAGGGGGAGTGAAAAATAAATATCTCTAAAAATCCGTTTTATCAAATCTGGAACCATAAACTCTAAAATGCATTAATCATAATTCTGTGGTGTTGTATCATGTCAGTATAGGGCAGAATAAAAGTAGTTTGGATGCCTTTTCTGTACATTTCCATGCCTAGCATGTATGGATTTCTTAGCTTAATTACAACTATATTCTGTCAAATGTAGCTTATGCACAGATTTCAATGAGGTATAACTAATATGAAAATTTTGAAGAGCCTGTGTTGTTCCAGTCTTAAGATCATTTGAGACAAAACAGTCTGAGAGAGCTTAAAGGACACATTTTACAAGTCTTCTCAGTGTAATGGGTTTACTTGTAAAATGTCTCACGCCAAGTTCAATATCAGTGTTCTAATTTTGGGGATGATACTTTTTATTCTTTATACATAAGAAGGAGGCTGAATCCCTGCTTTAAGTGCAAAACTCAGCTCTGCAGTTGAAGCTACGTCAAGCATTATCATAGTACAGCATTTCTATTTAAGGTTCTAAATTTTTGTATAACATGGGTGTATGCTGTTAAACAGCTACCACATTTCACCTGAGCTGAGGCTGCATTTAGCACCTGGGGTTTGAGCTGGTATCCTGCCTCACGTAGAGGCCTGTGCCTGAAACATCAGATCAAGGAAAAAGCTCCATAATCCACCGATGGGTGTGGTCAGGGTACAGGTCCTTCTTTAAAGGCCATGTCTACACTAGAGACCTTACAGTGGCACAGCTGTACTGATGCAGCTTTGCCTCTGTAACATCTCCTGTGTAGCCGCTCTATGTTGATGGGAGAGAGCTCTCCCTTTGACATAATTAAGCCAGCCCCAATGAGCGGCGGTAGCTATATCAGTGGGAGAGCGTCTCCTACTGACATAGCACTGTCCACACTGGCCCTTCTGTTGGTGTAACTTATGTCACTCAGGGGGGTGTTTTGTCACACCCCATGAACAACATAAGTTACATTGGCAGAAATGCTAGAGTAGACGTAGCCTTAGACTCCAAAAGACCTTTGTTGGCCTAGCCACTTTTATTCAGAGAGTGAAGTTATTCCTATATTTTTAAAAGTGCATTGAGATCCTTCAGAATGAAATCTGCTGTATATAACCATAGGGCATATTACACCTCTGCCACAATATCTTTTGAGACTGTTGGTTTTGGCTCACTGATTTCTGCAGCTTTGGCAGGAGACAGTGGGGATCAAAGTACATTCTGTCCTTGCTCAGACTGGGAACCTCTAAGTGACTCTGCAGGTTGGATTAAGGACTCCATGTACTGTGATAGTTGTACCATAATTCAACTGGCTGTCCACCTGTGTGTAGCATGTTTTCCCATCAATTCAAACTCTTGTTTCATACATGGCTGTGAACTCAGAACCATGAACAGTATTACATGATTTTCTCCAAGCTATCTGAGCTGAGGCGTAAATTTATTTCTATACAGCAAATGTAAAATCTGGTTTGAAAAAGTAAAATGTATCCTGGGTAAGTCCGTGGTGGTGGTAAATTTATTTCTATACAGCAAATGTAAAATCTGGTTTGAAAAAGTAAAATGTATCCGGGGTAAGTCCGTGGTGGTGGTGGTTGTTGGTTTTTTGTTTTGTTTTGTTTTTAAGAGTATTTGGGGCTGCTTTTAACTCGGAATCATAATTATCTGTCTGAGAATCCACTACAATTAAAAATTGATTGATTAAAAACAAAAACAACTTATTTAAAAATACAACCCAGAAAATTCAGGGCTGGTTATAGCTAACTATGGCTGTCAGCCATAGCACCTTGTTCTTTGATCCTGTCAGACCTCACAAGCCAAGCAAGGTCAGGCCAGGTCAGGGCTTGATTCTCAACATCATCCAGTAGGTGGCATTCTTCTCTCTGAGTCTCTTCTGAACCAATGGCTCAGCATAGTGCTGCTGGATATATGTATTATTCTGGCCAAATTCCATCAAAGGATTTTTATATGGCCTGCCTACCTAAAATATCCTCCCAAATTTTATTCTTCTCAAAATTCTTCTCTTCCTAAACATCCATCTCTAATCCCTTATATTGTTTGTAACAATGGTGTCTGAGTGCCTGTTGTTTAGTATTGCTTGGCATTCTTAAACGCGGGTCACGTTTAATGTGAGTGGTAGCTGTGTTTCAGTGGTAGTTGAGGTGTTTCTTGTATATGTAATTGTATTTCAATTTACTCAGAAACAGGTTGGTATCCTCTGTGATACGAGGCATTACATATAGTAAATGTAAGATTATTATCCTTTTCGTGTTTAAATTATATTCGGCAGAAAACAGAGTAGGATTAAATAATCAAATTTAATCATGGTAAAAGTTTAATAGTGGGGCACATCACGGTTTCATACTAGATCCAGTGTTGTCTAATTATGTTTGTTATTGATCTGGAAAGGGTGAGTAGCAAGGTAGCAAAAGGTGCAAATGAGACAAAGCTATTTAGGGCAGTTGGAACCAGACAGGACTGTGGTGAACTTGGACAGATCTAAACAAGCTAGGTGAATAGGTAACAGAATGGCAAGCGAAGTTCAGTGTTCATAAATGCAGAGTAATGAACTTTGGAGGAATACATTTAACTATTCATACCCCTCAGAGTTCTACATTAACGGTATCCGTGCATGAAAGGGACCTGGGAGTCATTGTAGACAGCTCAGTGAAAACTTCTGCTCAATGTGCAGCTGCAGTCAAGAAAGCAAACAAGATGTTAAATCATAGAATCATAGAATATCAGGGTTGGAAGGGACCTCAGGAGGTCATCTAGTCCAACCCCCTGCTCAAAGCAGGACCTATCCCCAATCAAATCATCCGAGCCAGGGCTTTGTCAAGCCTGACCTTAAAAACTTCTAAGGAAGGAGATTCCACCACCTTCCTAGGTAACGCATTCCAGTGTTTCACCACCCTCCTAGTGAAAAAGTTTTTCCTAATATCCAACCTAAACCTCCCCCACTGCAACTTGAGACCATTACTCCTTGTCCTGTCCTCCTCTACCACTGAGAATAGTCTAGAACCATCCTCTCTGGAACCACCTCTCAGGAAGTTGAAAGCAGCTATCAAATCCCCCCTCATTCTTCTCTTCTGCAGACTAAACAATCCCAGTTCCCTCAGCCTCTCCTCATAAGTCATGTGTTCCGGACCCCTAATCATTTTTGTTGCCCTTCGCTGGACTCTCTCCAATTTATCCACATCCTTCTTGTAGTGTCGGGCCCAAAACTGGACACAGTACTCCAGATGAGGCCTCACCAATGTCGAATAGAGGGGAACGATCATGTCCCTCGATCTGCTGGCAATGCCCCTACTTATACATCCCAAAATGCCATTGGCCTTCTTGGCAACAAGGGCACACTGCTGACTCATATCCAGCTTCTTGTTCACTGTAACCCCCTAGGTCCTTTTCTGCCGAACTGCTGCCTAGCCATTCGGTCCCTCGTCTGTAGCTGTGCATTGGGTTCTTCCGTCCTCAGTGCAGGATCCTGCACTTATCCTTATTGAATCTCATCAGATTTCTTTTGGCCCAATCCTCCAATTTGTCTAGGTCCCTCTGTATCCTATCCCTCCCCTCCAGCGTATCTACCACTCCTTCCAGTTTAGTATCATCTGCAAATTTGCTGAGAGTGCAATCCACACCATCCTCCAGATCATTTATGAAGATATTGAACAAAACCGGCCCCAGGACCGACCCCTGGGGCACTCCACTTGACACCGGCTGCCAACTAGACATGGAGCCATTGATCACTACCCGTTGAGCCCGACAATGTAGCCAACTTTCTACCCACCTTGTAGTGCATCCATCCAGCCCATACTTCTTTAACTTGCTGACAAGAATACTGTTGGAGACCGTGTCAAAAGCTTTGCTAAAGTCAAGAAACAATACATCCACTGCTTTCCCTTCATCCACAGAACCAGTAATCTCATCATAGAAAGCGATTAGATTAGTCAGGCATGACCTACCCTTGGTGAATCCATGCTGACTGTTCCTGATCACTTTCCTCATGTTAAGATGAATACGGAATGGTATGAAGAACATTATCATGTCTTTATTAAGGTACTCTATCTCACAGAATTAGGTGGGGTTCAGAGAATGGTGACGAATAATCAAGGATATAGAAAACTGGTGTGAAGAGAGATTGAGAAGACTGGGATTGTTTATTTTAGAAAGGAGACTGTGACTGCATGTACCTCCCCCGCACTGATCCGGCTGTGGTTAACCACACACTGTGAGATGAAGAGGCCATGTCCCCCAACTCCTGATGGGCATGCTTAGCCTGGAGACAGGATATAAAAGGGAGTGGCCCAGCTTAGTTTGGGCTGGTTGAGGAGGAGAATGGATGTATGCGGTGGGCTCCTGCCAGGTTGTTGCTGGCGCTACGGACCATGGAGGCCAAGCCAGTTGGATCAACGGCGGAATCCCCGCTGACCCTGGGGGATGAGAGTGGGCCAGAAGGCTGACACCCGTAGGAGAACTGAGAGCAGGAAACAGAGGTAGGAAGCAACCCAGGGAACACAACTGTTAAAATAGGAAATTGAGCTGAACCATGGACTACTGGTTTCTTAGGGCCCTGGGTCAGGACCTGGTTGAGAATGGTGGGCCCGGATCCCCGTACCCTGCCCCACACCTATCGCAGGGTGTGGGCACTGCTCAAGGACTCTGGCCATTAGACCATGCTGCCCTGACAGCAAGGGCAGCCCCAAGGACTCTGGCTGCTAGGCCGCACTGCCATGCTTTATAGGCTAAAACAGCAGTATCTACACTAGCCACTTGACCCATAACCCTTTATCGCATGCAACCTGCCATCCTGTGACTGGGGTGTACGTACCCCGCGACAGAGACAAATAAGAAGGTATTAGAAGACAAATATAAAATGCTGAAGGTATAAAGAAGGTACATCAAGAGCTTCTCTCTGCCTCATAACACAAGACATTTTGTGAAATTAGAATGTGGAAAATGCAAAACTAATAAAATACGTTTTTTACACAATGCATAATTAGGCTGTGAAGATTGTCTCAAGAAGATGATGAGGCCAAGAATTTAACAAGATTCAAAAAGGGATTGGACACTTATATGGATATCATGAATATCCAGTGTTTATGATTAATACTAACACATTTTGGAAGGAATATTAAACCTCATGCTTCAGGGCTTAATCCATTCTCTAAGATTAATAGATTAGAAGGCCAGAAGGGACCATTGTGATCATCTAGGCTAAACTCCTGTATGTCATGGGTCATAGGTAGGGCCCTACCAAATTCACTGTCCATTTTGGTCCATTTCACAGTCTTAGAATTTTAAAAATAGTAAATTTCATGATTTCAGCTATTTAAATCTGAAATTTCACAGGGTTGTAAACGTAGGGGTCCAGACCCAAAAAGGAGTTGAGGGGGTTGCAAGGTGATTGTACTGGGGTTGCGGTACTGCTACCCTTACTTCTGCGCTGCTGCAGGCGGTGGCACTGCCTTCAGAGCTGGGCAGCTGGAGAGTGGCAGCTGCTGGCCGGGAGCCCAGCTCTGAAGGCAGAGCCACCGCCAGCAACAGCGCACAAGTAAGAATGGCCTCGTATGGTATTGCCACCCTTACTTCTGACCTGCTGCCTGCAGAGCTGGGCCCTCAGCCAGCCGCCGCCACTATCGGCCACCCAGCTCCGAAGGCAGCAGCACAGAGGTAAGGGTGGCAATATCACGATCCACCCTAAAATAACCTTGTGACCCCCTGCAACTCCCTTTTTGGTCAGGACCCCCAATTTGAGAAACTCTAGTCTCCCCTGTGAAATTGGTATAGTACAGGGTAAAAGCACACAAAAGACCAGATTTCACGGTGGGAGACCAGATTTCGTAGTCCATGATGCATTTTTCACGGCCATGAATTTGGTAGGCCCCTAGTCATAGGACTTCCCTGAATTAATTCCTGTTTGAACTACAACATTTCTCTTAGAAAAAACATCCAGTCTTGATGTTGAAAATTGCCGGTGATGAAGAATCCATCACAACCCCTAGTAAGTTGTTCCAGTAATACTGGGACAACATTAGCTTTGTTCCAGTTGTCTGGAACCACCCAGTGTTCCAGGAGGTCTAATCTCATAGGTCAGGTTGAGACTGTGGATAGACTATACCAAGTCTGCTACTGCAGGGTTCTTGCACCTTCCTCGGAAGTATCTGGTACCAGTCACTGTCCGAGACAAGATACTGAACTAGATGGATCTCGGATCTGAGATCCATCTGGCAAAACCTAGGATCTTGTCGTGTAACAGGCTGCTAAATGTTTAACGATGATAACCTTAGACAGGCAGGGACCATGTCTTACTATGTGTTTAGAAGGCATCTAGTACTTTTTGGATACTCATATGTGTCTTTGTGCCTGAATGTGAGCCAAGGATCATGACACATGTCTCCATCTATATGATGAGTTCCTTTCATTACTAGCAAAAACAACAAGGAGTCCTTGTGGCACCTTGGAGACCAACAAATTTATTTGGGCATAAGCTTCCGTGGGCTAAAACCCACTTCATCAGATGCATGGAGTAAATTTATTTGGGCATAAGCTTTCGTGGGCTAAAACCCACTTCATCAGATGCGTGGAGTGTATTTTTCACTCCGTGCATCTGATGAAGTGGGTTTTAGCCCATGAAAGCTTATGCCCAAATAAATTTGTTAGTCTCTAAGGTGCCACAGGGACTCTTTTTGTTCTTTGTTTTTGCTCATACAGACTAACATGGCTACCACTCTGAAACCTTTCATTACTGGGTGACTCATTTGCCAGTCTGCAGACTGCTTTCCAAACAGTTAACGCTTCGGAGGAGGGCTGAATTTATATAGTGCTGTCTTCAAACTACCTCTCTATTGTCATTTTGACTGTTTTTGAATCTTAAGTCTCTTGTGATCTGAAGTTTAGATAAAATAGCCTTTGCAGATGTTTCGTCACCCATGATTGCGTTCCATTTGCCAGGACTTAGCATTTCACCTCAGTCTGTTTCAAATCGCAGTGTCAAAAATACAGTAACCTCTTAACTTATTTTCTTAATTTCTTATTTTTGCTCCTCTTCATCAGCCCAAGATCTTGATCCCTTTCCCGTCAGTCTCATCTGGAATTTTTTTGCATCTCCTATGCTTGTCTCTTCAGAAAAACAAAAATACTTAAGTTAACCTGTCCTTGTATTCCTGTCCTTGCTCTTACTGGCAGTGTGTAATCTAGTGGTTAGGCCATGAGACTAGGAATCGGGAGTTCTGGATTATATTCCTAGCTCTGCCATAGATTCTCTCTCTGTGTCTTGAGGCAAGTCCTTTGACCTCTGGTGACTATTTTCTCCATCTGTGAAATGAAAAGACGTGCCTGCCTCACAAGGATGAATGCAAGTCACCACAGAAGTCCAAAACTATTTTCCTTCCCATCATTCTCTACACTTGAAAACACAGTGGGCAGCTTTCATCTAATGGAATGATTGAAGCCGAGACCCTCCTTAACAAACGTCAGCATGCTGAAGCTTGAAAAATGCAATACCAAAAATAAGTTTTTTGAGTGCTTTTAGAATGGGGGAGGTAAGAGGCAAGTTTTGTGTGATGTTGCTCTTTGCTGCTTTATCTCAATTCTGTTGCCACATAGCTTTGGGCTGATAGGAGGCATGTGTGGTAAGTGATTGCTAATCAAGATTTCAAGGCTGTGTTCCCTGAGTTAACAAATCACAGCCAAAATTCACCTGTGTTCATTGGCCTGTAACAAAGCAGATACACTTGCAGGAACAAAATGACAGGGAATGGAGACTTTGACATACGTAATACAGTGTGATGCCTTCAAACAAAAATCTTCCTACTGTGGACTCCAGTCTCAAAGATTTTAGAAAATGGGGAACCAAAGCATTAAATGGTCTTTGTTTCCCTGTAAAACTTGGATAAATTTGTATTAATAAAACAATGTTTTATATCTTCCCTGTGAAGTGTTTAGAACTGTTGGAAACTGGAAAGTGATAGCAGTAGAAGTGTATTTAGAAAATGAACGTCCTACTTCAGGGCCTTTGAAGACCCTGGGAACCCGTTATGTGCAGACTGTGCAGTGTCTGAATCAGTGAGACAAACGCTAAGGTTTCTATTAGGCATAGTAATTTCGTAACCCTTTTTGAAGCAGAGATACTAAAGCCATTTACTGACTCTGGGTGGAATTTTCAAAAGCACCTAATTGGTAGGTTTGTAGTGTTATAGCTGTGTTGGCCCCTGGATATTAGAGGCACAATTGATTTAGGACACAAGTCTCATTTACTTTCAGTGAGGCTTAGTTCCATCTTGCTTGCTTGCAGTATATTATATACGATATACAGGAATTGATGCCGCTTCCTCTGAGGTGGAATGCAGAAGTTCTTTAATAGTACACAGTAACATTGCCCAACAGTTCAGAACTGGAATTGAAGGGACTATTTTATCCATCTGAAATGATGTGGGGAAATTAGGGGCAGAATGTAAATACTTGGATTAGAATTTGGCAAAAATGCTGGGTCTGCTGGGATTAACACCATTACATTTGCAAAACGTGCCATGGTATCTTGTAATGATTAGGTGAATGGTTAGTATCTTCATTATACATCTAGTACAAAAAACAGAACTTCTGTGACAAAGCACCTCTGCATGCCATGCTGCAGTCTTGGTTCAATGCTGACTGGAAAGAAATATAGTGGAAGAAGTGGTAGAGCAGGATTAAGGATAAACTTCATCTATCACCAATGAATACTATGCCTTAAAGCAGTGTTTTTCAACCTTTTTGATACCAGGGACTGGCTTGCTGCCTTCCTAAACTGTGTCGGGGAGATCTAGGGGACCAGCACAGGTCCGTGGTCTGGTCGTTGAGAAACACTACCCTAAAGCGTTGAAATCAGTCAGGTTATAATCCTGGGCTTAAAAGAAGAACAGAATAGTCGGAGTACGGTAGTCATCCTGGGGAATTCACTTCAACAGGGGCTCATAGTCAAATACTGTAGCAGGATTGTAAAAACTAATTTTTTTTTGAGCAATAATACATTTTATTAGCTTTGAATACAAAGGAGTTATCAAATATCGTGCAAACCAGAGCTCTTGAGGAATCAACATTTTGTTGTACGTTCTGCATTGCAGCTGATTCGGCCTTTGTATGCTGCTGTACTGCCACTTTAGGTGATGCTCTGCAGACCTCAGGAGCCAGCAGGGCTGGGAAGAGAAGGTGACCCATCTTTGGCGGTTAGCCCCCTGCTTCTTTCTCTGCTCCCCCTTCCCTTTTAAAGCAGTAGAGCAAGGCCTCTGAAGAAGGGAGTCCATTGTGGTTTCTGGGCAGGGAAGGCAGCTGGGGCCTATATGCTGTTCACAGACAGAGGAAGAAGAGGTGGCCTTTGGCTGCTGTGTTCTTCATAGGGTTGAGGCTCAACTTGTCTCTTCCTTCCTGTGAAAACTGTAATGGGGCCCGATTTTTCTCCCTTCCCTTTTCCCTAACCATCGTTCCTTCCGAGATCTCTCTCCCCTTTTGGAGGGGAAGTGTAGCGAGGAGAAGTGGGAGGGGCTACAGCTGCTGGAGGAGGAGAGCTGAGGACTGTCTGTGCCCTTGGTCCGGTGGTGGTAGCATGACGACAGTACCAACGCAGTCCAGCTAAAGCGAGTTTGGCCTGCATTTACTGAATTTGGGGGCAGCCTGGTCAGGGATCTCCCCTCATGTCCTATGAGAAGCCTGGGCTGGGAACATCTCTGAAAACCCTTGAGTAGGGAACCATTCTTTAACCTCCTCTCCTGTAAGAGAGTGCAGATCTGTTCATTTGATCCACACAGTGAGAATAAGTAAAAAATAAGTTTGATTGCTATTCCACAGTTAGGTCATATGTCACACATTTAAATGTCTTGTTGTACATTAGTAGGGGTTGAGGTGTAAGTTAATGGCCACAAGGATCAGGAAGGAATATTCGCTCCACTGCATGTGTGTACAGCATTGCGTAACTGGGGCTAGGGATGTGGGGTTTGGAGTGGAGGCTGCTCCGGGGCTATTGTGGAGAGAGAGGACTGCCCTCCCCCCAGCTCTTTCTTCCTGCAGCAGCCCCTGGGCTGGGGGGGGAGAGGCGTCTCTCCCCACCACGGCAGGTTGAGGACTGGACTAGGTTCAGGCTGGGGGCGGGACACCTGTCCCATCTCCTCCCCCCCAACCCCCTTCCCCCGGCCGCAAAAGGTTGGGGACCAGGCTAGGTGGGGACCACGGGGGCGGGGGTGCCTGTTTCCACCACCGTGGCAGGTCCGCTGGGGCTGCTTACTAGGCTGCTGTGCAGCCGCGCAACTTACAGAGACCTTAGATGATGGGTGTGTTTGTATTAGTGGAGTTACACGCCTGCAAGTGGAGGAAAATAAACCTTTGGGTGGGCTTCTGGTGAGCTATTGCTGCATATCCAGTATGACTGACTTGACCGACTTATGCCTCTTTTAAGGTGACCAGATGTCCTGATTTTATAGGGACAGTCCCGATTTTTGGGTCTTTTTCTTATATAGGCTCCTATTACCCCTCAACCCCTGTCCCGATTTTTCACATTTGCTGTCTGGTCACCCTAGCCTCTTTATTCCGTGTGAAACATAGGGTCTTCATCATCGCTTCCATCTTTGACAGGCTCTCGCTGCAGTCTAAGCTTCTTCTGTTATCGTTTTGATGGCTTTCAGTTCTGTTCTGCATTTCCATGTTGTGCTCGGTCTGCTTGTTGCCTCTTGCCCTGGGGATTTCAGTCCAATGCCTGTTTTTTTTCTGTTGTTCAGGTCTTTCCTCCATTTGTGTCCTAGCCCTCTCCATTTTGGTTCTGTAAGTTCCTGTCCTGCATCTCCAGTATAGAAGAATCTAATTTTTTGAAGCCTAAACACTTAAACTGCCATTACAATTTTTTTAAACATTCATTTAAATTCATAAATGACTGACACACACAATCTTTGTCAAAATTCTTATGAAGAGAACTTCTTCTATCTCTTGCATAACTTTAAGTGGTTTTCCAATAATCTTTGTAAGTCATCGTCCTTTCTTTCAGCACTGGGTGCAGGGTAAAACTTAGCTTGTTTATGCCTTTAATTCTCACATTTAATTATATAAATAGTTTTTTAAAAAATGTTATCTGGCTTGTACAAATATTGCATATAAAGTCCTCTGGCTGAGTCTGCATTTGTCAGCATTTTTCATCCCTACCCCAAAACCAGACATCTTGTCAATTCCAAACTAAGAGCCTTTGAGGGTGCAGTATCTTGATGAACATGTAAACTAGAGACTAATGTAAAGCTTGTGGTAATAGAGGGGGCTGAACAGCCAGGCTTTCTTAAAGGAGGTACATTTTCATGAGGGCGAACTTTAAAATAGCACTTTATCTTTTGTAACACTTTAAAAAGACGATTTCTTTTGTATATTGTCAGATCTTTAAAGGAAAAGCACAAGGATGCTATTAAGAACTCTCAAATTCTAATCCTGGTTCTGCCATTGACTTGCTTGTGAAGCATTATTGTACAAATCACTTCACCTTTCTGCCTCAGTATCTGCAGTTTAGATGGTGAAACGAAGGGCTTGTCTACACTTGAAACTTGTTGCAGGTTAACTTGCGTTATTTCGTGTTAAAGGGTCTTGCTTCCACAGTCAGATTTTTTTGTTGCTTTTCTGGTGTTTTAACATGCGTTATTCAGCCCACTTTAAAAGCGGGTTTACTGAGAGATGTGGAATGACTTTACCCATCCCAAAACTGTTGTTCATCTGCCAATTCCTCCTGCTGGTATCCCACACTGCTTTGCTGGCTCAGGGTTGGCCTGTCTGTTTACCTGTGTGCTCTCTAGTGCCTGGGGTCATTCTAGCTGGAGGTCACCTCCCTGTTTAAATGCTGGTGCAGTTCTGTGTCTTGTAATTCTATCTCTTGTGGAGATTGCAGAGCTGTCCTGTTCCTCAATGCTGATCAGTCAAGACTTGTACTGCAGTGTGGCCTCTGGCTGGGGTCGAAGACTTCATTGCCCTATTGGGAGAGGAGCACATACAGGCCCATCTGAATTCTAGCCACCGAAATGCACAAATATACAAGCAGCTGTCCAAACAAATGAAAGAGAGGGAGGTACAACTTGGACTTAAGCCAATGCCACAATAAAGGAAAGGAACTCCGCCTGGGTTATAAGAGTGTGAAGTACAATAATAGGACCTCTGGGAGAGCTTGCAGCATCTGCAGCTTCTATAATGAATAGGACTGTCAACTTGCTGGAAATCTCACCACTGAACCCCTGCATTTTGAGGACACCCTCCGCCAATGTCAACCAAGGCGCAAACCAAGAGGGAGGAGACTGATAACGAAATCTCTGATATCGTTGACTTGATGAACTAAGGGATAGTCTACACTATAATTGCTACAGCGGTGCAACTGTACCGATGTAGCGGCGTTGCTGTTGCACTCTAATGCAAACACTCTATGCCGATGGGAGAGTTCTCTCCCATCGGCATAATTATTCCACCTCCCTGAACGTCAGTAGCTATATCGGCGGGAGAGCATCTCCCCTGACATAACACTGTCCCCGCTGGCTTGTAGGTCAGTGTAACTTGCGTCACTCGGGGGTGGCTTTTCCACACCCCTGAGCGACTTTAGCGCTTACTTTGACATAACTTATGTGTACAAGTCCAAAGAGGGAAATGCAGTCCCAGAGACTCAGGAGCTGGCCAGTTCACAGCCAGAGGAATGGTCTGGATCACAGGAAGATACCTGACCTGGGGAATGGATCACTTGCAGTAAGTATTGTGTGATCTATTATAATACAGCTGTATTGGGGGTGTTGCCATGTTGGTCTACCTTCTTTCCGCCTCATGTGTTTTCAACCCCACCATGTTTGTATAGGCATTTTCCATCACCTGGGCTTTTAAGCCCTCCACCCATTGCTCATACTGCTGTCTGTGCTGGAGAGTGTATACGTTCTAGAACGCTTTTCTATCGATGCGCAAACACAACCGTAGCTTGTTTGCGGTTCCAGCTAGCCACTGTGTTGCCTGTTGGCCTTCCACTCCCACCCAGTCTTCGTTCCACAATTGACGCAACCCCCCCTTTCCCCCCCACCCTCGCCAGCTGCACTGTGTGGCTTAACAATGAGATGGTTTTAAATAAAAGCAGTTCTATTGTAGCAGCAAGTGCAGAAAAGAGAAAGCACCAAGCATTTATCTGATGTGTGCCGTCATTGATGCCCTCAGCTTTTAGTCAGTGTGAGATACTGTGAGTTACACCGGAAAAGTCATGTGTGGTACATAAACATTTTGAAAAAGATGCTGTAAGCAGGACATCGTTTGTTTTGCAGGGCACTTTATGCTGATCTGCAAGGGTTAAAGAGAACGTAAGCTAAAGAGCGCTCTAATTTTGCACAGAGATTTCACAGCAATGCAGCACTCTCGGCACTGCTCCTTCAGCTTATGGTTCCCTTCCATTCCTGCCGAAGCTTTGGGATACTACCCCGTCAAACAGCTACATGGCATATTTTTCTCTGTTTGCCCGTTAACTTTTTGATCAAAATCCTTTGCCTTTTGAGGAGATGGCTCCTCAACGTATGGACAGCCTGCAGAGGAGCCCCTATTCCCAACACCCAGAGTCGACCTCACATTTATTATCCGTTTGCCCAGGTTGGCAGAACAACCATACACCACAGGCCCAGGGCTTCTACACAAACAAAGACAACAAAATGGCAACAAATGGCGGAGGGCAACAAAAATGATTAGGGGACTGGAACACAGGAGTTATGAGGAGAGGCTGAGGGAACTGGGGATGTTTAATCTGCAGAAGAGAAGAATGAGGGGGGATTTGATAGCTGCTTTCAACTACCTGAAAGGGGGTTCCAAAGAGGATGGCTCTAGACTGTTTTCAGTGGTAGCAGATGACAGAACAAGGAGTAATGGTCTCAAGTTGCAGTGGGGGAGATTTAGGTTGGATATTAGGAAAAACTTTTTCACTAGGAGGGTTGTGAAGCACTGGAATGCGTTACCTAGGGAGGTGGTGGAATCTCCTTCCTTTGAGGTTTTCAAGGTCAGACTTGACAAAGCCCTGGCTGGGATGATTTAGTTGGTTTTGGTCCTGCTTTGAGCAGGGGGTTGGACTAGATGACCTCCTGAGGTCCCTTCCAACCCTGGTATTCTATGATTCTATGAAAGACGATTGTGAAAAGTCTTACCATTTCTGAGCTCACGCAAGACTGGGAAGAGCTGTGGGAATAGAATTCCAAAATCAAGGAAAAAGCAACATTTTATCTCTGCTGGCATTGAGACTTCAATTTTGACAATAACGAGCTGTTCTTTTTCTCTCCCTCTCCCCCCAGAGCAGCTGACACCTTGTGGCAACTAAGGACAGGGGTGCTAACTTTAAGTGAACAGCTGTTCAAACTCTGTAGGAGGAAGAGGAAAGCAAGGGATGATGTGTTCAAAGAACTCTTAGGTGCATCCAGAGAGAGAGATAAAAAGACAGAGGAGTGGCAGGAAGGGTTCCTGGAGCATGACAGAGAGAGGGAAAAAGACAGAAAAATGGCATGGTCCTCACAAACACAGCTGCTGGGGATGGGTAGGCAAACAGCCCTCCTGGAAAACATGCTAGCTCTCTGGTCAAGGACTGGTTCACAGCCTATGTGTCCCCTGCAACCATGCTCAGAAACAGGTCCTGCTCCAGGCATTCTGTGCCAGGGGACAACAAAGAAAATAGCAGACAGTGGGAGATACCCACAAGGGAGAGGCCCTCCCACATCAAAGATGCAGACAACAGTGTTGAGTGGCCTACGTATGCACATTTTGTGACCTTAAAAGCAGAAACTTGTCTGCATGCTACTCTTGTCTGTGGTATCTTTTTCATTTACTATTTGCATATTGTTATGTAGGTTAACATTTTTTACTGATCTAAACATTTATATTGGTGTATAGTTTGTTAAAAATACATTCAAAATATTTTTGTAGTCTGGGATGTGCATCTAGAACAACTCACGAAAACGTGCACCTCCATACATACACTATGTTAAAACCCCCACAAAGCATAGTAGAATCCCCACTTATAGCATGACCAAAGCTTTGCAGCATGGCACGGGCATGTTAATATGTGTGTGTAGTAATCCTGATTTGAGCCTTAAACAAAAGCATACACATTTCTGACAAGTGACCCCCTAGCCTCAAAGTGGGAGCACAGTGTATGCCTGACTTTGTGCCCCTGTAGCGTGTCGTAGAGGTATCTTCTCTGCCCGTTCAAAACATTCAGCAGGTCTCCTAACCGTCTACGAGGCTCTCCCCCTTGCTCTGGCAAAAGTCATGTAAAACACAGAGAACAGCTATCCTAAGAGGGAGATTTCTCATCAGTCTTGACATCAGGCTCCTTCATCTACCTTTCAGTTTCCCAAATGTACCTTCCACTGTTATTCTGCAGCTACTTATGGTGTATCTTTCTCCCGTCCAATTGCCCAGTAGAAGGCTTTGTAAGTCAGGGAAGCAGAGGGTAAGCAAGGTTTCCCAGGATGACTGATGTATGGCACTGCCATGGTCCACAAAGACTACTGAACCAAAAGTTCAATTTTTTTTCATTACAGGAAATTCTCAGGTTTCTAAAGCTCCTGGCATCATGGACATTTCCAGACCACCCCACATTAATGTTGGTGAACTGTCCATGCTGATCAACCAGGCCTTGCAGCCCCAGGATGAAATAACTTTGAACTCCACGGTCTGGTGCTGGAGGGTGAAGATGCAAAGAACAGGCACCTGGATCCCCTCAATGACCACAATAGAATTTGTAAACTCCAACTGTGCAAAACCATTCACCTCCCATGCATTGCCTAGCCTTAGGAATCAGGGGCAAAGCACTTCCTTGATAGCTGCGCAAACCTCCATGGCAACAGCCTCAGTGGTTGATCTTACCAACACCAAACTAGTTAGTTACTGATCAATAGTAGTTGGGGATGGCTAACTTCCAGATGGTACTAGCTGTACACTTCTCCACACTGAGGGCAACTCTCACATGGGTGTCCCGCCACTGCAGCCTTGGCACGAGCTCTGCACAGGTTTGTATGAAAGTGGCTTTTGACATCCTGAAATTGTGCCAGCACTGCTGGTCATCCCAGGTCTATAGCACTGTTCTGTCCCACTAGTCAGTGCTAGTTGTCCAAGTCCAAAAGTGGCACTCTAAGTGAAGGCGCTTCTGGAAAATATCTAGGAGAAGTGTTTCCTGGATGTCAGCCTGTGTTTTTCAGATGGCCTGCTTCTGAAGTCATGAAGCATGACTGTAGACATGCTTGCTGCAGCCTGTTTATATTCATCATCCTGAGGATTGCAGTGCTCGCCAATGTTTCTTCCATGCTGCCTATCAGCACTTTGAAAACGGCATTGACTTGCAAAACCCAAATGGATGATGGGATGAAAAGAGAGAGATCATGGGAATGTAGTTTGATGCCTCCCCCTTTCCCCAGACTTCAGAATTCCATTGTCTTCCAGTAGGTATCCTACAATGTGCAGGGTGGGAAATGCCAAAATACATACACCACAGCAGTGGAGCAGTGCACCATGGGATGTCTGATCAGAATGCTGAGCACTTGTTTTGAACCATAACTGTTGTGTAGCAGCGATAATATGAGGCAAAAGTACCTTAATCTCAGGATAACAATACCTATACCAGGGATCTCAAACTCAAATGACCACAAGGGCCACATGAGGACTAGCACATTGGCCCGAGGGCCGCATCATTGACACGCATCACTGACACACATCCCCCACCGCTGCCCCCGGCCCTGCCCCCACTCCACCCCTTCCATGAGGCCCTGCCCCGCTTCCAACTCCTTCCCCAAATCCCCACCCCTGCCCTTCGTTGTCTTCGCCTCCTCCCTGAGCATGCGGCTCCCTGCTCCTCCCCCCTCCTTCCTGGAAAGCACTAAGCTCTGCCAAACAGCTGTTTGGGGGCGGGAAGCACCTGGAGGTAGGCAGAGGAGCGGGGTCATGGTGCGCTGGAGGGTGAGGGGGGACAGGTAAGGGGAGCTTGGCGGCCACAGGAAATAACTTGGGGTGGGCGCAGGGAGCTTGGCGGGCTGCAGCAAATAACTCCGCGTGCCACATGTAGCCAGCGGCCGCGTGTTTGTGACCCCTGGCCTATCCGCTACTCATACAAAGCTTGTTGCAGATCGCTTAATACAGATTCACAAAACCCTGATACTTGCTGTGTCTCCTTACAGCGATATTGTGAGATGAATAGTGTAATATTTGTACAGCATGCGGCACGTAAAATACATTTTCATCTCCTGCTCTTGAGTCCAGTGTATGGGACTAGATCCTTCAGGTTTAAAATACAATTAGTGATTAAGAAACTTGGGGTTTGTTCTGTGATATCTTTGTCCCAAGATGTTCAGAGTCCTTAAATATTGTGGACAAACTTTATTAAACATAGTTGTGGAGCCTTGATTTGAATTCTTACGTATTTTCTTAGATACTGTTATCCTTAAGGTAGGGACCGTTCCAAAGTGCCTGGCACATGGCGATGCTACCATAAACAAATAGAAGTGTAAAGCACTATAAAAGTGTTAAGTTTCTGAGCCTCTACAAGCCCCATGTGGCACGTTTCACATATGGTAGAGAAGAATTCAGGGTGAAAGGTTTTCCTCTTCACAGCTCATGTTTGATTTGATCCTGTAGCGAAGTTAAAAGGGTGAATTTCTTATATCAAATTCACTTTGAAGGCAGCAGATGGTGAAGTCACAAAATTGGGATTAAACCAGCAGGTTAGATCAGAAGGGCAGTGAAATGAGGAAGAGATCACTCAAATACAAACAGTCCAGTTGTAAAGGAAATACAGAAGCTGAACTGGCACCATAAACTGCTTTGTCAGTCAGATTTTTTTTTTAATCTTAAAAGTGCCTGGAACATCTAGAGCAAACAGTTATCTGATTGGTTTTAGCTTCTTAGAGAGTGGACTGCTTATCATATACACCCTTCCTGGGAGTTGAGGGAAGACAGAATTTTTGAGATGTCTTAAAGGGATACTTCCCATTTAAAAAAAAAAAAAAAAAAAAACCAACCGCGCACCCACACCTTGCCAACCTGGAATTTCAAAACCAAATATACTTTTTCTAGATGACATTTTGACTTTCACTGTGTCTGGACAGTGAAACTAGACCGTCTCAGGTTCTACTTTTGATGTGCTAGCATGCTGAAATGCAGTTGTATTTGGGCTTCCAGTCCTGTGCAGGAGAATCCTTTTTGTGCATCAGATATCTTTGCTCTCTTCAATCCATCTCAAAACTGGCTACTCCTGCTTGGATTTCCATGGTGGGCATCCGTTTAAAAATACCAGCCCTTGCATGATTCTCTTGCTAGGTGTAATAATACCCTCTTCTTTTTGTCTAAGTTAGATGGTAAATTTTCTGGGGGTGGAGATGGTCATTTTTTTTTTAATATGTGCAAAGTCATGGTGCTACATAATGTTTAATAAAAGCATATGAAAACTAAATTTTGGGCCTGAACTGCATAAACATTTCTCTGATTTTTTTTCAGACACCATTCACCATGTTATAATCTGCATTGCATATAATTGACATTTGATTGACCTTGTGCAAACTTTTACTGTGTAGTTAGCATATTAAATCAGTGGTTTGAGGACGGATCTACAAGCCATAAACAGTGGGGTATTATTTAGTGGGAATATTCAACAAAGTCTCTTGTTTAAGGCAGAGCATTTTAATTCAAAACTTCACTTTAATGAGTTCTTGTTCAGCTGACTTTAACATGTAATTCCTCAGCAAGTCAGGCCAGCCTGGAGATTCTGTAATAAATGTCATTTTCTCAGCAGAAAAACCCCCCTGAAATAAATATTCCTAGCACTTCTAAGGAACATTTCTAGCAGAATAAGTAAAGCAATTTTTGCAGACATGATATTCATTCTGCCAGATAAGGTGGAATGCTGTTGAGAAAAGGGTCCCTTAATGTGTTCTGTCACCCATAAGTATTTTTTCTGAGCTGTCTTACCTTCTGTATGTAGATAACTGGCTCAGTATAACTTTTACAA
This sequence comes from Natator depressus, assembly GCF_965152275.1. NCBI lineage: Eukaryota > Metazoa > Chordata > Testudines > Cheloniidae > Natator > Natator depressus. Next base: position 119,897,205 of record NC_134240.1, on the reverse strand, counting down.
GTAGGGTTTCTCACCCACTAAGTCAGTGATTCTCAAACTTTTGTATTGGTGACCCCTTTCACACAGCAAGACTTTGCGTGCGACCCGCCTTATAAATTCAAAACACTTTTTTTATATTTAACACTATTATAAATGCTGGAGGTGAAGTGGGGTTTGAGGGTGGAGGCTGACAGCTCACAACCACCCATGTGATAATCTCATGACCCTCTGTGGGGCCATGACCCCCAGTTTGAGAACCCCAGCACTAACTGAAATGAGTGTTCATGACAGCATTCTTTGTATGGTTGTCATTTCTTTGAGCGAAGCCATCCTTAATAGAATTCCAGGCAGTTTGTTTAGACCCCCATTTTGACCTAACTTAAAACAATGCTTTGATGTGAAATGTTCCACCATGCTGGGGAATCAAACTGGGAAACAAAGAATTCCCGCCACATGTAAATCCTATTTTAAGACAGGGGAGTGAGATGATCGGGGTTCTTTCTTCACTGAATTCCCCAGACAGGATGACTGCTGAGAACATCTAAGAAAGGGACAAAGCAGGGGGGAGAAGGATTGGACCCAGGCTGGGAAAGGTGCCTGGGTTGTGAAAGGAATATCAGGAGTTTTAAGCTGTAAGCAAGAGCAGCTTGTCTTCAAGAAACTCTGCAACCTGCTTAAAACAACATTTAGGGTGAGAAATTACTACTAGTAGCCAGGTTTCAGAGTAGCAGCCGTGTTAGTCTGTATTCGCAAAAAGAAAAGGAGTACTTGTGGCACCTTAGAGACGAACAAATTTATTTGAAGTGAGCTGTAGCTCACGAAAGCTTATGCTCAATAAAATTGTTAGTCTCTAAGGTGCCACAAGTACTCCTTTTCTTTTTACTTGTAGCCAGTTTCTATAGTGTATTAAGCTTAGTTTGCATGTTAGTTTTTATTTGTTCAGTAATCCACTTTGATCTGTTTGCTCTTCCTTATAATCACTTACATTCTATCCTTTGTAGTTAATAAACTTATTTTGTTTTCTCTAAACCAGTTTGTGCAATTCATAACTGGGGCAAAAAGCTGTGTATATCTTCCTCCACATTGAGGGAGGGGGTGACTTTCATGAGCTTATGTTGCACAGTTCTCTGTGCAGCGCAAGACCGTACAATTTTGGGTTTGCATCCCAGAGGGTGTGTGCACTGGAGTGCTGGGCAATCCCCTAGCTGATTCGTCCCATACAGAGCTGATTTTTCAGTGTCTGTCTCTTTCTGCAGCTGGGTGTGTCCTTACCTGTGTAAAAACAACGAGGAGGCCTTGTGGCACCTTAGACACTAACAAATTTGTTAGTTTCTAAGATGTTATAAGGCCTCCTCATTGTTTTTGCTGATACAGACTAACATGGCTTCCACTCTGAAACCTATCTGTGTGTATGCTAGAGGAGGCTTGAGGGCCTGGCTCAGCAGGACAGGGTGAGGGAGCCCAGGCTGGTGGAGTGGGCGGGCTCAGTGGGACCCCAGTACATCAGGTGGCACCCTGGAGTGGGGGGCGTGGGTAACCTGTCACAATGTTGACCTGTGTTTTGCTGATGGCGTTTGGGTTCTGGTGGCCCTATGTGAGCCCTTTGCTGAGCAAGTGTGAGTAGATGAGCAGTGGACGCTGGTTATTAGCAAACAACATTGGATAAATTGTTACAGTGTTGTTTCACTTTGAGCATTGATTATAACTACATCAACATTTTTAATGTTTGGTTTACTCATTGTAAAGACGGTTGTAGTATATTGTATAATTGTAATGTATATATGCAGTGCGTGCACTTGAAAACACCTTCATTTATTGGCAACTCTTGGATAATGGCAACTTTTTACTGGAAACCAAGAAGTTGTGCATAACTAGCATTCACTGTATCTGTGTCTGCACTCAGGCATGTGCATATCTTTGACTCCCTGGATGGTGCTGGTATGCAGAGAGAGAAGTAAACAAAATAACCATTTTGGCTTTCCCTCTCTAAAAACGCACAATAATAATGTTTGCTAAATTTAGGGGTTGGTTTGGGGGAACGTATAGGGAAAGAGGTTTATTTTTGAGCATCTAAGGAAGTATTTAATGACCAACATTTCCCCCCCCCCCCCAATTCTGCTTGGTGCTTACAAAAGATAGAGCAGATAATGGAATCCTCAGACTTCCTTGAGTGTTTGAGCATGGGTCTGGCGCAGAGACTATGCTAGTCACTGGTTGGTGAGCTTCTAGTCACAGACAAAGCTTGGGTGTCCATGCAGTTCCTTTTAGATCTATCAACAGCAGTCTGATACCGCTGACCCTGAAGTCTTGTTAACTCACCTGCGGATCCTGGTGGATGTATACAGAATTACTTTTGATTGGTACCTCTTTCTCCTGGAGGCCCTAGATGCTAGCTAGTATTGTATATTTGCTCATTGCTGCCAGGGCTTTGCTGATTTAAATGTCTGGATGCTGGAGGTAGAGTGGGAGTCCCTTTGGTTTGGCCCCCTCCACTCCTCTCCCAGTCTGTCAGCCAGAGCCACTATGTTTGTTTTCTTGGCTTTCTAATGCCTACCTTTTTTTCTCTCTCAAGCTTTTAAGTGAGGAGTGATTATGGATGGAGTACCATATATGGTTTAATGATAACACTGATCAATAAGCTGTGTGTGTCATTTTTAAGGTGTCCACAAAACGCTGCCTAATGGCTACTTTTTATACATGCTGGCTTTCTTCTGCTCTCCTTTCTCTTAACTTGACAGCAATTATTCTTTTAAGAATTGCTCCAGACTTTAGATATGACTGGGATGATTCCTAATTTCTCCAGTGCATGTCTGTTTTAGAACTTTTTATCCCATTTTCTATGACCAAATTCAGTTGCGTGGAATCCACACTGGGGATTAGTATTTATTGTTTTACGTGCGTCATTCTGCTTCTGAGGCGGCTCATGCTTTCTTTGGCAGGCTAGATGATTTAAGCAACAACAGAGATTATATGTTAGACTCTAAGATGCAAAAGGGTTAATCAGAAATGTGTAAATGAAACAAGGTCACTTGCAAGAACATTTAAAAGTTTATAATGTGATCTGTGCTAACACTGCCTGTCTGAGTCTTCTGATTGTTTGCTTGTCTAACTTGTATTACATTTTTTCTTTCCTTCCCGCAAACTATTTTTAATGTGAACTTTGGTATATAGGATTTCACAAGGAGACCAAAAATGCACGGCTCGTGGATACAATCATGTCCTCTAGTTAGTCTTAATATGGTGGGTTTGGTTCTTTTCTGCTGAGATGTTTTGTATGTGAGAGTGAGATGGAGGGGCTTAGGGGAAGATGCGTGTATCTCGGCTAGAGTGGCTCGACTATAACAAAAAGCAACAAATTATTATTAATTTGTATTACCGTAGAACCTAGTCATAGACCAAGACCCCATTGTGTTAGACACCATACAGACATGGAACAAAAATGTCCCCATAGCAGGTGAATGGCTCTTTTCCTATGTGTGGTCACTGGTGTTAGTGATTGACGGCCACACAGATTTTGAAAAGGCATCCCTGTTTTGGGATGAGGGGAGAGTGGAGGTGATGGCTAGTCAGGGAAGGAACATCCTTCACCAGAAAGAGGTTGAGGGAACTGCTGCTGATCAGAATGTTTCTTGCCCATTGCTGTCTATGTAGATAATCTAACGAAGTATTCAGAGTAACAGCCGTGTTAGTCTGTATTCGCAAAAAGAAAAGGAGTACATGTGGCACCTTAGAGACTAATCAATTTATTTGAGCATAAGCTTTCGTGAGCTACAGCTTTCGTGAGCTTCATCCGATGAAGTGAGCTGTAGCTCACGAAAGCTTATGCTCAAATAAATTGGTTAGTCTCTAAGGTGCCACAAGTACTCCTTTTCTTCTAACGAAGCAGTAAATCTGCACATATAGTAGTCATTTAAAGGTATCGAGTAGTATCTACTCCATTGGTGAAAATTTTTAGTTGTTTGTGGCTGTCTCCTAGTCTGCCAACCTCTCTGGAAGGTATGACATTGCAAAGTTTAAAAAAATAAAACTATATAAGATACTTCCTTTAGACCTCTCTCTGCTGATGCCACTTTGAAACATGGTGAGAATTTCCTCTTGCATCATTAGGGCTGGCGCGTATCTGTACTGGCATAGCACCAGGATCTAAATGCAGTGAATGTTCATTGGGTAGTGCGAGCCAACATAGCTCTTGGAGGGTAGACGTTAGATGCTGGCTCTACAAATTTAGGCTATGTCTGCACAGCGCACCTTACAATGGCGCAGGCTCTCCCAAGGACTAAACAAAACCACCCCCAGCCAGGGGCGGTAGATTCGTCAACGGGAGCACGACTCCCGCCGACAAAGCACTGTTCACACCAGCGCTTTTTGTTGCCAAAACTTTTGTCGTTCACGGAAGTGTATTTTCACACCTCTGAGCAACACAAGTTTTAGGGCCAAGAGTGCCAAAGTAGACATAGTCTTAGATGTAGCGTCCAGGATTTCTCTAATCTGTGGCATAGGTGTTGTGAAATACTACTTGCCTAATGTATTGAGTCAGGGTGTGGGTGGGTGGGGTTGCGGTTGTGTGTATTTGAATGGAGCCAAAAAGTCTCTTGCCTTCATTTTAGAACACTTTGAGACAAATGTGATTTTATTTGTTTATTTTAAATAATTGTGATCTGTGTTAGCTGTGACTGAGATACAAAGTAGTATATTGCACCTGGAGACCACTCTTTGTTTTGTATTCAGTCTTTCTCTGTTTGCTTGATATATTTGCATAACCCATGATCTTTGTTCTTAAGAGTTTATCTGCTCCTGCTGCTATTCCTCCTCCTAGAGCCATAATCCCCTGTGATTTCAGTATTTGCTATTTGGAATCAGTACAGGTCAAGGGATTGGTAATGAGATATGGAGCTTTTCACGTCCAGGTTATCCATTCAAATCCAGTCTAGGCTGGTAACAATTATAGGACTTTACAGAGAGAGAACACCTTCCACCAAGATTCAGGACTAAATTCACTTAAAGTAAAGCCATACAGCTTGCTGTAGAGAGAATTTTGACTTCAAGCGGGGAATAAAGGGCTACTGACCAGTAGCAATCCAGCATTGCAAGCTTCCAGTGTGTGATCGTCACTTGCTTCTTTGCTGTCAGTGCTCTTGTTCTTGTTCTGGAGTCCGTATGCCTGTGTCATCCCATACCTGCATTATGATGCGATTCCACCTGTCAGGGTCTGTCTTCACGCAGCAGTGCGTTAACGTGGCTGTGTAGTCGCGGCACCAGTGCTGGGAGAGATAACAGCGCTGTAAAAATAACACCCCCGCGAGGGGAGTAGCTCCCAGCACTGGGATACCTACCAGTGGTGTACTGCGGTTTGCATAGACACAAGAAGTCCTGGTGAGGGTGTACAGCACTGATGCAAGCAGCCAAGTATCATGTGTACAAGTGATTAACTTCAGCAGTTGTATGATGGCATCAGTTGCGTTAACCAAAGTTTGTAGTATAGACGTGGCCTCAGTCCTCTTTACCCATTCAGTCCTTGTCCTCGGTTTTACCACTGTCATGGAACATTGAGAATTGAATCCAATTGCCTGTATTTTCTCTTACTCTCTGAAGATTGCTCAGTTATTTAGAGTCATTCACTGTCATAGTGCAGAGGATGACTTTCTACCTGTATCAAGTTTTCCCTGATTAAGGGAAGCTGATAAACCACAGGCTTAAAAGGTTGGCATGTTTGAGTTGGTGAGTGGCCAGTTCTAAAATCAAGGAAAATTTACCTTCTTTAGACAAGAACAACTGGAAGTCATAAGAGTTATTTGCAACTGTATACCAATTAGTTAATATGCCTAACTTAGCATAAGAATATATAATAGTCAGTACATCTGCAGTGCCTTGTATATAAGGATCTTGAAGTGCTTTACAAGCTCTAATGAAATAAGCTGCCTCTGAGATATGTAAGTAATATCCCCATTCCGCTCACTGGGAAATTGAGGACTAGGAAACCTGTGACTTTGCCAAGGTCAGAGTCTGGTGCAAAATTGAGACTAGAACCCAGGTCATCCAAATCCAAGTTCTTTCTTTTCTATAATCTAAAGACCATGCTTTGTTTTAAGAAAAGATAGGTATTTGTGTAAAATAATGTTCATATTTTCTTTATCAGAGAGAGAGGAAAAAAAGGATGCAGAAGAATGCAACAAAATATCAATAGAAAATAACCTTAAGCTTCTGAGGTATTCCTGTGTCTAGTAAGGCTGAGCCAGACCTTGCTGAATAAAAATGGAACTTTTTTCCCTGTCAGTGTCATTTGGAATGGGACTATTATGCTATTTGCATGGATTGGTTTAGGCGAGGGATCGGCAACCTTTGGCACGTGGCCCGTCAGGGTAAGCCCCCTGGTGGGTGGGTCCAGTTCGTTTACCTGCCGCGTCCGCAGGTTTGGCTGATCGCAGCTCCCACTGGCTGCAGTTCATTGCTCCAGGCCAATGTGCAGCTTCCCAGGCACAAAACTTTTTTTTTTGCTTTTCTGTTGGCATCCCTCTCAATCTGACTGCAAAGCTCATGATTTTCACTTCTGCATCCCTCCTCCCCACATTTCTTCTTATGTGATTGTACCTCTGAATAAAGGTGTCATAAATATAAAGGGAAGAGTAGCCACCTTTCTGTATACAGTGCTATAAAATCCCTCCTGGCCAGAGGCAAAACCCTTTCACCTGTAAAGGGTTAAAAAGCTAAGGTAACCTAGCTGACACCTGACCCAAATAACCAATGAGAGGACAAGATACTTTCAGATCTGGAAGGGGGTGGGGGTGGGGCGGAACAAAGGGTCTGTCTGTGTGATGTTTTTGCCTGGAACAGATCAGGAATGCAGCCTCACAACTCCTGTTAGTTAGTAAGTAATCTAGCAAGAAATGCATTAGATTTCCTTTTGTTTAATAACTGGTAAAATAAGCTGTGCTGGGTGGAATGTATATTCCTGTCTTTGTGTCTTTTTGTAACTTAAGGTTTTGCCTAGAGGGATTTTCTATGTTTTGAATCTGATTACCCTGTAAGGTATTTACCATCCTGATTTTACAGAGGTGATTCTCTTACCTTTTGTTTAATTAAAATTCTTCTTTTAAGAACCTGATTGATTTTTCATTGTCCTTAAGATCCAAGGGTTTGGGTCTATGTTCACCTGTACAAATGGGTGAGGATTTTTATCAAGCCTTCCCCAGGAAAGGGGGTGTAGGGCATGGGGGGATATTTTGGGGGAAGACGTCTCCAAGTTGTCTCTTTCCCTGTTCTTTGTTTAAAACCCTTGGTGGTGGCAGCATAGGGTTCAAGAACAAGGCAAAGTTTGTACCTTGGGGAAGTTTTTAACGTAAGCTGGTAAGAATAAGCTTAGGGGGTCTTTCATGCAGTTCCCTACATCTGTACTCTAGAGTTCAGAGTGGGGAAGGAACCTTGATATGGTGGCAGAGCGGTGGGATCATTTTGAACCAGAAGCACAGCAGGATTTTAATAGGTTTTGTAAAAGGTGATTCCAGCTGTAGAGTCTGTCTGTCTGCCTGGGGGACAGAGCAACAGGCATAACAAAAGGATTTTTCTGTAGGCTATCAGAAAAAAAAAAGAGGGGGATATCAGGTGACAGTACAGCAAAATTTTACAAGCCATTTTTTTTTGTTTTGTTTTCTTTCTAACTCTCGGGTGTAAAGTTAGTTAAAAACAGAGAGGCTAGGATGACAGAAAGCAAGGCACAATGCAAACTGGAGTTAACCAGACTGGAAGCAAAAGAGAGAGAAAAGGAACACCAGAGACTGGTCGAATTAAAACAACTCGATAAGTAAGCCCAGGAGGCTGCCCACAGGAGAGCTATGGAGGAAAAGGAAAAAGATGGAGGAGAAGGAAAAAGAGAGGAAGCATGCTGAGGAGGAGAAGGAAAAAGAGAGGAAGCGTGCACTGGAGATGGAGAAGGCAAAGGCTCAGCAGGAATATACATTCCATTCAGCACAGCTTATTTTACCAGCCATTAAACAACAAGAAATGCGTAAGATTTCCATCTAGATTACTAACTAACAGGGCTTGTGAGGCTGCATTCCTGATCTGTTCCTGTCAAAAGCATCACACAGACAGACAGACCCTTTGTTCCCCGCACCCCCTCTAGATTTGAAAGTATCTTGTCCTCTCATTGGTCATTTGGGTCAGGTGCCAGCTAGCTTACCTTAGCTTCTTAACCCTTTACAGGTGAAAGGGTTTTGCCTCTGGCCAGGAGGGATTTTATAGCACTGTATACAGAAAGGTGGTTATCCTTCCCTTTATATTTATGACAAAAGGATATTAGTGAAGTCCCTATTTTTGTGGTTTCATAATTTGGTCCAAAAAATTCTCTAGGCTGAAATATGGCAAATAATGTCTCAGTATGGAAAAAGTTTGGAGGAGGTGGTCAAATCAGCTTGGTTCAAAATTACATACGACTCTTTCTTCTGTAGTTTTTGAAGGTTGCTTTATTTATAATTCTGTAAATGCCTTTTCTATTTTGAAAAAGTTAAAAGGCTGAAATAGAGGCTTTGTAACAGCAAAGAGTCAATGAACTTTTTTGAGTGTTTTCTAGCTCAAACATTAACTCTACAGACTGTAATGCTCTTCTTCTTTTTAAATATGAAGTGGAAAACATACAGGATGTGTAACATGGCCAAAATAACATCGCTGTGGGAACCTGAACTCTTGTTTTTCCTGGCTCTTCTGTTTTAACTGCTCAGCCTTAAGATTGCATTGTTAATGTAGCAGCTTTGTATGTGCTGAGGTAAAACTGATAAAAATTTCATTTTATTTCCAGTCTGTGTAAAGTAGGTGAGTTAATATTGCAATGAGAACCTGAAGCTTTTCACTTCCCGACTTTTTACATTTAAAATCTTAACATGCAGTGAAGTCTTTTGCATTAATATTTCATTTTCCTTGCCCACAATACTGCTGATAATGCAACCTTTAAGTTGAGAAAACCAGTCAAGTCAGACGATGCAGAACTGAGGATTCCTGGTTCAACCTTGGCTGTGTCCCTTGAACAGATGTTTCCAAATGTAGGCTTTTTCTATCATTGTACTAGCCAAATGATACAAACTAGAATTAATTAATCTTTTATTAGGCTTTACAGAACATGCATACTGGGCCATATTTTTGGTTTTACTGCTGTCAATCTAGCATAATTAATTGTCGTCTTTGGAATTACTCTGGTTACCCTAAAATGAGCGAGATCAAATCTGGTAATATGCACATACCATGGTATTTCCACTCCCATTATGGTTATCAGTGAATATTCTTATTAATTTATAGATTAGTATTTACTAACTTACTTTAAAATTGGAATCTTACTATCCGAAATACCACTTCATATGCATTTCATACTCATATTCATATTCTAGTGAAGATCAAAATTTTTATGAGAACAAAATAAAAAATATAAGATAACATTACTCATACTTTTCCCATAAGTTTCAATCAAAATTTTTGCTCACACACACTGGCACTAATTAAATGTTTTTAACAGTTTCTTTGTGAAGACTGTTGAAGATAAGTCACCTAGAAAATTGCATTAGCTAGTAAGCACCTCAGAGAGCTTCCTGCTGGGAGTTAAACTAAAAATACAATACCCCTGAGGGCCATTGGTCATCTTTAGAGAGAGAGAGATTGATTATTCTCAAATAGGCTTACCAAATTTGGGTCAGAAAAATTATCTTGCCCCAGTCAAGACTGCCCTTGAGTCCAGCACTACATTAGGAAGAGACACTGTAGGAAATTCAGTGTTTCTTGGCAAAAAACTCCTTTGATTCCATGCTACTTGGTAAAGAGAGGGAAGTGGTTTCATTTCAGGTTCTCCCTGAGACATAAGGAGGGGAAAAAACAACAGGCTCAGGCCTATCCTGAGTCACTTACCTGGTAAAAGTTCCAACTCAGTATCTGAGAACAAGTCTCTCTTCTAGAAGAAAGTGACCTCTGGGTCTCTGCTCTAGGCTTTGCAGGCATTAATGTGCATGTAAAGATGTACCTGGTGCCTGGAGAAGTGCCTTGTACTTGTGATAGTGATATTGCTTTCTGGGCTGGCATTGGCATTGCATGTATTTACTGAACACTTGATGATCATAATGGCATATCAACATGGAGAGTGCATGTTCTCCCTATTTGGATGGTTGACTGATCAAAGGCAGCACTCCAGAATGGATCAAAGCAGCCTCACCACCAGTTTTCCCCTCAGAAATCATTCTTTTCTCAGATCCTTTCTTTCCCTGCAAGGGACCAGGATACAATGGATCTGGTAAGATGACTTTGACAGGGCCAGGAGGTTTCAGCAAGACCTATGTTGTCAGTGTTGGACCTCATGGTCACAATAGCGTTCTGCAGTACCTGTGGGAATGTGTTTACTTGAGGCACCGTCAGTGGTTACGAGCAGCAGAATAATTGCACTCACTTCGGGTGGTAGAGAGAGATTGATGCGATGGCAGTCCAATGAAAACCTGTAACTAGGAAAAGGACTTCCAAATTAACGGATTTAGATTGTAGTAGCCATGGGTGCGTCCTGTTTGTAATGGGCAGATCATGTGGTGTGTTCCATATTCAAGGGACTTCATTTCTCCAGGAATCCATTCAAATGCATGTCTGGAGATTAGGGTGGCACTGAATGCAATGTGGGCTTTCGGAGATGTGGTATCGCAAAAGGTAGCTCTAAATCTAATTGTGGAAAATTGAGCTGTGTCTCCTAAGAAGGAAGGAACAGGATATTGCTTCCTGTTGCCTGCACTGCAGACAGGCTCAGCTGATCAGTACTAGACAGCTGTGGGTAGTTATTACATCTATGATGATGTGGCAGATTTTTTTCTAATAGTGTTTGCTTGAAAGATCTATTTACCATTCCTCTGAGAAACACATTGTGTTCTGTAGAAGACATTAAGTATGACACTGTCAGTGGACCTATTTTCCATTCTTTCCTTGAAGGGGCAGGAGTTCACATGTTCCTTTCTCCAATTCCTTTTGTTATTCAAAGGTCTTGGTCAAGATTAGAAGAGACAAATGTTCCATGATCTGTATAGCCCCTTTCTGGCCCAGGCAGGTTTGGTTTCTAACCCTACTGGCAACTGTAGACGCCACTCTCATCAGGTTGAAAACTTTATGCTTTTGAGGCTTTTCCTACAACTGGAGAATCCCCAGCTATTATTTATAAATAATAAATATAAATATAAATAAATCTTTATTCAAGCCTAATTTAATGGTGTCCAGTTTGCAAATTAATTCCAATTCAGCAGTCTCTCGCTGGAGTCTGTTTTTGAAGTTTTTTTGTTGAAGAATTGCCACTTTTAGGTCTGTAGTCTAGTGACCAGAGAGATTGAGGTGTTCTCTGACTGGTTTTTGAATGTTATAATTTTTGACATCTGATTTGTGTCTATTTATTCTTTTACATAGAGACTGTCCGGTTTGGCCAATGTACATGGCAGAGGGGCATTGCTGGCACATGATGGCATATATCACATTGGTAGATGTGCAGATGAACGAGCCTCTGATAGTGTGACTGATTAATCACAGGCTTGAGTAAAGACTGGGAGTGGGTGTGTCATTACACAAAGTAAAACTATTTCCCCATGTTTATTTCCCTCCGCCCCCACTGTTCCTCACACATTCTTGTCAACTGCTGGAAATGGCCCACCTTGATTATCACTACAAAAGGTTTTTTTTTTCTCTCCTGCTGGTAATAGCTCACCTTACCTGATCACTCTTGTTACAGTGTGTATGGTAACACCCATTGTTTCATGTTCTCTGTGTATATAAAATCTCCCCACTGTGTTTTCTACCGCATGCATCCGATGAAGTGAACTGTAGCTCACGAAAGCTTCTGCTCAAATAAATTTGTTAGTCTCTAAGGTGCCACAAGGTGTATCCTTTTCTTTTTGCAGATACAGACTAACACGGCTGCTACTCTGAAACCTGTCTAGGGCATGGGGTTGCCAAAGATTTCAGCTAAGGGAATCCCTCCTGTCGTGCATTCTGCTTTAGCCAATCCAGTATCTTCACCTCAAGCATAATGTTCACGGGGATTAGGGCAGGCTGGTCCATTCACCCCCTCCTGTGTCTTACACCCATTGCAGTGTGATTACTGGGCTTTCTCCACCTTTAGTGTTCCAGAGGGAGAACGAGCTCTAGTAAAACTTATAGTAGTCAGTATAGCAAGGTGAAACCTATTCGCTGATACTAATAAAGGAAGTTTTCCTGGTCAGCCTTTTCCTTCTAGATAATTTGTTAATGGGCTTTTTAATCACTTAAGTATATAAAATAAGTGTTACATAAACAAACTGAGCATAAATTATCCAAGTGGAGACGCTATAGATGTTCCAAAGGTGATGATGCAGGAGGGAGAGGTGTTGAAAGTTGTGCCTTTGTGATGCCAAAACTGTCTGGTGTATGGATACACCACTGCAGTAAAAGAGATGGATATTAATGTTAGCCGTGCTTGGGTAGAGTGCAGTGTTCTGGTTATTGCTGAAACATGAATGTTACTGGCATAACTTCTATTTGCTATTTTACTAGTTACGCAGAGCCCAGCAGTCTGCTGGGAAGCTGCTCATAACAAAATACAGACATGGGGAATATTTGGATAACTTGTCGCTCCTTTAAAGGGGTCATTGTCAAGATTGCGAGGCATATATAATACTGCTCACCTCTTATATAGCACCCTTCGTTGTAGATCTTGGAGTACCTTACAAAAGAAGGAGGGTAACATTCTTCCCATTTTACCAATAGGGAAATAGAGACAAAGAGGTGAAGCACCTTGCGGGTCAGTTGCAGAGCCAGGAACAGAACCCAGCTCTCTTGCCTTCTGGTCCAGTGTCCTATACACTGTCCATACTCTCTCCAGCTCTATACACGAATCTAAATCTGTCTGCTGACCTGCTGCATTCATTTGACCGAGGCAGGTATTTTTTATAAGAACAGAGCAGGTATGGGGGATACGTTTTGCGTCTGCCCACTACTTTAGGTAACCCCAGTAGTTTGAATTAGCTGCTGGTGTATTGCCTAGCGGAGAAGATGGAGTTTGAGTGGCAACTTTTGTTTGGGTAAACTAATAGATTTTCCAGGTCTAGGGGACAGCTGAGTAGAGAGGGGAGGGAGTATGTGGATAGAGGGGAAAGGAAGGCATCTGTCATCTGATATATTCTGGTAGGGTTTAAGGACTCAATAGGTACAAACACATTTTCTTTCCCCATCCTCCAAATAACATGTTGCTTTCCTCTTCTACTGCTAAACTGACTTTAAATGTTTCATATAATACTTTGTCTTCCACTTTTCATACAAATTGTGTCCTAAAATGCCTTGCACAATTAAATACTGGACATGATACAATAAATGGTGTCATTTACTCATGCTCAAGAAGGTTTGATTAAACTAAAGCATTCGGTTATAAGGCCAGTAATGCATCAGTAGATAAATCAAAAGGCAGAGAAATGAGAGAAAAGAACATTTAAGAGTTAGAGATAGAGGGTAGATCATGATATGCTGAACCCAGTCACTTACTCTGTTTGTTTAAAAGGGCTGGTCCAGGGTCAGTGGTCTGGGCTGCAGTTGGAATCCAAGTTTTCTGGGTTAGAAGGAAGCACAAGAGCTGTGAAGGCAAGGTATTCAGCCCTGTGAAGAGAGTGTTTCATATTCTCTAGCAGTCCATTTTGACTGACAAAACAGGCCCTGGGCTTTGTGGGTGGGGAGCTGCTTTCCAGTCATCCTTTGCACCCAGCAATAGCCTTGTTCAGATTTGGGGGGAACTACTTCCAGCAGTCTTTATTAGAAAGGAAGGGTTTGCCCATTCTTTTTGGGGGGGGGGGAGCAGTGGGGTATCTACAGTATTCCTTGTTTATGCAAAAACATGAGCCAAAGTAGAAACAATGAATGTAGTAAATGCGACATTAGATTGTAAGATCTTGACATGTTTCCTGCTGTTTCCTGTAAGCACTTGTGCTAAATCAGTCCAGATCGGTTCTTATAACAACACCCATGTCAGTCCCTCAACTCCATCCTAATTTGTATTAGATGTTCTAACATTTCAAAAAGAGCAGCTCAGTGTTTGGAAAAACAGATCAAATTTCTTCTTCCACGTAGTCAAATGGATTATAAGTACATTATAGGAAATGCTTTGTAGGGCAATTTAGAAAACTTTTAGTGTGAGTGTATTTTTAAGATTGAGCTTTCTGGTCTGTCCCCCCCGATGTATGCTTGAAAACAAAATCACTGTAATGGAGAATGGAAGTTAAGACCGGATTGCTCTATTACTTTGAGCCAGGCTTTTGTATAGTAATTTAGAAGTGCAGTGTCTAAGTATAATGTATGTTCAGAAACTGCTGTTCTTTTGAATAACTGGTGTTGAGCTTTCCTGAGCATTGAAATTGTAGGTTCCATTTATTCTTTTAAACTTTGCTTAGGTTCTTTGAAGATACCTGAAGAGACTCTACTTAAGTCTTTTCCTCCTTGCTCTTCAGAACCTGCACTGCATCATGGTCAGTGCATGCTAATTCTTTTTGGAGAGGCTCCCCTCAAAGTTTATGCTGGAGCTCTGTCGGTCTTTCTGTTTTCCTACAGCAGTCTACTCACAGGTTTGGTTTCTTGTTAGATGGCAACAGAAACCTCAGAGAACCCTGGGGCTAAGTAGACCAGCGGATTAACTGGCTGGTTTGGTGATGTCATCTGAGTCCCTATCAGCATTTGTCTCTATAACACAACCATTCCTGTTTGAGACCCCCATGACTGGAATAATGACAAGTGGTAAAAGTCAAGATTGAGGTGTATTGTCAGAATGAGGGGTGGGGGGGGGTATGTCCAGGAGAGTACTTCAGGTTGGATTGAGTTGTGGTTCCTTTTTAGAACTCTTCAGGGAGCTTTTCCTATGCTTAGCTGTAGTCTGTGCTGTTTTATTCTTCACAGTGTTATTTTCAAGGTGTAACACCCAATGTGGTGGTGCTTTGGAAGAGACAATTACTGCTGACTCTTCTTCCTACATTTATTATCTCCCAGTAAGTCAGAGTTTTCAGTTTTCTTCAAAGTATCCACCATGCAGAATTGATACTTGGCTGGAAACATATTCATGCTCATTCCCAGAGCCAATACAAAAGGAAGTAGAGCCTGTATATTTCTTGTAAAACTGAATGGTAAGAAAAAATCTTAACCTTCTCTTCTGGATTTCCTGCTGCTTTCCTAAACTTGCAGGTGATATAAAATTATCAAGCCTAGAGAAGACTGAGGCACTTCAGAGGGACCTAAGGGCTTTTCTTCACTACGGAGGTAAGTCAACCTAAGTTACACTACTCCAGCTACGTGAATAACATAGCTGAAGTTGACATAGCTTAGGTCGACTTACCCCAGTGTCTTCACTGCACTAGTCGACGGGAGAGGCTTTCCAGTCGTCTTCCCTTACTCTTCTCGGAGAGTTGGAGTACTGGGGTTGACTGGAGAGTACTCTGCCGTTGATTTAGCGGGTCTTCACTAGACCCGCTAAATCAATCCCTGCTGCATCGATTGTAGCAGCGGGGATCTCCCCGTAGTGGAGACCAGCCCTAAGCTAAGTGAATTAGCAACACAATGACAGATAAAATTCAATGTTGATAAATGCAAAGTAATGCCCACTGGAGGGAATAATTTAAAATACTCATACACTCTGTGGGATTCTAAATTAACTGTATCTGTTCCAGAGAAAGACTTGGGCATCATTGTGGACAGCTCAATGAGGATCTCTGCTCAATGTGCAGTAGTGGTCAGAAAAACACAATGTTAGGATGCATGAGAAATGCAGTGGAGAGTAATATATCAAATATTGTTACTTCATATAAAATCATTGGCATACCATTAGCTGGAACACTGTGTTCTTCAACTATGGGTCAGTGTGGATCTCACTGCATATGAGATGGGATCTTTTTGAATCTCAGCGTCCATCAAGGCCATGAGTGCCACTTCATGCTTCTGTGCAAGGGCATAAAGGACTGGAGCAACTGCAGCTGCCACCCTCCCTCTGTTCCCTTTTACCACCTGAGGCAGCAAGACTGAACCTGGTAAGGGTTCAACTGTCTACTTTTCTTCTTGTTTCAAATTTATCTTCTAGATTGAATTGGAGAACAAATACTACTTCACCCCTCCTTATCTTCAATTCTCTACTTTGAACATTTCCTAAAACCAGAACAAAACAGACACCTCTCCCCATACACGCCCCTGCAAGTGGAACAAGGTGCCTCATGCCTACCACCCTGGCAGACTCTAAACCTCTAAATTAGGGTTTAAGCGCTGCCAGACTTCATTCCCCAGTATAGCTGATGCCTATTCTGTCAGGGCGAGAGGCACATCCCTGATAAGCACTCAGAGTGAAAATACTTCTTGTCAATCACTCACAAATTGAGGGACATGTGGCTGAAGCTACACCTGGTTGACTGACAAATGCTCATGGTCTCAGATCTGGAGAAGTCATCCACCTCCAAGTAACCCAAAGGGTCATCCTCAGCAAGTGCCCCTTCAAGCAGACACCACACCGCAGGGTCTAGGGGTGCAAAAAAGGCAGGGAAGAGAAATGCATTGAATTTTACACCAGTCACGTTGATTCCGATCAGCTCAATGCCAGGATCATCAGCACTGGCTGTCACTTTCTCAACACCATATCTGCGAGCTACCACTTTGGCACCAGTACCAACAGACATGGCATCGGCGTCAGCTCCAGCTCCTCTGGCACTGACAGCATCTTTGCTGAAGCTGGTGCCGGCACCCCAACACACAAAAGAAAAGCCAAAAGGAAGGGCCAAGCAGTGACATGGCTCCCAGCATAGAACCATCCCATGGAGAGAAGAGAGAGTCTTCACTGTGTCCAGTTTTGGGCCCTACACTACAAGAAGGATGTGGAAAAATTGGCAAGAGTCCAGCGGAGGGCAACAAAAATGATTGGAAGCTGGAGCACATGACTTATGAGGAGAGGCTGAGGGAACTGGGATTATTTAGTCTGCAGAAGAGAAGAATGAGGGGGGATTTGATAGCTGCTTTCAACTACCTCAAAGGGGGGTCCAAAGGGGATGGATCTAGACTGTTCTCAATGGTAGCAGATGACAGAACAAGGAGTAATGGTCTCAAGTTGCAGTGGAGGTGGTCTAGGTTGGATATTAGGAAAAACTTTTTCACTAGGAGGATGGTGAAGCACTGGAATGCATTACCTAGGGAGGTGGTGGAATCTCCTTCCTTAGAGGTTTTCAAAGTCAGGCTTGACAAAGCCCTGACTGGGATGATTTAATTGGGGATTGGTCCTGCTTTAAGCAGGGGGTTGGACTAGATGACCTCCTGAGGTCCCTTCCAACCCTGATATTCTATGATTCTAATGATAGAGCATCAAGACCCTTCTGAGGGAGTGGTGCTAAGTAAGCTGGGAAGCTGTTACTTTACTTTTAAGATCGGTTACTTCCTTTTCTACTACTGGTTTCAGAGCAGCAGCCGTGTTAGTCTGTATTCGCAAAAAGAACAGGAGTACTTGTGGCACCTTAGAGACTAACCAGTTTATTTGAGCATAAGCTTTCGTGAGCTGCATCCGATGAAGTGAGCTGTAGCTCACGAAAGCTTATGCTCAAATAAATTGGTTAGTCTCTAAGGTGCCACAAGTACTCCTGTTCTTTTTTCTACTACTGTGTATCTAGAATCTGGATCTTGAGTCACTAGATTTACTGCTGAGCTCTTGTCTTTTGAATATGTACTGGAGACTCTTGTGTGATTTGCTAAAGAAAGGGAGGATCAGTTGAAGTTGTCAGAGGGTGTCAACTTTTAACACTAGGAACATCGGAATTGCCAGACTAGATCAGACTGGAGGTCCACCTAGTCCAGTGTCCTGTCTCCAGCAGTGGCCAGGACCAGAAGCTTCAGATTTTGGCAAAAGAGTCCATAACTACCCATGACCAAAACAGGAATGTGCTCCTGTGTATCATTGGTATTGTCCATTTGCTTGGCAAAGCAACCTCTGATGGTTTGAATGTTTCATCCATGAGTTTATAGATGTGTCATGTGGCATAATCAACATCGGGGTAACTTTTTGGACGGGTCATTTAAAGTTCTGATAACTTGCAAAAGGTAGAAAATCCAAAAGCTGAGGAGATGCAACTTACTACTAACTTCTGTGCCTCGGATTCCCTGTTGATAAAGTGGGGGTGGCACCATGTAACATTGAATTGTACGTTTAGAGGATTAGTTAGTGTTTGTAGAGTGCTTTCTAACGTTTGGATGAGGTGCTGTGTAAGTATGAAGGATACTTACTACATTTCTCCCTCTTGTTTGTGTTCAGAGAACCCCCAGAACTACGTGCTGAGTTGGGAAACAATTCAGGAACTTCCAAGAGAACATGGTAACAGTGGCTCAGGAGTGTTGAAAAGTTTGAAAAGGGGGTAATTGTCTGAGACTAGTTCTCACCAAACTTGCTTGTGAACGGTTTGGCTGTTTTTAAGGCTTTTTAAAAATGTAATGCAATTGAAAATCTGAATTTATAAGAATTGTAAGTAGTTTTTTTTTTTTTTTAAAGCCCTGAAATGATTTAAAAACCAGTATTTCCCATTAAGGGATTTAATAGGCTTCTGTACATAAAGGACTCCTGCTCTGATCCTCCCCAAATATCTTTAATTTGTAGCCGCCTAGAGGCTGAGAGGATCAAATAAAAGAGAAGTTCCCCTTCTGTTAAATGCCTGCTTAGTTGCTGCCTCTGCACATGGAAGTGGTGAGTTTTCTAGTTTAGCATATGACAGATGAGAGCAGCTGCTGATTTAAGAGAAACAAAAAGGGGGGGGGGGTTGCTGAACTTTTAAAGAAGGGGATATAGACAGTTTAAATTTAGATTACCGTCTGCTGTGTCATCTTCCCTGCTGCTGTAGAACTTGCTGTACCGCTTGTTTATGAGAGGACAGACAAGACTGGCATTCTTGGTGACTAGATAAGTTTGTTTACGAGGTACAACCTCCCACTGGTCTCAAAATGTGGAGCTGGTTAATGCCCAGAAGTAGGGGCACTACACTGGGACAGCAACGCGCTCTCACGGCATGGCAAGGATAAAAATAGCTGCCACATCACCTCTTTGTAGGCTTGCTTGGGGGCCCAATCCTGCTCCCACTGAAAGCAGTGGAAGCTTTGCCATTTAGTAAGCGAGGGGTTCAGTGGTGGTGAATGTGCCAGTAGTGCAGTAAGAACTCTTTAAAGAAGACATCAAAGTGGGCAAAACCAGGGGACTGGGTTAGATCGGTGTTCCATTTTAGCCAGATCCTCCAAGTGTGGAGGTGTTTAAACATGGTTCTGGTTTTGATCCATCTTCCCCAAATGCTGCCTGTTAGTGCAGACTACAAGGCTGCTCAAAGGAGCTACAGCCATTTTTGAGGAGAAATTGAGGTATTTTTGCGTAGGGAATTTTAATTAAATGTCATTGAAGAGCTGTTCTTTAATACAGGTTTTTATTTCATTTGGGGCATCTGGTTAGAGCCAAGATAGTTCTCCTTGTTCACCAAAATGTAGCGTTTAACGCCTCTGCCTAGAGCAGGGTTGCTAAATACCAAGTTGCATCTCAAGTTTGTAGCAAGCCCTTTTCTTGTTAATCAGCAGCTGTCTCCAGTTTTTTGCAGTGCTGAACTGATGTCATTTCCCCCTTGCCAAACACTACAGCTCTGCTGCGTCTGAGATGTCACAGGGTGTGGGAGGAGAAAGAGGGGAAGGGCGGAGAGCGAGCGAGTGCATGCTGTCTTCTGGGACCCTGTTTACTTAACATTCCCAGCCAAGAAAGCCCTGGTTTAAATAGGATTGCAGGCGCACCCCGCGCACATCAGATGAGGAAATGGTTGTTGTGGGACTTTAAAATTCTTTTGTTCCAAAGCATTAGTGTGGATGATGAGAATGCAGGATGCCTTTCCTCTTGGGTCTGAGACAGGTAACTAGTTTTGGTTGGTTTGGTTGCTGCCGGTTCCGGTGGAGAACTTGGTTTTTTAGAAAATGTTTTCTCACTTTCCAAGGAGAGAGGTAAGTAAGTAAGTGTGTGTGTGTGTGTGTGTGTGTGTATGTTTTGGTGTTGCTGTTGCAGGAGAACTTTCTTTTCATTAGCAAAGAAGGAACAAAACTTCAGTTCGGGAGAACAAACTTTTGTTGTTGTTAGATTCACAACAAAGAGGGATTCTCCTGTGTGTGTGGTTTTTTTTCTAACATGTACTTTCCACAGGTCCTAATATGGAAATGTGTTTACATTGCTTTAAAACTTCTGTCAGTGTTTGAAGAGTTTTTTTAATATATGGGTAATATTTATTTTCCAGAGTCATGCTGTGTAGCAAAATAACTCACTGAAGAGAGGAAACAGAAAATGGCAAAGAGTTAACATGTACACGATGCCTGTTTTAGCAAGGCACAGATCCTGGATTTGGTGACTTATGTAATAGCTTTGGAAAGCTGGTGTTTTTACAAGAAACAATGAATTTATATTTGGTAATGTAACAAGGAATGAGAAACAGTAGCAACTGACCCACCGCTCCCTGGCTGGGAATACATTGCCAACTATTTGTTTTTAAGCTTCTGAGAGTTCTAAAACCTTGCTTTGGTCTCGGAGGCATGTCTGTCTAGAGATCTAACTGTAAACTGTCCTCAACACTACTGAAGTCGGTAATGTACAATAAATAGGTATAGCTTTATAGCTATTAATCTAGTATTAAAATACCAAGCAAATGTGAGGCATTTTAAACTGGACACTTTCTGTTGCTTAAAAGGACAGCAGAGTCTAACACAGCAGTTCTCAAACTTTTGTACTGGAGACCCCTTTCGTATAGCCGGCCTCTGAGTGTGACCCCCCTTATAAATTAAAAACACTTTTTATATATTTAACCTCATTATAAATGCTGATGCAAAACAGGGTTTGGGGTGGAGGCTGACAGCTCGTGACCCCACATGTAATAACCTTGTGACCTCCTGAGGGGTCCCAACCCCCAGTTTGAGAACCCCTGGTCTAACGTTTAGCAAATTACTGCATATGTAGCCCTGTCACTTTATCAGTTACCAGTTTATTTTTTCTTCAAATGTAGGGTGGTGGTTTTTTTTTTTTCTTTCACTGATTCTAAAACAGTTTTACATGATGATCTACCTCTAACCCATTGACCCTTTGCAGTTGAACATAATGGCTATAATAACGGTTCACTTGTTAGCAAATCACATCCAGATAGAATCTGCTTGAAAATCTGAGAGTTTTGAACAGGGAATACAGTGCTGTCATAGCTTTGTGGAAGGAAAGACCTTTGTGATTGAAAGTTGTGTGGGCAGTAGGTACGGACCGGAAGAGCTGTTCAATCTTTGAAGAAATTATTCTAAGGATTTTAAGTAAATCTTCAATCTGTAATAAAATTCTGCAAGATCAGTTTAGCTTGTGAAGTGGGGTCAGCATCAGATGTCCATGTATCTTATTTTTAAGATTATTTTTCTAAATCTATGAAGCATATTCTCCTCCCCCCCCCCCAAAATAAAATTAAAAATTGAGGGTGATTATTGCATGGTAAGCTAGGTAGCATGCTAAACCAGAGTTTAGGAGCTCTTGAGTTCCCTTTACTCATCTGTCTAGCTCAACACGGGGCATTTTAATGTTGGAGACCAGGCTGCTTATCTATCTTTGTTCCACTTGCGGTATACATTTTAAAAAACACACCCCAGGTACATAATGCATAAACGGGAAGTGGAAACAGCTGGTGGTGTCTCAAGAACAGGTTTCTGTATATTTTAATTGTCCTTCATTTGTGGATAAAAACAGTGTTGGGAACATATGAAATGAAAAAATAAGTGTAGGTAAAACACCAACTTCAGTTTCTAGGTGACAAGATGGTCAAATGCTTTGGGATAACTTCCTGTGTATAAATGAAGTGTAGGAATCACCTCACACACCACTGAAGTGGAGTTGCCTGTGGTATGAAATTGAACTACTATTTACTTGGCCATGATGGGCTCTACGGAACAGTTTTTGAGACAGGAAGTGAAAAATATGGTATTCATATCAAATTGTAGGGGGAATTAATTAAAATTACCCCAGTTGACATCTGGCCAGGACACTTACAATAAGTTTTATGGAGATCAGAATGGCCACAAGCAGTTACAGCCTCCACTTTTGTAAAGAGAGGGACACTCCTCAAGCAATACATTTTACGTTGTCTTGACACCATGATAGGAGTTTGGTTCAATATTGGGCTGAATCCGCTTATCTTGTGATCTAGTGACATCACCATGTAGTACAGCTGCATAATACGTATAATAAAATGTCAAGTACTGTACCATTTGTGTGATTAAACTTGTTAGGATCAAAGCCCAGGCCATCCTTGCTAGGTCATTTTAAGTAATAAGTCCTGTAAATAGCAAATGTGAAATGTCTATGAGAAGTGTTGTGTCTTTGAGTGTTTAGTAGGGAAACAAGAATAAAGATTTTTTTAGTCCTCTTTTTATCTGTGGTTGGGGCTTATGAGTGCTATTTGCTGGTAGAATTTGCTGTTGCAGTATCTTGGCCTTATTCTCAATTCAGTTCTTTCTTGGTACTAAATAAAGTAGGGTTGTATCCAGAGCCCGTTGAAATCAATGGGAATCTTTCCATTGACTTTAGTGGGCTTGGATCAGGTCTGAAAAGATTAAAGCATCTTGCTTTTGAGTAACCAATAGTTTATCAGCCATTAAAAAGTTTAAATATTTAATCCAGCCTGGAGCTGAAGGTCCCTTTCACCACCCTTGCAAAGTTCTTCTTATCTGAACTGGGTAAGACATTTTGACAAGCAAGTAAAATGACTGTTTTTCATTGTCAAAAATCTTGGTAAAGGGGCTGGAGTGAGTAGAGTTGCTCTTACTAGTGAAGAGCAACCTTGCAAGATTTGCCAGCTCAGGCAGAAACTCTACTCACTCCAGCCCCTTTACCAAGATTTTTGACAATGAAAAACAGTAATCCTGGAAAATATCATTGTGTCCTCTTGTGTAGAACTTTAAACCCAAACTTTATCCCTTTTATCCTGTATCACTGTAGATAACAGTGAAGAAAAGAGGTTTGTTTATTCTTCAAAAAATGATTCCAGGTCTTCACTTTTTTTTTTTATTTAAACTTTGTGTATATTACAGTGAAGAAGAATGTAAATGCATGCAAGGTTAAGTCAGCTACAGTCTTCTCAAGAACTTGTGCTCCTTATTGGTCTAATCATGGTGTTCTGCACTGCTATGTAATATATCAGCCAGGCTCAATCAAGTTTTTGCAAGGATAAGAAACAACTTCTGTAGTGTCTGGGGCTAGCAGGACTGCTTAATGGTCCCCGAAGCCTTGTTTACACTGGAAAATCTGTATCTGCATTCCAGCAACATGGTGCTCAGCTGATCCTGGCAACAGTGATAGAGCATAGTGTAGACAGGAGTGCCTTGGTTTTCATGATAAAGGGCTGAAAATTCCAGATCCTTCTCAGCTGGACAATAGGTGTACACATTTTTACTGTAAACGCACCCACATAATGAAAAGCACACAGGAAAAAAAAAGTTTGAACCTGTTTCAAAACTCACTGCAAATTAGAAAAATTATGCCCCGTTTAATTTTAAAATGTTGGTGAGTGACGACCTTTATCTGTGATAAAGAAGGTTCAAATTTCACTTTTGAAATCTCTAATTAAAAAGGCTGACTTATAAGAGGATCCTATTTCAGATCACTCCTTTAAACCTAATGTACAAAGGTTGGAGGCTCTGAATTTATTTTTGAGAGCCTCATGCAAATGTTCTCTTGAATATTTAGGGTCATAGATCTCTGCAAGTCATTTAATTTGATCTTGCCCTTTAAAAGAGTTTGTATGATTTCTCAGCTTCTGTGAATCTTACAAATATTTTCATCTGAGCTAAAACAGCATCAAGTTTTGCTCCATTGCTTTGATTCAGTTACATGCTTTACTGAATGTAACCTCTTCCCTAACAGAACTGAGTCTAACAAATGGACTAAATATGGATGAAGTGGAAGAATAAGGAAATGTGCATATGGAGCCTCCTTTCTAACTCCACTGCAGACCTTAATAAATTGGTCTAGTTGCTTCCATTTGGAAGAACTTCTTGAGTGGCTATTTATTCTTTGGCCCCACATTTCCTACTGAAGTGCTTTTGCCAGGGAAGAGCTGCTGAGAAGGAAAACTGGAAACCATAATAGCAGCAAAAATGGACAACTGGGTAGAAAAAGCACTCAAGATGAAATATTTACTTCCCCTTAAAAATATAAAAGAATGCAAAGACTGTGTCAGAGAGACAAGGTAATCAGGTATTATCTTTTATTGGAGTAACTACTGTTGGTGAGACAAGCTTTCGAGCTTACCCAGAGCTCTTCTTCAGGTGTGGTATTTGGGTGTTTCTTAAAGTTCCAGCTCCTGACTGCATTTGATTTTGTAAGAATCCCAGCTTTCATTAAAAGTGCGTTTTTCACCCTCCTGGCTGCAGAGGGAAACTTGACCTGAGTACAACCTAAAGACTCAAACCAAAAGGCAAATAAAATGTTGGATTAATTTTATTTTAAAAAAAAAAATGTTTTAAACTTTTAAATACTGTCAACTAAAAAAAAAAAAAATAGCCAGTTCTGAAAAGTTCTCTAAATAGCTCTTTCCTGGAAATGACATCACCAATGGGGAGGAGTCCGGACACAGCAAGGACTCCTCCTTCAAGGCATAAAAAAAAAGTTGTTAAACAAGTAAACATTTCCATGTAACGTTTACAGCCCTGACACTGCAGCACTAAACACCTGAAAATGAAAGTTTCTGTAGACAAAAGTGAAAAGTGACTTTAATATTAGATATAAATATACAGCATGATTTTTAAGTGACAGTGTACCCTTTTGAAAGGTTGAGTCTCTCTCAAGCATAGAAGTAAATGAGTGAGCCAGCTTGTTCATGAAGGTGAACTGTGTTTATAAAACCTCTAACATTGTGCTTTAGTGGTGAAGGTTGGGTCCACTGTGGCCAATTAATCTTGGTGATTAAATGTTTGTTAAATATTGTTCTCATGATGCCCGCAGTAGTAAAGCAACAAGCAGTGTATTTTGAAACTCCTGTTTGGGGCCCTTCTCTTGTGTTTGGGGCTGCTTTGATGTATGTTTTCTTTGCACTTGATTACACTATCAACATTTGGTGCTCACTTGTCTCAAAATATTCCTTTTATCTGGCATTTTTCATATATAAAAGGTAAAACTTAACATGTCACCATTTGTAATAAAGGTATAGCATGCAGGAGAGTTGATAAGACTTCTCTTTATTCTCTAGCCCCAGTCACCTGACTTGGGTCAGGCTTACAAGAGATTATTGCCCGTGTGACGTGGCACAGATCAATTCCACAGATTCCAGTAGTTACTGTTACATAATTATCATAGTTTGCACCTTTACCCAACTCCTGCCTATTCATGCTTGCATTAAATGATGCTGGCAAAGTCACAATACTTAAATGCAAATGTTTGTTAATTTTTCCGTTCTTCCATGTGTCTGAGGAATTTAGCACGTATAGAAATGAAGATCTATAATGATACTGGATAGTTCACTACATAGTTCTCACAATTATGCCTCAATCCTGACCTGCAACAGTACATACACAGCCTGGCCAATGTAATGCAGTCCTGAGTTGCATCCCCTGAGCTAGTCCAGTGCTTTTTGGTTCTGCCAGTGCATCTCAGTCCTGGCCTGCAATGCTAGCTGGTTATTGTTATTTATCGGGTTTATTAAGGTGTTGCCTAAGGGGCATCCAAGAGTGGGACCCCATTGTGTTAGGCACTCTACACACACACAGTAGTAGATGGCCCATTGCCCCGAAGGGTTTACAGTCTAAATAGACAAGACAGGCACAGGATGGGGGAAGGGGTGTATAACACAGAAGCAGAGTGAACAATTGATGGCAGCAAAAACAGCATGTTAGTTCCATGATTTTTGTGGGCGTGGGGTAAGTTTAGATAGATCGGCTAAATGGAAGGGGAAGTGAAGATGAGGCGCACATGGCAGGGGAGACGAGGGTAGGAGTGGCGGCTGTGGAGGGAAGCTAAAGTGAAGAGCCTGTGAGGAGGGAGGGGTGGATGGGAGCAAACAGCTGATCAGCACAGGGCAGAGGAAGTCTGAGAACCTCCAGTTTTGACTGGAGTGTGCTGCAGTCTCTGCTTTGGCTGCTTCTGCTTCTACCAGCTGGAATCTCTGGCTGGCTCCTTCTCCCCCAGGGCACCATGGTGGGGGCATCATCTGGCTCCTAGTGCCCCTAGTGTATATGGGGGTCTCCACTGCACAGTTCTGGGTCCAGGGTGAAGGTTGGCCTTGACTGGGTACCATTTTACATTTCTGAGATTATCTTGAGCATGATAGATTATAACATGGATTTATGATGTGCATAACTGAGGGCAGTGATGAACCACTAAATGCAGTTGCACTTGTGCCCTGAGTCAGCATTTCAGCAAAAATCTTCAGCAGTAAAAAAACTAGTTCATTAAACCCACAGCCACGTAAGCCCTCATTATCTGAACGTAGACACCTGATTACTTCAGTTCCCTTGTGCGTACTCTCTCGTGAGGTATTGATGATGGACAGGACTAGCCAAAGGCTAGTTATAGTCTGATATGTGAAACCTAATCAAATCAAGACATTAACTTGCATTTGATTTACTTATGAGTTTTTATGATTGATGATTCTTAAGTCTGGTCTACGCTGTGAGCTGGATCAATCTAAGATAGGCAACTTCAGCTATGTGAATAATGTAGCTGAAGTCGATGTACTTAGATCTACTCATCGCGGTGTCTTCACTGCAGAGAGTCAACAGTTGACGCTCCCTGTCAACTCTGCCTGCGCCTCTCACTCCGGTGGAGTACCGGAGTCGACAGGAGAGTGCTTGGCGGTCGATTTATCGTGTCTAGACTAAACACGATAAATCTACCGCTGGATCGGTCGCTGCCTGTCGATCCAGCCGGTAATGTAGACAAGCCCTTAGATACTTTTCGTGTGTTGGTAGACAACCATTCTTCCCTTTTGTTACTGTTGGAGGTTTACAAAATATATCGTATAAGAGCTGATTGTGAATTAATCAAAATACAAAGTTTGTGTCTATCCATTTTCTGAAGGCTTTCTGATTTACTTCCTTAATTCTGACTAACAGTGGCTCATGAATATGGCCTCTGTAGTAAAGGGAGAAAAAAAAATCCCTCTGACCTCATCCTCCAAGGAAACCTGCCCAACACCTTCTAAAATCAAGCCTGGGAACTTAAATTCATAACTCAGCTAAACACCAAAAAGCATGGACTTAATAAAGACACTGGATTAATGGCTCATTACAACTATCTGTAACCCACTATAACCCTCCTTTGTTCTACGACTGTAGATGTGTTACTGCCCACTTCATCTTGACTGGTCTCTTGTGCGGTGTATTAACTCCTTATCTGTTCCACCTTGTATTTAGCTGGGACGCTCTGCTCCAAGTACCTTTCCCAGACCTGAAGAAGAGCTCTGTATAATCTCGAAAGCTTGTGAATTTGGTCCAATAAAAGATATTACCTCATCCACCTTGTCTCTCTAATTCTATAGTTATATACAATGTAATCTCATTTACGGCTCGCCTGTGGCTGACAGTTCAAGTAGCATATGTGTGAAGGTTAGAGACGTTAAGTAGTTTAGCCTCAAAACTGACCTTCCCTGAGTTTGACTTGGATACACAGTGAGGTCTGAGTGCAGAACTAGGAGTAAGAAATTTGATTCCTCATCCCAGCACAGATGCATTAGTGTTCTCTGTGGTTTTAAACAAATCGCTTAACGATGCTGCCTCAGGTTCCCCATATGCCCACCTCCAGATGGGTGTTACAAGGATTGTTTGTAAAGCACTCTGAATATGAAGTGTTTATAGAAATCCTAATTAGCCTTTTATTAATACAGTTTTGAAAATAGTGTACTATAAAGTTTGAAATCACTGTTTATACAAGTTGTAAATAAAAACAGCTTTGCACATCCCCTGTTAGTTGTGGAGTTGTCAACACTGCGATGGGTTTATCATTTACGGGGAAACAAACCAAAATAGCCAAGTTTTACTTTTATTTATTTATATAGTGTGTATTATAAATGCAATAGGTGTAATGCAAAAATAATCCAGATTAACGTGTCAAAATAATACAGAAAGGATCTTCAGACTCTGCCAACTCAACCTCAGAAAAATCCTGAGCGATAGATGGGCCTTGCAGCATGCCCATCAGCTTGCTATGCTGGCTGGTAGGAACCGAGTGCCAGGCTTGAGGGCCCTCTGCTGAAAATGCCTGCCCCCAAAATGGTACGTATCAACGTTCTGTCAGCTCACATGCAAGAATGGCATTAGACTTGCTGGGGCCCAGGGCAGAAACTAAGGCCCACCCTGCCTCCCTTACCTGCTTACACATTGGATTTCTGCAACGTTTCTGAAGCCAAAACCCCAACCCCACCAGGCTGACGCTGGAGCCCTGGCCCTGCAGTTCGGGGCTGAAGTCTAAGCCCCACTGTGCGGGGCTCCCTGTGGCATGGGGCCCTCGGAATTTGCCCTGCTTGCTACCCCCTAATGCTGGCCCAACTCATGTGTCCCAGAAAGTCTTGGCTCTTGGAGGATAGCCTAAAACCCAGAGTATACAGGGCTTTATGGGGAGAGCCAACTCCTTAAACCCAGAGTATACGGGGCTTTATGAGCCAACTCCTTGAATTGTACCTGGAAACTAGTTGGAAGCCAATCAGTCTTTGCAGAATAGATGTAATGGGTGCATGCATAAAATGCTAAGTAAGCAGACGGGCACTTTCTGCTCTAGCCGAAGTTTGAATGTCCTTCAAGAGTAGCCCGGTGTAGACTCCACTGCAGGAATCTATTCTGGAGGTGACCGTAAATGGATAACTGTGATGAGGTTACCAGCAGAGAAGAATGGTTGTTATTAGCCAAGTGAAGGTTGAGGTGGGAGAAGCATGCTTGCGAATTGCTGCTATTTGACAGCCCGACGCAGCCAGTAGTGTCCAATAGGACCCCTGCATTGCAGCTGTAGTACCTGTGGGAAAGAATAATGCTTTAATAAAACAAGGGGGAAAAATTGGTCAGGTAAGTTCCCCCCTTTCCCCCTCCACCCCCCCAATTTCTGATGATAAAGCAAGTGAGTGCAAGAACAAAACATAAAGTGGCATTTGCTGGTGTCCTTTATGCTTTAAGCTTCAACTATCTAATGGTTCCATTATTAGTAGCACAGAAAGTCCTTTCTCCGATTAAAATGACCTTTACAGCTACTCGTCTAAAAATAGCCGCTAGACACAAAAGCACTGTAGCACACTGCATTAATCCTTTAATTTTTGCCTCCATGAGACAATAATTTTTTGCATGTGTGCGTTCTCTTATTACAAAAATATTCTTCCTGTCCTTTGTCTTGCCCACACCTGTTTTTTTTCCTTTCATGCCTCACTTTAATAATTAATAATAATAATAAAGGTACATTGTGTTTGCCCGGGAGACATTTGAAATATAAGTCACATTGTTTGGGTATCTTGGTAACTAATAATTCAATGGCTGAGATTTTGTAAAGATTAATCTTCATTTAAAAGAGCTGCAGTTGGAGGCTACCTTAATTATTATATAAGCACCATGTGTTCAGTGTTCCAAATAATAGTCTAAACAGAGTGTTTACAAATGTTAGATAAAGATACAGCCCTTGCCCAAGAAGAGCTTGCCCTAAATCACAAAGTTCCAACGAGAACACGTTCGGAGATTTGGGATGGTGATAATTTAAATCTTTCATGTAATATAGATGGGAATGGAAATGGCATGTTGTTGAAGTAAGTTTAACATTTGCAGGCCTTGTGGGAAAAGAGGGCTTTCAGGCTGTGTGATTGAGTTAAGTGGGTGGCAGCCTGGCATATAAACAGAGGAAAATATGATATTCCATGCAGCCCTCTGTGCCTACAAGACATTGAATATCACAGGGGAGTGGGGACGGGGGGACTCTAAATCAGGTTTGCATCACTTGTGGAGTAAAGGGACAAAGTGGGATGCAGTGAGAAATCAAAGTTTAACAAAGTACCTGGTGGTAGTTACAACATACGTCACAAGACAAAACATTCAGGGTCACCAAGTGCCCCCTGTAAGTACGTGTAGGCAAGGATGATATTGTGCAGAGTTGGGCTGGAAAGAGCAGTTGTCTTAAACTTGAGTTTTGTAGACAAGGGGGAGTCAGTGAGGGAACTCAGAGGGATGATGATGTGGTTTGAACAACTTATGATGAAATCCCCCAAAATAAAATTGAGCTTTAAGTAAGTGAGACAGTCCAGGGAGGTTTATATCTTTGTTACAGGTGGTTGCTGCAAAGTCTTAATTTTTGCTCTTTGAAATGTTATACTTTGAACAGAAGAAAATATGTATTGGAATAAATGCTGTTTAATTCCTTGAAATGTATGTCCAGGTGCAAAGCAACATTTAAAATGACAGTGCGGGATTCCAGCTCTGGCCTGTCTCTGACTCTAACTCATAGTTGTTTGGGTGACACAAATAATGTTGCTTTAGAGTTTGTCAGAGCTGCAAACCCAAATTTCTGATCTGAAAATCAAGTTCTGTATTTTCTTCCTTGTGCATCATCAACAGTATTACAGTTTTTTTCAGTTAGACCTTAAGTCTCAATTCTGTTGATGTATGAGCCAGGAAAGAATCTAGTTCGTTCTCCAATAGCATTGCTGCTGCGTGGCTAATAGGAGGAAAAAATGGTTAGTAAGTGGACAGATATGACTTGGGATACATCAGCCACAGAGACATTGTGAGATGTGCCATTTCTAGTTATTTCCTTGACCATAATTGCACTTTGGGAAACAAATGCTGTGGTTAAAGACATTGAAATGTAAAATTATATGATAGCTCAGCAGAATGACTTGAACATTTGACTATCATCTTAGAAATTACAGGTGGAAAAGACCTACAAGAAGGATGTGGAAAAATTGGAAAACGTCCAGCTGAGGGCAACAAAAATGGTTAGGGGACTGGAACACATGACTTATGAGGAGAGGCTGAGGGAACTGGGATTGTTTAGTCTGCAGAAGAGAAGGATGAGGGGGGATTTGATAGCTGCTTTCAACTACCTCAAAGGGGGTTCCAAAGAGGATGGCTCTAGACTGTTCTCAGTGTTAGCTGATGACAGAACAAGGAGTAATGGTCTCAAGTTTCAGTGGGGGAGGTTTAGGTTGGATATTAGGAAAAACTTTTTCACTAGGAGGGTGGTGAAACACTGGAATGCGTTACCTAGGGAGGTGGTGGAATCTCCTTCCTTAGAAGTTTTTAAGGTCAGGCTTGACAAAGCCCTGGCTGGGATGCTTTAGTTGGGGATCGGTCCTGCTTTGTGCAGGGGGTTGGACTAGATGACCTCCTGAGGTCCCTTCCAACCCTGATATTCTGTGGTTCTATGATTCTATACCTTTCGTCCTATCGAGGCGTGGGACATCTGCTTTCTGCATCTAGCATTTAAAAAAAAAAAATCCCCTCCAATGAAGAACGTAAAACACGTGGCACTTTTTAACACTGTTTAATTGCATTAATACTTCATGATTGAACAAGCTTGATTTCAAAGCAAGTCTAGCAGCGGGGTTGTGAGTGGAAGAAGCAATCGCTTGCAGCCGAGCTCTTTGGGAGGTCTGTCTGGCGGAAGGTTCTGCTGCCCGTGCAGAGCTAGCAGGACAGGCAGCCCTCTCTCTTTCTGCCTATTAAGCAGGTGGGCTGCTGATATCTTTTCATGGCCTCTTCCCCAATTCAGAGTAAGGGAAAGTAGCACGCTGTTCTGTGTTTTCATGAAGCTGTGAACATGCTCAAAAACCCCTTTACAGTTTGCAAGGCTTCTGGGAATTCTTCTTATGGAAGAAATGGAGCAGGGCTCTTTCTGCTGTGTATGGGGACGTAGGAGGCTTTTCTTTTAGAAACTACACTGCTACTTCGATGTAGGCACTTGAGGAGTTGAAGCCAGAAGTGTGACTTTTGTGGAGTGTGCTAACTCTTGATTAGGTTGGTGGGAGGGGTGGGAATGTTTTAATAATGATACTCACATGTTCCTTGAATCCAAAAATAGAATGTCGTCTTTTTAAAAAAAAAAAAATAGCGTATGGGGTTTCATTTACATGAACTATAATTGGTCCAAGTGGTATGTTCAATGAAAGTGAAATATCACTTGGTTAAAAAAACAAACCCTAAAATGAAGGAATAAAAAAATACACAGGGTATCTAGTGAACCTGTTAGCCTTGGTAGATACCAAGAATATGACCGATGTTCTTCACCTACTATGGTGTGTACTTGAAAACACATCACTTAAGCATGTAGTCCTATTTGTAGTAACACGTAAACCAGTGGTTCTCAACCTGTTTGACATTGTGGGTCACATATGCGGCCCACAATGTGTTACCTGGGCCGCAGATTGAGAACCACAGCGAGGGAGGACTGCAAAGTGATAAAGTACAGCTGATTTGGCTCCACTCCTAGAATGCTGAAGCTTCCAGGAAGCAGCTTTACTGGAAAGCTGATTTTATATAAACTAGGCTGCTAATGGTAAGAGAATAATTTCAGAGCCGAATTTTACAAGAATATACCGTAATTGCCACTTGGATTTAAATAAACTCAAGCAGTTCTCACTCAGATTACAACATTCTCTATTTATAAAGCATTTCCTCTGCTTGACACACAGCCTCAGCAATACAACAAAGTAAAATGTGGAACAAAATCTCTCTCTCCTATGTACAAAATGTCCAGAGCACAAAATGGGATACCTTAAAAATGAATGGGAGGGTGTGTAATAAAAGGCAATGTAGTCTAGTCGTTAAAGCATTGGACCATGTACAGTTGGTAGACCTGGGTTCTCTTCTCAGCTATGGAAGACTTGGGCAGTGCTTTCGCTCTCTCTCTTTGTGTAAATTTGCATTAATACTTATGTACCTCACTAGTGTCTTGAGAAATCTAATGCATGTGTTTAAAATGCTTTGAGAGCCTTGTGTGGAAGGCGTTATGCAGTTATATTTTAAAAATATAATGTTAGTAACTTGTGTGTCTCTGTTTTTAATTTTAGGACAAGCAAACCTGCCTGGGTGTCAACAATCAAAGTTATATATGTGAAACAGGTCACTGTTGTGGACAGTCACAGTGTTGCAACTACTACTATGAACTCTGGTGTAAGTCCTTCCTTTTTTTATAGTCTCCTTTTATAATCTGCATGACCATGAGCCTTTCTGATCCTTCTTCTGGGTTTCCTTCTTAAATTCCTTTTATATGTTGCCATCCAGCTGTACTACAGCCGTGACAACAACTGGATCCCTGCTTTGGGCTGGGCTAGAGTGTTGTGGTAATAAGGACCTGGCATCTTCTGGTGTAATGGCAGTGGTACTTCCTACCAACAGCCATGACAGAGAACTTGGAGTTTGCAACAAAAAAACCTTCTCCATTTGGCTCAGGCAGTTGTTTGGCTTCAGAGATAAGCACAGCTTTATCTTTCATTACTTTAGGCTATCTGCAACAGAAGTACTGTACAACACTGGGTTGGTTTACATTTGATTCACTTTGTTTAGAAGTAAGGCTAAGATTTTGTCTCGGATATTTTTAGTAAAAGTCAGGGACAGGTCCCGGGCAATAACCAGAAATTCACAGACTCCTGTGACCTGTCCCTGACTCTTACTAAAAATATCCGTGACAAAATGGGGAGGGAGGAAGGTCCAGCACCTGCGACGGCTGGGCAGTTCCAGGGTCCTCTTCTCCCACGCCCACCACAGCTGGGCAGCTCCAGGGGTCCTTGCCACCTGCTGTGGCTGGGAGCTCTTGTGAGCCTCACTGCAGCAGTTGTGTGGGGTCTCCTTGCAGAGGCTGGGTGCTTTGGGTTCCCCTGCTGCCCAGTGGCTGGGAGCTGCACAGGGAGGGAGAGGGGCACCGCTAGCAGCAGCTGAGAGCTGCCCTGGGGCTGAAGCGAAAAATGTCCCGGAAATCTCTGGAAGTCACGGATTCCTTGACATAATTGTAGCCTTATTTATAAGGTTTTCTTAAACATCAGGACTAGAAATTTCATCTTTTTAAAAAATAAGTTCAGATTTGGAGCACAATTCCTCTGGTGAGGAATGGATTCTGGGCAGATTCCATGGATGCAGAGTAGGTCTGTGGGGCCCTGATTAACATACACTGTTGTCTACACTCCTTGCTAGCTCAGTTTTTTACCTAAGGAACTGAGATGTCCTCCAAATCAATTAGAAGACAAAATATAGGCAAGAATTCCTTTATGCTGCAAATACATCTGCTGACTCACAAGGACTGGAGATGTCAGATTTAGAGTGTTTACACTTAAACCACTACAATGGCGCTGTAACACTTCAGTGTAGACACTGTCTATGCCAACAGGAGGGGTTCTCCCATCAGTATAGGTAATCCACCTCCCCAAGAGGCAGCGACTAGATCAACAGAAGAATTCTCCTGTCGGCCTAGTCGCCACCTACACCAGGGGTTAGGACAGCATAGCTACATCTCTCAGGAATGTGGATTTTTCATACACCTGAGAGACATAGCTATGCCGATGTAAGGTCCCAGTGTAGACTAGCCTATTGCTGGAGGGCACCAAACAGAGAGAAGCTGATACCAGATAGCAGGATTCTTATCAGAGGTGTAGGGGAAAAGGGAGGCTCAAAGGACAGGAAGTGAGAATGATCACTCCACCTAATACAACCCAAGAAATGGGGTGGTGATATTCTGTGTATTTCTAGAATACCAAGGGCTTGGGTAGAAAGGAGGGTCTGCGCACAAACCCCCTGGAACTGTTGTGAACTGATCACCCGTCTCTAATGTGCTGATACTATTCATCGCCACACCCTGTAGTCTTGTTGCTTTTATGTAACTGTTGTACCTACTGCTTAATCCCTCTGATACTGGCAGTCTCACTTTCCCACAGTGAGACACTTATGTAAAGTGTAGTAACACAAACATGAAGAGTTCCGATCTCTCCAGATTCAACAGCAGTAATTCCTGATGCTTCGTCCTTTGTCTGGAAATTTGTTGGACCTAAATTTTGCAACAGGGCCCTTGAATACAGCTGCTCTTTGGAAGAAATATGGAAATCAGAAGACAGCTTCTGAAATGTTTTAAAATGGAGATTGTACTGAAGTGAAAGCAAACAATGCAATCAGCATAGTAGTGCCTGTTATTTTTTTAATATTAAACTCAGTTTATTTTACACTGAGCCCACATCATCAGTATGTGACAGTTCTTTGCATTGACAGTGTCTCACTGCATCATAAAAGCAGTCAGGAAATCTGAAGAATTAGGTATCTGGGATCCAAACATTTGGGACATTTGGCTGGGGAAAATGAGGAAGGCAGTTGAAGATTATGGGGTGAGTAAACTCATTAACTGGATATATGTGCTAAAATGTTCATTGGGGAATAGGTAACAATATAGGGATTCAAACTGGCATTTTTAGATTTGAGTCCTTGCCCAGTTTATCTCAATGGGGCAACTCCTGCCTCAGAGCTGTTACTTCAGGCTGGCTGCAGGCCCAGGCAGATATCACTTCAGTTTACATTTTTCAAGGGTTTCTTTGCATCCATGGGAACAATTTTTTTTTAAATGAAAGTTCAGATTCTGGAGCCCAGCTCTGCATCTATAGACTTCATCCATTGCCACAGAAATCACAGAACAGCAGGACCCTGGGTAAGTATATCTCGTGAAGCGCTTTGAGATCCTTCAAGATGAGAGGTGCTATATAAATGTTATAGGCAGTTAAATGACAATATGGAAAGCAGTGGTGGTGTTGAAGCCCTGTTGGTCTCAGGATTTAAGAGCGACAAGGTGGGCGAGGTAATATCTTTTATTGGACCAATTTGTGCTGGTGAGAGAGACAAGCATTTGAGCTCTAAGCTTGAAAGCTTGTCTCTCCCATATGGAAAGCAACTTAAAGATGATAAAGTCATTGCAGAGAAACTAAATGAATTCTTTGCTTCAGTCTTCATGGCTGAGGATGTTAGGGAGATTCCCAAACCTGAGCCGTCTTTTGTAAGTGACAGATCTGAGGAATTGTCACAGATTGAAGTGTCACAAGAGGAGGTTTTGGAATTAACTGAGAAACTTTACAGTATCCAGTCCCTGGGACCAGATGGCATTCACCCAAGAGTTGTGAAAGAACTCAAATGTGAAATTGCAGAACTATTAACTATGGTTTGTAACCTGTCCTTTAAATCAGCTACTGTACCCAATGACTGGAAGATTGCTAATGTAACTCCAATATTTAAGAAGGGCTCTAGAGGTGATCCTGGCAGTTACAGACTGGTAAGTCTCATGTCAGTACCGGGCAAATTAGTTGAAACAATAGTAAAGAATAAAATTGTCAGACACATAGAAGAACATAAATTGTTGCTCAAAAGTCAACATGGTTTCTATAAAGGGAGATTGTGTCTTACTAATCTGTTGAGTTCTTTGAGAGGGTCAACAAACATGTGAACAAGGGGGATCCAGTGCACATAGTGTACTTAGATTTCCAGAAAGCCTTTGACAAGATCCCTCACCAAAGGCTCTTACGTAAATCAAGTTGTCATGGGATAAAAGGGAAGATCCTTTCATGGATTGAGAACTGATTAAAAGACAGGGAACAAAGGGTAGGAATAAATGGTAAATTTTCAGAATGGAGAGGGGTAACTAGTGGTGTTCCCCAAGGGTCAGTCCTAGGACCAATCCTATTCAACTTATTCATAAATGATCTGGAGAAAGGGGTAAACAGTGAGGTGGCAAAGTTTTCAGATGATACTAACCTGCTCAAGATAGTTAAGACCAAAGCAGACTGTGAAGAACTTCAAAAAGAACTCACAAAACTAAGTGATTGGGCAACAAAATGGCAAATGAAATTTAACGTGGATAAATGTAAAGTAATGCACATTGGAAAAAAATAACCCCAACTATACACACAATATCATGGGGGCTAATTTAGCTACAGCTAATCAGGAGAAAGATCTTGGAGTCATCATAGATAGTTCTCTGAAGACGTCCATGCAGTGTGCAGCGGCCGTCAAAAAAGCAAACGGGATGTTAGGAATCATTTTAAAAAGGGATAGAGAATAAGACAGAGAATATCTTATTGCCCTTATATAAATCCATGGTACGCCTACATCTGGAATACTGCGTACAGATGTGGTCCCCTCATCTCAAAAAAGATATACTGGCATTAGAAAAGGTTCAGAAAAGGGCAACTAAAATGATTAGGGGTTTGGAACGGGTCCCATATGAGGAGAGATTATAGAGGCTAGGACTTTTCAGCTTGGAAAAGAGGAGACTAAGGGGGGATATGATAGAGGTCTATAAAATCATGAGTGGTGTGGAGAAAGTGAATAAGGAAAAGTTATTTACTTGTTCCCATAATATAAGAACTAGGGGCCACCAAATGAAATTAATGGGTAGCAGGTTTAAAACAAATAAAAGGAAGTTCTTCTTCACACATCGCACAGTCAACCTGTGGAACCCCTTGCCTGGGGAGGTTGTGAAGGCTAGGATTATAACAGGGTTTAAAAGAGAACTGGATAAATTCATGGAGGTTAAGTCCATTAATGGCTATTAGCCAGGATGGATAAGGAATGGTGTCCCTGGCCTCTGTTTGTCGGGGGGTGGAGATGGATGGCAGGAAAGAGATCACTTGATCATTGCCTGTTAGGTTCACTCCCTCTGGGGCACCTGGTATTGGCCGCTGTTGGTAGACAGGATACTGGGCTAGATGGACCTTTGGTCTGACCCAGTATAGCCATTCTTATGTTCTGTGACAGGGTTGGGCCACATGGCTACAGGAGAGTAATAGAAGGCAGATATATTAGCCCCAGGCTAAGTAGGTCCCTTTTCCCTGGGTAAAGTTAACAGGGAAGGTTCCAGAACAATCAGGAACCTTCTGGAAACAATTAAGGCAGACAGGCTGATTAGAACACCTGCTGCCAATCAAGAAGCTGCTAGAATCAAGGCAGGCTAATCAGGGCACCTGGGTTTAAAAAGGAGCTCACTTCAGTTTGTGGTGCGCGTGTGAGGAGCTGGGAGCAAGAGGCACTAGGAGCTGAGAGTGAGAACATGGACTGTTGGAGGACTGAGGAGTACAAGCATTATCAGACACCAGGAGGAAGGTCCTATGGTGAGGATAAAGAAGGTGTTGGGAGGAGGCCATGGGGAAGTAGCCCAGGGAGTTGTAGCTGTCGCACAGCTGTTCCAGGAGACACTCTAGACAGCTGCATTCCACAGGGCCCTGGGCTGGAACCCGGAGTAGAGGGCGGGCCCGGGTTCCCCCCAAACCTCCCAACTCCTGGTCAGACACAGGAGAAGTTGACCTGGACTCTGGGTTCATGAAAACGGCCAAACTGAGGGCTGCCGTGAATCTCCGAGGTGAGCAAATCTGCTAATAAACGCAAGACCCACCAAGCTAGAGGAGGAACTTTGTCACAGTTCTTAACAGCCATTTCATGCATGGCAACAGCTTTGCTCTCCACACAGCCAGCATGGGGACTCATATTAATAATTTTTAATAATGAATGGTTAAATTGCCATTTTAAACTGTGGTTGCTTGCTTTATGCTCATTGCAAATTTTGATAAAGCTTTTGACGTTAACCAGTGCAATCCATATACTGAAATAGCTGTAGAGAAGTTTCAGTTCATATTGACCTTTTCAGGACCTGTGTTCCCTCTAAGCTGCGTGGTCACGTGGCCGCCCAGGAGTCAATCAAGTGCCGCGCATAGCGGCGTGTGTTCA
The DNA here is from genome assembly GCF_965152275.1 of Natator depressus. Taxonomy (NCBI): domain Eukaryota; kingdom Metazoa; phylum Chordata; order Testudines; family Cheloniidae; genus Natator; species Natator depressus. Next base: position 119,858,520 of record NC_134240.1, on the reverse strand, counting down.
GGCGCTCCATCCCCTCACTGCTCTGCAGCCGCGTTACTCCTGCCCTCTGCCTTGGAGCGCCTGGCCCCTTTTCCCTGGGTAAGGTAACAGGGAAGGTAACAGGGAGGCTCCCAAGACCCTCCTGCTTGCTATGCAGAGTGTGGGGGAGTGCTGATGTCAGGGTGTCCCCCTTCCCCTGCCTCCTCCTTCCCCATGTACCCCATCTCCATAGAGCGGGGGAGAGGGAACAGGGCTCAGTAGCAGGAGAGCTGCTGTGGTCTGAGCCTTTAGGTGAGTGCCTTGAGAGACCGTGTGCTGTCTCTTTATAGACTTCTCCAGCAGCCGGCACACGCATACTGTCTCACACACTCCTGTCGCTGTCTCTCTCTCTCACGCACTCTGTCTCTCACACACTCACCTCGCAACACATACTTGTGATGTTGTTGTTACTTCTTTGTACTTCCTATAATGCACATTAAGGCTATATCTACACTACCACGGTAAGTCGACCTACGCTACACAACTCCAGCTATGTGAATAACATAGCTGGAGTCGGCGTACCTTAGGATGATTTACCGCGGGTCTCCGGGGGGTCAATGGGAGAAAATCTCCCATCGACTTACCTTACTCTTCTTCTCGAGGGTAGAGTACGGGGGTTGACTGGAGAGCAATCTGCTGTCAATTTGGTGGGTCTTCACTAGACCTGCTAAATCGACCGCCAGTGGATCGATCTCAGAGCATCGATCCCAGCTGTAGTGTAGACATAGCCATATTCTCTGTAATTTTATTCTTTCAAAGTGCTGTTGTTTTAGTTTTTGACTGGTCTATGCATTTCATAGTGTTTATTTCTCTTATGCTGCTTAAATTTAATTCTTTAGTAGTGAGGTCTAAAAGTCTAACCTGTCCTGGCTGGAGTAAATATCCCTATGGTAACTTTTTGAAAATATATCTAGATTTTTTGTTTCTACTGGTGGCGCACATGTGCATGTAACAAAATTTATTCCTCACATAGATGGAAAAAATTAGAGGGAACATTGTTCAGGCCTCCATCACCCCTGTGCATTTGAAAACTAGTTCCATGCCTCTTTGCCAGTCTTGCTGAGACAAATCCTTGATTTATTTACCACCGTGCCTTGGGGGAGGGATGTCAGGAGAGGATGTTTTTTGGAATGGAAAGAAACTTAGTCCTGGCCAGCCGGAGGTGCCTCCTGTAATATGATCCCATCTTGTGGGCAGTGGGAGAAGTTCCTGTAAACAGGTTCTCTTTCCACTTTCAGGACTTGGAGGGAGCCTTGGTTTAGAAATCAGGGGCCTGAAAAGTTCTAGAAATAAATGGGAGTGAGAGGTATGTGGTGTTATGAACCAATTAAAGGAGATGATGGTATGTGTGGGGGGGGGGGCAGGAGGAGAATAGGAAGCAAAATCATTGTATTATTTTGTTAAGGGGTGGAGTGGAGGAATAAAGAACATGATATATCAAGCAGGTGGACGGGCTGTGTTTAAAATTAGATAACAGCCTGGTCCAGATTCCCCACCCATCCCTTAGTAAAACAAAATTTGAACGCCTTGGTGCCAAAAAAATATAGCTATATAGTCTGAATTATCTGTTGCTAAGCACAAGGAGAAAATGAAATGGGAGAATGTCACTTTGAAGAGAGCCTTCCTTTCTTTTAGATGAGGATTTCAAATGGAGAGAACACCTACGTTGCAGAGGCGTTGATTTGCCTTAATGTTTTTAAAGTGCCTTTGGAATCTCCAGATGGGAGGCGCTAGCCAAGTGGTAAATAGTGAGAGTGCAGTAACCACTGTAAATAGGTTGTTAACAATTTCCATTCTAATCCCCTTTTCATTTGCTTATAATTTGCTGGAAATTTCTGAGCTTGGCCTTTGTCTCTAGGTGACATTTTTGAATGTTTAAGCTGAAATGTCATCTTTGAGCATGGAGAAAGGAGGAAAAGGATACACATGAGGTAGTTACTGCCATTTTACAGATGAGGAAATTGAGGCTCAGAAGTTGTGACCTGTCCAAAGTAAAAGAAATGTATAGTGGCTTTGGGAATCAAATTCAGGTCTCCTGACACCTATTCTTGTGCTTTTACCACAAGACCATCCTCAATAGCTATTGGTCATTGAGTCAGTAAAGTCAGACACTAGATTGGTCTGGGGACCAATCTTATTTAACATTTTCATTAATGACCTTGGCACAAGAAGTGGGAGTGTGCTAATGATATTTGCAGAGGACACACAGTCTCTCTCACACACACACACAAACAAACTCTCTCTCACTCACTCACCTCCCAACACATACTTGTGGGGGTGTTGTTACTTCTTGGTACTTCCTGCAATGCACATATATTCTCTGTAAATTTATTCTTTTAAAGTGCTGTTATCTTATTTTTTTGACTGGTCTATGCATTTCATAATTTTATTTCTCTAATGTTGCTTAAACTTAATTCTTTGAGTAGTGAGTTCTAAAATGTCTAACCTGTCCTGGCTGGAGTAATTATCCCGACAGTAACTTTTAAAAAAAAAAATATTATATCTAGATTTTTTTGTTTCTACTGGTGGTGCACATCCGCACGTTACATCTTATTGGTGCATGTCACAAAATTCATTCTGCACATAGATGGAAAAAATTAGAGGGAACATTGTTCAGGCCTCCATCACCCCTGTGCATTTGAAAACTAGTTCCATGCCTCTTTGCTAGTCTTGCTGAGACAAATCCTTGATTTATTTACCACAGTGCCTTGGAGGAGGGATGTCAGGAGAGGATGTTTTTTGAAATGGAAAGAAACTTAGTCCTGGCCAGCCGGAGGTGCCTCCTGTAATATGATCCCATCTTGTGGGCAGTGGGAGAAGTTCCTGTAAACAGGTTCTCTTTCCACTTTCAGGACCTGGAGGGAGCCTTGGTTTAGAAATCAGGGGCCTGAAAAGTTCTAGAAATAAATGGGAGTGAGAGGTATGTGGTGTTATGAACCAATTAAAGGAGATGATGGTATGTGGGGGGGGGGGTAGGAGGAGAATAGGAAGCAAAATCATTGTATTATTTTGTTAAGGGGTGGAGTGGAGTAATAAAGAACATAATATATCAAGCAGGTGGACCGGCTGTGTTTAAAATTAGATAACAGCTTGGTCCAGATTCCCCACCCATCCCTTAGTAAGACAAAGTTTGAACGCCTTGGTGCCAAAAAAATATAGCTATATAGTCTGAATTATCTGTTGCTAAGCACAAGGAGAAAATGAAATGGGAGAATGTCACTTTGAAGAGAGCCTTCCTTTCTTTTAGATGAGGATTTCAAATGGAGAGAACACCTACGTTGCAGAGGCGTTGATTTGCCTTATTGTTTTTAAAGTGCTTTTGGAATCTCCAGATGGGAGGCGCTAGCCAAGTGGTAAATAGTGAGAGTGCAGTAACCACTGTAAATAGGTTGTTAACAATTTCCATTCTAATCCCCTTTTCATTTGCTTATAATTTGCTGGAAATTTCTGAGCTTGGCCTTTGTCTCTAGGTGACATTTTTGAATGTTTAAGCTGAAATGTCATCTTTGAGCATGGAGAAAGGAGGAAAAGGATACACATGAGGTAGTTACTGCCATTTTACAGATGAGGAAATTGAGGCTCAGAAGTTGTGACCTGTCCAAAGTAAAAGAAATGTATAGCGGCTTTGGGAATCAAATTCAGGTCTCCCGACACCTATCGTTGTGCTTTTACCACACGACCATCCTCAATAGTTATTGGTCATTGAGTCAATAAAGTCAGATACTAGATTGGTCTGGGGACCAATCTTATTTAACATTTTCATTAATGACCTTGGCACAAAATGTAGGAGTGTGCTAATGATATTTGCGGAGGACACAAAGTTGGGAGGTATTGCCAATACATAGGAGGACTGGAATATCACATAAGAAGATTTGGATAAAATTGAAAACTGGAGGAATAGAAATGGGATGAAATTTAATATTGCAAAGTCTGAGGTCATCGATTTAGGGACTGAAAACAAGAATTTTTGTTGCAAGCTGGGGACATAGCCATTGGAAACAACAGAAAGGAAATACCTGGGTGTACTCGTTGATCACAGGATGACTATGAGCCACCAATGTTATGCGTCTGTGGGGAAAAAAAGTAATTCAATCCTAGGTCCATCAGACAAGGTATTGCCAGTAGAGAGAGAGAAGTATTAGCACCATTATACAAGGTGGCTGGTGAGACTTCATCTGGCATACTGCATGCAATTCTGGTCTCCCATGTTTAAGAAAGATGAATTCAAACTGAAACAGGTGCAGAGAAGGGCTACTAGGATGATGAGAGGAATGGAAAACCTACCTTATAAGAGGAGACTCAAAGAGCTTGGCTTGTTTTGCCTAACCAAACGAAGGCTGAGGGGAGATATGATTACTCTCTATAAATACATCAGAGGGATCGGAATTATTTAAGTTAAGAGCCAATGTTGGCAGAATAAGAAATGGATATAAACTGTCCATTAATAAGTTTAGGCTTGAAATTAGACAAAGGTTTCTAACGATCAGAGGAGTAAAACTCTGGAACAACCTTCCAAAAGTAGTAGTAGGGACAAAAAACCATAACTTGTTTCAAGACTGAGTTTGAGTTTATGGTGGTTGCCTGTGATGGCATGTGGCCCATCTGTAACTATTAGCAAATATCTCCAGCTGCCAGAAGTGGGACACTAGATGGGGAGGGTTCTGAGTTATTCCAGAGAATTCTTTCCCAGGTGCCTGTCTTGTGAATCTCACCCACATGCTCAGGATCTAACACATTTGGGATCCGGAAGGAATTTTCCCCCAGGTGAGATTGGCAGAGACCGTAGGGTGTTTTTGCCTTCTTGGACAACATGGGGCATGGGTCACTTGCTGGTGTTTGAACTGGAGGAAAGGGTGGAACCTCTGTAACTTGCAATCTTTAAATCAAGATGTGAGGAGATCAGTAACTCAGCCAGAGGTTATGGGCCTATTACAGGAGTGGGTGGGTGAGGTTCTGTGGTCTGCGATGTGCAGGATGTCGGACAAGCTGATCACAATGATCCCTTCTGGAGTTGAAGTCTGAGGGTAGGTCTACACCATGGGGTTAAGTCGACCTAAGTTACGCAACTCCAGCTACGTTACTCAGGTAGCTTAGGTCGACTTATTGCGGTGTCTAAACCGTGCTGGTTCGACGGGAGAAACTCTCCTGTCGACTTACCTTATAATGCTTCTCATTCTGGTGGAGTACCAGAGTTGACGGGAGAGCGATCTGCGGTCGATTTAGCGGGTCTTCACTACACCAGCTAAATCGACCCCCGGTGGATCGATCGCTGCAACATCGATCCACAGTAAGTGTAGACATGCCCTGAGTCTGATGCCTGACAAGGCAAAGGGTCCCTAAAGGGCTTAAAAAAACCAAACCAAAACAACAACTTAGGGCAGTAGGAAAATACAGTATGTTAGAAGAATAACCTCATTGTAACAAGAATGAATCATAACACATGTGCGCAATTAGCTGAGTCAGGTTGCATGTGCAATCTTAATTTTGGCATTTCATCATTTTTGAGTGCTTAACTGAGTAGCCATAAGAAAAGGAGTACTTGTGGCACCTTAGAGACTAACAAATTTATTTGAGCATAAGCTTTTGTGAGCTACAGCTCACTTCATCGGATGCATTCAGTGGAAAAAACTGAAAGCTTATGCTCAAATAAATTTTAGTCTCTAAGGTGCCACAAGTCCTCCTTTTCATTTTGCGAATACAGACTAACACGGCTGCTACTCTGAAACCTGAGCAGCCATAGTGTTTTACTGGCAGTTTTATTCTATGGAACTTTTATACAGATAGGTGCTCAGTAAGTAAGAATTCTAGGCAGTTAGAATTATATCTAGATCTGTGTTTCCTCTCAGTTGCCTCTGCTGCTTTTACCCCTGAGCAGTGATACTGATCCTCAATTCTGAAAGAAAACAAATCTTTAATATGCAGCCACTGAGAGAAGGATTATAAATGAAAAACATTCTCTGTTTGCAGATAGCACCATTTATATTATTGCTGTTCTGAACCATGTTCTCACTAACCCTCTGCATGCGTTCCCTGGAACCTTGAGAGAGGGTTGTTGTTTCCCCCCAACGCGTGCGCACACACACACACACACACACACACACACACAATCCTCAGTCAGGATATTTGTGCTGAGAGTGTTAGTTTCTAAAATCTTCGCAGTGCTGCAACACGTGCATATTCCAGGGAGGATTTGTAACTGAGATTCATGTCCAAGAGTTTTGGTCTCCCATTCCCTTTGATTTATCCTCTTTCGTTTTCGCTCCCAGCTGTCCTTCGGCATAACTGTGTCCGTTTTCCTTTATAGAGGTTTCTGCTACACCTTACCTTTCTTTCAGCTCCTTATCTGGCTTGCCTCTCCTACTCTGTACCTTTGATAGCTCTGCTGCTCCAGTATCCGCGAGTGTTTCAATCCATTGCTGCCGTTAAGTAGCCTAGACTAAAATAGAGAAGGAGAAATTAAATTAAAAACTTGTCACTATTAATGTTTCTGAAATTTTGTCACTTATTTTCTCACCATTTATAGCCAGTTTCAGAAGATAAATGTTTGGCAAAATCATCTTAAGCTGTTTAATGTAGGTTGGTAAGAGTCACAGATAGAAGGGTAGAGGAGGAAATATACAGTACAGAGGTCTTGACCCTCTTTACTGATTGCTTTATTATATAGGAGCAGCAGCAGTCTTGCCTAGTCTGGACTATTTTATAATCTAGTACAGGGGTGGGCAAACTTTTTGGCTCCAGGGCCACATCGGGGTGCGAAACTGTATGGAGGGCTGGGTAGGGAAGGTTGTGCCTCCCCAAACAGCCTGGCCCCTGCCCCCTCAGAACTCCCGACCCATCCAACCTCCCCTGCTCCTTGTCCCCTGACTGGCCCCCCCTCCCCCCGGGATCCCACCCCCTATCCAACCCTCCCTGTCCCCTGACTGCCCCCTAGGACCCGCTGCCCAACCCCCCCACCGCTGCGCGCTGCCACCACCCCCTTATCATGCTGCTCAGAGTGGCAGGAGCTCACTGCCCGCACGTAAGCCCGCGGGGCATAGTTTGCCCACCTCTGATATAGTACCTCTTAAACATCAAGGAAAGGCAGGATAGTTCCTTAGGAACCCTTCCTAGGGTATGTCTACACTACAATTAGACACCCATGGCTGGCCTGTGCCAGCTGACTTGGACTAAGGGGCTCAGATTATGGGGATGTTTAATTGCGGTGTAGACGGGCTCAGGCTGCAGTCTGAGCTCTGGGACCCTCCCACCTTGCAGGGTCCTAGAGCCTAGACTCCAGCCCAAACCTGAACATCTTTACCACAATTAATCATCCCCTTAGCCCGAGTCTGGCTAGCCTGAGTCAGCAGGCACGGGCCAGCTGCAGGTTTTTAATTGCAGTGTAGACATACCCCCAGTGGTCATTTTACCTCTGACCTTCTTCTGCACCTCTCGCCGCTTTGGTTTGCCTGTGTAAAATATTATCTCGGAGTTGGTTCTCCAGTGGCCTGGACATGTTCTGAAACTTGATGTCCACCTTGGATTCATTTGAGGCCATTGTTCAACTTGCCGTTTGTATTCTAGTAATAGAGACTGGGGATCAGTTGCCCTAGGCTGGTCCTCACTAGGCCTCTAGCATTGTTATTTCATCTGGAGCATAAAGAAGTTATTTATCTCTAGGTAGTCTTTCCCCAGGATGGAGACATAGACTTAAATAGCGTTTGCTGATTTGCTGCCTCATATTGACTGCAGTTGAAAGATGATGAAGCTGCAAGCAGGGATGTTCAGAACTGTTTATTATGTCTTTTATTATTGTCGTGTCCAGGTTTTATACAGTAGTTGCGTCATGTGTATATTCACCACCATCTAGGAGGCTAAGAATTAGCTGCAGTTAACCTCCATCGCCACATGTTCAAGTCAGCAGCTCTGAGGGCAAAAAAACGGGTTGGAGTTTTGACGATTCCACTCTACAAATATTTGTTACATTTGGCAGCTTCAGCTGTTGTATGATAACATACATTGTCAGTAGCCTCATAATCCCTTCTTAAGAGACAGCCACTGATTTGGAGCAGCTTCTTCTCTGAAAAGGCAGGATATTGACATGGCCTTTGTGATCAGAGATGTCTTTTCCTGACACAATCTGCAAAACTCCAGTGCACCAAGCTTGCAACATTGATTAAAGTGGTCTCCCATTCTTGGGTGACAAAAATATTGACCCTTCAACTAGCTTTTATTCAAGCATCTTTGAGGAAGATGCTGCTACTTGGAAGTATGCCTTTCAGTCAGTGAAACTGCCCCACATCCCCTCCTGTTTGGACCAGATATTGTGAAGCCAAGATCATTACCCAATGTGCTTGTCAGACAGAGAAGCACTCTGTGGTGTATTTTGGCTTGGCCTTAGTGAGTTTCCTGCCAACAGAACAGTGGCATTTACCCAAGATTACTGTGATCTCTAGGGCAGATTATTCTGTTCCTACCCTTGCAACGCGAACACGAAAGAAAACATGTTTTCCATTTTGTACTGGATAAAAGGAGCTTCCCTCAGTGAAATCTTTGCTTGGAATGTTGCCCTTGGTGAACATGGTATTTGTGCCTCCTGTTGTCAGACAGAAAATGACCTCCTCCCCTGTTGGTGAAATGTTGTTATAGGTTAGGCTTTAAAAAAAAAAAAAAAAATCTGGGCAATTCCATGGCCATTGGCCCAGAATATTTTATAGGTAACACTGACTCTGTGAGTGGTAGTTTGACGTGGTTACTATTTCCTAGGAGGAGTAGGTGTTCCATCCCATCCCTGATTTCTATCTCCAAAGACACAGATGTGTAGCAGAAAAGGGTTTGATTGTATTGGGAGCAGAACCTCCACCCACAAAAATCCTAGTATGGCACCTGTTTTGGCTGTCTTAAGCTCAGAATTCATACTGTTGTTACCTGGACAGTGTGTTTGATGCTGTGTATGGAACTAATGTCATTGTCTTTAATATCTTTTATTAAAAGCTTTTGACACTATGTGGCACAGAGCTCTTGTGGAAAAACTTAACTCCCTGGCTGTTACTGATGCAATAAACACTTTTGATTGCATCACTATTGCCATATCCTCCACAGATTGCTGTTGATACCAGTATGTCTCAGAGGCAGAGCTTTTTTGAGATGAGGGCAGCCTCTGTTTTTGACAGAACTGTTTCAGTAAACTGAGAAATATTCAGAAACTTCTGTGAATTTGATGATTGTCCTGTACATCTTTTTAACCAAGAATATGAGCTGCTCTGTCATTTGTCTATTTGAAAGATCTTGATGCCATCGACCAATAGGCCAAGAAGTGATTGGTCATTCTTCCAAAGAAGGCACTTTCCATCTCAGGGTAGCCTGATCCCTGCCTGTTCTTTTATCACCTTCCTTGGAAGGATAATTTTGCTCAGCCCAAAATGAAGCCAGCGGGTATCTTCCACGTGGGAGGGAGAAAGTTGTTGAAACACATCAGGGAAAGATTTTCAAAGGCACAGAGGGCAGGTAGGTGCCTGACTTTATTGACTTTCACTGGGAGTTGGGTGCCAGACTTCTATTTTGCCTTTTGAATATCTCCCCCATTGTTTGTATGAGGTAGACTTGCTCTCTCTGTCTTTAAAACAACACTTGCAAGGCTTTTATTTAGTCCCTCCAGAAGTATATTTTATCCTGTGCATAATGGAAAACACGTTTTCTTTTGTGTTCATGTTCCAAGGGCAGGAAACAAAATGCAGGCCATACTTACAGGATTGGTGGTGGTTCTAAAAGCTCTGCTCTAGGAATTATTTTGGGGAAGGTCTGTGACCTGTGTTATACAGGAGGTCAGACTAGATGATCATAATGGTTCCTCTGGCCTTGGAATCTATGAATGTTTCTCCAGATTAGGAGTGCAGCTGCTGCCACTGTGCTCAGCCATGCTTTGCTAGCTCAGGATCGCCACCAGTCAACCAATAGATCATTCTCTCACCATTTTTCATCTCTGTGGGTTTTCTGACAGTTGTTATGTGGCCAGTCTTGTGTGGGTGACTTTGGAAATCCCCTACTCTCCCCCAGCTCCAGAAAGAACAACCTATTCTGTGCATGATCCTGCATGCGTTTCTGTTCACATTTTCACCGTCGCTCGTTCCAGGTCAGTCAACACTCAGTTCACCCACATATAGTTCACTCCCTAATGTGCTTTTCCCCTCTCTTAAGCACAGTATTTTCAGTGTATCTTACTAGCCTTATATTCATACTTCACTTCAAATAAATCGTTGCACTACATATTTGCTAGGTTTTAAGATTTTTATGGCCTGCAACTTTTAACATCTTGCACTATGATCCTCTCATCTAACAAGCTATTCTGGCCTGGGCTGAGTCAGTAATTGGGGCATGGCGGGGAGGCCACATATGAATACCTACAGGATGCAAGAAGTGTTGGTGGTCAATGAACCAGTCCCTCCGCATGGTGTTTGCTGGCTCTGGTTCCGGAAATTCATATGAGGAATACAGCAGAAGTCTTGACTGCTTCTGGTCAAGAACAATCCCATGATCCTTTCCATAAGAATAGGGTGTGGTGTTCCTGGTGTATTGGTCAGATGTCAGGCAAGTTAATTATGTTCTGCCTCCCTCAAAGTCCACCTGCAGTTTCAGTGGAATCCAGCATTAATTTACTATCTTGAACTGTTGTGTGATATTGCTGTGTTGTTCAGTTGCCACACTTCACCCCAGAGGTAACTGTGCTTTACTTGAGTCCCTCCATCCAGCTTGTCTATCAGTTTGTCTTGTAAAGCACTTTGGGTTCCTTTGCAATAAGATTTATTTAGAAATATTTGATTTGTATCTGGAGGACTAAGACGTGGGAGGGAGCAGCTATCCCAATAGAAGAATTCTGCTGTCTCAGCTGCAATTGCTTAACAGTGGCATCTCTCCAGCACATCTTAACTGAACATGCACAGCTTACCAGTATGGGAATAATTCTTGGGGAAATTAACTGATAAAATGTATTACAGTAATCTGCTTCTGTGTTTATTTTAACAACCCTGTAACAGTTGGAAAAGGGTGGGTGTAATTCGCAGCTGTTTTTTGAGTATGGCTGTGGATGACTTTCTCCGCATCTCTCTCCTCTCCTCTCCTCTTTTCTTGTTCTTTTCTTCTCGAGATTAAATGAAATCTAGGCCTGCCATGGTGCTGGCTCCATAATGATGCTATGTGAAAGACCTGATTTCAATGACTGGTTTCTCACTTCCTAGTCTAGCTAGGGCTTGAGTGAGTGGATAGCATCTCTTTCAAGAGGAGTTCTGTCCATTCATCTTCAGCCAGAAAGGTGCTGATTGCAAATCAGTCCCTCCAAGCAGTGTTGGAGATTGGAGTGGGGCAATCCTCAGTACTCTGGATAAAGGTCTCTTTGGAGTGGGAGTGACTGGGGGAGAGAGGTTTCAGAGTAGCAGCCGTGTTAGTCTGTATCCGCAAAAAGAAAAGGAGTACTTGTGGCACCTTAGAGACTACCAAATTTATTTGAGTATAAGCTTTCGTTGAAGTGAGCTGTAGCTCATGAAAGCTTATGCTCAAATAAATTTGGTAGTCTCTAAGGTTTCACAAGTACTCATTTTCTTTTTGGGGAGAGAGAAATACCAAAATTCTGACATCAGGATGGAACATTGAGTGCCACAGGCGTTCCTTGTCACTCTTGTTACTCAAAAGTTCACATTCTTTTCTGAGTGGTAGTCGTGTTAGTCTGTATCAGCAAAAACAACAAGGAGTCCTTGTGGCACCATAGGGCTTGGCTACACCTGTGAGTTAGAGCGCATTAAAGCAGTCCTGGGCGCCCTAGCTCACTCCCCATCTACACTGGCAAGACACGTAGAGCTCTCTGACTCCACGGCTAGAGGGCTCCTGGTACTCCACCTCAGCGAGAAGATTAATACTTGGTGCGTAGTGGGTGAAACGCCCGGGCTTCACTGTGAACAAGGTGTTGCATTACTGCGCTCTGATCAGCCTCCAGAAACGTCCCATAATCCCCATAAGTCAAGTGGCCACTCTTCTCATTGTTTTGAACTTGCCTAGGAATGCGGATATGCCCTTTGAAAGCTGGCGCCGAGACAAAGCATTACTGTGGAATGCTGTGTGTGAGAGAGAGAGAGAGGCGGGGAGGAGGGGGAGTCTGCTGCTGTCTGAACTTACAAGACAGCATACTGACATGCTTTCAGCACCCCAAAAATCCGCTCTGTCCCCCCACATACACACAACACACTCCCTGTCACACTCCACCCCCCCATTTGAAAAGCACGTTGCAATCAATTGCATGCTGAGATAAGTGCCCATAATGTACCGCTCCCAATGCCACTGCAAGTGCCGCAGATGTGGCCACGCCAGTGCGCTTGAAGCTGTCAGTGTGGACAGACTGCAGCGCTTTCCCTACTGCGCTCTATGAAGACTGATTTAACTCAAAGCGCTCTACATCTGGAAGTGTAGCCGTGGCCCTGGTCTACACTACGAGTTTAGGTCGAATTTAGCAGCGTTAGATGGATTTAACCTTGCACCCGTCCACACAACGAAGCCATTGTTGTCGACTTATTGGGCTCTTAAAATCGATTTCTGTACTCCTCCCCCACAAGGGGATTAGCGCTGAAATTGACATCAGCGGGTCAAATTTAGGTTAGTGTGGATGCAATTCGACGGTATTGGCCTCCAGGAGCAATCCCGCAGTGCTCCACTGTGACTGCTCTGGACAGCACTCTCAACTCGGATGCACTGGCCAGGTACACAGGAAAAGCCCTGCAGACTTTTGAATTTCATTTTCCTGTTTGGCCATCGTGGCGTGACCATGCAGAGCTCATCAGCAGAGATGACCATGGAGTCCCAGAATCGCAAGAGAGCTCCAGCATGGACCGAACTGGAGGTACTGAATCTGATCGTTGTATGGGGAGACAAATCTGTGTTATCAGAACTCCGTTCCAAAAGACGAAATGCCTCCTCTCCCAGACGCCCAAGAACGCGGGGCGGGGGGGCCTCCGAGCACCCAACCACTCCACCCCAAAAGACTGCCCAAGCAACAGAAGACTGGCATTCAATAAGTTTTGAAGTGCAGTGTGGCCTTGTTCTTCCCTCCTCCCGCACCCCACCTGGTGCTTCCCTCGTCCCCCACCCCACCCAGGCTACCTAGGCAGTTATCCCCCTATTTGTGTGACGAATTAATAAAGAATAAAGAATAAAGTAATAAAGAATGCATGAATTTGAAACAACAATGACTTTATTGCCTCTGCAAGCGGTGATCAAAGCGGGGAGAGGAGGGCGGTTGGCTTACAGGGAAGTAGAGTGAACCTGGTCAGCCATGAAACTGGTTTTCAAAGCTTCTCTGATGCGCAGCACACCCTGCTGTGCTCTTCTAACTACCCTGGTGTCTGGCTGTGCGTAATCAGCAGCCAGGCGATTTGCCTCAACTTCCCACCCTGCCATAAATGTCTCCCCCTTACTCTCACAGATATTGTGGAGCACACAGCAAGCAGTAATAACAATGGGAATATTGGTTTCTCTGAGCTCTAACCGAGTCAGTAAACTGCACCAGCGCGCTTTTAAATTTCCAAATGCACATTCTACCACCATTCTGCACTTGCTCAGCCTATAGTTGAACAGCTCTTTACTACTGTCCAGGGTGCCTGTGTATGGCTTCATGAGCCATGGCATTAAGGGGTAGGCTGGGTCCCCAAGGATAACTATAGGCATTTCAACATCCCCAACGGTGGTTTTCTGGTCTGGGAAGTAAGTCCCTTGCTGCAGCTGTTCATACAGACCAGAGTTCCTGAAGATGCAAGCGTCGTGTACCTTTCCTGGCCATCCCAGGTTGATGTTGGTGAAACGTCCCTTGTGATCCACCAGTGCTTGCAGCACAATTGAAAAGTACCTCTTTTGGTTTATGTACTGGCTGCCTTGGTGATCCAGTCCCAGGATTGGGATATGCGTTCTGTCTATCGCCCCACCATGGTTAGGGAATCCAATTGCAGCAAAGCCATCCACTACGACCTGCATATTTCCCAGAGTCACTACCCTTGATAGCAGCAGCTCAGTGATTGCGTTGGCTACTTGGATCACAGCAGTCCTCACAGTAGATTTGCCCACTCCAAATTGATTCCCGACTGACCGGTAGCTGTCTGGCATTGCAAACTTCCAGAGGGCTATCACCACTCGTTTGTGAACTGTGAGGTCTGCTCTCATCTTGGTATTTTTGCGCTTCAGGGCAGGGGAAAGCAAGTCACAAAGTTCCATGAAAATGCCCTTACGCATGCGAAAGTTTCGCAGCCACTGGGAATCATCCCAGCCCTGCAACACTGTGCAGTCCCACGAGTCTGTGCTGGTTTCCTGGGCCCAGAATCAGCGTTCCACCGCATGAGCCTGCCCCATTGTCACCAGGATGTCCAAATTGCCGGGTCCCGTGCTTTGAGAGAAGTCTGTGTCCATGTCCTCATCACTCTCCTCACCGCACTGCCATCGCCTCCTCGCCTGCTTTTGCAGGTTCTGGTTCTGCATATACTGCATGATAATGCAGAAGGTGTTTACGATGCTCATAACTGCCGCAGTGATCTGAGCGGGCTCCATGCTTGCCGTGGTATGGCGTCTGCAGGAGAGCAGAGGTGCAGGGGAAGCAGTGGTTGGATGACCAGTTTTGCAGACCTATGGCACCGTCTGCTGCCAGGACACAACAGTTGAGCAGGCTGCACGCTTGCCGTGGTATGGCGAGATAAGAGCAGCCGAGCAGAGTTGCAGCGGAAGCGGCCCTGAGAAACCACCAGGAGAGCAGAGTGGTAGCGGATGCGGTGGATGACGACGATGGTTTGCAGACCTACTGCACTGGCTGCTGAAAGCAGTATGGCGCCCGCACGGAAAAAAGTTGCGAAACGATCGTCTGCCGTTGCTTTCAAGGAGGGAGGGGCAACTGATGACATGTACCCAAAATTACCCGCGACAATGTTTTTGCCCCATCAGGCATTGGGAGCACAACCCAGAATTCCAGTGGGCGGCGGAGACTGCGGGAACTGTGGGATAGCTACCCACAGTGCAACGCTTCGAAAGTCGACGCTAGCCTCGGTACTGTGGACGCACTTCGCCGACTTAATACGCTTAGTGGGGACACACATAATCGACTGTATAAAATCGCTTTCTAAAAAATCGACTTCTAATAAATTTGACTTAATGTCATAGTGTAGATATACCCATAGAGACTAACAAATTTGGGAGTGGATAGGTCACTACAAAAAGTCATTTTACCTCAGCTGACACTGACACCTTCTTGTCAACTGTTGGAAATGGGCGACATCCACCTTGATTGCATTGGCCTCGTTAGCACTGACCCCCCACTTGGTAAGGCAACTCCCATCTTTTCACATTCTGTAATATATGTGTATGTGTGTGTGTGTGTGTGTGTGTGTGTGTATGTATATATATATATATATATATATATATATATACTGCTTACTGTATTTTTCACTCCATGCATCTGATGAAGTGGGTTTTAGCCCACAAAAGCTTATGCCCAAATAAAAGTCTCTAAGGTGTCACAAGGACTCCTCGTTGTTTTCACATTCTTTTCTGTCACCCTTACAGTAAGCCCGGCAGAGTAGACTAGCTAGAAAAACTGCATGGGAGCTTTAAACAGGACTTACCTACAGATATCAGGAGATGCAGCGTACTCCTAAAACATCAACACTTCTGGGCACAAGATAATTTTCCTAGAGGAATGGAAATCTAATTGTATAATGAAAGAGAGATCCAGTACTTCATCTGCTTGGCCAAGATAGGAATTTGGGCTGATTTGTGTATCTCCCATTGTCAAGACAAGGCGCCATTCTAAGAGCTTGGAGGCACAGTAGATTGTATTTGTTTGTTTGAACTGAGTACAATGAAATTATTCAAAGTTAGTGCTGTGGGTACACTACTTTCTGTCCTAAGTTTGGAATGAATGATTGCTCATTCCAGAGATTTCTAGGTTTTTCTTCCTCCCTCTCCCCACCTTCTAAAAGTAAACCTTAACTATGCAGATGCTCTCAGCACCTGTGTGTGTGTGTGTGTGTGTGTGTGTGTGTGTGTATTTGTAAAGGGGCACTGCTAAGTAAGTTAGGCCAAAAATTAGGTTTAAAAAGAATAAACCAGAGATGAATCTGAACCAAACACCCCTAAACATTGTGGCTAGCAAGGCGGAATCCTATGTAAAACAGATATTTCTAGAAATATTGTCCTGGTGTAGAGTGGTTGGGGCAGGTTTGCTTTTTGGAGAGAGGTGGATAAAAAGAGTTTTGTTTTAAAATTCCCTTGTGAAAAAGCATTGTGTTAATGCACAAAAACCAAAGAGTTTGAACGGTTGACTTTGTTGTCCAGAATGAGAGAAATGAAAGCAGGAGTGACCACAACCAGTGGAAAACACTGGTGTGGGTTTTTTTGAAAAGTTTCCTTTTGGATTATCAAAAGTGCTGGACTACAAAAGGAAATTTTGTTTTATGTTTCAGAAGTTTGTTACTCACATTCACGGGAATTCAAACAAAAGGGAAATGTACGAAAACAAACTTCGCCTCTCACTGATTTTTGGGCCTTTATGGAGTTTTTCAGTGTCCTAAGTAAGGATGTAAAAAAATTTTGAGTTCTTTCAGAAGTTGCAGCCACAGTTGCAGTAGGATGGGGGGGGGGGGCTGCAGGGTCCTTTACCCTCCAACAGGGGGTGGATAGCCTCCTTCCCCCCAACCCCTATTCCTCCTAATCCCAGGAGAGGCCTATCCCACAGGGTTGAATTTCCAGTTAGGTCTTTGGAGACATTTGGCTGTTATTGGGTGTGTGTCAATCTTTTCTTAATTCAATAGCTAATTTTTCAGCCTGTGCAATTAAAGGAATACAAAATAAAGTGATGACATGCTATGCCAGTATTCTGTTGCCTGCTCCCTGCTTGCTTCTGTCACGAGAAAAAGATCTGCTTTTTGTGAACAACTCAATTCATACCCATTTCGTTAATACCAGAGTGGGGAGGTCTGAGCCCTGCACCCTAGAGCAGTGGTTTTCAAACTTTTTTACTGGGGACCTAGTTGAAGAAAATTGTAGATGCCCACAACCCAACGGAGCTGGGGATGAAGGGTTTGGGGTGTGGGAGGGGCTCAGGGCTGGGGCGCGGGGTTGGGGCACGGACTTACCTTCGGCAGCTCCCGGTCAGCGGCTCAGCTGGGGTGCACCATGGACCACGCTGTACCCCAGAAGTGGCCAGCAGCAGGTCTGGTTCCGTGTCACTCTCGCTCGCAGGCACCACTCCCACCCCTCCCCCAAGCCAGCCAGTGGGAGTGCGGAGCCGGTGCTCGGGGCGGGGGCAGCGCGTGGAGCCCCGTGGCCTCCCTGCCTAGAAGCCAGACCCGCTGCTGGCTCCTTCCAGGCCACAGCGCAGTGTCGGAAAAGGTAGGCACTAGCCTGCCTTAGCTGGGCAGCCCTGCCAATGGGACTTTTAACGTCCTGGTTGGCGGTGATGATCAAAGCAAGGCGACCCACGGTTTGAAAAACACTGTCCTAGAGCTGGCCCCAGCTGAGACCCCGGGAGGCCCTCTGGGGGCTGGCACTGCTGTGGCCCCCCTGTTCCAACTCCATGCCATGCAGGAGGCACGAGCCCTAATTCCCCCCCACTTGTCTCCTCTCACCAGAGCCTCCCATATCCCATCTCTTAGGCAGCCACAGAAGGTGAAGTCCTCAAGGTCGTCGTCCTCGTCCACCCTCTTCATGTGTGCCAGGTCACACCAAAGTTTACATATTCGGTAATTTACTAATGAGAAATGTTAGTCTCCAGTCAGATCAATATCAGACTTGTTCTCTGTCCTTAGATTACAAAGGAAGTCTAACATTTGTCAGGGCCCTTCATATACTGCGATAGGCGCCGACTCCATGGGCGCTCCGAGGCTGGAGCGCTCCCAGAAAAAAGATAGTGGGTGCTCAGCACCCACCAGCAACAGCTGTTCGAAGGCTCCCCCAATTTGCTGATTGGCAGCTAGGGGAGGGGCTTGGGGCAAGGGGGAGAGCAGCAAGCAGGCTGGGGAGGGGTCAGAGCGGGGGCAGGAAGAGGTGGAACAAGGGTGGGGCCTCAGGGGAGGGAGAGGAGTGGGGGCGCGGCACCCCTGGGGAAAAGAGAAACTCAGTGCTGATGTATGCTGCTGCTTGGGTGAGATCTATCGTTTGAAGCTGAAGTATCCTTCTGGTCTAGAGTCATCTGTTTTGCCATCATCAGCTCTATATGGAACCGTATTTTTTGCCTAGAACAAACATTTATGATGGGTGAGATGTTTGACAGGAAGCATGGTGCCTGGACAGCTTGGAGCTGTGTCCCCAGCATGTTCGTGATCTCTCCCAGAACTCTGCTCTTTCGAGTGCTGAAGCACGTATAAAATTGCCCAGTTTGTTGTTAGGGTCAATATATCGCTGTGGAGCCTGGTTGTAACCTGTATATTTTTGAACACAAGTGTAACATATAGAACATCTGCAGACGTTGCAGCTTTAGGTTTGCACCTCATTGCTTTAAATATTATCCCATAATCTTTTCCACTGCATCTTGTGTGTACTTCGCATTTCTCCCCCCACGGAAATGAATTGCACTGTGAATAACCGGTTCTTCCCTCCCTGTTTGTTCCCAGGGTTCTGGCTGGTGTGGACTATCATCATCATACTTAGCTGCTGTTGCGTTTGCCATCATCGGCGTGCCAAACACCGCCTCCAGGCACAGCAGCGGCAACACGAGATTAACCTGATTGCTTACCGGGAAGCCCATAACTACTCAGCTCTGCCATTTTATTTCCGTATGTACTTCCTACAGATCTTCCTTGATGCAACAGGGAGCAGGCTGGCTTTTGAAAGAGTAAAGACCAAAGAATTCGCCATGTCGGGTGGAGGAGGGGAGAAGCTGCTGGGTCAGAGGGAGAGGTTGGGGGCTGCTGCTGCCTAACTTGTGGTTTGTGGAGAGAAGGAGGTAAATTCTAGCTGCCTGGAACATGTGGCCCTGCTGACTCTGGAAGCAGAACTGTGCCAGCAACAGGGCCTTTATCCCTGTCATTTTTCTGCTCCTGGGTTATCTGTACCTTTTCCTGGAGCCATGGAAAGGTTTTTAAAAGACTGTATTCAGGAGAGCTTGGAGCAATCTTTCTTTGATACGCCTGCTGTGTAACCTATTTTTGCAGCTGGTTTGACTGAGGTAAAGAAAGTGGCTTGACAGAGATTGGTCACCCAGGGGCCAGGTGGGAATGATGACTCAGCTGTGACCCTCCTGGTTCCCAATCCTATACTCTGCCTACTAGACCATGCTAGATTTCCAGTGAGTTAACAGATTCATTGTTACTGCATCTGTGGGAGCTATATTGGCAGAAAGAGGAGAGAGTGCAGTTGCCCTGATGCATTATGATATGAGGACATTTCCCTTGAAGTTATACTGTTTAAAGAGTGTTTTGATCAGTTGCTTAATTCAGTCCACTTCAGCCTGTTTTGTCTCCTTAGGAAAACCTTTAATTGATTTGTGGGTCCATTATAAGCACAAATATAGTGTTCCCCTAGCCACTCATGGTGATAGGGTTTCACTATGGCCACACCAGAAATACTGAATCCAATATTAAAACAACATAGGGGCCAAGTCTCTTAATTTTATTCTAGTTGCTGCCTCCTCTTACAGATGCAAAAAGCTTCAGGGGGGTGAAATCTTTGATTTTATTTTTTTTTGGAAATGTAAACACCAGTGATTAGAGAACCCCAGCCTAGCAATCTGTGAAGTCACCTAGTCAGTTTCCTGCAACCAATACAGGATTATTCTCTGCTGTAATTTATAGTGCACCGTTCAGGGTGGTCTAATAGCTAAAGCATGGGACTGGGAGTCAAGAGATCTGGATTTTATTCCCAGCTCTGTACAGACTCCCTCTGACCTTGATCTGGTCACGTTCTCTCTGTGCCTCAGTTTCCCATTCTCTAAAATGTGATGATTACCTCCTCACGTAGGGGATGATGCTAACTCATTGTTGCTTGGTTTAGAATCCAGGGGTTCTCAAACTTCATTGCACTGTGACCCCTTTCTGACAACAAAAATTACTACACAACCCCAGGAGGGGGGACCAAAGCCTGAACTCGCCTGATCCCCACCATCCTGGGGGAGAAGAAGGGGGCAAAACCCAGCCACACTGCCCCAGGCTGAGGGGCCAAAGCCAAAGCCCAAGGGCTTCAGTCCCAGGCGGCAGGGCCTGTAACCTGAGCCCTGCCACCCAGGGCTAAAACCCTCGGGATTTGATTTTGGGTGGTGGGGCTTTGGCCCCGGGCTCCAGCAAGTCTAAACCAGCCCTGGCGACCCCTGTAGGTCCACCCCACAGTTTGAGAACCGCTGGTTTAGAAGCTGCTAGAGATGGGCAAAGTATCATAAATTACGTGAATGACATTGATCTATTTTAAATAACAAATTTCATGAAATTGCACATGAAATAACTTCTACCTCCCGATTTTAGGATTTTTGCCAAATTATTTACTGCCTCCCTATGAGGAAGTGGTGAACCGACCTCCAACCCCTCCCCCACCATATAGTGCCTTACATCAGCAGTGCGTCCCAGCGGGTGGCAACAGCACAGTCCCAGATACGCCAAGAAACCTCCAGCCCGCACAGACAAGCTCTCCTCCACCGCCAGGTGGCACTAACAGCCGCACTGACAGCACTGGGTCCCTCCGTGTCCGGGACCCTGAATCCTCCATGACACTGGCTGAACAAACTGTCACCAAAATGCAGGGTACCGAGCCAGGCAGCTCCAGCACCGGCCCTGAGTTGGAGGAGATGGCCGATCCTGTGTCCTTCCCGCATAAGGATTCCGAGAGCAAGGAAGAACTGCTTAAAGATTACAGCTGTGAAAGCTTCGACCATAACAGGGCTATTCCCGATGCCAAGGACAAGACACCCAGCAGACACCGCCGTTTCACTGGCGACTCGGGAATTGAAGTCTGCGTCTGCAACCGGGGCCACCATGACGATGACCTCAAGGAGCTTGATGGGCTCATTGACGATACTTTGGATGGGCCTCTGGACTTCTGTGACAGCTGCAGTGGCCGCCTCCATGGGGATGAGGAAGAAGGGCTTTTCAGTGCCTCCGAGGAGCAGCACCGTGAACATAACCACCACCATCTGCCTCAGCAGCCGGTGTGTGTCCTCCTGAACACCATAAATGAGCAGGACTCTCCAAACTCTCATACCAATCACCCTCCCAGCTAAAGTGGCTGAGTCATAAGGGAGAGTCTATAAAAGGAGTAAGAACAACTTTTAAAAAAGGTCACACAAGCTTTTTTTTCCCCCCCCCCAGATGTAATTTTGGGAATATCCCCAAAAGCACTGCTTGGGAGGGTGGGCAACTGCTCCTGTTTTTTTAAAATCGCATCCCTCCGCCTACACGTAGTAGGGACTTCAGTTTCAAAACGAGACCTTTGTAAAATGGAACTTTCCTAATGATGATTTTGGTGGTGGATTATTACTGTTTGGTTGGTTTTAGTTTTCCAAAACTTGCTTTATCTTGCAAGTCATAAAGCTCAGCAAGTTTAACCCTGTGAGGATAAGAAATACAGTATGGCTCCACCCTCCAGGTGTCTTCCCAGAAGCACACAGCTTCTGATAGCACTGGCAGTCAGCAGCCCAAGAGTTCTGGTTTGATTAGTGCTCTTGAGGGAGTAGAGATAATCCAAGTTTTCCCCCAAACAATAAATCACTAAATCAGAACAGTGCTGTAATCTCTGGTGCTTCAGCAACAGGTAGTGGTGTAGGAGATTCCCCACTTGATGCTGGTAACTGAAGGACCAGTTTCTTCCAGACAGAATATTAGTCTATAGCATGCAAGTTACTAAAAGGGTCACAGAGTTTGCCTTTACATACTCCTTTTTTTTTTTTTTTTTTTTTTTTAAGGCAAATATATTCCTTTAATCAATGCCTCTCAGAGCACAGCTATGAGTTAGAATCCAGGCAGCTGGGCTGCCTTTCCAAGTACTGTGGTCTCTCTACATGACATTCAGCTTGTGTGCTGCAAAAGGTTTGGCCTTTTTTTTATTTTTCATTTTATTTTTGTACCCTTAGGGCAGCACTTTAGTTAAGATGATAAAACAAAAACCAGGGCTGTCTTTGGCCAGTGTGCCTTCAAGTTTCAGTGATGCATGTTGAACAAATGGAGAAGAACCTCCGTCAGTTGTAAAAGGATTACTTACAGCGGAGACCTGTGCAGTATTCTTTTTTTTTTAATCCAAAAGTTTGGTGCGATTCTAACGCTGACCACTTAAAAGAAATGAATGTCTAGGGTTTTTTCTTTTCTTTTTTTTTTTAAGGTGGCAACTGGCTACTGTATAATGTCTGAGCGTGTGTGTGTGACTGCAATACATTCATGCATGTCCTACTGGTAACATGAAACCTGCTGTAAGACTGCAAGAAAATTTACTGTAGCTTTGCTTTAATAAACAGTAGAGTTTTTGTTAGTATAAAGGGAAGGAAAAAAAAACAAACAAACAGCTGAAACTAACATTCCCTGGAGCGTTCCTGTGGAAGAGGGCAGGACTCAATCTATATATGAAGTGTGCTTGGGTTCCCCTCTAGCTTTCCTTTACTTATGGTCATCTCGATCATTACTGTTATGGAGGGAAATTGAAACCTTAACGCAGGCATTCAGATTTGATTGATCGAAACCAAAATCAGTTTTCAGTAACGTGGAAACCAAATATAACACCTTTTCTGATAACTCGCGTGTGTGTCATTTTGTGAACGGAGAACAAAAATCCGTGTTTACATTTTACTTGACATACACTATGTTCTGCTGGTAACAAATATGGATTGTTCAAGGTTTCTCATTTAAATACTTTACCTCTCTACTGAAGATCGTGCATTTTAGTTTCTGCTTGTTCATCTGTAATGGGCAACGTTTTTTAAAGAGCAGCCATTTCTCTCCCCTCCCCCAACAAACAGCCTTACATTAAGCAGATGTTCACTGGAACTAGAATTGCAATTTCTACAATAGGGTGCATTGAAACAGTCTTTCATTGAGATTCGTCAGAGCCCGTTCCATGCTATGGTGTGCGCATGTGGTTAAAAAATACTCCATGGCACATTAATTGTTCTGACTGGCTCTTTGTACAGTATGACCAGACTTACAGTGGCTCATACAAATAGGGAACTGATCATTAGCTGCAAGCCTAGGAATTCTATTCCTCGCCCTTCCCCCATGGAGAATTGTTGCCAGCTGCTGTGCTCATTGATCATTTCTTCCCTTTGAGGAGAGAACTAAAATCTGTCCATCTACAGAATTGACGTGCAAATTGTTAAACTCTCTTCCTCACATATTTCAAGAAAGCTTAAAAAGCATTTAACAACTTTCAGAAAGCAGGATTTTAATAATAAGAATCCTATACTGCCACCTTCTCCTTCCTCAACATTTCCTCACTAAATCCCACGTGTTGAAGGTGGCCTCACAGACATTTAGGAGAAGAGCTCTCCTTGTTAGTTTGCACACTCTGCCTTTTCAGTTTAAGGGTAAGGAAGCTCCCACTTCAGTTCTCTCAATTTTCAAGATCCTCTCCAGCAACAAAGGAAAGTGAGTTGATAGTCCTGACGTTTCTAAGGTGAGAAACAAGGTCTTCCATTGTGCTTGAAAAACCCTTTCTGGCTGCCTTCGTAGATCATAAAGAAGCAAAAAGGGCACAATTTTTTTGTTTTTTTCCAAATCATCTTTACCCTTGTGGTAGAAAGATCCTGTGACCAGGGTCTCAGATGGGCTCAGGGAAAATCACTAGTGTAAACTTGGCCAGGTGTAAAGGAACAAAAACAGGTTCACTTGGCTGCCACCGTGTTCACACAGGGCACCACCTGCCACAGTCTTACCCCACAGCAGCAAGCAAGGCACTGGTAGCAAAGAGAAGTCCCGCATCAGGCCTACCTCCCCTCAGGGAGGCTCTGACAGGCAGCAGGCTCTCAAGAAGTTCCTGGCTCCAGCCAGGCCCCTCACACAGAGTGGGGGCTGGGGGTCTGTTCTCTGTCCTAGCCAGCTCTAAATGAACTGTGCTCTTCCCTTTTAACCCCTCCCTCCAAGCCTGACACCTGCTGCAGGGGTCATGGGGTGGGACTGAGGTAGCCCACAGCAGTTCGTTAACCCTTTCCTGGCCAGCGTGGGATGTCTCTTATCTCACACCCTCCCCTTCAGGATGGTACCAGGGTACCATCAGCTCTCCCCACCTCCCTTGGGAGAATAAGTCTGCGTTTCGGCAGGCATTTCCCACCTTATGTTGTATTTTAAGTGAGTACAGCTGGATAGGTACTTGTCTTTCATGGTGGTTAGCCATCACAGGAAGTTGTCATCTGTGATCAGGGTGAATGGGTTTCCAAGAGATAATATCAGAGCATATCCATGGCCCACTTCATCACCAGATTTATAATCCACTTCATCAGCACTACTACAGATTTCTTAATCCATGCACCGCTACAGAGTAGGGACCGAGTGGCTAAGCAGCAGTTCTGCAGAAAAGGACCTAGTGGTTACAGTGGATGAGAAGCTGGATATGAGTCAACAGTGTGACCTTGTTGCCAAGAAGGCTAATGGCATTTTGGGCTGTATTAGTAGGAGCATTGTCAGCAGATCGAGGGACGTGATCATTCCCCTCTATTGGGCATTGGTGAGGCCTCATCTGGAGTACTGTGTCCAGTTTTGGGCCCCACATTACAAGAAGGATGTGGAAAAATTGGAAAGAATCCAGCGGAGGGCAACAAAAATTATTAGGGGGCTGGAGCACATGATTTATGAGGAGAGGCTGAGGGAACTGGGATTATTTAGTCTGCAGAAGAGAAGAATGAGGGGGGATTTGATAGCTGCTTTCAACTACCTGAAAGGGGGTTCCAAAGAGGATGGATCTAGACCATTCTCAGTGGTAGCAGATGACAGAACAAGGAGTAATGGTCTCAAGTTGCAGTGGGGGAGGTTTAGGTTGGATATTAGGAAAAACTTTTTCACTAGGAGGGTGGTGAAGCGCTGGAATGCGTTACCTAGAGAGGTGGTGGAATGTCCTTCCTTAGAGGTTTTTAAGGTCAGGCTTGACAAAGCCCTGACTGGGATGATTTAGTTGGGGATTGGTCCTGCTTTGAGCAGGGGGTTGGACTAGATGACCTCCTGAGATTCCTTCCAACCCTGATATTCTATGACTCTATGACCAGGCCTTCCTTCTCAGTGATGGAGTATGCCATCTCTTGGGGATTCAGCTTCCAGCTAATGTATAGCAGGAGATATCAAGACTGTTAGACTGATTTCCTACCCATCCATGTGTCAGCAAGGCTATTTCACAAGCTTCTGACTAGCAGCCCTTCCTAGCCCCATGATGGGGGCTGCTGTGGTGGAGAATCCATGCACAAACCAGAGATAGGACCCCGGAGTCCCAGGAACTGTTGTAGCAGTTTTGTGGTGGAAGCAGGTCAGGCTTTCAAGGTCTGCACTTGATAGGCAAGGGGCTGGACCTGGCGCTTCCCCAACATGTATCCCAGGTAGGTGGTTTTCTCCTTTCCTGTTTTGCACTTAGCTCTTCTAGGTACCTGAGGATGGGCACCACATTATTTAAATGGATCTCCTGGCCACAGCAATAAATGAACATGTCATCCAAATAAACCATGGCGTATTGGGCCTGTGGCTGGAGGACCCGGTCCATCAGCTGCTGAATGGTTGCAGGTGCTCTGTGGGGGCCACATGGTATGACCTGGCATTGATAGAGCCCATACAGAGCAGAGAAGGCAGTCTTCTCGTGGGATCTGGGTGCAAGAAGCATCTGCCAGTGTGGTGGTGTAGTTCGCTTCACCCTACCACTCTAGTATCTTGTCCTCTCTGGGCGTGGGAGAAACTGATGCAGAACTGGGAGGTGCCATCTAATTTGAAGGCCAACATTCTAGGACTTCTCCACTCGCTAACTCCCAGTTCCAGCATGGTTTGGAGCTCCTGTTTAACAACTTACCACATCTTCCTGAAAAGGAGCCAGAGGGTGTGTCTACCTCTGTGACCTGCTTGATTTCGATAGCATGATAGGTTAAGTGTGTTCACCCTGATTCACGGTGAAAAAAGGGAAAGAATCTGCTGCACTTGGACTTTCTGTGCTGACGGAAGGTTCTCCCCTACTTTAGGCTATGCTGCCTGGGCTCCTAACTCTAGCAGATAAGGGTCTATGAACAAGGCTCTTGGACATCCCAAGGTTTCAAGAGGTTTTCATGGTAAACTTAGGTCCATTTCTTCTTATCCGATTGCCTAACTTCATCATTCATTGGCTTCACCTGCTATGCTATGTCGCAGGACCCCTTCCATTTCGCCGAAAGCTTGGACACAAAACTGGGGAGTAATAAGGGTGTATGATCCCTGAGTTTAAACACTCTAGGGCGAGCCCCATTGTGTACGTACTCATGTGCCTGCTGGGCACGAATGAGATTCTCCATTGTGAAAAGTGGCCGGGGCCTTGAGCCTCTTGCGGAGTTGGAATATGTACTGAATTAACGTTTTCTGCCCTGCAGCCCTGCTCCTCCCACATCCCCCTTTCTAGGTCTAAGATACTGGTGGGTTCTCCCCCATATCGGAGTTCAAAGGGCAAAAAAAAAATAGAAATTTCAGTACAGCAAACGGGGGAGGGTCGGGGGGGGGACAGTTGATCCTATTGCTGCAGATCCTTGGCCTGATCCTTGGCTTAGGCCAAGAACTTCTTGGGCATTCTTTTCAGTGTCTGGTATAAGCACTCCACAGGACTGTCCATTTGAGGGTGGTACAAGGTGGTCTGGATGGTTTTAATCTTTGACAGGCTACGTAACTCCTTCATCAGCCATGACATTAAGTTGGTCCCCGGGTCGGTGAAGATCTCCCAGCGCACATCCTACCCTGGCAAAGACATTTATCGATTTAGTCGCGATGGTCTTAGCCTTCCTAGTGCATATTGGGATTGCTTCCAGGCACCTCATGGAATAATGCAGTGTCACCAGCATGGTGCCCTATGGCACTGTTCTCCAGGGGCCCAACCAAGTCCATCCTTGTGTATTCAAAGGGAGAGGGTCTAGAGGAACTTTTGAAACTCCTTTTAGGAGGAACTAGCTGATGCTCGGGGCAAGAGCCACAGACCTCACTGATCTCCTTACAGATCCTGAGCCAGAAGAAATGGACTCTGACTCTGAGTAGGATTTTCTCCTGGCCTAAGTGTCCTGCCAATGGTGCGTGAGCCAATCGCAAGAGATCCTGATGCTCTGGCTGCAGTACTGTGAGCTGTCCCCATACTTCCCCCATTTGACTGTCCTCCTGTGAATAGTAAAGCCACTCAGCTCAGATTCTGAACCACAGGAATCGCCTGGTTTGATTGGGGGGAAATTTGTCACCTCTCCATTCACTATGGCCAACTGATTCAGTGTGTCATCTCTCGATTGTCCTCCTGCAAAGTCGGAACCGCACATTAAAATGTTTTATTCTTGAAGGGGGCACCCTTGGCTCCTCACCTGCTTGGGAGTCTAAGAGGGCCTCCTGTTGTCTGGAGTTCCCCTTTGCAGGTCCTGCCTCTTCACCTACTCCCTACCAGCTTCCTGGGTTCCTGGCTCCGGTCTGCTGAGGCAGCCTGGGTCATAGTACCAGAGGGCTCTCCAAATCTCTTCCATACCGCCCCAGAGTACTCCCAGTCCTGAACTAGAATAGCTGGGTAAGTGAGGGCTGAGGCCAGCCCTACTACAGGGTCCCTGTACATTCCTGTAGGATCAGTTGGACCTGCATGCTTGAGTGGAGTTTTGCATTCCCATGGATGTAAAACTATAGTCTCTCCCGGGGGCTCTGGCCTCTACTGAGTGGTCCAGGAGAAGAATTTGGCCACACCCTGAGCAGACCAGTTCTATGGCCTCAGTCCCATTTATTTGGATGGGGACTTTGGCCCAGATCAGCTTGTTTCTGGCATTCTGCCATCCACACCTGCCTGCAGCTGCGCTCCAGGTACAGGCAGTGTCTGCACAGGCGCCAGGGTGCTCGCGTGAGAAGCAGACCATTGGCCCTTGGCAGACACTGATGGGAATGGCGCTCTCGTCTGGCCCTGCCTCCTGCAGATGTAGCACCTCGCTGTGGGGCTGCCCGCCCTGGGGCAGGGAGCAGGGCATGGCTTGGAGAGTCATGTCAGAGAGCAGGAGAGCTGCTCTGCAGAGCTCTAGTGTTCGTGATGGGAGCAGCCTGCAGCCACCAACTCCATTTCCTTCTCACGCTTCCCCACCACCGTCAGTTTCCTGCCTTCTAGTCTCTCTCTCAAGTCATCTGGGGAGAAGCCGCCGACATCCATGGGGAGCCGGTCCTTCTGCCCCTGGGAGCAAGGTTCCTCCCTGCACCCTCAGCCAGGGGCTCGCTGTCTGCCTTGGCTTCCTCCTGCCCTCAGCTTCCCTGGAGAGAAGGGGACAAGCCTGCAGGAGAGAGAGTTTCATTCTTGCCATCTCCAGAGGTGTCTGCATGTCCCCAACCAGCTGATCAAATACGCTGTGGGGAGCCAGTCCCAGGAGGCTACTTGTAGCCGCAGAGCCTCAAGGGGCCAGATCTGAGTGGTGGCCACGCACTGATTGGGAGCATCCTCACCAGGTGCCCGGAGCAGCTTGTCAGTAGCTGCCGGGCCTGTTGGGGCTGCCACTGCCCCTCTGCTCACTCGCTGGGTCACGGCGGACTCTAGGTCGCTGTTTGTGTTCCCCATCCCGTGGGACCAGGGTCGCTCCTGAGCTCAGGACAAACCGCTACCATGACTAACCAAACCAGAAGGGGGTTATATGGCTGTTGCCCCCTTCAGGCAGGGCCGCCCCCTGCTGCAGTTTCACCCCACAGCAGCAAACAAGGTGCTGGTAGCGAAGAAGTCCCGCATAAGGGAGGCGGTGACGGGCAGCAGGCTCTCTCAGAGCGCTAGCTGGAGCTCTGCTCTCCTGCCCCGCCAGCCCCACCTGAGCCGGGCTCTCCCCTTTTAACCCCTTCCTCCGAGCCTGCCGGGGTCATGGGGTAGGGCTGACAGAACCCGCTGCAGCTCGTTAACCCTTTCCTGGCCGCTGTGCGGTTTGTATACCCCTTTGCAGTTCCACAGCGTGTGGGGAATGGAGTGGTCAGCCATGATCTTTATCCCAGTATTTTAGACTAGCTTTTATATATCCTGAGCAAAGACCGTATGGTGCTGAGGGTGGCACCAGAATCTCTGGCAATTAAAGGCGTCGCCAGGCTCAGTGAGACATACCATCTCTCTAATTTTTCATCGTTCGATATCTTTCTATAGGTTTTTTTTCCCCCTAAAACCTATGACTGAGCTTTCAGTTGATCTTAATTTGCAAAATATTGCGCTCTGGCTCCAGAAAATGATCCTAGGGTATCTCTGCAGGTGGAGAGCAACCAACCCAAACCTATACCCACTGGTTCTGTCTGTGACACTCAGAGCAGTAAGGTTCGCTCAATACAAGGCATGCAGAAAGTGTGGGAGGGTAGAGTGGATACGTGTGTGTCATGTAGACAGTGAGTTAATGTGTCTGGCTTGTGGTTGTGTTTCAAACAATATATGCAGACAACACGCTGGGCAATATTCACAACAGGCTTCAGGTGCTAGTGATAGTAATGTTAAAATAGACACACACACACAGACACACACACAGACACTCGCACTCACTCTGCCTATTTCTGAAGGATTCTGTGGTCTTAAAAATATTTATACCAGGATCAGTTCACTCACTATTGAACTTCAGTTGCCTCTGGGGTAAACCCCAGTAACTTTTCAACGGCACTCGGCAACCCACAGCATCCATCACGTTAGGACAGGAAGAGGAGAGCCATTTGAAGCTGCAGGAGAATTTAGCTAGGCAGAATGCAACTGGAGCTATCAGAACTTAGCCACCCTGATATGCACTGCCTGGAAAGTGGAATTGTGATATCATGATCTGAAATGTCAGCCCTGTGCCTCATTTGCTGGGCATTTTTGACTTTAGTGGAACATCAGTGATCACACACACACGCATCGTAAGGCTGTTCTGTAATTGCTCATAATGTGGTTACAGGATTATTACATATTGTTTTAAATTTTACGTGTGTGTGTGTGTGAGAGAGAGAGAGAGAGAGAGCACAACACACACAAAAGTCCAGAATTGAAAATCTATTCCAGCAGATTAATTTAAACCTAAATCCAGAGCATTTTTGATCCAAATCCAGAATTTCCTAAAACATCATCTGTCTTTACTTTGTGCTTCTGCTCCTCCGTCCATCATCACTTCAGATTCGCAGTCTGTTCCTCTGTCTGTGCTGTGTTCGGAGCACGCCCTCATGTCACATGCTCTGAATTTAGTGACCAGCTGACTGTTCCTTGGCTTGGAAAGAAAGGTGAGAGGCCCAGGTCTACACTACAGGCCTTACAGCGGCACAGCTGTAAGGTCTCCTCTTTAGGCGCTCTGTGCCGGCAGGAGAGAGCTCTCCCATCCCCCAAGGAGCGGCAGTAGCTATGCCGGTGGGAGAGGGCACCCCTGACTGACAAAAGTGCTAGTGTAGACATAGCCGTAGTGTTTGATACTTTAGTAGATCATGTCTGCCTATTTCAAGGGCTGGGCCAGGGCGAAGGGGAGGGGTATTTCAGCCCTTATCAGCTTCTCAAGTAGTACCATAAAAGCTCGCTAGGAAACCTGAGAAACTGGATCATTGTTATGACCCAGGCGAAATTAGCAGACGGTGCTAAACATGTGAGCAAGTGGCATCTGGAGCAGCCAGCCATAACCTGCCTTGAACTCTCATTCTGGATCAGGAGCCAAGAGGCTGCTGGATCTCTGTACCAATGACCTTGGGAGCGTCACTAATCTGCCTACTTTCTAAATGTTTCAAGATTTTAAAAGGGCACGGAGCTTCTGTCTCTCTCTCTCTCTCTCTCTCTGACGCACGTACTTGATGAGCAAGTTTTGCTGGAGGGCCAAGCTCATTTGGGGGTGGAACACTAGCCCGAGGGATGGTTCAATCTGCTTTTTATGCCTACACCAAGGCCAGCAAAATGGGGAAACACTAAGATGGGATTTCAAGAAACTAGCACTTCTCTTTCTCCGCTGCGGTTCAGCCCTGCATCTCCTCTAAAACTCCTCCTCCTCTAGGTTTGCAGATGAATCCCTATAACCCTCATTGTCATGCTTCCCATCAGGCTTATTCAGTTTGCCTTGATCCCATATCTCTTGCTCCAAGGCATGTGGATTGACATTGGAAATGAAACCTGTTGCAGGGACCCAGACTCTCTCAAGTCTTCCCCCAACCTGCCACCAGTGCCCCACTTACCCCCACCCCGGTGAGCCAGAACACAGGGACGTCAGTCATTTCCACCTGGTATGAAGCGCCAGGGCTAAAGCCACCATCCTTCACATGCTGCAAATGGGGCTGCAGGGATTGTACACCAGCCAGCCATCTCCCTTCAGCTTGGTGGATGAGTCCTGCAAAGAGGGCCAGTGTAGCCAAGACCTGGATGGTGGTGTCTAGGAAGGGGCCTTGGACAGGATTCCCAGGGCGTGGCCTGATTCATGGTCTCCTTTCTTCATCTTCCTAGACAGCCCTTGGAAAGGGCTAAACCTTCCCCATACACATACCCAACGGGGAAACTGAGGCAGCTCAGTAGCAATACTACCTGCCCTCTAAAGTTAATCTTTGCTTTAGCAAATGGAACCGGAAGAGGGGGAGGGATTGCTCAGACCCGATGGGGGGGGGGGGGCATGCGGAGTCACATCCCTCCTGCCCCTGATTTGCTGCTTGGCTTGGACTGAGCCAGCCCAGTAACTGCTGAAGCCAGCTGCCCTCACTCTGCCCCTGCCAGCCATCGGCAGGTGCTGGTCGTATCTGGGTTCACCCCCTCATGGCTGGAGTGTCTGGGGCGAGCCAACCCCGGTTACTTAAGGGGTTACATGTACAAGAGGAGCTATTTCCCTCAGGTGGCTGCAGCGAAGGGATGCTTCGAAAACAGAAACTTGAGAAGCTGGTTTGAAGCAGCAGCTCCAGGGAGCAAGTTTGGCTCCTGTAGCGACATTGAGCTGTGACCCAGCTCGGTGAAATAGGGGAGAGAGACAGTGACCTGGGGCTGGGGGCCTGGAAGGCTAGTGTGCACATGAGGGCTGAATCAATTCGACCCCAGGTGGGGAATTTTCTTTGGGCTGAGTTTGTTTAAGGAGCCTGGAAGAGGGGGAAAGCAGGCCAGGAGTGGATGTTTACACCCCATATTACAGGGACTCACTGTGGGTCTGATACAGTCTTTCTCACATTCTGGGGCAAACTGGGGCAGCGGCAACCCCGCTGAAGCCAGCGTGATGGCCGGGCGTGTGGAATTAAAGACTCAGCATTTCTTGTTTGATTTGTTTTTGATCAGAGAACAGCTGTGGTCCGAGGGTTGGGGCTGGCTCCGTTCATCTGGCCGGGTGCCTGGAGCGGAGGGGCCTGCAGGTATTTGAAAGTTATCACCCACCCTGTCTGGCAAGTGCTCTGTCTGCTGCAGGAAAATAGCTCTCTGCTCTCGCTTACCCCATCCCCAGTGAGCGTTGCGTAACCTTGTGTCAAACAGGACCAAAAAGAGAGAGGAAATGAATGCCAAAGGAATGTCTGCGGCAGTGAAAGTCTGGCAAGGACGGAGCCGCAACCTTCTTGTGCATGTTGAAGACCTTTTGCTGGGTGTTTGACTCAAAGTTGGAGCTATAGGGCTAGAAACTGAGAGATCTTAACTATTTTTTTTAGCTGACCTTTTGGATCAACTGTGTGTAAGGTGAGTACCTCTGGAGGCGGCCTAGTGCCGTTGGGAATCCTTTCCCTTTCCCTATGTAAGTCCTTTCAGCCCCATTAGGGCAGCGCTGCTGACAGCGAGCTTAGCTGGACACTCACTGAAAAGCACTCTTCTGGGGCGTGAGCCCTCCTGGCACCTAGGTGAAAATAGCGAAATCATTAACAGGTTCTCTGCCCATGCCACGTTTGGAATGAATGTATGGGCCAGAGCAAACAGGAGCAGCTGATTCCATCTTTGGGGCTGGACTGGGATCCACCGAAAGGCCCACTCCGCCTGATGTCAACGGCAAAACTCATTTGAGTCAATAGCAGCAGCAAGGGCTAAGTCTGCTGCGCTTCACCCGCTTGGTGTATGAAAGGCTCTCCCCTGAGTCAGGAGACGTAGGCTGTAGATCTGTGTCTGCCACAGACTTGCAATGTGACAGGTTGAGGGTTCCCACCTCCATAAAATGGTACTTTCCCACCTTCATAAAGCACTCCACGGTCTTTCCCCCAGAAGGGGGATATATTAATTCACATTGTCATTAGCTTAGTACCATAGCACCTTTGTATTCTTTAATTGTAGCTTCCAAAATGTTCAGAGGCTCTACTGCTTTATCTGCCTTCGGGAATTCACAAAGCGCTCAACCGTGAGGGGCCTTGGTCTCTTCTAAAGCTGCAAATGATCAAGAACATTTAGAATCCTCTAAATGCAGAAAATAACACGGTCAGCACATTGCATTAGCTTGCTGCGTTCTTGACTGATCCGTTGCTTCTCATTCATAGAGCAGCCATTCTGAGTTGTAATTACATTTCGTTCCAATCAGTTTACTTTCCTAGTGTCACACTGAATTCCATTTAATAAACCACACCTTGCTGCAAGCGCTGCGTTGGCATCCGAGCTCCACTGCGCCATTGTTCATGCTGCCATCCTCAGCTAAGGGATAAGTAAGAAAGTTACTGGACTAGTCACTGGAGAAAATTCAGCTTTCTCTGGACCTTATGAAATGCGTTAATTTGGGGGCTTTTGCAACCTTACAATTTGACAATCCAAATAAACTTGGCAAATGTAAAAGTGAAGGGGCTTGCAGGTTTGCTAACTTGGCCAGATTGCACTTTCTCTGTTGGGGGTAGTGTACATTGAACATGATGCTCAGTACCAGGTGATGAGCACTCTCTGAATACCTCCCTGGGAGGAATCTATATTAAACACACTATACTGTATACAGGAGGAAAAATGTGGCAGAATTAACATTGCTGTAGGAGCCTTAATCTTTGCATTTCCTTTAACTATGCAACCTTAGTATTACATGAACAGAGGTGTTTGCATTTAATTTCCTAGGTTTTCTGTAGGAAAAAGGAGAGGGGAATGAGAAGAGAGAACATACTCATGCACTTGTGAGGCACTGGTGCTTTTCTAGAAAGTATTGCACTATAGTGCCTCTACAGTCCAGCCTCCTTTAACTCCAGCATTAATTAATGTGCATTTCAAGGAGTGCAGGCTTCAAAGGCACTCATGATATTAACAAGAATTGCATTGGGCCTGGACAGAGCCAGACCGGCTTGCAACCAACTTGGACATGGAAGCCAAGGGACAGACCTTTTCTCCCATCCATGAAAGAGGAAGCCCTGCCCATACCTACAACCACACTCTCCAGGTAAGGGTGCAGCTGGAGGACTTGTTTGCTAGACACCTAGTCCAGATTTCTTGAGCCCTGGCAGTCTCTGTACAGCAGGGGACTCTGGGTAATTTGAAATGAGTGTGTCACAGAAGGATTCCAAATGAAAAGTACATGCTCTTGGGGGAGGAGGAGAGACTAAGGGGGATACAGGTCTGGCAACGGAGCAGGAGGAGCTAAGTGAAGGTTAAGGCCAACTTTTAGGTACATTGAAAGTTGTGTGTTTGAGAGGAATGTTGGCCTTATGCTTAAGGCACTGTGAATAGGAAGACCTGGGTTCAATTTCTGCTCCTGCCACAGGCATCTTGTGTGACCTTAAGCAAGTGACTTCATCTTTCTGCATCTGTACAATAGGGACAGTACTTCCCTTCCCTTCCTCCCTGCAATGGTACAAAGGATAAAAGTCAGTTAGTAAAGTGCTTGGGTACTCTGAGGACCACCACCATTAGAAAGCCTCTAAATAAATAAGCTCTGTAAGTATTGCATGCAAGCCATGGCCCAAATCCATCCTTTGGGTCACCAGAACGGCCATACTGAGTCAGGTCAGTGGTCCAGCTAGCCCAGTGTCCTGCCTTCCGACAGTGGCCTGTGCCAGATGCTTCAATCGGAATGAACAGAACAGGGCAACTTTCAAGTGATCCATCCCCTGTCGTCCAGTCCCAGCTTCTGGCAGTCAGAGGCTTAGGGACACCCAGAGCATGGGGCTGCATCCCTGACCATCTTGGCTAATAGCCATTGGTGGACCAAGCCACCATGAACTTTCTAATTCTTTTTTTAACCTAGTTATACTTTAGGCCTTCGCAACATCCCCTGGCAACAAGTTCCACAGTACTTCCTTATGTTTGTTTTAAACTGGCTGCCTATTAATTTCATTGGGTGACCCCTGGTTCTTGTGTTATGTGAAGGAGTAAATAACACTTCCCCATATGCTTTGTCCACACCATTCATGATTTTATAGACCGCTATCATACTGTCCCAAGGTCATCGCTTTTCTAAACTGAACAGTCCCAGTCTCTTTAATCTCTCCTCATATGGAAGCTGCTCCATACCCCTGATCATTTTTGTTGCCCTCTGTACTTTTTCCAATTTTAATATATCTTTTTTGAGATGGGGCGACCACATCTGCACGCAGCATTCAAGGTGTGGGCGTAACATGGATTTATATAACAGCAGTGTAATATTTCTGTCTTATCTGACCTCTTCCTCATGGCTCCTAATGGTTCTGTTAGCTTTTTGGATTGCTACTGCACATTGAGCAGATGTTGAGAGCTATCCATCATGACTCCAAGATCGTTCTTGAGTGGTAACAGCTAATTTAGACCCCATCATTTTTTTATATATATATATATATATATATATATATATATATATATATATATATATATATAGTTGGGGTTATGTTTTCCAATGTACATTACTTTGCACTTACCAATAAT
This sequence comes from Natator depressus, assembly GCF_965152275.1. Taxonomy (NCBI): domain Eukaryota; kingdom Metazoa; phylum Chordata; order Testudines; family Cheloniidae; genus Natator; species Natator depressus. The sequence goes on along the minus strand of NC_134240.1, from coordinate 119,822,673 downwards.
GAATTTCGTCTCCCATTTTGTTGCCCAGTCACCCGGTTTTGAGAGATCCCTCTTCACAGTCAGCTTTGGACTATCTTGAGTAATTTTCTATCATCTGCAAACTTTGTGACCTCACTGTTTACCCCTTTTACCAGATCATTGATGAATATGTTGAACAGCATTGGTCCCATACAGCTTCTTGGGGTACCCCATAATTTACCTCTTTCCACTGTGAAAACTGACCCGTTATTCCTACCCTTTGTTACTTATCTTATAACCAGTTACTGATCCATGAGAGGACCTTCCCTCCTCTACCCCATGGCTGCCTACTTTGCTTAAGAGCCTTTGGAGAGGCACCTTGTCAAAGGCTTTCTGAAAGTCCAAGTCCACTATATCCAGTGGATCAGCCTGGTCCATATTTGCTGACACTCTCAAAGAATTCTAATAGATTGGTGAGGCATGATTTCCCTTTACAAAAGCCGTGTTGACTCTTCCCCAGCATACTGGGTTCATCTGTGTCTCTGATAATTCTGTTCTTTACTATAGTTTCAACCAGTTTGCCTGGTACTAAAGGTAGGCTCACTGGCCTGTAATTGCCACAATTGCCTCTGAAACCTTTTTTAAAACCTCAGTGTCACATTAGTCACCTAGTACTGAGGCTGATTTCAGCCATTCGTTACATGCCACTCTTAGTAATTCTGTAATTTCATATTGGAGTTCCTTCAGAACACTTGGGTGAATACCATCTGGTCCTAGTGACTTATTACTGTTTAATTTATCAGTTTGTTCCAACACCTCTTCTACTAACACCTCAATCTGAGACAGTTCCTCAGATTTTGTCACCTAAAAAGAATGGCTCAGGTGTGGGAATCTTGACATCTGCAATGAAGGCCAATGCAAAGAATTAATTTAGCTTCTCTGCAACAGCCTTGTCTTCCTTGAGTGCTCCTTTAGCACCTCAATCATCCAGTGGCCCCACTGATAGTTTGGCCGGCTTCCTGCTTCTGATTAACTTAAAAAAAAATTGTTGTTTTTTGTGTCATTTGTGGTTGCTCTTCAAATTCTGTTTTAGCCTGGCTAATTATACTTGACTTGCCAGAGTTTATGCTCCTTTCTGTTTTCCTCAGTAGGATTTCCCTTCCAATTTTTCAAAAATGTCTTCACACTACGGAAGTCAGTAATTACCCCAGGGATAAATTTGCTCCTCTTCTCCCTCGGCATACCAGCCTCCAGTCAGAGAGCACGTTTAACTGACACAGTCTAAAAATATTGGACATCACTGGAACCTTTTCTATGCTATTAATGATTTGCATTATAACCATCCCTAGGGGCCTCCACTGAGATCAGGCCTCTGTGGTGCTAGGTGCTGTACAAACATACTGCAAGAGACCACACCTACTTTGGAGAACTTGCAAAGAGTGGGAGGGGAAACAGAGGCACAGAGTGGGGAAGTGATGTGCCAGAGTTGCAAATAGAACCCAGGTCTCCAGAGTTCTAGTTCAGTGTCCTGCCTACTGCACTGATGCAGCTGAATCAGTAGGAAGTTTTTTGTTAGTGCCTCATGTAGACATGGCCTGAGGTATTGCCCTCCCCAAACACACATCATCCAAACCATTCCTCTCTTCCCTTGTATGTTTAAAACCTTGAAATATTCGTGTCCTTATGTTTTCCCCTGAGTAAATTGTCATTCAACCAGGCTATCCCAATGCTACGGTACAACGGTGCTGATCACCGTATAAAGACCTGGACAGATCTTTGGTCATATTTTCGTCTTCTCAAACCATCCTGCAAACCCCTCCCCATATAATCACGTATTGCTCATCTCTGCATTCCCACCAGGATGCAGGACGAAATCTGCTTACAGTAGGTTTGGCTTTATTCTTTTACAGGGTCGTTAAGATTTCCAAACTCTCACTTCATGTGGTGCCAAGTGCAATTTGTGGGAAAGCATCCGTTATGACACCTCATGGAAAAAGACATGAAAAGCCTCAAGCTTTCTGCTGTCATAAACGCATTTTTCTGTTGTTTCTCTCATCTTACGAACATCCTTAGTTAGCAAGAATGTGAAGAAAGCAGGATCTTTTGTTTCGTAACGTCCCTGCCTATTCCCCATCTGAATTCTTCAGAGAGACACACTCATATCCTGTTTTTCCCCATGCAAATATCCTGAGCAGCCCAGACACTGGAAGAGACACAACATGACTGATGTCATTACATAAGCAGAATTATATCGAAATAGAAGGCTTCAGCGTTCTCCTCAGCTGGTTTCTGAGCAGCCGGCGGCCATTCTGTCCCAGAAATCATAATTAGCGGAACCAAACTAAATAACGACTTCCAGGATCATCCCTGTATTTGTTTAACTGATGTACATTACCAGCTGGCCCTTTTCACTGGCGAGACATTAGTTTCTGGATAAATGCTGTCTGTTCTAAGAAGTTCTGAGCTGAGCTAATAACTGCGACGGCCCCGGGCGCTGCCCAGAGAGTAAAAAGGAAATAGGAGCCTTCGGAAAACCCTGCTGACTTCTGCTAAGCCCTTATGATAGTGGAGGCAACTTGGACAAGTCTGGTGTGGTCCCTCTCCCGCGCCCCCAGGTGTGGAGTGGAGTCTGATATCACCAACAGCAGGAACCCAAAGTGAACAAAGCTCCTCTCCCCACATTTACATGCCTCACAAAATGCTCCCATTCGGGGGCTCCATCCATCTCCTCCCCTCTGCTTCCTCTCCGGGCTGCCCTGCCCCACTCCCTGTCACTCTGGTAACCAGCCCAGGTGGGGTTGGAAACCTGTAGCAGAGAGGTAGGTCACCTGAGGAGCACAGGCCTGAGGTCAGTAAAGGTTTCCAATAGCAGAAGAGAAGGCATGTGGGTCTGGCTCCACTTCCTACACTAGCATCCCTTAGGCATTCCCTAAAACAATCTCTCAAAAGCAGCCGTTTCACATAGATCATAGAATCATCATAGAATATCAGGGTTGGAAGGAACCTCAGGAGGTCATCTAGTCCAACCCCCTCCTCAAACCAGGACCGATCCCCAACTAAATCATCTCAGCCAGGGCTTTGTCAAGCCTGACCTTAAAAACCTCAAATGAAGGAGATTCCACCACCTCCCTAGGTAACGCATTCCAGTGTTTCACCACCCTCCTAGTGAAAAAGTTTTTCCTAATATCCAGCCTAGACCTCCTCCACTGCAACTTGAGACCATTACTCCTTGTTCTGTCATCTGCTACCACTGAGAACAGTCTAGATTCATCCTCTTTGGAACCCCCTTTCAGGTAGTTGAAAGCAGCTATCAAATCCCCCCTCATTCTTCTCTTCTGCAGACTAAACAATCCCAGTTCCCTCAGCCTCTCCTCATAAGTCATGTGTTCCAATCCCCTAATCATTTTTGTTGCCCTCCACTGGACTCTTTCCAATTTTTCCACATCCTTGTAGCGTGGGGCCCAAAACTGGACACAGTACTCCAGATGAGGCCCCACCAATGCCGAATAGAGAAGAATGATCGCGTCCCTCGATCTGCTGACAATGCTCCTACTTATACAGCCCAAAATACCGTTAGCCTTCTTGGCAACAAGGGCACACTGTTGACTCATATCCAGCTTCTCATCCATTGTAATCCCCAAGTCCTTTTCTGCAGAACTTCTGCCTATCCACTCGGTCCCTAGTCTGTAGCAGTGCATGGGATTCTTCTGTCCTAAGTGCAGGACTCTGCACTTGTCCTTGTTGAACCTCATCAGATTTCTTTTGGCCCAATCCTCTAATTTGTCTAGGTCACTCTGTATCCTATCCCTACTCTCCAGCGTATCTACCACTTCTCCCAGTTTAGTGTCATCTGCAATCTTGCTTAGGGTGCAATCCATGCCATCCTCCAGATCATTAATGAAGATGTTGAACAAAACTGGCCCCAGGACCGACCCTTGATGCGAGCTGGGCAGTTGTCTCTGGGTTAATCCTCCAATTTGAGATGAGCTAAGTGTTTGGACACAACAAACCCTGCATCTGGCAGGGGCTTAGACTATCTGACCCTTGCAGTCCCTTTTAACCGGATGGTTCTAGAGTCACAGAGGGACACCCTAGCCTCAGTGGAGTCAATAGCCAAACCCCCACTGACTTCAGTGGGGCCAGGATTTCAGATCTGGAGCCTAAAGGCTCCACAGTCTGAGGGAGTTGGACATGGGATTTGATCCAGACTAGGTTTTGAGGGAAGCTCTGCAGTCTGGAAAGTGCTGCCATGGTCTGAGTCCACGTACGCTCTTGTTGCCTGGGCAGCAGGTTGTTTTTTCCCCATCAGGTATTTGTACAATGAGAAAAATAAAGTATTTATAAAAACTAGGACATAAATATCCTCTCCCAATGCAGCCAGTGGCTGTGAGCTGTCCCAGCACTTAATACCTTGCACATGCTTCAACTTGCATCAGTGTAATTCTTCTTGCCCAGGAAATGTGTAAAGAGTTGCTGACCCCTGGCCCCCCCCTCCCATCTAAGGGAAAATGTCAAGAGAATGGGTCTTCTGTTGTCTCCTGCCCAATCTTCCCCATGCTTCTCTCCCTTGGCTTGTTGCTGACAACATCTGCGTCAGAACATTTGTCCCAGAAGGCATCTACCCTTACTGCTGGGTGTGTGATTACTGGCTCAAGTTGAAGCGCTGGCTCTCATTGAGCTAACATGCTAAAAATAGGATGTAGTCATCAGAGTGCGGGTGGTGGGATGGACTAGCTCCCCCGACTATGTGCCTAGGGTCTTGGATGGACTTGGCTCATCTTGGCTGGCGGAGGGACTTGCATGGTCTTCGCCATCTCCCAATTCTCAAAGTTCACCTTTTCTGCTCCTTCTTCCAATCTCCAATCACAGCCCTTCATCTGTACATGGCTGTAGTGCACCAATTGCCCTTGTGTCTAAGCACCCTGGCACGCTAGCGCAGCCTGGGGACTGCATTATTATGAAATTGCAAGTGGAGGGAGAAGAGGCCACAGGAGCAGAGAAACGCCGATCGGCCCATTACATCAGCTTCCATCGCCCACTCGTTACATTTCCAAACAAGCACCTACATGTTTTCTCCGGAGCGTTCCCTTGTTCCTGGGAGAAACTCCCTTGTAAACACTCACAATCCAAATTCATTATTTGTCTTCAAAACTCTCCTTTGCCATGAGGCCTACAAAAACCTGGACAGCTGCAAAGCTGCCAGAGTGCTCAGACCAGCGCTTCACGTGCTGACCTATATTGTCTCATTGTTTTCTTGTACTCTCCTATCTGTCCTCATGCCATTGATTGTCGCTTTTCTTAGACTTAAATTGTCAACTCTTAGGGGGCAGGGCCAGTCTGTGTTTGTCCAGCACCTAGCACAAGGTCCCTGATTGGAGCTCCGAAGTGCGGCAGTCATACAAATAATAATAAGTGTTGATTCAGCAATTGAACCCTTCAGAGTCTCAGGGGTCTGCTTCCACCCCAGGGGCATTAGTGGAGACAAACCTGAGTGAGCTGGTGATGTCTGCAGGGAAATTGGGAAGAGGGTGGGGGGCATTGGCTGCTGGGAGGGGTAGCAGGCCAAAGGGATGGGATGGGCAGATGGATTAAGATTAATCCTTTAAGAATAGGGGAAATCGAGGATTAGCCTTTTTTTTTGTGTTCAGTGAGTGAGATGAAGGGGGGTGGATAGAATGAAGAGTAGAAAACTGCAAGAAATGTAATCTGTGCTAACGTCTCCTCTCCCACCCCTCCGTCTGCACTGTGTGTGTTTAGGACCCAATCCAGCTCCCCGTGGACAGGGAGTTGCATCAGGCAATTGCTCTGTACATTTTTGGGGCTGGGGCTTGCCTTTCTGCACGTCAAGCGCGTGCTAGGGAAGGAAACATGCAGAAGTAATATGTGCTTAGGAAAGCAGCATTGCTTCCCTTTGGCTCCACTTGCTGTGAGGCATCAGCAGGATTTTATCTTAGTAAAAGGTGACTGGGGAATTAGTCGGCTGCAGTGGGGTGTCCCGGATCCATGGGATCAGTGCTACGCTCCCAAATTTGGAACAGTCTCTTGGAGGAATCCCTTTGTGCCAGACCCCTGAGGGGTCTCACTCTTCCTATCAGGCCTCACCATCTCCTGAGACTGAATCGCTGGGCTTCAGCCCTCCAACTTCACACCATGAGCTCGGCTCAGCAAGTCCAACTGAGACAGGCCCTGCTAGAGACTTGTCCACTCTGCTTGCCTTTCTAGTCCGTTTCCAGGTGAGAGAGCTCCCAGCTTCCTCCAGAAGCCAGCACTTTACCCATCCCCCCCTTACACTTAGTCTTTTGTTCTCAAGTGGGGGTCTTTGCTCAGTCTCCCAGCTGAGAGGCAAGGGAATTCTGAGTCCTTCAAGCTGGTCTTGTCTCTCTGGCCCCCCCTTATTAATCTGGGTTGGTTTCAACCAGTTCCTTAACATCTCTTCATTCTACCCAGTGTTAGGTATAAATAAGTAAGGAATGTTGGTACTGATTAATGTGTTCAATTAGCTGTCTTAATTGTATTTATGAGGTAATGTTATGTGAATCACTGGTTTTAATGAAATCCAACATGGAGTATATGAACTGTGACCCTCAGACTCCATCTTTGAAAGCTGACTTGTTTACAGCTAAGACACTGGATTCCCCTGGCTCAAACCGGACGGAACCAGCTTTTCCTGCCGGAGCCAGCTCCCAACATTCCCTTCCCTCAGAACTTTCCCGCTCTAGGGACTATATAAGATCTTGCTCAGCGCCTGCGCGGGGCTGTCCGTTCCAGGGGCAGCACGTGTACGGTCGGGTCTTCCCACCGCTCCAGAGCCAGTGAGAAGAACACCGTCCATCCCGTAGCGAGACTGAGGAAGGAGAGGCCTACCCTCGCCATCCCCCACCACGGCAAATCCACCTTACCTGTGAAGGGTCCTGCTGCTTCCCTGGTGGTCAGCATCCCAGAGGGTCTCCCCGCCTGCGCCGAAGTCCATCCATCTTCGGGATTCCCCGTGGTCCTCCTCGAAGGCTTCCAATTAGCCGGAGGGTAGAAGGTCCTGGGCCTCGCATCCGTATATTGTGTCCACTGCGCCCAGAAATAGTAGGGAGAGGATTCTGTTGTTTTCTCGAACACCAAGGGAGGTTTTGTGGGTCTGAGCTTTAAGCGCCTAAACCAGTCGCTGATTCACTGTTTTGTTTATGCTCATGTTTTCCCTCACATTTTACCCCGTTTCTGTACTTTTACCCTTAATATTCTTTCTTTTGTTTGTACCATATAACCTTGTCCTCTCTCTATTTTCACTGTACCACACAGGGAGGGAGGGACACGTCTACTGTCAGCAAATCTAACCGGTGACAGACACGGAAAAGAGTCGAGTCTGCCCTTCTGAAAAAAGGGGCTTTCCTTTTCTATTTCCCCTCCTCTACCATTTCTAGAGTTTTCCCTTTTGAAGCGTTACCTTATTCCCCTTGAGGTAACACCAGAAAGGGAAGTGATACCTACCTGTGGATTTTAGTTTGCCCTGAAGCAGACTTAATCCCTTCCCCTGCCCCCAACTGGGTAACAATGCAACATATAGGGGAAACTGAGGCACACATGGGCATCATTAAAGTAATTACCATAATTCCACTTCGTCCTATGGGTCTTTCAGAACAAAGAGGCTGCATGTGAGCTGATCACAGGTTTGAGCACCTGACAGGGTGAAGCCATGCGGGATTGAAGAGTCACTTCTCCCACTAGAACTTCCCCCCTTCTTTCGCACTTTTAGCTAAAAGAAAATGGGATTTGTCCATCAAAATTGCTACATTCCCCCCTCTGTGATCAGATCTCTGAACCTGACGAGGGCTCTAGGGTTGCCTACTTTCTAATCGCAGAAAACTGAACACCCTTGTTCTACTCTGCACCTCCCCACCCCGTCTCCGAGATGCCTCCCCTCCCTCCATTCCCCCTCGCTGTCTCGCACACTCACTCATTTTCACCGGGCTGGGGCAGAGGGGTGGGACTGGGGCTGAGAGGTTTGGGGTGCAGGAGAGGGTTTGGGGGCTGAGGGGTTCTGAGTGCGGGAGGCGGCTCTGGGAGGGGGTGCGGTCTCCAGGAGGGAGTTTGGGTGCGGGAGGAGCCGGAGTGACATGCCATCTGCTTCCGGGAGCGTGCCAGCCCTGCTGCACCAGCAGTGACTTTTAACGGACTGGTCAGCGGTGCTGACCAAAGCCACCAGGGTCCCTTTTCAACTGGGTGTTCTGGTCGAAAACCGGACACCTGGCAACCATAGATGAGGCCTCGGTCTGGGACATGATGTCTGACAGATCCAGAAGAAGGAATACAAAGAAATTATTCTGGCAGGGAATGTAGTATGCTGTGGAATTGATTCCTTTAGTTTCAGAGTAGCAGCCGTGTTAGTCTGTATTCTCAAAAAGAAGAGGAGGACTTGTGACACCTTAGAGACTAACAAATTTATTTGCGCATAAGCTTTCGTGAGCTACAGCTCACTTCATCGGATACATTCAGTGGAAAATACAGTGGGGAGATTTATATACATAGAAAACATGAAACAGTGGGTGTTACCATACACACTACAGTTACCATGCACACTCTATGTATATAAATCTCCCCACTGCATTTTCCACTGAATGCATCCCATGAAGTGAGCTGTAGCTCACGAAAGTTTATGCTCAAATAAATTTGTTAGTCTCTAAGGTGCCACACGTCCTCCTTTTCTTTTTGATTCCTTTAGTGTATTTATCCATTTAAGGTACTTAGCTGACCCCCATCACCGAAGTATGTGAGTGCCTCCCAGTCTGTAATGTATTTACCCTCTCAGCACCCCCAGGTAGGGCCCAGGTACTGGTCCCATGGGGCAGGTGGCACTGAGGGGCAGCAGACTGTGACTCATGCCAGTCACACAGGATGGTTGTGGCAGAGCTGGGAATGAACCCAGGTCTCCCACAGCTCAGGTGCTCCAACTACTGGACCATCCTTCCTCTCTGCTGAGTGTAAATGACTATAAGATCCTTTGTCCCACGTAAATAGTGTTAAACAATAAAAATGAGGAGGCACCAAAGTCATGTCTAAGATGGGTAACTTGGGGATGCGGATGGGTGACATCCAGCAAAATGAGAGAGAGAATGACAAGGCATCTAAGGACTTGTCTACCCAGGTGTGAATCTGCAGGACAGCAGCACTGAAATCATAGTACACTTTGAGCTGGACTTTTGCTGCACTGGAGCAGACATGGTGGGATGTTACTGTGCAGTAAACTGGTACACTGCACGTTCATACTCCTGCTTGCATACTGTAACTTGCCATGCAGACAAGCCCTTCATAAATTGAGATGGGTTCTTAAGTCCCAATGACAGCATAGATATTAAAGATTGCATGGCACATTTCTGAAGAGTAAGCGCTTGCACCGGTGTCCTTAAACAGCACTGCTCCTCTTCCCCCAACCAGCCTTGGTGTTACTTGCTGGCTGGCTTGCTTCTCTCTAGAGGTGGCTGCATTATGTTGGTTCTCTGTTTCTTTAGGGTTTGGTCCTGCAGGTCTCTCTTCATGTGATTAACACAAAGACACTTCTTTGTGTAAGGGCCTAAAGGGTCAGGGCCACTCTCTGTAAGACTCTTGGCCCTTTGGAAAGAAAGGAGATAGATGAGGAGTCAGACTTGGTTGAGAATTTCCTCTGCAATTCCCTGAGCTTGGGATCTCAAATCCCAGTTCCCTGAGTCCTGGAATGGTTTAGACAACAATAACTGAAAACAGCTGTGACATGTGCCAGTGTCCTCAGTGACGTTATAAAAGCCCTGAGTCCTGAACCACCCATCAGCCCCTTTCCTTCTGTTCCAGGCAGTGGGCCATCTTTCCACATAATTGTTTTCCTGTTGCTTACTCTCCTGCTTTGGTCCATTTTCTATAGAGCTATAAAAGAAAGTGTAGGTCAGTCACTAGTCATTCCCATCACTCTCAGAGAGGGGCAAAAAGAAAAGGAGGACTTGTGGCACCTTAGAGACTAACCAATTTATTAGAGCATGAGCTTCCGTGGGCTACAGCTCACTTCATCGGATGCACAGAATGGAACATATAGTAAGAAGATATATATATATATATATATATACAGACAGATAAGTTGGAAGTGGCCATACAAACTGTGAGAGGCTAATGAGTTAAGATGAGCTATTATCAGCAGGAGAAAAAAACTTCTGTAGTGCTAATCAAGAGGGCCCCTTTCGACAGTTGACAGGAAGGTGTGAGGATACTTAACATGGGGGCAATTCACTCCTAGGTATCTTGTAGAGCGTGCAGTAGTAGTCTGTCTTCTAAACCCCGGCTGCTAATGGTACTGCTGCTGCAGCGTGTGGGTATCACATCTGGCAAAGGGAAGGTGTCCTCCTTGGATTGGGGCACTCGCCATGTGGAAGCTTTGGAGAAAGAGAGACTGCTGACCTCTCCTATGTGACCTGTACAGAATGGGAAGGGTTTGGGGGGCAAAGCCCAGACCTTCTGCCTCTGGGTCTGTAGGTGGTTAGCATCAAAGAGAGGCGTCCTGTTCATACCCCAGTATTCAAACCCTTTGCTTCATGAGACTGAAATTTAGCTCTTCCCCAGTCTCATCACATCGCCCTCCCCCACATTTGAGGCTAGTGGGGCATGTCCTTTTAATCCTCCCTGCCTGAAAATGGCACTTGTGGTTGCAGCTAGGCGGGGGAGTGAGAGTCAGGAGTTTATGCCCAATCTGATCTTTTGGGGAGAGGGGTTCCCTTAAGGACAAAGATGGTGGCCCCCTAAATTCTCCCCCAAATGGTTTTCCATTGTTATGGAGGAAGTCTCTGGGCAGCGCTGTTCGGGGGGCTCTGTCAAGTTCTTTTTCTTAGCCTGCAGCTTGGGGGCTTTGGAGAAACCCTGTGATGTAAGTGTTGTGATGAGGTTTCTTTGTGGGAGCTGTTGCAAGCAGCAGGAGTTTGCTGCGTGCTTTCATCTCACTAACGAGGGTCAATTCGGGGGACAGAATTGCCACCTGGGATCCGGGCATTGGGGTTTGGGCAGAGATTCCTGATATGGGGCTTGCCTTCTGCCTATGACCCTTCTGGTAAGGGGTTGGTGTATGTACCATGGAAATACCCAGACTGCGTCACTGATTTCTTCCCTAAGGGGAAACTGAGCTACAAGGCCAAAGTATCTGCTATTGCTCAGTCTGGGGGCAGCATGATTAACCACTCTTTCTCCTTCCCAAGCCCATGCTTTGAGCTCCCAGCTGAATATAATTTATTATTATTTACGGTAGCACCCGCAACATGCTAGGCACTCTCCAAACACCCAAGAACAGTCCTTGTTCACAGGAGCTCACTGGCTGACAGGCAGGCAAGTAGGCAGAGGTTAGGGGAAGGTACAGCACCGAGCGCTTTCACGTGTCTCCTTGGTCTCCCCTAGCTTAGGGCAAGGTCCAGTTGTGTCTATTCAGGGATTGCCTCAAGGGATTGGACTCTGAGCACGAACAGGCAGGAATGCCAGTGGCAGGTGGCTCCTGGTGGAGCAAAAGGTTTGTTTCTGACATTAGTCGCGCTGCCTCCTGGAGTTCAATCGACGTTTGTACTCAAGAGGGCTCTCTCAATGCTGGAGCCAGGTCAGACACATGTTTCAGCAGAGATGTTGCTCAGTGCTCTTCAGGACTCCTCCTTGGGTCCTCTCTGCTTGTTTCGCTCCCAAGACTGAGCAGTTGCAGAAGCAATTTTTGATGGAGAAAGCAAAGTTACTTATCCCTAACTGGGCATATCTGAGTACTCTGTTGTCTCACTCCTTTCCCCCTACTGTAGAGTCATTGGCTGGGTTTCAAACAGGAGAGAGGGAAGGAGGGCAGGGGGAGGGATAGCTCAGTGGTTTGAGCATTGGTCTGCTAAACCCAGCGTTGAGTTCAATCCTTGAGGGGGCCATTTAGGGATCTGGGGCAAAAAAAAAATTGGGAATTGGTCCTGCTTTGAGCAGGGGGTTGGACTAGATGACCTCCTGAGGTCCCTTTCAACCGTGATATTCTATGACCATGGGTCTGCACCTGACCTGGCCTGAAGCATTTGGCTCTGCAGACAGGTTGTGCACACAGCCCCAGGATTTGCTGCTTTTCAAATGATTCCAGGACTCGGGTTGGGGGCAGTGCTCCCAAGACTGTGGATCTGCATAGGTGGTAAACACTGGTAGGTAACCTGGTGCTGTCATCCTCCTCCTGGTGCTGATGACTCAGCTGTTTTAAAAACAATCTAAATCATGAGTTCTCAACTTGGTACAAAGAAATGTATTAATGTAGGGAACTTCATATGGGGGTCACAACCCATGGTTCATTCTTTATGGCGAGTTGGCAGGGGGATCCCTGAACAACAGGTCGCCGTATGAAGAAAGTAGAAATCTTAGTCTAATATCAATTCTCACCCACCACCCCAATGAGCCCTCTAGGTAAAATGTTCGTTATCTCCCTGTATCGGCTTACGAGCAGCCCAAGCTCCTTGGGGAGTTGGTCCATGCCCCAGTGAATGGGAGGTGGCAGCAGCCTGAAACCGAGGGCAAGCATGCTGGCTCTTTAAGACGGGAGCTAGGAGCCTGCAGAGATCAGTCTGATCACGTGTGAGTCAGCATCTGTGCAAGGCTGCTAGTGGGGCATGTTGGACTCAACACACTCTGCTGACACCAGGGTGCCCAGATCTGCATCTCCTTCCTCTGTCATGCAGACCACAGACTTGGTACATGAATCTAGCCAAAGGCCTCATATTCAAAGCCCTGAATGGGCTGGGGCCCAGTCCTTTCTGCAAATGTAGGTCTCTCTCTTTGCTCCGCATCACATTTGCTACACTCGCTGATGCTCAGCAGTGATGCTTTGGCTGATGGAATTCAGGTTTCAACTTTTGATGGTCAGGGGCAGCATGTACACCTGTGTACACTGTAATGATGTTTACTTCCAATATATTATTCAGTCACTAGAGGTCTCTGTGCTGTATAGAGATCCAGACTCGGCGAACAAGAAGACAAAGCTGGAACTCAAGCTGTGCGCAAGCCTGTTTATGGCTGTGGACATAGCTTGGTTTAATCAACACCTTCTGCTCACAAAGTCCATCTCATGGCATATGCTAGAATTTCCCCAAACAATTGTATCATAAGACCTGATGCAAAAGGAATCTGTTATCAGCCCTTGTCCCTGCAAGAAACCAGAAATGAGCTCCACCTTCCAACTATTAATATTGTGAATAATTCAGCTACTGCAATAAGGATGTAATGTGCTGGCTAAATGCATCTATCTGCTTGTCTCCCTCCAGTAGCTGACCTCAGTGAAGATAAAATCCTGCTGATTACCAATAATTAATGAGCTAGCTCCTTTAGTTCAAGACAAGTGGCAGGGGCTTGTGGTGCCATTGGTCCAGGGTTTGACTCATTTTGCCTATTGTCTGCATCCACAATTTTCTACGAGCACTACAGAATCAGAGAATGCTTTTTTCCCTGTGTCTCGCTTCTTGCAGGTTCACTTCCCCAAGACAATTTCACTCTGACTTTGGGGGTTGAACAAACCCAGAAAGCACTGGGGTTTGGCTGGGCCCTTGGGGCGCTGCTGACAGACAGGGGGAACGGGCTCGTTTCTGCTGCCGAGTCTGGCTCATGTTTTTCTGGATGGCAGCGACTAACCTAGATACTTCCAAAGTAGGTTACTCTATTGCTTGTGGCTGACCTAGTATTGCTAGAGCAATGAAAGTAAGTGGCTGGAAAGGCCCCGTTACCACTGTGATGGGCACAGACCGAGATAAAGGGAAAGGATCCTACCTCATTTAATGGCTTTTAATAACCTACAAGCTAATTCCATAGTGGGGTGTGTTTCCTAGTGGTCAGAGCTAGGAGGCTGCATATCAGGAGCCCTGGGTTCTGTTTCCTGCTCTCTCACTAACTCCCTGTGTGGGCTTGGGAGGTCAGTTACTTTCCCTGGACCCCAGGCCAGGTTTGTGCTGAGGAGGGGAGATCAGTGTTGACAACCCTTATGATATTTGGTGGGTTTTTTTAAAGCCCCAGCTCCTAGAATCAGGTGATCATGTGAGAATCTTGGCTTTTATTTAAAACAAAACAAAACCCACGTGTGTTTCGAGTGCTCGGGGTCACAGAGAAAAGCTTGCCGCTGCAATGCCCACAGGCTCAACCATATGATTTTTTGAAGTCAACCTCGTGATTATTGGGGCCTGACTCCTGGCTTGTAAACTCCTGGGGCTGGCCACACAGGGAGCACTTTCAGAGCTGCTCAGTGCTGGAGGGCACCAAACCTCTGCAGGGCCAGTAACATGCCAGGTGTTCCACAGCTCAGAGGCAAGTAATGTTGGTGCTTCAACAGCTAGGCCTGGGAGGCGGTGGCACTCGCCCTACCACTCAGATGCATGGCTAAAGGGAAGGGGTGTTTTACTCCAGCTGGCACGAAAGGGAGAGGTGGCACTAGCCTAGGTGCAGAGTTGCAGTTCAAAGGGAGTGGTAGTTGGTCCTATGTGGGCCCCTGGGGCCGTCCAGTTGAGAGTTAGGGCTCTCTGGGTCTAGTGCATCTCTAGGCTAATCCTCTATTGAAAGCAAACAGGAGCTTGCAGGCTTCCAGGCCAGGATCAGGTAGTGCTGTGTCTCATGGGGGCCCCTCTGCACTGGCCCCGGCCCCGCCTCTGCTGCTTCCCCATGTGTCCTGCACTGACCTGCTCCCAGCTGCAGCATCTGACAATCACACCCTGCTTCGCATGTGGTTCCCTGGCTGTGTCCCTCCCTGCTCACATCCAGCTTCCCTGCTGCATCTGGCTTGCCATGCCACTGGTGTCTCCCAGGTGCCAGGCGACTGCCCAGGGCAGGCTTTTTGCACAGAGATTGCTGCCCGCTCCTCTACTTGGCTGGGGAGGGGGTATGTGCCTGCATCTCCTCCCCGGCAGGTCTTAGATTGTACAGCCAGAAGGGACCACTGTGATCATCTAGTCTGAGCTCTGCAGAACAGGCCCAGAGCTTCCCCAAAGTCCTCCTTCTTTGAACCAGAGCAGCTCACTTAGCAAAATCTTGTCAGGGATGGTCCAAGGGGCTGCGTGGGGGGGCATGGGAGGAACGCAAACTCCTCCCCCCTCCCCCCACCCCCACAGGTAACATGGGGCCGGGAGAGCGCCGTAGTGGCTCAGGGCGGGGAGAGTGTCACTGGGCAGAGGAGACTTGCGGGGCAGTCACGTGTCTTCCATTTTAAATTGTGCCCCCCACTATGGGCAGGCACAAATCATTTACCCACCACATAGGACAGTGGGGATAGGGCTGAAGGGGATGGTAGTTTCCCTTAGCGGAGTCATTGCAATGACCGCAAATGGCTCCTTTTCCTCCTGCAGACACAGGCCTGGTCTACGCTTCGGAGTTCTGGAGCACCCACCGGCAGCTCCCCGCCCCGCCCCGCCCCCCCGCTCCAACTCACCTCCGCTCGGCCTCCGCCTCCTCCGTGAGTGCGCCGCGTGCCCACTTTTCCCCCCTCCCTCCCAGTGCTTGCGCCGTGAAACAGCTGTTTCGTGTGGCAGGGAGGGAGGGAGGAGGAGGAGGAGGGGGAATGCGGCATGCTCGGGGAAGAGGTGGGGCTGGGGCGGGGATTTGGGGAAGGGGCCCAATAGGGGCAGGGAGGGGGCGGAGTTGGGGCAGGGACTTTGGGGAAGGGGTTGGAATGGGGGCACGGTAGGGGTGGGGAAAGGGTGGAGTTGGGGAGGAGCCGGGGGGGTGGGGCGCGAGCACACACCGGCGCCGGGGAAAGTTGGTGCCTATGACCGTGACAAAGCTGCAGCGCTGAATAGCCTATTTTTGAGGGGGGTTCCCAACAAAAATTAAGAACATAAGAATGGCCAGACTGGGTCAGACTGGGTCCATCTAGCCCAGAATCCTGTCTTCCGACAGTGGCCAATGCCAGGTGCCCCAGAGGGAATGAACAGAACAGGGAATCCTCAAGTGATCCATTCTCTGTCTCTCATTCCCAGCTTCTGGCAAACAGAGGCTAGGGACACCATCCCTGCCCATCCTGGCTAATAGCCATTGATGGACCTATCCTCCATGAACTTATCTAGTTCTTTTTTGAACCCTGTTATAATCTTGGCCTTCACAACAGCCTCTGGCAAAGAGTTCTACAGGATGACTGTGCACTGTGTGAAGAAATACTTCCTTTTGTTTGTTTTAAGCCGGCTGCCTATTAATTTCATTTGGTAACCCCTCTTTTTTGTGTTATGGGAAGGAGTAAATAACACTTCCTTCTTTACTTTCTCCACACCGGTCATGATTTTATAGACCTCTTATCATATCCCGCCTTAGTCCTCTCTTTTCCAAGCAACATATGAGCATGGCGCCATCTAGCTAACGCCTTGGGTAAACCTCATCGCCACATGGGCCGGGGATCAAGTTTGAAAATGCTATGTTCCTGGTTTCGCTCCCTTCTACCACTCCTCGGGGACAGGACTGTTGAGCAGGAGACAGAAGATACACAGGGATTCTAGGAAGCAAAGAAAGTGAGGGCTTGGTTTTTCAGAGGCGTTGAAGTTCCCGCCAGCCCCGCTCCTGCAGCGATTCCCCTGCAGATGCACAGATCCTGCTCATGTGAAGCACTGTGCAGGATCAGATTCACAGACTGCAGGGGCTTTGACAACCCTGGCCACTTCTGATACAGAGAAGATGTTCTCAAAAGGGCATCTTTCCAGGTTAATAATAATAATCCCTAGTTATTATACAGTGCTTTGCAGATCTTAAAGGGCTTCACCAAGGAGTTCAGTACCATTAACGCCATGTCACCTGATGGGCAGAGATGTGTGTGTGTTATAAAATCTCATCGTCAACTGAAATTTGTCCAGACCTTTTCTTAAGAACACAAATTAAACAGAATTTAAAACATGATTTTATTTTTTTAAAAGTGAAAGTTCCCCTGTTGCCAGTGCTAACAAAATCATTCTGGTTTCATTGCGGTAACATTGTGTCAGTAACACACATATTGAGGGATCCGAATAAACATTATTTTAAAATCTGCCAATGTCTATAAAAAGTTATATGAGAGTCGGGGGAGAATCTGTGTGGGTTTGTTATTTATTTCATATCAGCTCCTGTTTTTAAATACAGGGGAAGAATTTATCTTTCTATGCGCCCTCTGCTGTTGCTGGTTTGTTTGTTTTTTTCTAGTTCTAAGATGTTGCCTTGTTGCTATTTAGTTAAATATTAAGAGCTCAAGTAATGGGAAGGAAAAATCTAATTGCACGGCTCCCTCTTGTACAGGCTGTTTTTTACGGCGAGAGCAAACACAGACTCTTTACTCTATTAAAAGGTTATCCCGATCACTGAGGACATGCTGTAATCCAACCAGATTGCTGAATAGCTGTGGATCATAAAACCACAGAGAGTGAAAATGCCAGCTTGCTGCAGGGTAAATGTTAAAAGGCACCAGCAGATAGGTGATAATACCCTTTATTTATATAGCAACACACTTTACAGGGGGCAAGGATGGTCTTGTGGCTAAAACTCTTGCCCGGGAATGGGCAGAGATGGCTTTGATTCCCAGCTCTGCCACACACTTCCAGTGGGTTCTTGGGCAAGTCACTTAATCTCCCAGTGCCTTAATTATGCATATGTAAATTGGGGCTAATGCTGCCAGTGTGAGAACTTCAGGACTGTCTGTACAGTTCTAAGAGCTCAAAGTGGCTCTGATCCCAGCTGGAGCTGCTGGGTGCTACTGCAATATAAATAATGTGGACCAAAGTCATGTTCCTACAACTGACAGTGCCAACCTTTGGGTGGAATATGGTGGATGTCTACCAGCACACGGCAACCTTACATGGCTAATTAGGATAGCAGGACAAACTGAGAGACAGAATGTGGTTACCCATGTTGGAATCTGCTCGGGACAGCAAAGCTATTTTTGTGAACCTTTTATGGTCGCAAGGGGACAGGAGCACAAGCTGTAGGAAAGTGGAAGGCTGGCCTAGTTGTTAGAGCCCTAGCCTGGGACTAAGGAGAAGTGGGTTATATTCTCTGCTCTGCCTCAGTCTCCCTGTGTCTTGGTTTCCCCATCTGTAAAATGGGGATAATAGTGACTGTGAGAACAAACAATGGAGGATTGTGAGGTGCTCAGTTACTACAATGCCATCAGAGTGAGCGAGAGGGGTCTGAGGGCTCTTTGGAAGAGCCACGTGGTGTTAGCTGTGACAGATGCAGCCTGGGATCAGCTTCCTTCCCTCAAACGTCACAGGGCCTAGGACTGGAAGGGACCTCCTAGGTCAGTCTCCTGCTAGCTAACCCCAGCACATACACTTAAAGCTGTCTTAGAGGGTTTGTTCCCTGGTGGGAGGCTGCTCCAGACCCTCCCACACTCTGCTGGGTAGAAACCTTCCACTAATTTCCAGTCTGAATTTGTTCAAGGCCACTTTATCCCCGTTTGTTTCTTGCCAGCATTGTCCGTTAGTGGCACTAGCTCTTCTCCCTCCCCGGCGTTTACCCCACTCCCCTGCTGTATTTATAGCGAGCTGCCAGAGCCCTGCTCAGCCTTTGTTTTCCTAGGCTCTCTTCATCCCCTCTTACACGACAAGCTGTCCGTTCCCCTGACCGTCCTCGGAGCCCTTTCCTGCACCTGCGCCACTCTGAATTCATCTTTCTGGAGTTGCACCCAGTATTCCAGATGAGGCCTCCCCAGTGCCTTGTTCAGTGGCATTGACGCTTCTCTAGCTTGACTGACCCGCCCCCAGGGTCGCAGCTGCCTTTTTGATGGGCTGCATTAGCTTTCCAAAGCACCTCGGCTGTAGCTGCCCTCATGTTTCCATCAGATGAAAAGAGAAAAAGGGGAGCCATTCCCAGGCTGAACTTGCCCTGCACTGGTGAAAATCCCTGCACTTGGATTTCCAGAGTCCTGATCCTTTGGGGTGGCCCAGCTCAGAGAAGGCAGGGGCATTTTGGATGAAATTTTGTCTCAAAGGCCTGCTTGGGAATGACATTGTCTCTCACTAGCTAAGGGACGCATTCAGGCTTTGTGCCATCAGTGCAATCGCTCTGAAGCAGCTGTAGCTAGTGAAAATACATGGCTCAAACCCCATGCAGCTAGTTCTCCTCCTACAGCTTCTCCCTACGGGAAGCAGTGCGGGGCACAAACCTACAGCCTATTTTTGAACTGGGTGTGGGGAAGAATCACAGAATATCAGGGTTGGAAGGGACCTCAGGAGGCCATCCAGTCCAACCCCCCGCTCAAAGCAGGACCGATCCCCAATTAAATCATCCCAGCCAGGGCTTTGTCAAGCCTGACCTTAAAAACTTCTAAGGAAGGAGATTCCACCACCTCCCTAGGTAACGCATTCCAGTGTTTTACCACCCTCCTAATGAAAAAGTTTTTCCTAATATCCAACCTAAATCTCCCCCATTGCAACTTGAGACCATTACTCCTTGTTCTGTCACCTGCTACCACTGAGAACAGCCTAGATCCATCCTCTTTGGAACCCCCTTTCAGGTAGTCGAAAGCAGCTATCAAATCCCCCCTCATTCTTCTCTTCTGCAGACTAAACATCCCCAGTTCCCTCAGCCTCTCCTCATAACTCATGTGTTCCAGTCCCCTAATAATTTTTGTTGCCCTTCGCTGGACTCTTTCCAATTTTTCCAGGAGGAGGAGGTTAATAGGACCGTTTGAATTTAAGCAATGTGTGTCTGTTAGTGTGACGGCTGCAAGATCTCGGCTGACACTGGGGATTGAACCAGTGACTTCCTCTGGGGGTTCTGGGCAGGTGGGAGCTGTAACAGACCTCCATCCTCTGCACATCAGGCAGAGCGCATGTAATACACAGACCAACGGTTTACACTAGAGTATACGTGTGAGTTACGCTACTGTCTGTCTAAGGGCTTGTCTACACATGAATCTTATTCTGGATTAAGGCTGGGTGTGAACTCAAAGTGGAACTGCTAGTCCAGAATAACTCCGTGTGTAGAAAAGATGTAAGGGATTTATCTGGCCCTCCATTACAACTGTATCTGAGCCCCGTCCCAGTCTAATGTATTTCTTCTCACAAGACCCCTGTGCAGTAGGGCAGTGCTGTTACACTCATTGTACAGATGGGAAGGAACCCACAGGGAGACTAAGTGACTTGCTGAATTTCATGCAGGAATTGAAGCTGGTCTCTCAAGTCTCAGGCTAGCCACCCTAACCACTGGGCCAGGCTTCCTCTCGACTGCATGACAGCTACTGTGTAGGGATCCAGGGCTGCACTTGCCATAAACCACAGAGCAAATGTACTCGTTAACTGCATGCCTACCCCCCCTTTGAAAATCCTGGCCAGTCAGAGAATCAGGTCTGCCCCAGCCAGGTCCACCCGCTCTTCTGTTTCACCTGCCTGAAGTGGCGGTTCCTGCCGGCTGCCCTGCTCCTGTTCACCTGGCACCTGAGCCTTGTCACCTGATCTGAGGGAAGGACGGATCCTCTCTGGAAATGGGTGTGGGCCAGAGACCAAGGTGGCCAGTGAAGCTGCAGTAACTGAGGCTTTGGGCTGGGGAACTGAGCAGGGCTGGCAACCCAGCCTGGAGCTCCCAGCACCTTCCCAAACTGCTGGGGCCCTCCCCACCACACACAGGGCTGGAGCTGTGCTGGGGTGATAAGTTTCAGCCCCATGAGGGGCTGAGCTGGGTCCCAGAGGCCGAGGCCCCTTTATGGGGGGCGTTCCCCATCTGCTCCTGTGGAACAGGAAACCTGCCTCTGCTAGTCCTCTAAGCCCCTCCACCAACTCACTCCCTCTGCACCTTGCCTGTCCCCCGAGGGACTGATATTCCCCCCCACCCCCCGCAGGCATGGCAGAGCAATGAGGAGGGAGCGGCACAGTGTATCGTGGCCATGCAGCCAAGGTACAGCTTTTGAATGGTGTTGCAGGGGCTCAGATACCCCGGCACCAGCAGCGGTTTCCCTTGGGGCATTGGCCCACTGGGCTCATCCCTGCCTAAATAATGACCCAACCAGCGCCCCTTTCATCCGTCTAGGGCAGGGGTGGCCAACGTGAGCCTGAGAAGGAGCCAGGATTTACCAGTGGACATTGCCAAAGAGCCACCGTAATACGTCAGCAGCCCCCCATCAGCTCCTCCCCCCCGCTCCCAGCGCCTCCCACCCCCCAGCAGCCCTGCCGATCAGCGCCTCCCCCTCCCTCCCTGCACCTCCCAATCAGCTGTTTCATGGCGTGCAGGAGGCTGGGGGTGGGAGGAGCGAGGTCATGGCAGGCTCAGGGGAGGGGGTGGGAATGGGTGGAGAGGGGGCAGGGCCTGTGGCAGAGCCAGGGGTTGAGCAGTGAGCAACCCCCTGGTCCACTGGAAAGTTGGCGCCTGTAGCTCCAGCCCCGGAGTCGGTGCCTGTACAAGGAGCCACAGATTAACTTCTGAAGAGCCGCATGTGGCTCCGGAGCCCCAGGTTGGCCACCCCTGGTCTAGGGGATAGAAACATCCCTGGGGTTGGCCAGAGACCTGCCCTGTGCAGCTGCCTCCCATGCTGTGTCCCTGGAGCGGCTGGCTGGGTCCATGGTGCGGGCAGCTCTACATGCCATCCCGCCAGGCTGCCCGCAGCCTGGCCTTCACCTTGAACTGCTGCACTTGGAGCACCACGCCGAACTTGCCCTCCAGCGCAGGCAGCGGCTGGCCCGGGAGGACCTCCAGGGTGAACCTCTGCAGGATCCAGGCCAGGAAGAGGAAGACCTCCATCTTAGCGAGGGCTTCGCCCAAGCACACCCGGCTCCCGGCTCCGAAGGGCAGGTAGCTGGGCGAGGGTGAGTAGATCCGATTGCCCTCCTCATCCAAGAAGCGACCTGCAGGGGGCGCAGCAGCCTCATTAAAGGGTGGGACAGCATCGTTGGTGAGATGTTTCCTTATGTGTGGGGTACCTGGGACTGTGGTTGGGGGACGGAGCTGTTCTACAGCAGGATCAAGCCAGCTCTCCCCCCTTCCTTCATGTTCAGCTACTGGCCAAAGGGCTTGTGTGGGGGAAGTAGGGGCTCCAGGCTGAAGCTGGCACAGGACCAGGAAGTGCTGGCTTTCCCTCACAGCCCCAGCCCGGAGGGAGAGGTGTAGGGTGTATCCTGGCCCAGTCACACGGTGCACTTGGTGCCTCTCATAAGGGCAGAGACCTGCCAAACTCATCTCACACGTCCCTCCAAAGGGCTGTGCCATGGTGCCAGCTTGTGGTGCCAAGGCCCGATTTGTAGCAGCAACCTGAAGGCGTGAGCACTGCATCCTAGACCCGGTCTCCTACACTCCCCATCCCACTTGGGTCTGTCCTGATTCCTTTGCTCCATTCGAAGGAGCGAGACAAGGCCTCTGCACTTGGAGCCTCTCTGATTTATCGCCAGCCCCTGTGTGCCCCCGATCCTGACCGCACTTGTCTCCTGGGAAGAAGCTCTAGCCTGGCACAGTCCAGTCTGCGTAAGGTTAATCCAAGGTGGGCCAAACTGGTGCTGCACGCAGGAGGCTCCAATGCAGCTGGTCACCTGTGGGCCCAGCACTGCCCAGAGGGAAGCGGGTCCCATTGCTCAGCAGCGCCCCCTTCTGGATGCTTGAGGAGCAGCGTCACTAGGCTCCACACAGCCCCACGCTGTCCTCCATCTGGGAGGATGGGGACTGGGGACTTGAGGGAGGGCAGCACCACCTAGCCCGGGGAGCCCCCTAAGCTAGAATGAGCCCCTGGCCGCAGCTCTCTCCGCCAGTGATCTGGGCCGCAGCCAGCTCCAAGCTTTGTTTGGCGGCAACAGAGAGGCAAAGTCTGGCACTTCCCTCTCAACCCAGCCTGGCTCAGCAATGACCCCGTCGGCCCGGGGGGCAGAGATGGGCAGGTGCGGATACTAAGCCCAAAGCTTCAGCCAGGAAGGGCAGAGAAAAGGACCTACCTGGGTTAAACTCCTCTGGCTTGTCCCATTCCTTCTCGTCGTGGTGAAGGGACCAGAGGTTGACGAGGACCTGGGCTCCCTTTCGGATGGTGTATTCCCCAATGCTGCAACGTGGTGGGAGAGAGAATAATTCAGTGTGTCGCTCTGCCATCGCCTCCTCCCCCTGTCAAAGGAGGGACAGGGCTGGGCCATGAGCTGGGATGTGCCCAGAGAAGTCTCACCTGGTGTCCGTAAGGGCCACATGTGGGAGCAGCAGAGGGGAGACAGGCCGGATGCGCAGGACCTCGCTGATAGTGGCCTCCAGGTAGGGTAGCTGCTGCCTGTCGCTGAGCTGGGGGTGTCTCTCGAAGCCGACCTTCTGATCCAGTTCCTCCCGGATCTTTCTCTGCACCTGGGGGCACAGCCCAGCCGGGCCAGCGTTAGCCGAGGGCGGAGATTGCTAAGGGCTACAGGTCTCCCTATGGCAAAGCATGGCACTTTGGTCCAGCTACTAAATGACCTGGGTAGGGTACGTAAACTACTGCCCCTAGTGGATTGAATGAGGACCCCTCACTGTGTGTCTTGGGCCCTGTAAGGCCAAAAGCTAATGGAGTTTCTCTGTCAGGACTGTCTGAATTCTGTCCCTAGCTTGGTGCACAGCAGAGCCCCAATCGATAGGTCCCAGCGGGGCCGGGCTTCGTCACAACATTGACCCAAAACCGCCTGTTTGGCCCCTCCAAGCAGGACAGATGTGAAAGATTGGTGAGCCAAACAACCGCTGTTAAATGCTTTCCTGGGTCTGAGCGGGATTTCCAGGGACCCCGGCGTCATTGAGGGGGACCCTAGCCCAAGCCAGGTAAGGGATAGCTATTCCAGAGGAGGTTATTAGTCTAGAACAAACAGGAAATGCCTGTGGACCAGGCCGCTGGGGACACGCTCATCCTGCCCTCCATGTTCAACAGCCAGCCCTGGGGCCACTCCAGGAATGGCCTGGAGGAGGGGGCACCCTAGAAAGGGACATCTGAGCGCTCTTCTCCAGCAGGCTCTGTGCTTGGGGGTGGGTGCAGGGCGGAAGGGCCACGTGGGCAGGGGGACACGCGCACCTCCGGGTAGTGGAGCAGGTAGAGCACAGCCCACTTGAGCACGGTGCTGGTGGTCTCGACGCCCGCCCCGAAGATGTCGGCCACGGTCATGAGGATATGGTCGTCTGTCAGCTCCAGCGGCAGGGCCAGCTGGCTGTTGTTGTTCTCCATGTTGAGCTGGACGCGCAGCAGGGCATCCATCAGGTCATTGACCGAGTCACTGCCCAGCGCTTTCTGCAAGGGGGGCAGGACAGCAGGGGTCAGAAGAGGCCGCAAGGGGAGCTAAGCAGCCGGGCCCCTCCTGGCCCCCCTCTATTCTTCAGCGTCAGTTCATATGCCAGGAAGATCCGATGGGCCTAGGGGATGGCTGTCCCCTCCCCAGCCAGAAGGACCCCCACCAGGAGTGGATGAGGAGGTGTGGGCCTGACACTCCAAGCCATGTGAAGGTGGCCATTCAAGATGGACAGGAGCAGCTTCTTTGCCCCCCACCTGTGGCTAAACCTCCCACCTCCCCAGCACTCCTTTCCCCCGCCCAACAGGGGCTGGGGACAAGGGCAACGTTCGGCCCTGCCTGGGAAATGACTGAGTAACAATACTAATCCTGGATAATAACACCTCGCTCTCACCAGTAGGTCTCACAGTGCTTTGCAAAGGAGGGGGGGCAGTACTATTAGCCCCATTTTACAGATGGGAAATCTGAGGCACAGGGAGGGGACATGACCTGCCCACAGTCACTCAGCAGGCCAGCGGCAGAACCCAGCTCTCCTATTCACTAGGCCTGTCAATGTGGCTGGAAAGTATCATTAGCCTCATGTTACAGGTGGGAAACTGAGGCATGGGGCGGGTCCGTGACTTGGTGCAGGCTGCACACTGGGTCAGCAGCAGAGCTGGGAATTGGACCTAGATCTGCGCTGCTGCAGGACGTTTCTATTCTACCCACTCCAGAGTGGGGTGTGGTGACAGAGCTGAGCGTGGGGAGCCCAGGACTGGGGTAGCAGCAGGGTACTGGAGTTCAGGATGGGGGTGCGCTAGCAGGGCTGGGGCACGCAATCCCATGCTGTAACCCCTTCCCCACTGTACACCAAGCACTGAGGGTGTGGGAAAAGTTTCTTTTCCTTAGAGTAAGGTGAGGGTTGTAATGGGTGGGGAAGCGCTTGTAAACCCCTCCCTTCATACAGCCCCACCTGTCACAGCAGGTGCTGTGTACTCCCATCCCCTGGGTCATGCTGGTCAGCTGGTCAGCTGGGGATCCTGCTGCCTGGGGACAGATCAGCAATGGGGGGTGCAGATCCCTCACTGGTCTCTGCTGCTTCCCCACTGGGGCTGGCAGGGCCTCAATGATTTGGAAACGTGGGGTGCAGATTGTAGCAATACATCCCCCTGCCCGGCAGCTGGGTCCCAGGTCTGAGCCCCTCCCCAGGCCTGGCCCCATGTCTGTGCAGCCTGTGAGCGGCCACACTGAGCTACCTACCTTGTGTTCCTTGAACTTCTTCTGCAGCAGCTGGTCTCTGACCTCGATGCAACTCCTCAGCAATGCCAGGTCCTTGTTGGGAAAAACCTGCAGGAGGAAAGACTGGCGGTGACACCCATTCACTCCACTTCATCTGTGGCAGGTGTGTATCCCAATCCAGAGCAAGTCCCCCCTGGTTCCCAAATTAGCCCTGTTCCTCCAGAGCCCTGGGTCTCCCAGCAGGTCCAGCTAGAGGGGCGCAGGTGGCCCACCGGGGTCCATAGGACCCTTGGTGTCAGGTGCCTTGTTTGGGCAGCAAAACGCTGTGGTCCAGAGTCACCCACTTCTTCTTCTTTTGAATGGCTAGGGTAGGTAGCAACAACTACAAATGTCTAGCGATGTTTGAGAGCCAGCACATTGCTGCAGCAGTGAGCTGGGGAATGTCCTTCAGGGAGCAAGACGACAACCTTTGCCTGGTGCTTTTGTTAAGCGCTGGTGTTTTGTGTGCTCTGTGTTTTGTGCAAATCCACCAACGTACCAAGGTCATCAACTGGCCACTGGACGTCGTTTTACCAACCTCCCAGTGAACGTAGCGACAATTCTATAGTCACCCACTGACTTCAGTGAATTCATGCCTGGTGCAGCTCCAGCCACCCTGGTGCTGAGCAGAGAGAGGTTCTATGGGCTACTAGGAGAGTCCCAGCCAGCCCACTTTGGCCAGTGAAGAGCGAGGAGGGGCAAACTAGAGGTGACTAAGAGCGACTGACCATCTCCCCTCTTCAACCACCCCCTCCAACTCTCACCTGCAGCCAGGGGAAGATGTCCACCAGGCTCTTTTGGCCCACCGTGTTCACGATGCCTTCATTATACTGCAGCATGGCCTCAAACTCGGGGTCCCCTCGCCTGTAGCAGGAGTTGAAGCACAGCGAGCACACCACATTGGTAACAGCTCGGTTGAGCTCCGGGGCCATGTCCAGGAGGGCGTCCTGAAAACTGCTGAGAGACTCGCACAAGGAGGCAGCTTCCCGACAGACTAGAAGGAAGGGGAGAGATGGTGGTGATCTGGTGAGCACTGGGGCCTAGCAAGTGGGGAGAGTGCATTGAGCCTGGGGTGTGTCAGCACAACTGGGGTGAGGGTAGCTCAAACTGGACAAAGGGGGGGCATGTCGTGCAAAGGGCTAGAATAGCAGGGGGGCTGTGGGTCAGGATCGAGGGGTACTGGCAGCGCTGTGGGGGGATCCCATGACTGGAACAGCAGGGGGGCTGTGCGGGAGGCAAGGAAGATGAGACTGGAAAAGCAAGATGTGTCCCAGCTCATAAGTCGGGCCCAGGAAAACTCGTGGATGATTTTTAAAAATTTCCCGGCAGCATCACGGGTAAAGTATCGATTTTCCTGGAATAAGCGCAGCCACCAAGTCCTCCCCAGACTGATGTGATTTCCCTGCAGGAGGGAGGCAGTACCAGGGATCCATGTGGGCTGATTTCATGCTCGCTGTGGCTCATAGCTTGTTTTCCAAGCAGCGGTGCCACTAGCTATGTGCCTCGCCTACAACCAGCTGCTGACCCCCTCCGAACTGCTGCTCTGCTGTGACACTGCCGTACTACGAGCCCCACTGAGCACAAGACCAGCACACATGGATGGCCACTTCCACCACCCTGCTGTTGGAAAAGTCACAGTACGGGGCTAATGCTGCAATTTCCACGCAGGGAGTGAAATCTTGCTTTTCGCAGGGCCCTAGTCGTGATTAAGGCATGTCAGCAGAGCTGTGATATGCAGAGCCCAGGGCTGGGATAGCACGGGGCCTGCAAGGCGAGATTGTGACTTGCCCAAGGTATCTGTGGCGGAGCAGGGAATATAACCCACTTCTCCTGGCTGCCAGCACTTCACCCTACCTGCTAGCCCATCCTTCCCCTCTGCTGCGGTTGGCCGGCCTCCCTTGATGCAGAGGCAGGGAAGTGACACTTACTGATTTTCTCCAGGGCCAGCGTCCCTTTTCCAAACATGGAGAGTGACGCGTGGACCTGCTTGCGCAGGAATTTCCAGTGTGGGCTGTAGGTGGCGAAGGCGATGTCTTTGCCGTTCCTGGTCAGAATGTCCGTGGTCACCTGAGGGCAAAGAGAGGGACATAGCAATCTCCTCTGCTGGCAGGACTGTGAGACGGGGCGGGGGGGGAGCCTGGCCTGGGAGCCAGCAATGTCACCTTGCCTCTTCTGTGCCCTGCTTTAGCCCATTCTGCTTGCCTGCGGGCCCGGCCACCCTGAGCATTGGAGCTGACCTGAAGCAGCTGTGCAGTGCCCAGCTCCTCCCGGGCCCAAATGGCTGAGCCAAGGTCTAGTGCTCTGCATGGCCAGGGCGGACACATGGGGCTGCCTCCAAGTCCAGGGCGCTGCGGGGTGAACAATGGGGACAGTGCCTGTAACCTGCATGGCACACAGGAGCACCTTGTCTTGGGCACTGGAGGCCCCCTCTGGATATTTAAGGAACAGCAAGGCTGGGATTCGACAGGGGAGGAAATGGGCCAGCCTGGCCTCTGGCCCGCAGGTCTCTGGGGTTTGGTGCCTGAGCTTTGTCCTGTCTGCAGCTGGAGTTACAAGGCTGATGGAGTGGCAGCGTGGCGTGGGAGCATGTCTTCCTGCCCTGCACACTTGGCTGCAGTTCCAGTCTGATTGGTTAGGGTTGGGGGAGCAGTCTTTCACCTCCACAGAGCCCTCCTCCTCCCACCCCACACTTTCTGGCCCTATACAGGTGCAACGCCACTGGGGCTGGCAGAGTTGCACCTTTTGCACACCTCTTGGACCAATGGTAAGTTTGGCCCTTTGGGGCTGTGTAAAGCCCTACACAGAGTCAGTGAAACCATCCCTAGAGCACATTTCATCCCAGAGCATCTACGAGCGCTTTGCATGTTATGCAGGCACCAGAGCAACTTAACCCAGCACTGAAATGGAGCCACCTCTGGGATGGAACGCAGCCCCACTTTAACAGTGCATGCCAGTACACCCAACAGTTTGGGACGAGAAGTGGCGTGCCCTCCCCCATTGAAACCAGAAAGGGAATGTGGTCAGGGCAGGAGGTTCCTCAGGGACACATACATGTCCCTGGACCTACAGCCTGGGTCAGCAGGGTCACTCTAATGTTGTGGGGATAAATAAAGCAAAGGAGGGGAAAAGCTGAGTGGCCTTCAGGAGCCAGCTGTGAGTAGAGATGCTGCCACGGTGGGGTCATTACTGTCACATACTGAAGTAACCCTACTGTGACCCAAGAGACCCTCTCAGTGCCAGCTGACAAGGGGTTACAGGCATAGCCGGATTCTGGGCTGTATATTCTGGTTCACCAAAGAATGTTTGGTGAGGTCTAAAGGGAAAGCTGGGGTCACACTGGTCATCAGAGGCTTTGTGACACGTATGTACAGAGACTACGTGAGGCGTTATGCACAGAGACTGGAAATACGTTTTAATGTCTGTACCAAGACAGAGTTGGCCAGACAGGTTTTCTGTCCGAGAAAGGATGTTTGTTCCCCTGTTTCTCTGTCGGCGTGTAAATAAAGCATAGGAAGCTAACACAAGGGGTGCAGATCCGCATTCCAAGTCAACAGAGAGACACAAACACAACAGGGAAGAGCACACCGAAAAAACAAGCGACGGCCGGGGTGAGGGGTGATACTGCTTCTGAGGACAGATAATGAACTTTGGGGATGCACGGAGAAGATGAAGAGGACACCCCCTTCTCCTGCACCTAGGAAATAAACAGGCAGTGCATTTATACCCATGAAAACTGGATCAGAACCAGCCTCGGTCAAAATTTGGGGTGAGAGAAACTGCTGTAGGCAGGAGGTGAACCTGTGAGTTAGTCTCTGGAAAGCATGGTATCATTTTGTTTTACGTGTACCTCTTTGTTTCCAGGCTCCTTACTCACCAGCTCCTGAAGCTCTAAACTCTGCTAACAAACTTAGCTGTGTTTTCACTATAAATGTAGTTCTGGGCTGTGGTGTTAAATCAAGCGCTGGTTTGGGGCTGAATCTGACCATCTGGTGCATATACTGTGCCTTTGGGGACAGCAAGCCTGGGATTTCTGAGTGTAGCCAGTGTCAGGGGCTGGCTAGTCCAGGGCAACACTTCAAAGGGATGTGGGGAGTGGGGTGCACCTATTGTTGCCCTGCAAGTCAAAGTAAGACCTAGCCCGGAGGAGAGCGCTTGGCTGGCTAACAGGCTGGTGGTGTTAGGAGCTGGCCTCCAGCTAAACACATGCAGGATTCCTGTATGCTGGAGGTTGGGGGGTAACCAGGTGACTCACGAGCCTTGGTACCCCGAGAACCAGCCACCTTTGTCATGAGGGTGCCACCCATATGAATAAAGAGGCTTTAGTTCCTGCACAGCAGCTCAAGGGTTAACAGGAACATGGTTCCCCCCCTGTGTGGGACCTCAAGCTGGGGGCTATGAACAGGTTGGGGAGTCAGGGGGTGGATGGGTCTCACAATCACCCCTCCCCTTCTTTCTGGCTAGATGGGAAGGAGGGGAAATGTGGGGGTCACCATAGTGGAAAGGGTCTGACCCACTGCCCTAGTGTGTTTAGCACCTGTCATTCAATGACCTCAAAGCACCGCAAGGTGGGCTATTATCCCCCTGCTTTTAGAGATGGGGAAACTGAGGCGCACAGCAGGGAAGTGCCTTGCCCAAGGACCCCAAGCTGGCTGGGACTAGAACCCAGGTCTCCCACCCCTGTGCTCTACTCTCTAGTCTTTGCTTCCTTTCTCTCCCAGGCAGCTAGAGGGACAGGGCCATGTGGGTTACTTACTGTGTGGGGCCGCCCGGCGAAGGTCTTTCCCTTCTTCAGCAGCACCTCCTTGGCATGCAGGTAGTGGTTCACCACCACCATGTACTGGGAGCCCATCTGCAGGGAGTAGAGGCTGCCATATTTCTTCTGCAGGCTGTGTAAGAGGAGATGGAACTGGCAGTTACCGGTCAGGTGCAGCAGGCTCCCGATGATGGGCAGGGAAGGCAGGCTCCTGGGGTACTTGGGCCTGGGCTCTGCTTTCCCCTTTGCAAGTCTCCAGGAGGAGAGGAGCACCAGCAACAGGAGCAGCACTCCCAGGAGTGGGACCATTGTCCTTCGCTGGGGCTGTCGGCTCTCCCTGGAGCAAGTGAGGCGCGGTCCCTTATAAGGGCTTTCGCTAACATTGCCTTGGCTTGGGGTTGCCTGTTGCCTTGCGGAGGGCTGTGTTATCAACAGCTTGGAAGATAACCACTCACTTGGGCTGGAACGCAGCCAGCCTCCCGGCTGCCAGCACAGCGAGAGCAGAATCCGTCTTTAGTAAGTTTGGCTAATTGAGCTGGTCTTTGCAAGCTCCTAAAAATCCCAGCAAACCCCAGCAATATCAACATGGGTTGTGGGTTTGGCAGGCAGGGAGGATCAGCAGTGCCTCATAGGGTCAGAGCTAACCTAGGAAGAGTTACCTTTGCCAGGATGCATGGCAAGACTTTCTTATTGTTATGTGCATTACGGTAGCAGCTAGAGGCCCCAAGTGAGATCGTGGCCCCATTGGAGCACGTGCTGTACAGCTGCATCGTGAGAGCCAATCCTGGCCCCTAACCATTTACAATCCAGTTAGACAAAGGAAGATTTTGACCCCATTGTACAGATGGGGACCATTCAAGGAGTAAGAGACTGGTCAAAGGTGGGACTTGAACCCAGGACTTCAGAGTCCTAATTCAGTGCTTTAATAATCATGAGCCCTTCCTTAGTGCAGATAAACTCCATGGGGACCAGCCTGCTTGTGCGGGGATCTGGGCAGCTCTCATGAGCTAAGCAGCTGGAAGAGCTGCGAAGTGCTGCAGGAAGTGGTGTTGGAAATCCAGTAGAGGGGTGGTCTTCCCCCTGAATCAGTAGGGAGCCAACACCACTGGATCTCCCTCCTTAAAACCCACTTCTTAGAGCCATCCTCCCCTGTGGAATTCTTGCCTGATTTACTGCATACTCTGGGAGGAAGGAGCTAGAGAGGACGCCAAATATCAGAGCTCCGAGAAGGGACCATGGCTGTGTTTTTATATTGCCAAAGTATCCGCATAGGAGCTATAGGGAACAGCCAAGATAACTAAATAGCACAGAAGGACAGTTTTTATGGCTAGCCACAACAGGCACATTAACAGCATCCATTCCCCAAGTGTTCATCCTGCTGACCTGGATAACAGAGGCCATGGGACTTCCCTGAATTCGTTCCTGTTTGAACTAGAGCAGGTCTTCTAGAAAAACAGCCAACTGTGATTTTTAACATTTGCTAGTGATGGAGAATCCACCCTAACCCTGGGTAAGTTGTTCCAGTGTTTAATTATCCTCCCTGTTAAAAATATGCACCTTTAATGCTAGTCTAAGGCTGTCCATTTTCAACTTCTAGCCATTAGCTCTTGTTATGGTTTTGTCTGCTAGACTGAAGCAGCCTCTAATATCAAATTTCTGTTCCCCACATAGGTATTTACAGACGGTGATGGTCACCCCTTAACAGTCTCTTTCATCAGCTAAACCGATTGAGCTCCTGGAGTTTGTTACTATTAGGCATGGCTTCCAATCAATTGATCATTCTCGTGGCTCTTCTGTGAACCTTCTACGCTCCCACAGGGTTGCATAGGTGTAAGTGGGAGACAGGGTGATGCATGCGGGGAGTGGGGGTGGGAGGGGAAGAACTCAGTTATACTCTGAGATCGCAGACTGAGATGGAAAACCCAACTGGAAGCATAGCTAAGCTGAGAGTCACTGAGGGATATTAGACTGACACAGGTGTCTCACCTGAACCCACCCGTGCAGTTTTCCAGTGAGTGGGAAGGAAAAGCAAGTGCCTCTGGGGTGCTTTGAAATACCAAGGCTCTACCATTACATAGTTCCACTGTATAGAAAGAAAGGCAGTTATTTTTCGCTCAAACAGGAAACAACTCATAAGGGAACTGGCTTCTTTTGGAATGGCCTTAAAGGACTCTTCCTGCTCTGATGCATGGCCTTTCCAGGTCCGTGGGAAGTTCCACAATGGCAGATGTACTAGATGACGTTAAAAAAGTCCTTGTGCCATATAACGGCTACTCCTGTGTTGGCAGCACATTGGGTGAACACAACTCATTGGGTGAACGCGGCGGTGCCCTAGCCAGGGGTTGACCCAATGCGGGGGGGACAGGTCTCCAGCCAGAAGAAGAGCCGAGGCAGAGGACGGAGCGGGGCAGGATCCCGCGTGGAGGGGGAAGTGGGATTCCTCTCGAAAGGTAGCCTGGAAAAGGTGGGCCTAGCAGCCCTGAATCTTTAGCAATGAATGTGGATTCCTTTTGCACCGATTCCCCATGGGTTAGACAACGTGAGGCAGATTACAGAATGGGAGAACCACTCTGGTGAAAAAGCACCTCTAGCTCAGGGGCTCCCCCGCTGCCCAAAGGAAGCCCTGAGGGCCAGGTGCAGCTCTCAGGTACATGGGTACAGATGTGGAGAGCCTCTGCCGAACAAAATGGCATTGCAAGGGATTTACCTCAGAGCAGAATTTGGACCCCAAGTCTGAGACATAAGGCAACTTTATTGGCTGCCTCATGCACATTCCCTTCTCTGAGTGCACCAAGAGCAACAGAGGGCCTGGTTAGCTGGTGCCGCGACCACCTGCAGGAATTCTGAGTGCTCAGCAAACGTCCCACGGCACAGGGGGAGGGGCTGAATTAACCCGAGAAGTTTGCCTCCAAAACTTTGTACCCATTCCTCAACTGACCCTCTGTGACAGAACAGCCGCTGGCTGTGTGTTCTCTGGGAAGAGGCGGGCTGGGCCACGGTGTAGTGCTGTGGTTAAGTACAGCTTCACCTCTGCCTTTTTACAGCTTGAGAGCTGTGTGATAAAGCAGCGCTTTGTTTTCTGGCTCAGTCTTGGGGTATTGTGTACATGTACTGTGAGTGCAACTTCTCCCTCTGCTCGAGAGAAATGAGCCCGGCCTGACGTGCATGAAGACGACACCGCTCTGCTGCCACCCAGGGCTACAATACACTGGGGCTCAAAGGGGTCTTCCGGAGGGCAGTTTCCTACCTACTGGGTTTAATGGCCGGATCCAGCTGTCACCATGAAAGGGAACTGCTCTAAGATTGGAGAGTGCGGAACATACGTCAGCAGGGGTATTGTGCAGTCTAATTAACTTGTGGAGCAGTCTGAGATGGTGGGATGGAAAGTTCTGTAGAAGGGCAACGTATTTTTACGAATATTATTGCTACTGTGTTAATGGGCAGGACAAGGGGCAATGGGTTCAAACTACAGCATGGTAGATTAAATCTCAGGAAAAACTTCCTAACTGTAAGAACAGTAGGACAATGGCACAGACGCCTAGGGAGGTTGTGGAAGCTCTGTCACTGGAGGTTTTCAAAAGGAGGCTGGAGCCATCTGTCTTGGATGGTTTAGCCACAACAAATCTGACATCTTGGCAGGCGGTTAGACTAGATGACCCTTGTGGTCCCTTCTAACCCTTTGGCTCTATGAATGACTAGCTGCCCCTTTACGATGAGCATCTTGCTGAGGCTACTTGGGTTTACATCTGGTTTAAGTCTGGTCAGGTTCCTTTTTGCCATGGATCCAAGACTCCATAACATCCTTCCAGCTACCGTTGGGAAGGCTGATGCTGTCTCAGCTTCCTAGCATCCCCCCTTTTCCATTCTGGTGGCCTCAACAGCTGTCCTCGGTGGCTGGGTTCCCTTGAACACCTCAAGGGAATGGCCGGGACAGTACTCGGAGCGTACACTTAAATGGCACGGACAAGACGGTATGTTCCAGAGTGAAGATAAACCACGGGTGCTGCAATTAATGGCTTGTCGTGTTGGCCGAGCTCCGAGTTCTCTCTCTGATGCTACCTGATTTCCACTGTACCCTTGGGGACAGATTCAGCAGAGTGGCCTCGAAGAGGTGCACAAAGTCAATTACTTTTCCAAGGGTTTGTAAAGCTACTACTTGGGGGAAGGAGATGGGGGCAGTGAGAGGGGAAGTAATGCAAATGACAATACAGGGGAGGGGACGTAAGCCTGCATTGTGCCTCAGTTTCCCCCAAATAAAAAGGATAAGACTTACCCATGAGAATGAGTGAGGGGAGCTCTGAGGCACATGATCATCTGCTCTAATCTCCTTTGAGACTCTCAAGAGCTATAGCCGTGCAAAATGTTATATAAGCAGCAGTACATTGGTAGTATGTTAGCAGTCATCCTGCCTTTAAAGCAGCTGGTAAGCAGTTTATTTACAAGAAAAAAGATGACATGTTTCCCTGGGCCAAGACCAGCAATGTCCTTCCCAAGCCTGTGTAAGAAGGAAAGCGATCTCAAGAAGTGAAAGCTTGGGAAGAGGGTTATAATACCAAAGGAGTGTTGGCCAGTGGGCAGTGCAGGGGTCTGGGAGCTAGAACTCATGGGTCCCATGCCCAACTTTGCCACTGACTTGCTATGAGAATTGGGGCAAGTCACTTAGCCCTTCTGTGTCTGTTTACACATCTGCAAAATGGAGTTAATTATAGAATATCAGGGTTGGAAGGGACCTCAGGAGGTCAACTAGTTCAACCCCCTGCTCCAAGCAGGACCAATCCCCAATTTTTGCACCAGATCCCTAAATGGCCCCCTCAAAGATTGAGCTCACAACCCTGGGTTTAGCAGGCCAATGCTCAAATCACTGAGCTATCCCTCCCCCCATTATACTCCCCTGCCTCTTGAGGGACGACTGATTCCCTAGTGTCTGTAAATCACTTTGAGATCCTCTGATGAAAAGTAAGTAAGATGCATTGTTATAGTTCTGAAGTGAAGTGGACACTTTGAATTTTTCCTGTGCACACTGAGGCCTGGTCTATGCTTAGAGCTTAGGTCAGCTTAGCCATGGCTCTCAGGGGTGTGAAAAATCCATGCCGCTGACCGCTGTAGCAAAGCTGAGCTTGTAGATGCAGCTAGGTTGATGAAAGGATGCTTCCTCCGACCTCGATACCATTGCTGGGAGAGGTGGTTTTCCTACAGTGATAGAAAAGACCCTCCCATCAGTACAGACAGTGTCTACACTACAGGTTATGCTGACATACCTATGTCTCGTAGCTACGCTGCTCTAGCCCCTGTAGCGTAGACAAGCCTTAGTAATCAACGAGAAGCGCAGTAACCAACAGCCGGGCACATACAGGTCATTGGCTCCCAAGGCAGTTTTGCTATTCTAGGTTGCTCACAAGTGCTGAATTGGATGGCTCTGCTGCACTGTACATGCTGGTTTATTAGTGCAAGCTGGCCCAGGAGCACTGCACACACTTGCTTGTTAGCAAAGGGTAGATGAGGAGGGCTGGGCTGAGGCCAAAAGGTTGTTATTTTAGTGTTGCTCATCTTGGCAAGTGCTGGGCTGCTGTCCCGGGTGCCTTTATTTTAAAGACAGCAGAGGTGTCTGATTGCAAATCATTCAACTAGGGAGAATTAGCTACATGGCTGTAAAGAAAATTTGCCAAGGTAGGAATTTGAGTGTTATCCGTACCCTGTTCCCATCCCCACAGACAAGAGCCCTGCAGCTGGGGACCACAAAACTAAGCGTCTGGCAGACACTGTGCATGCTTGACCCAGCCTCTGAGCTTGGCTCAGCACTGCCAGCTGGTTGGGATCAACAGGAAGGGCACAACCACCGGGCATACCTCTCAAGAGCCCCCTGCTGTGCAGGACATCCCACAGCTGGCCCCGATTTTTGAAGTTGCCCCATGGTCCCACATGGCCATTGGAAAGTCCCGGGGTCATACGGGATGGGGGAGTCAGGTCAGTGTTCCCACCGGCAGATGCTGCCTGTTTCTGGGGCAGGGCCCCACTGGGGGTGGGAAGTTCCCCTATGTTGTTGCCTGCCCTGGTTTGGGAACACTGGGCAGGGCAGCTGTCTGTTGGGGGGTTGAGGCTCCTTGCCTGTGGCTCGGCACACGTATGTCACTGTGGAGAGCTCACTATTGAACCTGTTGCTGCAGAACACTGCCCCCCCCCCCCCGCCTCAATTTCCCCACCACACTGACAACGTGCTGCCAAAAATCATGTGGAGGGGTTGGGGCTGAGAAACAGCTTGTTTGAAAGGGCCAGGGTGTGATCAGGGATTGCACATCCCTATACAACTGAGTCATCAGGAGCAGCTGCCCCAGAAACCTGGATCACTGCAAGGGAGTGGGGTGGTGGGGAGAGAGGAAAGGGGAGCGACATTGTCTCCTTTCCCATACGGGACCTGGGAGGGATCCGGCTGAAATCAGTGTGCCCGGGCTGCCATAGCAAGGATTCTGCAAGGAAACTCTGCTTTAATAGTGCAGGGAGTTGGCAAACCCCCTCCAAACAAAACACGTGGCCTAGGACCTCGCCCAGGGCGGGGTGCCATGGGACACCACAAGGGGTCACTAACCAGGGCCATGCCCCTCATTGCAAGGCTCGCTGCCCCTGCTGCAGAGGCCTGTGCCACCAGGCAGGACCTCTGGGGGCTGGTGCCACCGACCCCTAGCAGGGCAGCCCCATCCCCACGGCGAGGCAGGAAGCGCCCACACCCTGCTTCGCCTTCCCCTCTAGTCTGTCCTCCGGCGCTCGCCGTCGCCCGGCCTTGAGGGGGCGGGGCGCAGGCTGTGGCAGCCCCAAGATGGCGGCGGCTCCGGCAGGGGGCGCGTCCGATGCCCAGGCGCGGTTCGGCCGCTCGGTGAAGGGGCTGCTGATCGACAGGGTGACCGGCTGCGGCACCGACGTGATCGCCCTCACCAAGCAGGTGCTGAAAGGCTCGCGGAGCTCCGAGGTGAGGGCCCGCCGCCGGGACTACAACACCCAGCATGCAGCGCGCCAGCCGCGGGGTGTGCTGGGAAGTGTAGTCCGGCTGGGGAAGCCGGGGCTCGTGGTCTATGGGTCCGGCTGGAGCGGGGTCAAAATGTCACGTCGGTGCCTTGTGCTGCGGGACACGGCCAGCGGGGCTTGGGCGGAGCAGTGCATGCTGGGAACTGCCCCCTGCCCAGGGGGCTCCCCAGCCTCTTCCCCCCCTGGCCTGAGAAGGGGGCCGAGGTCTGGCTGGAGCGACCTGCGCCTCCCCTCCCTGGTCTCTTTCCCCCTCTCCGCTCCGAGCACCCCTGGCATCCCTGCGGCGGATTGGGACCCCGCAGGTGTCCCCTTGCGAGCTGCGCCCAGGTGGGCCCCATCAGTGGGGCCCTCCTGAGCCTGGTGGGGCTGCCCCAGCTCCCCGTCCCAATCGGAGGGCTCGAGTGTGACTCAGCTCTCCCGGCAGAACATCCCTGGGGGCTCTGGATTAATACAGCTCGTGTGTGTTGGACACAGGCCCTGACCTGGAGCCTTCCGCCCGGGAGCAGTCACTCTGCCCCCTCCTTGGTCAGGGCATAATCTGCCGTGTGGGACACGGCACGGGGATGAATGAGAACCTGATGTGGGTGTGGAGCGCTGACTCAGAACGCCCACGTGCAGCCTTAACCTCAGGAAACCCATCCCGTGAGCATGCTGGCCAGCATTTGGTGTCTTCGCTGCATTGGAGACCTGGAGCCTGGCCTTCCTCAAATCCCAAGAGTTAGGGAGTGGAAAATACTTCCGGACCCAGAGATGGCAGATCCCCAAGTCCAGCATACCCCCTATCTGGACAGATGGGTTTTTACTGCCGAACCATTCTTGAGCGCACTGGCTGCTGCGTTTGCCTACACCATCGCTGTCACTGCTGACACCATATCTCACTGTAAAACGCATTGTTACCTCTTTCGTGAAAGATGCTGCAGGAAACCCCATTCTCTGCTGGTCTGTTTCATCCAAGGCATGATCGTTGCAGAGTTAATCCCAGTGAAGTGAATTCCCAATTCAATCAGTTCTGTGTGCTGATCTGTTGAGTGGCAGCCACAAGAAATCCCCGGTGGCCCGGGACTTCTGCCTGCAGTTTGCGTGTCTGTTTTTCAGCTCCTGGGTCATGCGGCTAGAAACATGGTGATGCAAGAAGATGCCATCCTGCACTCGGAAGATGTAAGGAACGTTTATCTGCTGAAGTAATGGCATTTCTGATTAATAGGAAGCGCTGGATTTTGGCACAGAGCGTGGGGCTGCAAGGCAGTGCAGAGTACGGAAGGGGAATCTTGTGGCTGAAGTACAGAGCTAGGAGTCATAAGAATGGCCATACTGGGTCAGACCAATGGTCCATCTAGCCCAGTATCCTGTCTTCCGACAGTGGCCAATGCCGGGTGCCCCAGAGGGAATGAACAGAAGAGGTAATCAAGTGATTCATCCTCTGTTGCCCATTTCCAACTTCTGGCAAACAGAGGCTGGGAACACTTCAGAGCATGGTTTTGGAGATCTGGGTTCTGTTTCTGGCTCTGCTGTCAATTTTCTGCATGAACTTGGGCATGTCTTTATGGCCTAATTTCAGGAGGTGCTGAGCACGCACAGCTCCCATTGAAGTCAGTGAAAATCAGGCACTTAATCTCTCCAGGCCTCAGTTTCCTTGTCTGTAAAATGGTGATAATGTCCCCTGACCTCTCAGAGGTGGTGTTAAGCTCAGTTCACTGGGACTTGCAAAGCACTCTGAGATCGTGGCATGGACGGTGCTATAGAAGTGCAGATTATTACTCTTTTGTTGTAGTGTAGTTCTTTCTAATAGAGCTCACTATAGGCCAGTCTTGCACTGGTGCAGTGGGATGGGCTTGCTACATCTAGGAATTCTTCACCGAACTTGCCAGCTATGATTTCTTGAACTGCAGAGGTAAAACTGTGGGATTCCCCTGAAGCTCACAACACCAGAATCCTTCCCAATAGACACAGTAGCTTGGACCTCAAGAGCGGTAATAGTAGTTGTGCTGCACCACGTCTGTGCTGAATTATCCCATTACTGAAGGGCTTCAGAGTCTTTATTATTGTTGCACCCTTTCTAGCTTACCCTCTGCAGACCTATATTTCACCTCCTGTAGGCCCCTGGCTTCTTACACTTCATGACACTGAGGGATGAGTGAAGTCCTGAAGTGAAATTTGCTAGATCAGGTAGAAATGACCCCGTTGCTGTTTTCTGGACTTGTTTACTCTCTCACATCTCTGTGGGAGAATATTTGCTTTCAGGGGAGGCAGCTCCACACAGTAGTATTCCAGGATCGGTGAGCTTGTCCTTGCAAGGTCAAAATGACCAGGCAAGAAACAGTGGCCTGAAGCTAATGCAGGAGATGTTTAGTTTTGAACAACACAAGCCTCTGGGCAGTGGATTAGGCTCACAAGGGAGCTGGTCAAGGCAGTAGCACGGCAGAGATTTGAGAGCAGGCTGGATACAGCGTTAGTGGGAATGATGTAGTGTTCAACAGGGCTGAACGCAAGAGGTCAGGCCCATGAGCCCAATCCAAGTGCAAGGCGCATTTATTTGACCTTGCCTCCTCTAACAGAAACACATAGCAACGTGTGTGTGTATTTTTTAAAATCCTACCAAAATACGACCCTTCCCTGCATCCTGGGGAGAGAATGAGAGAACAAACCACACACGATAGATGTCAGTCCCATCACTTAATGCACTAATGGAAAGTGCTCAGGTGCTGCCAAGATGAGCGCAGCAAAAGGGCCTGAAAAGAGCAGAGGAGAAATGGTCTTTTCGGGGTTATTTGTGATAGTCGTTCAAGAGCTCCCCTGAGGTAGTTGGGTTTCCGGGTGAGGGAGGTGAACTTTTCCTGTGCAGCCTATAAACTCCATTGGGTTGCGATGAGGGGCGGGGAGGGGAGGAAAAGCTGCTGCAGGAATATGCAGAGTTGTCATCATTCTAGAACAGCTCACACTAATTCTGCCGAGATGCTCAGGACAGAGAAGGTCCGTAATTCCTCATTTTGTGCTTTGCAGAGTCTAAGGAAGATGGCTATCATAACCACTCATCTCCAGTACCAGTAAGTAGGGAGCACTGGATACTCTGGGTTTTGGGGGACTGATCTCCTGGAAACCCCTTTCATTCCCCTTAAAGGCCCCACATTTTGGTGGCTTTGCATGGAGCCTGGTCTGAGCGCTGGCCAAAATGGGGCATTCCAGCATGAGGGAGGGCTCCTGTCCTCCTCTCTGCTGGGACTGAGCAGGCCACGGTTTGGAACCCTCTATCACTAGCTCACCATGCCGGCCTACAGTTTGTTAAAGGGACATTGTTCAGATAAAAAACATTGCAACGTCCCTGTCAGTGTTAAGTGTTGGTGCTAAACTGCATGAGCCATGGTCACTTGAATGAGTCACATGGGATAGAAGCATACAACTGCCAGCAAAAAATCTCCATATTCAACATGATGCTTTCCAGCTCTAGGCTACCAGTATGAATTCTGTCCAGGACGCTAGTCACCTGTAGTCATCACCATGTGTTGGCTGTTCGGTGTGTGTGAGACATGAGTTGATGAGTCTCCATCAAGTTCCTAGTGGGTGAGGGCGTCCGCACCCCTGCACGCATACACACACGCACCCCCATTAGCAATCAGCTGAGGACTGAATAGGTCATGGAGACAGGACTCCCCTCTCACCTGAAGAGGTTGTCTTCCAGGTCAGGGTTGAGACATGGTGCCAGGGCAGTGTGGGGGCAGCTTGCCCTGCTGCTGCCCCTGCTGGGCCTGTTCTAAAGACAAATTGATGGTTTCAGTTTTCGGAGCAGTCAGTCAAGCCCCTTTTACCAGCACTTAATTAGCCCTGTTGCTATTTTTCCAACAATACCTTTTCTCTTCTTTCCTCGTCTAGACAAGAAGCTATTCAGAAGAAGTGAGTATAGCCTGTTTTATTAGCCGATTTATTAAGCTTACACCTCTCTTGCTAACCCTCAGCAGGTAGTCCATGTTGATTCCCTCTCATAGTTTGCATGATGCGTGGCTGGGTTTTCTGTTTTCAGCAAGTAAATCTGCAATGACATGAAGGCAGCATGTCCTAGCAATGGCGTGATGTTTTCTTTTCTCCAGAGGAAGTTGAATGTGGCCCCAAGGTACAAAGAAGGGAACAATCAGCTCATAAACTTAGCGGGGTCACACTAGGTCATTGCTTGGATAAGGAACGTCCAAGGAAAACTCAGGGTGCTGCATGAAGTCATGCTGATGACTCAGTAGGGGGCGATCTTTCCTCTCTCAGCGGAGATTTGGATGAGATACAACACCAAGGCACTGATTGCTCATGATCACTTGCGCTTTTTGCAGGCGTCGGGTGTTCATCCTAGTATCCTGGCCAAGTTCCTATCTCAAGCTGCCATCACCATGGTATCTTAGCAGCAGTGTAAGGGGAGAAAGGGGGAAAAATGCGAGTAACATTTTGAAATTTGAAATGGAAATGTACTTTTTGTTTTGAATTTTTTCATTGCAAAAATGAAAAAAAAAACCCTGAAATTCTGAATGAAACAAAATTTTTCTTTTAAAATTTGTTATGAAGAAATTTAAATTGCCACCAACCCTACTCATTCTCTCCGTAACTAGTAATTTCATTTGTGAAGTCCTTTGTGATCCTTCCAGATGAAATGCACTAGGCATCGTAAGCCAGATCCTGGTTGCTCTTTATTCCACGCTCGGGGTCCAGTTTAGCCCTGGCATAAGCAGATGGAGCCCTCATTGCCTCCTAGGTGCATTATGCCCACTTGTATCAGGGCTCAGTTTAGTCCCCCTGTCTGACATTCAGCCTCTCAGCAGGGTTTAAGTAGAATATGCAGGTCACTTGGGATCTTTGTAACTGTTCCTCACTTGACACTGTTTCTGATCTGTGATGGTTTTTGAGCAAAAGGAAAGCTTTGCTCTGTGCTTATAGATGTGCTGAGTTATTTTGGCTTTGGTCCAGTCACAGGCTTTGCAGACAATTCGCCTTTGTGATGGCATGTGGTATGGGTTGGATGATTCATAGATTCTAAGGCTAGAAGGGACCAATTTGATCATCTAGTCTGACCTCCTGTATAACACAGGCCACAGAACGTCCCCAAAATAATTCCGAGAACAGAAAAACATCCCATCTTGATTTAAAAATTGTCAGAGATGGAGAATCCACCAGGACCCTGGGTAAATTGTTCCAATGGTTAATTACACTCGCTGTTAAAAATTTACGTCTTATTTCCAGTCTGAATTTGTCTAACTTCGACTTCCAGCTGTTGGATTGCATTATACCTTCCTCTGCTAGATTGAAGACCCCATTATTAAATATTTGTTCCCCATGTGGATACTTATAGATGGTGATCAAGTCACCCCTTAACCTTTTCCTTGTTAAGCTAAATAGATTAAGCTCTTTGAGACTATAACTATAGGGCATGTTTTCTAATCCTTTAGTCATTCTCATGGCTCTTGTCTGATTCACAAGGTATTTTCCCCTCCTAACTTCTTTAACAGAGCAGTTCTGTTCCCTCATGCACAAGTGGTAATGGCATGTGCATCTATTTAGCAACCAAAACACAGAGATTTGGGGAGCTGATCTGACTTTGAACACTTCCGTCTGTCTGGTCCCCAGTGTCGAGCATTCATCAAATCTGCAGGACCAGCTGAGTCACCTTCTGAAATGAAGCAGGAGAACCGAAATACCCAGCACACCTAGCGGGAGCTGATGGGACGACCTGTGTCGGTGGAGCTTCAGAGTCTCTTCCTGCTTCAGCAGTTACATTGCAAGGCTGAGCTGTGCTGAAAGGCAGTTGTGAAAATGCAGCGTGTGTGGTACTGAACGTGCAGGGCTGTGGATGTGCGTGGGACCGCTCTGTAACCTGCTCATCACAAACTCTCCCTATACCGAAGGCTAGATCACTTGCTTGCGCTTAATTTAAAGCAGACTTTACGAAAACCTTCCTGTGACTAACACTGTTCATGTCTGTTTTCTTTTCTATGCAAAGTACTATTTGAATAGGGGTTTTCCTTTCCCCAAGGCATTGCGCATGTTCAGCTAATGAATCAAAGGCAACGTGTGTTATTATTTATATTTGGCCCAATGCCAAACACGTGACTTAGGTCCCATTCAAACCCGTATAGCTTTCCTGGGCCCTCTGCTCTAGGGTGAATTCCCCCGTCTATAATTTCTGCTGAATATGGAGCTGTTCTTCACAGAGTTAACAGGTGCGGTGACGGAGATGCACTGCCCAGCATTCTTCACACAAGTTTACATTCCCCACCCACAAAGTACAGAAAGCAGGGCCAGCATTTTCACATGGGAACCTACATTCACATTTCGACACATAAACAATCTTCTTGTTTTTTCTGGAGAATTGAGCAGCCACCACTACGAGTTTGGTCAGTGGGAGCTGCATGCACACATCACCTTTGGAAATCAGTTGCTTAAATATGGCTTTAGGGACCTAATTTGGGCCAGAATTTTCAAACCCAGGTGTGTAGGTACATACAGCATCTGACAACTTGCCTGGCCCTTTGTCACCTGAGTGTCATGAATGTCATTAGCGCTGTACTGGTCCTTTGTCACCTGTCCAATAGGATGTCTGTTTCATGAATGTCATTAGCACTGTACTGTTCCTTAGTTTCTGTATATAATCTAAAACACAGGGTTGGAATGTTGTATCTCTTGCCAGTACATCTGCTGTCTGTTTTGGCCTTGAACTGCATTCTTCCTATTTCATTGCTGTTATGGCTCTTGATGAAGCAGCCTTGGATTCATTCTGTAACTCTGTACAGAATCAGTAAACTATTCAGATATGCAGCTGTGAGGTACTAATAGTGTGTTTTAAAGGATGCCATCAATGGACCTGCTTCCATTAAAGTCAGTGGCAAAGTTCCCATTGACTTTAATTTGGGTCCAAGACAAATATGTTGTCTGTGGTTGCTGGTTTTTTTGTAAATTGCTTTTCCATGTTACTAATAG
The DNA here is from genome assembly GCF_965152275.1 of Natator depressus. Taxonomy (NCBI): domain Eukaryota; kingdom Metazoa; phylum Chordata; order Testudines; family Cheloniidae; genus Natator; species Natator depressus. The sequence continues at coordinate 119,778,606 of NC_134240.1, read as the reverse complement.
CCTCTCCACTTAGTCATAGGAGAAGCACTTTATTCACTGACTGTGCTTTTCATCACGTTTTAGAAATTCCATGGAGCTTGATCGGTGAGATGAGATGAAATATTTCTATATGATGATTCTATAGAGAGAGAGAAGACCTACTTCTATGGGCGAAAGAGACAAGCTTTCGAGCTATGCAGATGGGGTGCTGGAACAATTTGTAGAGTGTGGGAGCTGAGATCCATTGAACCAGACTGTAATCCCTGTCTATTATGGAAACCACTTCAAGCCAGGGGGTACTGCAGCACCCCTAGTTCCAGCATCTATGTATGCAGAGCTTTCCTTTGGGTCTGTTTCAAAAGTCAGTTTCACTTGTGAGTCTCTTGTGCAGTGCAGTGCAGTTAGGTTGGGCTTTCTACATGGCAGAGGAAGGTTTAAAAAACACACATGCTGTTTTGATTGATTATTTTTTAATTCTGAGAAGATTTGCATTCTTATTTAGATATTTTTAATCTCTTTTTTTAATACAAAGCCTATAGTGAGAGTGTCATTACGATACAGTGCTATAGCTAGCAGCTGAGGAGAACTAGTCCAGAGGATACTGGCAGATCCAATGGCCTGAATAGGTTGACAGTTAGTGCTATATCTTATATTATGCTTGCTCCTTCTGCACATGGTGTGTTAGGTTAATTGTTAAGAAAAGCCCAGAGAGGAATTTAAAAATCGCTGGTTTTTATGCAACACTAAATTCAGTTGCATAAAGAGGCATATTCTGATTTGTTCCAGAGCATCACCTGCATCCAGCTGTCCCTTGCATGATATTGAATGGCGCGCACTTGACCAATGGTAACCATCATGAGAACAAACTCATTGGCTAATCAGTGATTCTGAGCAGGATGCTTACCTAGCAACTACTGAGAGCAGAATAATCTTTCTTTGGGCCTCTGACACACCACAGCTCATTCAGCCCTTAGACACACCAGTTAACTCCAGTGGCCTAACTGGGAGCTGTGCATGCAGCTCTGAGAGCAGAATTTAGCTCCAAGTCCCTATAAGTGCTGACACCTGCTTTGTAAAAACAAAAATTATCTTGACTCTTGCTAAAACTGCAACAGCTGCTGCCTTGAAATTCCAGACCCTAGGCAGGCTAGTTATTGAATGTGGAGGTCAAGGACTGACTTTCACCAGTTTCCCCTTGCAGTGTTTCTCCCCATGTCATCCTGCCGGTCTGTCATCTCAAGATGAACATCTGCAGCATTGCTTTGTTGGGTGAGAAGGGCTGAACCATTCCATCTTTTCCTGGTACATGTGTGACAGTCAGGATCCAGACACCCCATGGGGAGAACAGAAGGTTTAAGCCCCAGACATGAGCTGTTGAACCAACTGATTGCACATTGTACTATAGAAGTGTATCAGGGAAGGTCATTTATGAAAGCGGGTAATTCTCTGAACTTGTTGGTCATTATGAGATATTTATACAGATTGGTTATTCATTTATATATCTGTGGATATAGAAAACTCTGCTTGTAAACTTCTGCTCCACTTCACAGCAGAGCAGTAAGGCTGGGAGGGGCATCTCCCAAGCCAGTTTACACAAAGCTAAGGCCATGTCTACACTTACAAACATACAGTGGCCCAGCCGTACCAATGCCGCTGTAAGAGTACTCGTGTAGCTGCGTTATGCCAATGGGGGAGAGCTCTCCCATCAACCTAATAAAACCAGCTCAATGAGAAACGGTAGCTCTGTCGGCGGGAGAGTGTCCTGCTGACATAGCGCTGTGCACGTGAGCGCTTATGCTGACAAACTTTATGTCACTCGGGTATGTGTTTTTCACAGCCCTGAGGGACAAAAGTTTTGCCAACATAAGTGCTAGTGTAGACGTGGCCCAGCTTCGGGTACCCATCTGTTGCCTAGCCCAGGAAATGGTGGATCATTAAAGTTAATGCAAAGACATTGAGACATCCTGGCTAGAGTTTCTTCCATTCTGAATAACCATGAGTAAGGCTGCATGTGTCATGGGACCTCTGTGACTTCTGCAGTGGCCAGTGTGGCTGGCTCCAGAGCTGCCCGAACAGCTTGGGCAGCCCTGGGCCAGCAGCAGTTTGGGTGTGGGAAGGTGCTATGGGCTGTGGCAGGGGGATGGGGTGCAGGGTGATGCTTACCTCTGGGGGGGGGCTCCCCAGGAGCGGCCGTCATGTCGCTGCAGCTCCTAGGCAAAGGGACCAGGGGGCTCTGTGTGCTGCTCCTGCCTGCAGGTACCACCCCGCAGCTCCCATTGGCTGCAGTTCCCAGCCAATGGGAGCTGTGGAGCCGGCGCTTGTGTCAGGGGCAGCGCGCAGAGCGCCCCATGCCTTTGCTCCCCTTAGGAGCTGCAGGGGCATGCCGGCTGCTTCTGTGGAGCTGGGTAGAGAGTCTGCCAGCCCTGCCAACCCTCCCCTCCAGCAGCGGTCCTGCCCCCCCCCCGGACCAGCGGGAGTCCCAGGCCATGTGCTACTGCCCGCCCCACCCCGCCCCCCAGCATCAGCAGGGGTCCCGGGCTGTGTGCCGCCACCTGCTTCCCTCCCCCCCGCACCCACAGTGCCCTTGGACCGCCCCAACAGAGCACCCGCGACCCCTTGGTCCAAGTTTTAATCAGGGGTATATAGTATAAGTCATGGGCAGGTCACGGGCCATGAATTTTTGTTTACTGCCTGTGACCTGTCCATGACTTTTACTAAAAATACCCCTGACTAAAACGTAGCCTTAACCATGAGTCACGGTGCCAGGAGAGACAAAAAAATGGGGGAAGGGAAAGGGAGACTTGAAACTGAAGTCTTCCAGAAACAGGGACAGGCTGTAGGCGGGATACTCTCTGTGAAATGCTGGATCCTCTATATAGTTAGGAGGTATGCTGGGATCCTTCAAAGGCAATAGGTAGCTTGTATGAGAAAAAGGATTTTATCTACAATGGAAGCGTAAAGTCTGAAGTTTCCTCTTCATGTTTATTTGCTGTGGAACTTGTACGTGTTTGCTTCCCTTACTATTTTGTCATTGAGTCTGTGGTTAGTCTATTAAATTAACTTTTTGTTTATTTTTACCCCCAAGCAGGTATCTGTTGTGCAAACTGTTGGGGCGGGTGTACCAAAGTAAACTGGTATCTGGGGGCTGGTTTCACACCTTCAGGGATGATGAACTGGAGGGGTAAAGTCTGAGGGTCTGTCAGTTAAGAACTTGGAAGGTCAGATTTGAGGAGACCTGGGATTAAGGGCTGTTGGTGTTACCCTACAAGGAGTAACTAGGCTGCTGGATGTCGGGGTGAGACCTTGTGCTTGTGGGGTGGCTACTGGGATCTGAGTCATAGCTGCATTAAGGTACCCCAAGGTTACAGGGCAGGTGATGACAGCTTTACGTGTGCTTTACCTGTCTGGGTGATCCCCAAAATGTCACAACATGCCTGTTGGCTCCAAGGTGCTACATCACCACCACCACCTTTCCAGTAGATGAGGAGGACTGGATTGCCTCCAGACACCATCACCAATGTTCCTAACTCAGCCACAGCATCATAGAATCATAGAATATCCGGGTTGGAAGGGACCTCAGGAGGTCATCTAGTCCAACCCCCTGCTCAAAGCAGGACCAACCCCAACTAAATCATCCCAGCCAGGGCTTTGTCGAGCCTGACCTTAAAAACTTCTAAGGAAGGAGATTCCACCACCTCCCTAGGTAACGCATTCCAGTGCTTCACCACCCTCCTAGTGAAAAAGTTTTTCCTAATATCCAACCTAAACCTCCCCCACTGCAACTTGAGACCATTACTCCTTGTTCTGTCATCTGCTACCACTGAGAACAGTCTAGAGCCATCCTCTTTGGAACCCCCTTTCAGGTAGTTGAAAGCAGCTATCAAGTCCCCCCTCATTCTCTTCCGCAGACTAAACAATCTCAGTTTCCTGAGCCTCTCCCCATAAGTCGTGTGTTCCCGTCCCCTAATCATTTTTGTTGCCCTCCGCTGGACGTTTTCCAATTTTTCCACATCCTTCTTGTAGTATGGGGCCCAAAACTGGACACAGTACTCCAGATGAGGCCTCACCAATGTCGAATAGAGGGGAACGATCACGTCCCTCGATCTGCTCGCTATGCCCCTACTTATACATCCCAAAATGCCATTGGCCTTCTTGGCAACAAGGGCACACTGTTGACTCATATCCAGCTTCTCGTCCACTGTAACCCCTAGGTCCTTTTCTGCAGAACTGCTGCCGAGCCATTCGGTCCCTAGTTTGTAGCGGCACATGGGATTCTTCCGTCCTAAGTGCAGGACTCTGCACTTGTCCTTTTTGAACCTCATCAGATTTCTTTTGGCCCAATCCTCTAATTTGTCTAGGTCCCTCTGTATCCTATCCCTACCCTCCAGCGTATCTACCTCTCCTCCCAGTTTAGTGTCATCTGCAAACTTGCTGAGGGTGCAATCCACACCATCCTCCAGATCATTAATGAAGATATTGAACAAAACCGGCATCAGTGCAAAGCCCCACACGCCGCTTCGTTGCCTGGGGTGAATGTGCTTCCTATGCAACACTTCCAGCTGGCCCAGAAAACCAGCACCCCGGGCTGGGATCTCCACAGTGTGTTGTGGGGTGTGAAGAATAGGGTCGCTGGGCTGGCCCTTCCCGCTGAATCCTGCCCTTGGGTGCCTGGAGGTGACTAGGGCCTGATGTCCCATGGTCCCAATTCTCCACCGACCCGCACTGCAGCCGGGGGCGGGGGGCATGGGAGGGGAGTGCAGAATGGGCCCCTTGCCTGGGGGGCTGAGCCCAGATGGCTGGAGCTGGAGCGGGGCCGGGTCTGCCAGGCATTCATGGGGGGGGGGAGCAGAAGGAACCACGTCACCGCGTGGCATGTGGCAGCCTTGGCATGGCGCTCACGGAGCCGGACAGCCCAGCACGTGGGGCTGGGCAAACCTGGGGGCAAGGAGGGGCAAGGGGGGCGGGGAGACAAAGGGGGCGGGGCTGGGAAGGGGGCGGGGCCCGGCTGCTGCTGGCAGGGAGATGGGCGGGAGGGGGCGTGGCTCCCTGGAGGGCTCCCTAGCTCCGCCCCCTTCGGAAGCGGAAGTCCCGCCTCCCCCGTAGCCCGGCCCCAACCCGAGCGCGGGGCGGGGCGCTGACGGTGCCGGGGCAGAGTCCGCGGCCCGACGGTCCAGCCGCGAGCAGTACGCGCCGCCGCCGCCGCGCGCCGGGGGCGGGGGGCCTTTGCGGGTCGCCTGGGGGCATTTCGCCCGGGGGGGTCGGTCTCTGGGGGGGGACGGGGAGGCTCTCTGCAGGGCGGGGCGGGGAAGGGTCTCGGGGGGAGGAGTAGGCTTCGGTGAGAGGGGGTCCCAGCAGGGCGGGGTGGGTGGGTGGGTGGGGAGGGGAGGCTCTCGGGGGGGGCCAGCAGGGGGGCTCCCCAGCAGGGTGGGAGGGGGGCTCTCTGGTGGGAGGGGGGCGCCCCAGCAGGGCAGGGGGGGGGAGGCTCTCTGGTGGCGGGGGCCCCAGCAGGGTGGGGTGGGGAGGGAGGGTTTCTGGGTGGGGGAGGGGTTGTCTTGCGGGTCTCTCTGGGGATAGGGGTTTGCCCCCCAGGAGGTGTTGGGGGGGACCCCCCCCAGCGCTGCATTGCCCTGGGCGGTGAGGGGTGCTTGGTGCCACTCTCTGTGTGGGCTCGAGGCTGGCGCCTATCACTGTTGCATCAGGTCGCCTGACCCAGGCTTCTGGTGGTTCTCGTTGCAGTGGCTGCCCCATCTGCAGAGCAGATTTACAGAGAGGTGCAGGTAAGAGCTGGGGTGGAGGAGAGGGCACTGCTAGGGCCTATCCTGCACTGGAGCTTGCCCCATTGACTCCAGCTGCCCTTCTCTCCTCCATACGTTACACCTGAGCCAGAGGCCACGCATTACTCTTGCCTTTGGGGAGGCTGGGCGCGAATGCCGGAAGCTCCCTAGAAATGGGAGTGAGTGCTTGGACCATGGCCCCGCCTTTCGCTCTGCTCCCGCTCAGCCTCTTCCCCCCCAGGCCACACCCCACTCCACCTCTTCCTACAACTGTTTGCTCCTCTCCTTCACCAAGGCCCACCTGGCCTGCTGCTCGGGCCTCTCCACCCCCTTCCCTGGCGAGGCACAAGTAGCAGGTGGGGGGAGGCCTCGGGGGGAAGAGGCTGAGTGAGGGTGGGGCATCGGGGGGAGGAGGCCGAGCGTGGGCAGAGTGCGGCAGGGTCACAGTCCGGGCACCGGTGGCTCCCCCACTTTTTGGGAACTTCCAGTGGTGGCACCCCAAAGGCAGCGGGGCCAGCACACTTCCAAAGGGAGGTGCGCTGCATCCAGCATTTCTTGCCCTGTTTGGGGGCACTCAGCCTCCGCAAGCCTCTTATACCTGCAGCCCATGACCTGAGCCCTGGTTATAGCAGCAATCTAAGTGCTCCCTCCCTGATGAAATACATCCTGGAATACTCAAGGAGCTAACTGGCTGTTAGTGACTATCTTCGAAAACTCATGGAAGACAGGAGAGATTCCAGAGGACTGGAAGAGGGCAAATATAGTACCCATGTATTTTAAAAAAAAAAGGGTGAGGGGAATGAGGACAACCTGGAAAATTACAGATCAGTCAGCTTCGCTTCAGTACTCAGAACGATAATGGAACAAATAATCAAGTAATCAGTTTGTAAACATGTAGAAGATAAAGGGAGAAGTAACAGCTTGGATTTCTCAAGAACAAATCATGTCGAACCAACCTAACAGCTTTCTTTGACAAGGTAACAAGCCTCGTAGATAGGGAGGAAGCAGTAGATGTGGTATATCTTGACTTTATGTTTCCACAGTATGCATCCGATGAAGTGAGCTGTAGCTCACGAAAGCTCATGCTCAAATAAATTGGTTAGTCTCTAAGGTGCCACAAGTCCTCCTTTTCTTCTTGACTTTAGTAAGGCTTTTGATACTGTCTCGCATGACCTCCTAAATAAAATCGGGCAATACAAACTAGATGGAGTTGTTATAACATGGGTGCATAACTGGTTGGAAAACTGTTCCCAGAGAGTAATCATCAGTGGTTCACAGTTAAGCTGGAAGGGCATAACGAGTGAGGTCCATCAGGGATTGGTCCTGGGTCCAGTTCTGTTTAATATTTTCATGATTGATTTAGATAATGGCATAGAGAGTACACTTATAAAGTTTGCGGACGTTACCAAGCTGGGAGGAGTTGCAAGTACTTTGGGGAGGATAGGATTAAAATTCAAATTGATCTGGAGAAATGGTCTGAAGTCAATAGGATGAAATTCAATAAAGAGAAATGCATAGTACTCCACGTAAGAAGGAACAATGAATTGTACGCATACAAAATGGGAAATGACTGCCTAGGAAGGAGTATTACAGAAAGCAGTTGGGGGGTCACAAGCTAAATATGAGTCAACATTGTAACTCTTACAAAAAAAAAAAGTAAACATCATTCTGGTATGTATTAGGAGGGGTATTGTAAGCAAAACATGAGAAGTAATTCTGCTGTCTAGGTGGGTTCCCAGTATTGCAGGCTGGGGGCAGACCATCCTCCCTGCAAAGAGGAGCAAGAGTAACCCTGGGGTGGGGGCAGGGCAGTAACTAGAATCTGTAGGCTCTGGTGTGCTATGGAGACATACGGACTTTTTGTGTTCCCATCTCAGGATTATTATGGTAAAGAGTTGCAGAAATCGGAGGATCTGCAAAGCAATGCCTGCGTCACCGTGGCTAGGTCTTTGCCCATGTTCATAAAGGAGGCTCTGAAGTCTGTCCATGATGATGTAGTGTCAAGGTAAAGAATTGACAATTGACTCTTTAATAGAGCTTCACTCACTCAATGTGCTTCACTGAAACAGTCTTTGGCCCAGTGGTGTCACTCTATCCAGAGAATACAATGGGGAAGAAAGTAGCCAGTTTATCTTTGTATGTCTCTCATAACTTCCCGGTTGGAGGCAGCCTACCACCTCCACAGTCCTTGAGGCCTGGAGGTTGCCAGCTCAAAGGAGAAATTCATACCAAAAGCAGAGGCAGAGAGGAACAAATTAATGCAGAGAACAAATTAATGAGAGATAAACAAATTAATGTAGTTTGGAGCTTTAAAATGAATCAATGAATTCCAATCAACCTTAGTAACCATTTCTAGACACAGTCATTAATTTAAAGTTACAATGAGCAGCAAATGTTAGGAAAAATTAACACAAAGAACATTAAAGTTAAAAAGCTCCCCATAAACCCTGTCTATTCAAATCTGGAGATGAAAAGATAAGCTAATAGACATAAAAATGTCACTCTCCTTACAGGTCATATATCCCCTATCAGAAATCCATTAGATGTTCTGGTAAAAACCTTTGCTCTAATCTCCAAGGTCAGGCTACAGGATGTTCGACCAGAAAATGCTTTCCTTGGCCTGTCATTTTCTTTGTTCGCCGAGAGCCTTTGGGCAGATCACACATCTCAGTGCCTCAGTTTGCCCAGTATAAAATGGAGATAAGCAATGAGGCTTAATTAATCCATATCTGCATATGTGGGTTGGCTGTTCCTGATGGTTTGCTCTTCATGACACATTTTCATCCACCCCATCTAAAAAGCTTTCCCTTGCACACCACTGAGGTGTGGTGAGATTCCGTGGTTCAAGAATCACTGATCTCGAGAGTTTCTTCCCTCAGGTACTATGGCTGCGGCCTGGTGATCCCAGAGTGCCTGGAGACCTGTTGGATATTGGATCTGGGCAGTGGGAGTGGCAGGGACTGCTATATGCTGAGTAAACTAGTTGGGGAGAAAGGGCATGTCACTGGAATAGACATGACCGACGCCCAGGTATGTTTTCGAATTGAATAGTGCTAATCAAAGTCCGGGTCTTTATCTTCATGGCTCTCAGCTTTGGAAGTGAAAATAACTTCGTCCCACCAAGGCGGAACTGCATGGTGCTTAGAGTTCAAAGTTGATCCTTTGGTATATGGGGACTGTCCGATGTAGGGGGTTCAGCTGCATGCAGATAGTAACCTTAGCTATTGGCTTTTAATAATCTTACCTTCATGCAAGCTACAAGGTTTAATACAGTGCACGTGTGGGTCAGGTTTAAGTACCTGTAGTGCAAGACACTGAGTGATTGTTTTATAGCTGCTTGGTCATTGAGATCCTGCCTCTGATAGTCACTGAGAGACATAATTTCCCTACTCTCAGCTTCTCCTAGCCCTATTAGAGACCTGAGTGTGGAAATGGGGTAAATGTATTTTGCCATTTATCGTCTCACTCCTTCCACCTTCCAGACCATCACGCAGTATGTGCTATCCTGGGTGGGGTGGGGTGGGGTGGGGGGGAGGGAGATGCAGGGATAATACCCTGCATCATCAGGCATGAGACACTGGCATGAGTACTGGCCTGTTCCCTACCTTCCCAGAGAGTGCTGTGGTGAAGACAACATGCACAGCCCCTTGCTGGGCTTTACGTTGATCAGAAGTCTTTGCTAGTCCCACACTTTTTGTTGATCAAATAGAGAGACTCCCCACCCACCCCATCCCTGGCCAGTCCGAGACTTGGTCTTGCCATTTATTAGTCTCTGTAGGGAATCCCCTCTGTTCTTCTTTGGCCAGGAGATTTGGTAGCCATGATCTAGGATTCAAAATGGCTGGGGTTTGGAGGGAAATAAAGGGAGATGCGTAGGGCCCTAATGAGAATATGCGGGCCCTCTGCCACATGAAGGGGAAGAGACTTTAGAAACATCTTAAAGAGTTTATGTAGTTTACAGCCTGCTTATTTTTTTCCCTCTTCCAGGTAGAAGTGGCAAAGAAGCACATTGACTATCACATGAAGAAATTTGGCTACCAGGTGCCTAATGTGGACTTCATCCATGGCTACATGGAAAAGCTGGGAGATGCTGGCCTTAAAGACGAGAGTTATGATATAGTTATGTGAGTACCATTCTCAGAGCTCCTGCAGGGGTCTATACAATAGGTTGGGTACTTGTTTCCCACGCATCAGTGAACCATTTCCCTGCCCAAGGTTTTAACTCTTTGGGTTTCAGTTCAGGGTTGTACACTGAAAAAATACACCGTAAACACTAATCTGAGGCCTGGATACCTGGCTGGAGTTTTGTGTTGTCAAACAAACAGTGCCCACAGAAAGGACAGGTGGCTGGATCCAGTCAAACTAAAAGGTGAAACATAGCCTCAAACCGTGTGGGGTCTCAGAGCCCAGGATAGGGCTGGGAATAGGAGGCAGATCAGACTTGTTCCATTTATTGATGCCTCTAATCGAATGTCCTTGACCCTTGTCCAACAGAATAATTGGTTTTAGCTCTAATTGTTGAAGGGAAAATGCCAAGTTAACATCTGGCCCAAAGTTTAATAGAATGTAAGATGTCTAGAAATGTCCCTCCATTTGATTTACTTTTTTTAAGATGCTCAATTGAAACAGTTTTTTGTTAGCATTTAGCCCACTGCAGTGTTTGCTGCAAGGACACTACAGCATTAGGTTAGTACATGAGGATCAGAAAGTAAAACTGACTAGACGCATGTGTTAAATTGGCCAGACTGATTTAGCTGTCCATGGGATGCAGTAAATAAAGGGCTGGCCAAAAGGGTGAAAAATGGTCTGATTCTTCAGTTTTAGTAATTTCAGGTGATGGTATTATCCAAGGGTTCCAACTGGGGGGGCAGGGGAGGATGGGAGCCTCCCCCATTTTTCATTCAAGAGGTTTGCAAGCTCCCAGATGGAGTTCTTAACTATAGCACAGCATTAGTGTGACATGTAAGGGCTTGTCTACACTGGCGCTTTACAGTGCTGCAACTTGCTGCGCTCAGGGGTGTGTTTTTTCACACCCCTGAGCAAGAAAGTTTCAGTGCTGTAAAGTACCAGTGTAGACAGTGCCCCAGCACTGGGAGCTGCTCCCCTCATGGAGGTGGGTTTGGTTTTTTTTTTGTTTTTTTTTTTTTAGAGCGCTGGGAGAACTCTCTCCAGCGCTCTGCCGCGACTACACAAGCCACGTTAAAGCGCTGCCATGGCAGTGTTTTAACATCAGCTGTGTACCAGCCGCTACTTTCTTACCTGTACATCATACCGGCTTACTTTCACCCATGGGTATTACCTCACTACAAACGCTAGACTAGAAACTAATCTTAAACAGGAGTGAAACTGGCACTTTCAGGTCACTCTCACAGTATTGCTAGTCCCAAATGTTCAAAAATCCTGAGCCAGGCTCACCAAGAATCATGAGATTATGTAAAAATAACAGATTTGGGGTTCTTTTTATTTGCCTTCTGCTTTCTGGGCCTTTAGGGTGCACTGGGGTCACATTTTGAAGCTTTCTCCACAGCCACGAGGACTAGAAACTTAATGTTTCTTTAAGAATAAAGGCTGAAATCATCACATATCCACTTGACTCCAGGAGCTGGGGCTTTAAGGAAAACAATTATCATGAGATTCATGATGAAATCATGAGAGTTGGCAACACTGCTTTTACTTCTGTTTAAAGGCTAGTTACTTTCCAGAAGGCTCTTAAATGCAACACTACAGCGATTGAGTTGCAATTTTCACAGGAAAATATTTTGAACCAAACACCAAGAAAGTTCTATATTTTAAAGTTGAGAAAAACATAGACTTCTGAGGTATATCGGGGCCACTGCAGGCAGGAAAGGAAAATAAACAGGCACTGGAGCTCTGGGCAGCTCTTCCTTTAGAAAGAAAGTTGGAGAGTCAAATCTTCTAGTCCTTAATCAACTAAAACGTCTATTGCCCTCAGTGCCTCCGCTCATAGATATAAACATCATACTGTGGTCAATAACTATACACTTCATACTTAAATATCAGAGTTACACATCTTATATGCATTGGCTCAGGGACTGGATTTTCTGGCATATTCTGAACAGTGCTGAGCACACAGATGGTGCCCAGCGAACAGAATGTTGAGAATCATCAAGAAAGGGACAGATGGTAAGACAGAAAATATCATATTGCCTCTCTATATATCCATGATACACCCACATCTTGAATACTGCGTACAGGTGTGGTCGCCCCATCTCAAAAAAGATATATTGGAATTAGAAAAGGTTCAGAAAAGGACAACAAAAATGATTAGGGGTATGGAAGGGCTTCTGTTTGAGGAGAGATTAATAAAACTGGGACTTTTCATCTTGGAAAAGAGGTGACTAAGGGGGGATATAATAGAGGTCTATAAAATCATGAGTGGTATAGAGAAAGTAAATAAGGAAGTGTTATTTACTCCTTCTCATAATAGAAGAACAAGGGGCCACCAAATGAAATTAATAGGTAGCAGCTTTAAAACAAACACAAGAAAGTATTTTTTCACGCAACGCACTGTGAACCTCTGGAACTCCTTGCCAGAGGGTGTTGTGAAGGCCAATACTATAATGGGGTTCAAAAGGGAGCTAGGTAGATTCATGGAAGATAGGTCTATCAATGGCTATTAGCCAGAATGGGAAGGAATGGTGTCCCTAGCCTCTGTTTGCCAGAAGCTGGGATTGAGTGACAGGGCATGGATCACTTGATGATGGCCTGCCTGTCCATTCTCTTTGGGGTGCCTGCTGTTCCCCGCTGTCGGGGGACAGGATGCTGGGCTTGATGGACCTTTGGTCTGACCCAGTATGGCCGTTCTTATGTTCTTAATGCAAATCATGACAATCGTCAACTTTATGGACTCTGTGGATGCAGTTTCTGTTCTTTGTTCTGGAATTGGCCTGAATACAGCTGAAACCCTAAGAATTTGAGGCATAAACCCATCGGATACTCCTGCAGCACTTTCTCGTTCCTTCCTTTTATCAAACTCAGAACAAAAAATGACTGAACAAAATGGTTCTCAGTTAAAATGTAAAATTGCCCAGTAGCCATTGCTCTACACCCCAGCATGAGGCAAAACCTGCCACCCCTGGGGAGTTAAGTGATCTCCTCTCATCTGACTCTCATTCTCCATCCTTCCTAATCTCTGTGCTGCTTTTCATGCTGTCAACCATAGCATCCATCCTGGGACCATTTGCTGGAGTCTCAGAGAACTGGCCAGCTTGGTTCTGCTCCCATCTATCTGAGTCCTCTCTATTTTTGCAGCATGTACCAGAGAGAGAGGCTAGTCTGCTGGATAGGGAGCTAGCCCTGAAAGACCTGGGTTTTACAACCCCCATGGGCTTCCTCTCTGACCCCAGGCCAGTGCTTTAAGGTCAGAATTTCAAAGGTTTTTAGGCACCCAAAGGTGAAGTTAGGCATCTAATGGGGTTTACAAAGCACCTAACGACCTAAGTGCATTTGAAAAATCTCACTAGGTGCCTAAATACCTTTGAAAATCTGGCCTTTAGTCTGTGTGTGCCTCAGTGCCCCTTCTGTAAAATGGGGATAATAGCATTGCTCTACCTCACCGAGGGCCTGGGAGGAGGAATAGGTTAGACATTGTGAGGCACAGCCTCAGATACTATGGTGATTGGGCCACATAAGTACCATAGGGAGAGAGGGAACTTCTCTATACACTGCTAGCCCTGCCCTGGGTTTGACCCCTTCTTTTCACCTACGCCCCCAAATCTCCCCCTTTTCTGAATGTTATCTAGGCTCAGTGCTTTGCTGTATTTTTTGTGAGACCCCCCACAGTGTTCTCTCTAGAACAACCCTGCCACCCTCTTTTTCAGGCTAAACTTCCAGATCCTTAATTTAATCACTAGCCCTTTCTTATCTTAATCACCCTGCCTCTGTTTTAAACAAAATACTGATTCCCTGCCTCAGGGGCACCTCTCCTCTGCAGAACTTAGGGCTTAGTCTACACTGGCAGCGCTTTGACGTGGCTTGTGTAGTCGCAGCAGAGCACTGGGAGAGAGCACTGTACTGACAGGGCCGCCGCTGATGAGGAGGGAGGGAAGGGGCAGCTGCCCCGGGGCCTGGCAATTTAAAAGGGATCGGGGCTCCTGGCCGCCGCTGCTACTCCAGGGCTCCAGCAGTGATTTAAAAGGGCCTGGAGCTCCAGCTGCTGGTGTGGTAGCAACCGGCACCCCGGGCCCTTTAAATTGCTGCCGGAGCCCCAGGCAGCGCAGGCCGGGCAGCACTGAAGGGCTGGCTGGGGAAGTCTGGCCCTGGCCACGCCCCTTCTGCCTGAGGCCATGCCCCTTCTGGAGGCCCAGAAGGCCCACTTTGTCCAGGACCCTGGCCGCCCTGCATACCAGTAAGTCCTTTAAGTTACTTTCACCCCGGTAACACTTCTAGAGCCCCAGGCAGGTGCAGTATAAACTCACGGGGCCTTGCCCTAGTAGGATGTTTCCAAAGTTAAATGATCTATTCCTAGCTTGATGAACTGCAAAAAAGTGATAGAAAGTCATCCAGATTTTTCTGCAGTAGTTTCAGTTCTTGTATTCAAGAGTTAGTAACAAAGAATATACATTACAATTTTAAACCTAACCCATGTTCCTTAAATAACTTGACACAAGATGTGAGAACATGTTATTAGAGTTGAGTGGGTCTAATATTTATTAAATCCTCTTTTTTATATAGGAATTAGATACAGTGCTCCTCTCAGCTAATTTCTAAATTATTATCTGCAAAAAAAAAAAACCAACCCTAGAGTTTTCAGGTGCCTAAGTAGCCCTTGCAATCACAGTTAAAGTTGCCCCTCACCCACCAAAATCTGAAATGGCTCCCCTGGTATTACCACAGTTAAGGAGATGTTCTTAACCTGAAAAGAGCCCTTTAAATACAGGGTCTCAAATGAGGAGTGCAGCCCCAAATAGTGAGAGCGAGGGTTTGAAGTGATGGTGTGGGTTTAAACACAGATAGTATGATGTACTAGGGAATACACTGATCTGCAGGCAACATTCCTGCCCTAGCCTGTTTGGGGTGGGTGGAGGGTAGACTAGTGAGTCTTCTCCATCACTAAATTTAGATCCTATCAGCCAGCCTCGACTCTGCAAACACTCCTTGAGGCTTGCTGAAGGATGGCTGAGGACCCTCTAGTCTCCTTTGGGGGATGTGAAAGGTGTCCAGGCATCCGTTACTCCCTGCCAGTGTTAGAGATCAAAAGCTGCCGTGTTTCTCAGCTGCAAGGTCAGGCCTAACCATTTGACTAAAACCCACAATGCTTTCCTCCTTCTGGTGCCTCACTGAGCTTTTATCTCCTGTCTAGCTCAAACTGCGTGATTAACCTCTCGCCTGATAAGAGAGCAGTTCTGCAGGAGGCCTATCGAGTGCTAAAGGTAACACAACAGTGGGGCATACGCTCTCTGTGTGTGTGTGTGTGTGTGAGAGAGAGAGAGAGAGAGAGAGAGCGAGCACCAGAGAGTTTGGGGAGCAACACTGGATCCCATCCTGCCTTTTGGGGCAAGTGGGGTCCACAGACAGGCAGCAAAACGGAACACAGGCCCGGAGAGATGAAGAACTCTGGGGCTCATGGGAGAGGGAGATCCTGGCTTTGTTGAAGTCAGTGGGAGTTTTGCCTTTATTTTCAAGCGGGCAGGATTTCACCCTGCATGACAATAGAGGAGGCAATAGAGGTACTCAAACTAACAATAGACATCTGTTCTCCCATTGTTATAAACCAGGAGGGCGACCAATGACACAGAAAAACAACACATTAAAGATTGGAATATTTTTTAGCATAACGATCAGTTAACTTGCAGGACTCATTGCCACAAGATATCACTGAAGTCAAGAGCTTAGCAGAGTCCAAGAATTGGTTAGATGTTTATATGAATGATGAAAGGAGAAGTCAGCAGCTAACAGATGAGCAGGTTATGAGAGACTTCCTTTCTAGGCAGGTTGTTCTGTAACTGTCCATTTTTCCACCTTCCTCTGAAGCAGTGGTACTGGCCACTGCCAGAGATGGGATACTGGTCTAGATGTCCATTGGTCTGGCACAGTGTAGTGATTGCTGTGCTCCCTTGCTCTCCTTTTGTCCACATCCTCTCCACCGCCAAATAGTAGATCACAATTGGAAGTCTTTGCCCATGAGGCCCAGACGGACAGGTTAAGGGGGTGCCCGAGGACTGGGCCAGCAGGGGGTGCTGCAGGGCAGGATTGGGCTGTATTGGCAGAGCTGTCAGAGAATCTTGCCCAGCACCTGTCTGCAACATGCCTGTGATCTCAGCCTCTCCATCCCTGAGCACCATGTTCACACTCAGCTTATGAAACAAAATGAGGGTGATGGTGGAATTTAATCTGGGTAGAGCCAAAGGTGGTGGAGCAGAGGGGTGGTTGCTCTTAATTGATTATCTTGGAGACCTTGACTCATTGGGCTGTCTGGGTGCGCTGGCCAGGAATGCTGGGGCAGACACAATAGCTCTGGAATAAGCAATCACGTTGCCAGCAAGGGCAGCCCCAGCCGAGCTGTCCTGTCTGTGTTCTCTGGTGAATGCTGTCCCTATCAGGGGCTGGTGTCATTTTTAGCTCTTGCTGTGGCTAAGCATTGCTCTTTTCCAGGCTGGCGGGGAGATGTATTTCAGCGATGTCTATGCCAGCCATGACCTGCCAGAGGACATCAGGAAACACAGAGTCCTCTGGGGTGAATGATTTTCTTACCTGACCTGAGGTAACGGGGACTAGTGGTGTGAGCTGGAGGCTGGAAGTTAGGAACCTGGTTAGAAGGATCCCCTCCTCACATGCTGCCTCTTGTGTCCCAGGTGCCTCGGAACTTGAACTGATACCCTTCAACTTTCCCAAGTGAGATCTTTATCCAGAGCTGATAGAATATCCCAGAATGCCCTGTCCCATCATGCGCTGCTGCTCAAAAACTAGGGCTGTCAAGCAATTAAAAAAATTAATTGTGATTAGTCGCACGATGTAAAATAATAATAGAATACCATTTATTTAAATATTTTGAATGTTTTCTACATTTTCAAATATATTGATTTCAGTTAACACACAGAATACAAAGTGCACAATGCTCACTTTATATTTTTGATTACAAGTATTTGCACTGTAAAAAAACTAAATAAATATTGTAGTATTTTTCAGTTCACCTAATCCAAGTACTGAAGTGCAATGTCTTTATCATGAAAGTGAACTTACAAATGTAGAATTACGTACAAAAAAACTGCATTCAAAAATAAAACAATGTAAAACTTTAGAGCCTGCAAGTCCACTCAGTCCTACTTCTTGTTCAGCCAATTGCTGAAACAAACAAGTTTGTTTACATTTGCAGGAGATAATGCTGCCCGCTTCTTGTTTACAGTGTCACTTGAAAGTGAGAACAGGCATTCTCATGGCACTGTTGTAGCCGGCGTTGCAAGAAATGTATGTGCCAGATGCGCTAAAGAGTCACATGTCCTTTCATGCTTCAACCACCATTCCAGGGGACATGTGTCCATGCTGACGATGGGTTCTGCTTGATAATAATCCAAAGCAGTGTGGACTGACGCATGTTCATTTTCATCATCTGAGTCAGATGCCACCAGCAGAAGGTTGATTTTCTTTTTTGGTGGTTTGGGTTCTGTAGTTTCCTTATCAGAGTGTTGCTCTTTTTAAGACTTCTGAAAGCATGCTTCGCACCTCGTCCCTCTCAGATTTTGGAAGGCACTTCAGATGCTTAAACCTTGGGTCGAGCGCTGTAGCTGTCTTTAGAAATCTCACAATGGTACCTTCTTTGCGTTTTGTCAAATCTGCAGCGAAAGTGTTCTTAAAACGAACAACATGTGCTGGGTCATCATCTGAGAATGATATAACATGAAATACATGGCAAAATGTGGGTAAAACAGAGCAGGGGACATATAATTCTCCCCCCAGGAGTTCAGTCACAAATTTAATGCATTATTTTTTTTAATGAACGTCATCAACATGGAAACATGTCTTCTGGAAAGGTGGCCGAAGCATGAATCATAGAATATCAGGGTTGGAAGGGACCCCAGAAGGTCATCTAGTCCAACCCCCTGCTCGAAGCAGGACCAATTCCCAGTTAAATCATCCCAGCCAGGGCTTTGTCAAGCCTGACCTTAAAAACCTCTAAGGAAGGAGATTCTACCACCTCCCTAGGTAACGCATTCCAGTGTTTCACCACCCTCTTAGTGAAAAAGTTTTTCCTAATATCCAATCTAAACCTCCCCCATTGCAACTTGAGACCATTACTCCTCGTTCTGTCATCTGCTACCATTGAGAACAGTCTAGAGCCATCCTCTTTGGAACCCCCTTTCAGGTAGTTGAAAGCAGCTATCAAATCCCCCCTCATTCTTCTCTTCCGCAGACTAAACAATCCCAGCTCCCTCAGCCTCTCTTCATAAGTCATGTGCTCTAGACCCCTAATCATTTTTGTTGCCCTTCGCTGGACTCTCTCCAATTTATCCACATCCTTCTTGTAGTGTGGGGCCCAAAACTGGACACAGTACTCCAGATGAGGCCTCACCAGTGTCGAATAGAGGGGAACGATCACGTCCCTCGATCTGCTCGCTATGCCCCTACTTATACATCCCAAAATGCCATTGGCCTTCTTGGCAACAAGGGCACACTGTTGACTCATATCCAGCTTCTCGTCCACTGTCACCCCTAGGTCTTTTTCCGCAGAACTGCTGCCTAGCCATTCGGTCCCTAGTCTGTAGCGGTGCATTGGATTCTTCCATCCTAAGTGCAGGACCCTGCACTTATCCTTATTGAACCTCATCAGATTTCTTTTGGCCCAATCCTCCAATTTGTCTAGGTCCTTCTGTATCCTATCCCTCCCCTCCAGCGTATCTACCACTCCTCCCAGTTTAGTATCATCCGCAAATTTGCTGAGAGTGCTATCCACACCATCCTCCAGATCATTTATGAAGATATTGAACAAAACCGGCCCCAGGACCGACCCCTGGGGCACTCCACTTGACACCGGCTGCCAACTAGACATGGAGCCATTGATCACTACCCGTTGAGCCCGACAATCTAGCCAGCTTTCTACCCACCTTATAGTGCATTCATCCAGCCCATACTTCCTTAACTTGCTGACAAGAATACTGTGGGAGACCGTGTCAAAAGCTTTGCTGAAGTCAAGAAACAATACATCCACTGCTTTCCCTTCATCCACAGAACCAGTAATCTCATCATAAAAGGCGATTAGATTAGTCAGGCATGACCTTCCCTTGGTGAATCCATGCTGACTGTTCCTGATCACTTTCCTCTCATGTAAGTGCTTCAGGATTGATTCTTTGAGGACCTGCTCCATGATTTTTCCAGGGACTGAGGTGAGGCTGACTGGCCTGTAGTTCCCAGGATCCTCCTCCTTCCCTTTTTTAAAGATTGGCACTACATTAGCCTTTTTCCAGTCATCCGGGACTTCCCCCGTTCGCCACGAGTTTTCAAAGATAATGGCCAAGGGCTCTGCAATCACAGCCGCCAATTCCTTCAGCACTCTCGGATGCAACTTGTCCGGCCCCATGGACTTGTGCACGTCCAGCTTTTCTAAATAGTCCCTAACCACCTCTATCTCCACAGAGGGCTGGCCATCTCTTCCCCATTCTGTGATGCCCAGCGCAGCAGTCTGGGAGCTGACCTTGTTAGTGAAAACAGAGGCAAAAAAAGCATTGAGTACATTAGCTTTTTCCACATCCTCTGTCACTAGGTTGCCTCCCTCATTCAGTAAGGGGCCCACACTTTCCTTGGCTTTCTTCTTGTTGCCAACATACCTGAAGAAACCCTTCTTGTTACTCTTGACATCTCTTGCTAGCTGCAGCTCCAGGTGCGATTTGGCCCTCCTGATATCTTTCCTACATGCCCGAGCAATATTTTTATACTCTTCCCTGGTCATATGTCCAACCTTCCACTTCTTGTAAGCTTCTTTTTTATGTTTAAGATCCGCTAGGATTTCACCATTAAGCCAAGCTGGTCGCCTGCCATATTTACTATTCTTTCGACTCATCGGGATGGTTTGTCCCTGTAACCTCAACAGGGATTCCTTGAAATACAGCCAGCTCTCCTGGACTCCTTTCCCCTTCATGTTAGTCCGCCAGGGGATCCTGGCCATCTGTTCCCTGAGGGAGTCGAAGTCTGCTTTCCTGAAGTCCAGGGTCCGTATCCTGCTGCTTACCTTTCTTCCCTGCGTCAGGATCCTGAACTCAACCAACTCATGGTCACTGCCTCCCAGATTCCCATCCACTTTTGCTTCCCCCACTAATTCTACCCGGTTTGTGAGCAGCAGGTCAAGAAAAGCGCCCCCCCTAGTTGGCTCCCCTAGCACTTGCGCCAGGAAATTGTCCCCTACGCTTTCCAAAAACTTCCTGGATTGTCTATGCACCGCTGTATTGCTCTCCCAGCAGATATCAGGAAAATTAAAGTCACCCATGAGAATCAGGGCATGCGATCTAGTAGCTTCCGTGAGTTGCCGGAAGAAAGCCTCATCCACCTCATCCCCCTGGTCCGGTGGTCTATAGCAGACTCCCACCACTACATCACTCTTGTTGCACACACTTCTAAACTTAATCCAGAGACACTCAGGTTTTTCCACAGTTTCGTACCGGAGCTCTGAGCAGTCATACTGCTCCCTTACATACAGTGCTACTCCCCCACCTTTTCTGCCCTGCCTGTCCTTCCTGAACAGTTTATAACCATCCATGACTGTACTCCAGTCATGTGAGTTATCCCACCAAGTCTCTGTTATTCCAATGACGTCATAGTTCCTTGACATCACCAGGACCTCCAGTTCTCCCTGCTTGTTTCCAAGGCTTTGTGCATTTGTATATAAGCACTTGAGATAACCTGTTGATCGCCCCTCATTCCCAGTATGAGGCAGGAGCCCTCCCCTCACAGACATTCCTGCCTGTGCTTCCTCCCGGTATCCCGCTTTCCCACTTACCTCAGGGCTTTGGTCTCCTTCCCCCGGTGAACCTAGTTTAAAGCCCTCCTCACTAGGTTAGCCAGCCTGCTCGCAAAGATGCTCTTCCCTCTCTTCGTAAGATGGAGCCCGTCTCTGCCCAGCACTCCCCCTTCATGGAACACCATCCCATGGTCAAAGAATCCAAAGCCTTCTCTCCGACACCACCTGCGTAGCCATTCGTTGACTTCCATGATTCGACGGTCCCTACCCAGGCCTTTTCCTTCCACGGGGAGGATGGACGAGAACACCACTTGCGCCTCCAACTCCTTTATCCTTCTTCCCAGAGCCACGTAGTCCGCAGTGATCCGCTCAAGGTCATTCTTGGCAGTATCATTGGTGCCCACGTGGAGAAGCAGGAAGGGGTAGCGATCCGAGGGCTTGATGAGTCTCGGCAGTCTCTCCGTCACATCGCGAATCTTAGCCCCTGGCAAGCAGCAGACTTCTCGGTTTTCCCGGTCAGGGCGGCAGATAGATGACTCAGTCCCCCGGAGGAGAGAGTCCCCGACCACCACCACCCGCCTTCTCCTCTTGGGAGTGGTGGTCGTGGAACCCCCAACCTCAGGACATAGCATCTCATGCCTTCCAACCAGCGGAGTCTCCTTCTGCTTTCTCCCCCCAGACATATCGTCTGGTCCACTCTCCGCAATGGTACCTGTGGAGAGAACATGAAAGCGGTTGGTTACCTGTGTCTGTGTTACTGGAACCCGGACATTCCGCTTACCTCTTCTGGAGGTCACATGTTGCCAAGCTTCTTCACTGGCCTCTTGGCTCCTCTGTGCAATGAAGGGGCATATGAAAGTTTAGCATATCTGGCATGTAAATACCTTGCAATGCCGGCTACAAAAGTGCCATGTGAACGCCTGTTCTCACTTTCTGGTGGCATTGTAAATAAGAAGGCGGCAATATTATCTCCTATAAACGTAAACAAACTTGTATGTCTTAGCGATTGGCTGAACAAGAAGTAGGATTGAGTGGACTTGTAGACTCTGAAGTTTTACATTGTTTTGTTTTTGAGTGCAGTTGTTACACACACACACAAATTATTTTTGCGTTTGTAAGTTGCACTTTCAGGACAAAGATTGCACTACAGTACTTGTATGAGGTGAATTGAAAAATACTATTTCTCTTTCTATCATTTTTATAGTGCAAATATTTATAATAAAAAATAATGTACACTTTGATTTCAGTTACAACACAGAATACAATATATGAAAATGTAGAAAAACATCCAAAATATTTAATAAATTTCCATTGGTATTCTCTTGTTTAACAGTGCAATTAAAATGGCACTTAATTTTTTTGAGTTAATTGCGTGAGTTCACTGCAATTAATCGACAGCCCTATTAAAAACCTGATGGCAGGCTGTGCACCACTCATTGTGCCCTGACGTGGCTGGCTGCACCATGCGTGTAATTACTCTGTGATCATAGGCGAGTGCCTGGGAGGAGCCCTGTGGTGGAAGGACCTGTACAGAATTGCTGAGGAAGTTGGATTCTGCCCACCGCGGTTGGTGACCGCCAGCCGAATAACCATCAATAACAAGGAACTGGAGAGCATCGTCGGTGAGTGAGTGCCATTGGCCGAGCATCGACCCCTGGTCCGCCCTAGCAGTACAGGCTGGGGTTCCATGGTTCTACTCTAGGAGAAAGCAAAGTGGTGTAGCCTCAGCTAGCAAGAGTCCATCTAGCAGGGCTGGAAAGCACATTCCCAGCTGATGGACCAGGACCACCACTGCGTTTGGCTCTGTAAAAACAAAATAAAAAGGCGGTCCCTGACCAGCAGAGCTTGCAATCTACATGTGCCATCATCTGCAGCAAGCGAACAATGCTTGAGTGGGGAGTGCGCCATTGACCGCAGCCCCAGCAAGCCTTGACTTCGTTTGATAGCCCCAAGGCTAGACCATCTGTGAGCGACAGGAAATGCAAATGTAGAAAAGAGGCAATTGGGGCTTTTTTTTTTAAAGCCCAAGAATAGAAAAGACTAAATACTCCAGCCCATAATATGGCTGTGAAAAAGCACAGGATGAACCAGAGCAATGTGCTGTTTGTCTCTAGCAACCAGTTTGCCCTTCCACAGCACCCTTTCTCCGAGGATCTTGGATCACCTTACAGGCAGAAATTCTGCCTCTCAGCACCCCTGAGAGGTAGGCAGGGATCACTCCAGCCCTCAGTGGAACTCAGCCAGGTGTGCAATGGAATGTGGCCTCTGTTTAAAGTTTGCTTCCTTTCTCTGACAAGTGGGACCTATCATGAGGGGCCATGTTTGGGCGGGGTCAGTGATTCCAGATCAGAACTGCTGGCTTCTCTAGCTGCCTAGCCCTGCAGACTCGGCCTGGGATCTCAGTCACATGGGCCGGTTTCCCTCTCCCACATCACCAACAGTAAGAATTAAGTGACTGGAGTTTAATGAACAATGGTACTGACGCGTGAGGCTTGCCGCTGGAGTATGATCCACTCCAAGACCCTAGGTGCGTACTCGGGCTGCTGGTCCATCCCACCACAGCTCTGCATAGCTGGTGCATGCTCATCACTCTGACCTGGAAATGACCCCTCCAGCTGGGGTGCAGATGTCCCCTTAGAAGCAATCGCGTTGCACAGCAGCTGTCTGCCATCACTGTTATATGCAGTGCAACTCCTAGACCAGTGGTCACCAACTGGTTGATCATGATCGACTGGTTGATCCTAGAGACTCTCCCAGTTGATCGCAAACTCTAGGGGTGCAGTGGGGCTGCCGCTAAGGCAGGCTCCCTGCTTCCCCCGGCAGGGCCGTCCCTAGCTATTTTGGGGCCCTACGCAGCCCCCACCCCCCCGTGGTGGGGCCCCAGGCTGCCGTGGAGGGGGTCTGGGGTTGGCCCCAGGCCTTCATGGGAATGGGGAGGGTGGGGCTGGCTTGGGGGGTTAGGGGGAACCACCCCCCAGCACTCACCGGCAGCGCGGCTGGGGCCGAGTCGCTGCGTTTCCCGCCGCTCGTGAGCGGAGGCTTGGCCCTACTGCAGTCCTCGGGAGTGGGGGTGGGGCCGGGGCCATGGGCAATAGGAGGGGCAGGGGCTGGAGCAGCATGCAGCAGCGCAGGTTACCAGGAAATTTGGGGCCTGGTGCCCTATGCAGCTGCATACTTTGAGTATGGGTAGGGACGGCCCTGTCCCCCGGCCCCACGTTGCTCCCAGAAGTGGCCAGTTCGGCCCTGAGGGGGTGGACACAACAGGGCAGGGGTCTTGGCATGCTGCTCCTGCCTGCAAGCACCGCCCCCGTAGCTCCCATTGGCCAGAACGGGGAACTGTGGCCAATGGGAGCTGAGGAGGTGGTGCCAGTAGACAGGGGCATGGAGCCATGTGCCCCCCTCCCCTCCAGGCCACAGGGGCTCGTTGGCTCTTTCCAGGAGTGGTGTGGGGCCGGGGCAGGCAGGAAGCTTGCCTTAGTCTTGTTGCACCGCTGACTGGGAGCTGCCTGTGGTAAGTGCCGCCTGGTGGGAGGCTGCACCCCAGCCCTGAGCCCCCTCCCAGAGCCTGCACCCCAAACCTCCTCCTGCACCCCTGTCCCAGCCCTGACCCCCTCCCAGAGCCTTCTGTACCCCCTCCTGCACCCCAACACTCTGCCCCAGCCCAGAGCCCCCTTTTGCATCCAAACTCCCTCCCGGAGTTTGCAATCTGTCTCACCCCCTCCTGCACCCCTGCCCCAGGTTCAGTCCAGAACCCACTCCCACACTGCAAACCCCTTGGCCCCAGCCCAGAGCCTGCACTGCCTCCCCAACCCCAATCCCCTGCCCTAGCCCCAGCCCGGTGAAAGTGAATGAGGGTGGGGGAGAGTGAGCGACAGAGCGGGGGGGGATGAAGTAGGTAGGGCCTCGAGGAAGGAGGAGGGTAGATCCTGGGTTGCCCTTAAATTCAAAAAGTAATCTTGGGCATAAAAAGGATGGAGACCACTGCCCTAGACTGACCTGGGAGAGATGGGCACTGATCCCACCTCTGCCACAGACTCATCAGGTGACCAATGACAAATCACTCCCTCATCTGTACCTCAGTTTCCCCATCTGTAAAAAGGGGACAAAGATACTGCCAGACTCCCAGAGGTGCTGGGTGGAGCAATCCTGCAGCATCCTGAGAAGCTGCTCCGTTACTGTGGTGGTGCGAGAGGTGGGTTAATACTGAAGTAAACAGTGTTAGATCACTTGGGACTTGGCTATACTTGCGAGTTACAGTGCAATAAAGGAGCCCCGGGTGCACTAGCTCACTCCCCGTCCACACTGGCAAGCCACGTAGAGCGCTCTGACTCCTCGGCTACAGCGCTGCTGGTACCCCACCTTGGCGAGAGGAATAACGTTTGCTGGAGCGCCGTGGTGCCAGTGTGAACGAGGTGTTGCATTAGTGCCCTCTGATCAGCCTCCGGAAACGTCCCATAATCCCCAATAGTCAAGTGGCCACTCTTGTCATTGTTTTTGAATCACTGCAGGAATGCGGATGTGCCCTTTGAAAGCTCCGTTTCTGACAGCCAGCTGCTTATCTGCCCCGAGACAAAGCAAGCCATTAGTGTGGAATGCTGTGTGTGAGAGAGAGAGAGAGAGAGAGAGAGAGGCAGAGGGGAAGGGGGGGGGGGTCTGCTGCTGTCTGAACTTACAAGACAGCATGCTGACATGCTCTCAGCCCCCCAAAAACCCACTCTCCCCCCCCCACATACGTAAACACACTCCCTGTCACACTCCCCTCCTCCCCCCCCGCATTTGAAAAGCATGTTGCAGTCACTTGTATGCTGGGATAGCTTGCCCATAATGCACCTCTCCCAATGCCGCTGCAAATGTGGCCACGCCAATGCGCTGTCAGCAGTCAGTGTGGACAGACTGCAGCGCTTTCCCTACTGCGCTCTACGACGGTGGGTTTAACTCAAAGCGCTCTACATCTGCAAGTGTAGCCATGCCCTTGGTGTTTTGCTTTCAGGTGACTGTCGGTTTGTCTCTGCGACTTTCCGTCTCTTCAAAGTCCCCAAGAAAGGCCCGGCCGAGCAGTGTCAGGTTATTTACAACGGCGGGATCACTGGACATGAGAAAGAGCTGGAGTTTGATGCCAATTTCACATTCAAGGTACAGGGAAGCCCCCCAGGCCTAGGTAACTGGCATGCGTGTGTCAGCATTACTGCATCTCTTCGCTGGATCTCCAAGTCCGGAGCTCACGGCTTTGCTTACACTTCCCCTTCTGCACTGTGTGATCGCAGCATGGCACAGCCTGCTGCTCAGCAGCCCTGTACAGAAGGGGCCCCGAGCGGAGGTGGTCCCAAAATTCAGCAACGCAGCTTTATCAAGCAGCATCCTGTATCGTAAAAACACTTGACGCAAGGGAGGAGCGGGAGGGAATGGAGAGATGATGGCCAGACACAGGGCGGCTGTTCCAGGTGGTGGGAGCTGCAGAGAAGAAGGCTCTTGTGCCATTAGCGGCAAGTTTGTGTGATGGGACAGAGAAGAGGACAGCACAGGATGAATGGGGAGGGGAGTAGAGAGGCCAGGCCTGTGGCTTTGATTGGGGCAAATCGAAGGAGGGCCTGGGGAAAAGAAGCAGTGTGATTCTGAATTAGATCCCAAAGTGACTGTGGGCGGTCGGTGGGGTTGTTTGCAGAGCTGCTGCGCTGGGGGGACTCCTGCTTTGATGGCTTCCCTTCAGCATTGCAAATGCACGTGCCCCCAGCCTGCTCCCCCTCTCGCTACAGAGCTGGAAGCCTGGTGGGTGTTGGGTCCTGCCGCGTTCTTCTCGGTTGTGTGTGACGTCCCCTCTGTTTCCCAGGAAGGGGACGTTGTGGAAGTGGATGCAGAAACCTCAGCCATTTTACGGAGCTCTAGGTTTGCTGAGGAGTTCCTGATCCGACTGGCTGCAGGGAGGGCGCCGGCACCTGGGGGCTGTTGTCCTGCCAAACCAAAGGTTAGTGACAAGCTGGGCGGCTGCTATACCTAAGGGTGTCCCTGTTCATGCCACATGGGTAGATTTTCCTGGCTTCAGCGTCCCTGCTTCACATGACATGTGCTAGTGAATAATCCAGTTTGGGGTCTGAATGGAGGCTGGTAGGGGGGAGAGTTCATGGCGTCAGCTGGCCCATTGGATGTCCAGCTCCTGGCAAACTGGGACCGGCTCAGAGTGAGCTGGGCTAAACCAACTCCCAGATTTTCCCTCCTTCCCCCTTCTTGTCCCCTGTCTGGATGTGGGGCCCTTCCCAGCTCAGGTGTGGCCATGCAGAGCCAGTTAGCTAAGGCAGTTCTCCAAATCAAAGTCTGATAGGAGCAAGGCTCTGAGTCAGCTTCTCTGGTGATAAGCAGAGAGAACCCCATTCTGGCTACCAGAGGGTGGTGGTTTGAAGCTGCGCAGTGTCTGATGGATTAGGATACAGGGGAGGTGCAAATGAAATACAATTTTCTCCATCCATGCATAAACAAAAGAATTTATTCAAGGTGTCTCTGTATAATTATATAAGATGTAAAACTGAGATCCTGGCCTCATGGACCATTAAAGATCCTCTCATGGCCCTTTAACAGGGCTGGGGGGCTTGACCCCAGTGCAATTTGATCCTGCTTCCCCGTGCATTTCCCCTGCTACATACATTGGATACCGTGTGCTTCGTTTCCTTTTGTCAGTTCTTGTATAATGTTTCTTGGGCTTTTTACTGGCAGCCGCGTTCTGCCCCAGAAGTGGTTGCATTTCAGTGGCGGATGAAGTAATCCCTATAGGATTACTTTGCACGTCAGTCGAAGTTGCAAAGCCCCCTGGGATGTTCTGGACCACAAGGTGTCAGAGAATGTTGGTACAGCTCATAACTGCATCCATACTTCCTAGATAGCTCTAGACCTTAAGATGACTTTTTCCTGATGGGCCATCTGAGGAGAGGGATTACTGGAAGATGGGAGTTCTGGCTTCTCCACCCGGCTCTGCTGCTGACCCGCATTGTGGCCTTGGACAAGTTACATTTTTTTCTCTACGCCTTTGTTTCCAGACCTCAGAGGAGGTTGTGGTTGAATTAGCTGAGACCCTCTGTTGGAGGGTGCTGTTGACATCAAAGAATGACTTCTCTCTGGCAGACCTGGCTCAGAGAAGGCATCTTTTCTGAATCCAGAATTCAGTGCTGGGGAAAAGTATCAGCCTGGCAGCCCTGATCTGTGCTGTTCTCCACTGAGCAGGTCCAGCACAGACTTCGGTGTGTCAATGCTTGACTTGAAGCAGCCCTTCTAGGGGCTGAAGGGATTTTTTTCCAAGGTTCATTCCCTCCTTGGCCTCTCCACTGAGCCTGCCAGCACAGGGACTGCTTGGAAAGGCGGGTGGTTTGCCCAGAAGCAGACGTGTCCTCCCTGTACAGCCTGGGGAGTGCAGTAGCGACTCTTAAGAAAACACAGCCTAAGCCCGTCTGCCGTCCATGGCCTTGGTGGGGGGGTGCTGGTATTACTCCTCCTTTGATCGAATCTGAGCTCCAGCCAGCCTAAATAAGGTGCTGTGATTCGACTTAAAGCGTCTGCCTCTGTGGCCATGCCTGGTGGGATGGGCAGAGAGCTCTTGGCATGTGTGTAACACGGGACTGGGAATCCTCTTTGCTTTGGCAGGAGCAGAGGGTGCCTGTGAGCAGAGAGGACCTGCTTCCTGCTGAGCAGAACTCAGTCCTCGCTGTGCTGCTGCTCCCATTGAATGTGCAAACAGTGTTACCGCTTCTTTGCTGAATTGCATTGTTGATGCTCCCTGGAACTAGAGTAAACACAGCCCCCAGGGGCCCTTCAGGGAGTTAACCCAGTGATGAATTGGGCTCAGAGGGAAGGAGATATCTCTTGCTGTAGGAAGAGATGCTTGTGACACAGCCCGGGGAGCTCATCTCTCTGTCAGTGTGGACCCTATGATCTAGCCTAGTGGTAAGGGGTGCTGTTGCTGGGGGTGCTGTCCTTCCTAACCTATCCGTACCCCATTTCCCAATGCCAAAACTTGGTGCTAGGGGGTGCTCTGCTGCTGGAGATGCTAATAAACCCGAGGTCCTGACCAACAATGCTTCACAGAAGCCAAGACATTTTTCACAAGTACTAGGGTGTTAACCTCTGGCTGGTGGGTTAATCACAGTCTGCCTTGCAAAATTCCCCCTGTAATTTCAGTTGGCTACAGCATTCACTTCCTGTCCTAAACTATAATCTAGTGCTATTGCATATCTGCCCCTTCCCTCCTGACCAGAGGTGGCTGAACTGCTCCATGCATATCATCTGTATCAGCTGCAGTTTGTAAAGCGCTTTGGGATCCATTTCAGCTAAAGCAGGTCTACAAATCATAAGATCCTCAAGCGTTTGAATATGCCATTAAAGCCTGAAGAGTTGTTAATGAAAGAGGTTTAAGTACAGGAATTAAGACTGTGATGCCATCTTGGGATCCTTAAGGAGAAATGCTTAGGAGTGTGTGGAATTGGGATGCTTTGCCAGGTGCTAATGCACATCTCTGAGCTGTGGGGAGGGGGAAATCGGAGTGCTGATCTGGAGTGAGGGAAGCCCTGTGCTGTCAGATTGGTCATGGGAAGCTCAGGGCAGCACAAGGAGACTTTTCTGGAGCTCTGACTTGCGGGAGGGAGCTGAGAGGCCAATTCCCCAGTAACACATGGCCCCATGTAAGAGGCTGTTGTTAATTTAGGGTTAGCCTGTACTGTTTTTTGCAGCATCTCTTCCATTCCTGAAGGCCAGCTCGCTGCCCAACCCACACCCCATGCAGATGCATATCCAGCTTGCTCGATGGGAGTTTGACCCTAGCCTGCCAACCCTGACTCCACAGCTCAGAGCTGCTTTATCTGCTGAAAACTGTTCTCCTCCTCCTGTCACCTTCCACACAGCCTGCAGATGTCTGATGAGTCCTTAGACCTGCCACGAGTCCGTGAAATGGGAATAATTGATAGGGGAAGACGATAAATCCAAGCGGCTGTGTGTCCTCGAAGTGTGGCCTTGTGTGTGCTGGGGGAGGGGAGAATGTTCTTGTCTTTCCCCAAGCAGGAGATGGTTTTCAGGTGAAGGGCTGTACTGGAGAGAGGTTTGCAGTGATGTTCTGTAGGCTCCTTCCTCCCTATAACAACCTGCCACTGGGCTCTTAGAGCAAAGGGGTCCATTTGCCAGCAGAGCAGGGCCCTGAGGTTCCCCTGCTGTAACAGGGAACCTTGCTGTCAGCGTGGAGTGCGATGCATCATGACAGTCACCTTGGAGTCAGCTGTGTGGCCCTCTAGGCACAGCCCCTCAGGCTGCTGTAAAGCTGAGCTGGAGCTGGCTCCCGCAGTTCTCTGGCGTTACAGAAAAGCTTTTTCGACTTGGAGGAGGAGAAGTGAGTTAAAGGAAATGAGATCTGGGGGGAGGGAAGTGTTCTGACGTTACCATGGTAGGGGCCACAAAAGAACCCGGACAGAGCACGTCAAGGAGGAAGGGAGGTCAGTTAAGTTGAGGGTCTGATAGGAAATGTGTGGGGCTGTGTCTTTTATTGCCATCCTCTGGACTCTGCTCCTTGGATTGGGTTTGCCCTGTAGCATTTTGGGAATTCCCGAGCTTTCCCATCTTCCCCGCATGTTCTGCTCCCAGGTGGTACAGGAGCTCCCTTACAGCCACGTTTCCCCCCGTTAAGAATAGAAAAATCCTGTATCCAGTCTTCAGTCCTGCATCCTGCTGCAGAGAGGAATGTGAATCCCCTCCCTTGCCACCTGCAACGCTGGTAGGGGAGATTTTCCCAATCCTCCACAGGTGATCAACCTATGCCCTGGTGTAGGAGGCTGCTTTCCAACTTGCATAGTTACCAGGGTTAGTGGTCATAAAATCAGCCCCTTAGAGTCATGTGGCAGGGAGTTCTGTTGGCAGCCTATGTACTGCAGAAAGAAGCGTTTCCCTTTGTATGCTTTAAAGAGTGTCATGGTTTTAAACAAAGCCCCTGTGCCTAAATGGCAGTTGGTACCTTGGAGCGATACATCTGACATTGGAATGTGCTTTTCACCACTGATTCTGCTGCAGGTATATTTGGCATTTTTCTTGACTTGGATGGTGAATGTATCCCAGAGTGGTCACTTTGGTTTTCGTGTCTGAGCCTCCACTATTGTAAATCAGCAAGAGTTGGAGTCAGGTGACTTACTGCGGCTGACCAGCTGGCCTTCCCTCTCTAGTCAGTTTCACGTTCAGGTCCTCATGCCCAATGGTTGGGTTGCAGACACTGAAAAGGAAAATGCTAGGTTTGTTTTAAAATCACTGATTCTGTTCTTAATTTAACCGAACATTTCTATTGGTGGTGTCACTTCTCTTTCCCTACTGTGTTCTCCATTCAAATGTCTGGAATCCAGAATTTACAAGTGTAAGCAGAGTCTGAATGAGCTCTCCCCTCACATCTAGTGGTGAGCTGTGGAAAACTACTTCAGGAGCTGATCTCGTTTGCATGGTCACACCCACTCTGCCTAGGTGCTCAGCATGATGGGATTGCTTGCCCAAATAATCACGTGTGGCTGGTGTTGAATCCCCAGTCTTGTTGTTGGGGCAGGAATAATAAAGCGGTGTTATCCCTGTTGTGTGAACTGAGGGTAGCAGAACTGTACTTGGCACACCCCAGTGGAGGGACTCGCCCTCAACTGAACGGCACTCACTAGGCAGGGCACATGGGTCCCAATGCGTTGGGAGAGGGTGGGGACAGGTACTTGTACCTGGTGGTGTGAGCCTTGTTTAAGGGCCCTAGACACCATTTGACCCTTCCTCTCTCCACCGTATAAGAGCTAATTTAGACTCCATTGAGAGTCTTGTCACACGCCGAAGAGCTGAAATCACTGATGCCTAGGTCTAAGTATTAGACCTGCCTTGGGACAGTGTCTGTACTGCAAGAGACTGCCCAGTGTGCACCAGCAGTGAGGCTGTCCCCACTGACCGCTGAAATCACTGAGAGCTGTGTTAAGTGGGGGGCCCTGAAGACATCTTGGCAAGTGGGAAGCTGGCGGGAGAGGCGCAGCCAGCAGGAGAGGGCCAGAGCAGAGCCCCACAGAGAGGTGCAGCAATTGGTCGTTGGGGCGACAAGCAAGTGCCCGAGCAGGGGAGTGTGTAAGGTGCCTCCTAACCTGCTGCTTCCACCCAGGGTGGGAAGTGAACTCTGCGTATAAACCTCTGAACTCGGGCTGCACTGGCCAAGGACAGCAATGGTGAGTGGGGTGCAGAGAAGAGACTGGCATGTTAAAGGGACTTTTGGGTTGCTGGACTTCAGAACCTGAAGGGAAAAGGACCCTGCCCAACTTATTTGAGGGTGGGTCTTTTTACTCATGGTTTATGAACCCTAGTTGCAAGATTTTCCCAATTTAATGCTGCTACTTCCCTTCTTTTATTAAAAGGTTTTGCTACATTCAGACTCGGTGCTTGTGAGAGGGGAAGTATTGCCTCTTAGAGGCACCCAGAGGGTGGTGTGTAATTGTCCCAGGTCACTGGGTGGGGGCTCGAGCTGGTTTTGTGTTGTTGAAAAGGAACCCCTAGATATTGAACCCGGCCCTTGTTGCTGCTGGCTCCACCTTGCAGAAGGGTTACACAGATATCGATCACTCTATCTTCATGGAACCTTCCTCCCTTTGTTGTCATCAGTTCTTATGTTTTTTAATGTAGGGCCTGACCCCAGGAGTGGTGAGCCGATGGGAGTTGCAGGCACTAAATGCCTAGCAGATCTGAACCTCACTCTTCAGGGCAGGGACCGTATCAGGATTTCATGGTGTAAAGCACTGTGCAGGCCAGGAGCTCCGTGGAAATATTTAACAGAGCTTCTTTTTTATTTATTTATTTATTTATTTTATTTTTTAAACAAACCCTTAATTTTGAGCTCAGTTAG
This sequence comes from Natator depressus, assembly GCF_965152275.1. Taxonomy (NCBI): domain Eukaryota; kingdom Metazoa; phylum Chordata; order Testudines; family Cheloniidae; genus Natator; species Natator depressus. Next base: position 119,746,079 of record NC_134240.1, on the reverse strand, counting down.
GCCAGAGAGCACCCCTGCCTCCTTTGCAGGTCCTTCCGTTCTGCTTCATTCATTTTCCTAGGAATATGGAATGCTGTCAGAATATGGATAAATGGATTGATGATTGCTATTCCTTGTGTTGTGTGTCAGGGAAATCTCTTCCCCTTTCTCGCCTAAATGATCTTAGGCCTCGCTCATGCCATCAGCTCTGTGTGGCCAGACCCCCACATCCGTGTGGCTCTGCATGGAGACAGGGGTCTCCCCCACCCAGAGTTTGGTGCAGTATTGTGCCCTTTATCGCATCACAGTAATATTCAAAGCCCTGTTTCAGAGTAACAGCCGTGTTAGTCTATATTCGCAAAAAGAAAAGGAGTACTTGTGGCACCTTAGAGACTAACCAATTTATTTGAGCATAAGCTTTCGTGAGCTACAGCTCACTGCATCTGATGAAGTGAGCTGTAGCTCTCGAAAGCTTATTCTCAAATAAATTGGTTAGTCTCTAAGGTGCCACAAGTACTCCTATTCAAAGCCCTGTCGCAGGAGGAGCCCTCGCTGTTTTATCACCCAGAAAACGCTTTTGGCAACACCAGCCAAGCCAAAAGAAAAAAATGACTAGCTAATAAGCATGGAGCAAAAATGGCCAGCCAATCAGTGTGGGGGGAAGGGGGGAAAGCCCAGTGACACAGCAGTGTGGCAGTATTGCCTGGCAGTTGACACCTGGGGGGCCTGCTGCCCTGCCCCCAGATGCCCTGTGGTGCCTATAACTGTTCACTGCTCCATCGAGTCATTGGATAGATCCCATCAGTCACAACTGCCATTGCTTTTCTCTGGATGTTTTCAGTCTGTTGGAGGTGAGGCAACCGAAACTGTCAAGAGTGTCGTGAGGAGGGGGGACCCTGCCTTTGCAGCTTGTCTTTTGTTTTCTGTCCCTATACGCAACAGCTGCACGTTCAGTGGAGAGCCAGAAAAGCATCACCCCTCTTATGGTCTGGGTTAGTAACAAGGTAATTGCAAAAATAATGCCACGTCAACCCCTGCCTAACCTTTCTCCCCAGAGTGGGGTGGCCCCAGGGTTTCTTCCCTTAGCGCATCTCTGCCTCTAACCCTAACACCCTCCTCTAGGTGGCTACTGGTGGCCCAATGAGTCAGCACTTGTTAATCCCCAGGGTCCTGCAGGCTCGGGCCAATTGGGGAATCCCCCATGTTACACTCCTTCCACTCCCTGCTGTGTACTGGGCTGAGCCCCTCGCTTTAGCTCTAGCACCAGCCAGCCCTCTGCCGATACAATTTCTCAGAACGCTTCCTTGCTTCTGTCTATGCTGCAGTCAGAGCGGTGATTGCAGCAGTGTGTGTAGACGTACTTGAGCAGCGTTAATCTAGCTGGAGGGAGTGCCAATAGCAGGGAAACCACAGCAGCACAGATTTCAGCGTAGGCTCGCTGCCCGAGTACGTGCTCTGGGTCCCTGGCAGGCCTGTGCCGCCCAGCATCGCTGCTCGTGGGCCATGAGCTAGCTGGATTAAAGCTACTTGGGTATGTGTACACGAGCTGCAGCCACACCCCTGATGGCAATGTGGACATACCCGGCGTTTAGAAACAGCGCCCCTCCTCTGCCATCTTACTGGCCCACTCCCTGCAAGAGCGGTACTATCGTATTTGGGGGTGCTGATCCCCAGACACCGCAAGGGATCTGTAGTATGGAATGCTGTAGTATTATTGCTCCAGGCTTTGGCTCCTCTGTAGTTTCTCAAACCCCATTTGGTTGTCACAAACTTAAATAGCTGTTCGTGTGCAAATGTCCATAGCAATTTGCCAGGTCTAGTCTGTTTTAGTGGGCATTAATTCATAACTGGGTCGTTTAGTTATTTAAAAGTCCAGTCCTCCTTTAGTTCTGGCTCAGGTTTCAGCACCTCACAGCTTGTGTCCGAGAGCTCCCATGTTCTGAGGCAGTCAGTGGCGTGGCCCTGAGGATGAATCTGGTTCATTAAGCAGGGCTGGTGCCAATACGGCCCCTGTGGGTAACCTCTGTAGGCAGAGAGGCAGCAATTCTCTCTTCTGTCTCATCCCTACCAAGGCTTTGCTGGGGAGCGGTGTGAGTAAATGTGGGAAGAGCACTCCCCTGTGGATGTGCTGATTACGAGGCTGTTATTTCCTTAGTAGTTTCTTGTGCCAGACGCAGTCAGATGCTTGGGAAGGCCAGTAAATTAGAGCTGCTGGGCCCTTCTTTGTTGCTGTTTTAACTCTTTCTGAAGCCCCTTAGCTTGTTTGAAAGGCCAATTAAACTATCCCAGAGGTGTTTGTATGAGTGGGCTGAGGAGGGGGTGCGTGTTCATAATTCTTTCCATAAATACACTGCATCAGTTTTCTTTTTAGTGAACTGAGCTCCCTGGCCTGACGCTCCCTGAGTCCATTCACCCAGGGTTCATTTGTTTTGGGCTGGGCGCCAAGTGGGTGACTTTCCATTCTTCTGAAACAAACTGTTTGTAGGGAGCTGGGGGGAGATTCTTAGAGGCACAGATGGGAGTCAAGCACCCAACTCTCACGGACTTTCAGTACCTCTGAAACTCAACCCCCCCGTGTACTTTGCACTTCTCTGGAGACTCACATCCATGGCTTTCTGAACGCTTTACACATGTGAATGAACCCTCGTACAGTTCTTGGGAGAAGGGTGAGCTGCATCACCTCCATTTGTACAGATGGGGAAACTGAGGCACAGTGGGGAAGCAACTTGCCCAAGGTCACGTGGGTGCAGCGGTGGGAATAGCACCAGATATTTTCATTACCAGTCTGTGGCTCTAACCATTAGACTGTGCTCCTGACCTTACACACCTTTTTGGGAGCTCCCCTGACCTTGCATTTCAGCCCCTTCAGAACCATCTGACCGTGGTGATCCATTTGCCCCTGAGTGTGCGCTGTAGCCCTGCCATAGATTCCTATCTCTGCTAAGGCCAGACTGGTTTTAAAAAAAGAAAACGATGCCGTGGGGACTAGAATTTCCTTGGCATCCTGCGAAAGTCTCTGTCACATTCATCACGCTTGGGAATGACAGGCTGGACCATTAAAAAACCTCCCAGCCTCCCCCTGGGAGCATAGGAGGCTGGATCTCATGCACAGCACTGAAAATATTCCAGTGAATTGGAGAGCTGATGCAGGTGGCTGATAGGCTGCTGGGCTTATCGGAGGGGAAAGATAGGCCCTGTGCAGACAGGAATGTGCTCAAGGGACGGGGGGCTTCATAATCGCTGACCTTGCCACATTTGGAGTTGTTTCTTAAAGGCACAGGCACATTTTTTGTTTCTCTTTGCCTCTTCATGGCAACCGAGCAAAGCAGAGCCCCGCGGATCATCTGTCACTGGGTGCAGGTGTCATGCCTTAGGAGCCCCAGCTAAGGACAGCATTGTGCGGGGCTGCTTTGTGGATTTCTCTCCAGGAGTGTATTTTTGCCACCGCTCAGGCAGCTGGTGCGGTGGGCTAAGGGTTAGTTCTCCGCTAACGAAAGGATCCGGGTGTGCTTACTGGCCAGCCAGCAATGGCAGGGATCTGCAAGTGGAGCAGGGGCTTATGCCACTGGTGATAGCTCGTGGCTCATTAGCCTGAACAGCCTGGGGAGGCTGGGAAAGCAGCTAGGAGAAGCTTTCTTACAGCCTTGATGGTAGGGTAGGGCTAAAGGAATTCTGTCTGTACTGTAAAGGGAGGAAGGATGATACCAGTTCAGGCATGGGAGCTGGGCAGGCCATCGCCTCCCTGTGCTGCCTCGGCTAAGTCACTTCACCTCTTCGTACCCATCTCAGCAGTCTTGCCAGCTCTAGTGATTTTACTGCTGGCCTTGCAATATTTGATGTTTTGCTTAAAGCCTCAACTCCCAGAGGCAGGTGATTACAGGAGACTCTTGGCTTTTATTGACACAGAGATGTTTCTAGCCCTCCTGGTTGCAGAGAAAAGCTCAAAGTGATGCCTTATGGGCTCAAAAAGCAGAAGCAAAAGAGATTTCCAAATCGCTGATGCTGTGGGTGGCAGGGGCTGACTCCTAGTGTCTGACTGCGTGGGGTTGGCATCTGGAATGTACCTCCCTCCGCCCAGGGCTGGGAAGCTGTTAATAACTGAAACAAGGAAACCCCAGCCTTCACAGTGTGAGGGCCAGGGCACGTTGCGGGGAGAGGGGGTTGGCTGGATTAACTCCCAAAGGGCGGGCTGGGGAAGGGGAGGATTCTTTTTACAAACCCTCCTATTAACAGAAACATGTTCATGAAATTACAGCTCCTCCCGCTGCAATGGGAGCCAGGTTGAGTTTCACCTTTCCCTGCAGCGTTCCCAGCCTGGACATTGGGCTGGTGCCTGAGACCCCCGGCTGAGCTCTCCAAACCAATCCGCTTTCTCCAGCACCCTAACTCTGGCCCACCCAGCGGGTGAAGAATTCAAATACCTTCAGCTCTGTGGCCTGCTAATGTTCCCTTGACTGATACCCGTCTCTTCTCGGGGATATTGCAAGTGGTTAAGAGCTTAGCCCCTAGATGCCAGTGGCTGATGTCACAGCTTGGCTTCCCACTTCCTTCCCCCTAGAATCATAGAATATCAGGGTTGGAAGGGACCTCAGGAGGTCATCTAGTCCAACCCCCTGCTCAAAGCAGGACCAATCCCCAATCAAATCATCCCAGCCAAGGCTTTGTCAAGCCTGACCTTAAAAACTTCCAAGGAAGGAGATTCTACCACCTCCCTAGGTAACGCATTCCAGTGTTTCACCACCCTCCTAGTGAAAAAGTTTTTCCTAATATCCAACCTAAACCTCCCCCACTGCAACTTGAGACCATTACTCCTTGTCCTGTCCTCTTCTACCACTGAGAATAGTCTAGAACCATCCTCTCTGGAACCACCTCTCAGGTAGTTGAAAGCAGCTATCAAATCCCCCCTCATTCTTCTCTTCTGCAGACTAAACAATCCCAGTTCCCTCAGCCTCTCCTCATAAGTCATGTGTTCCAGACCCCTAATCATTTTTGTTGCCCTTCGCTGGACTCTCTCCAATTTCTCCACATCCTTCTTGTAGTGTGGGGCCCAAAACTGGACACAATACTCCAGATGAGGCCTCACCAATGTCGAATAGAGGGGAACAATCACGTCCCTCGATCTGCTCGCTATGCCCCTACTTATACATCCCCCTGCGCCTCTCCTTTTCCTACTGGGACTGGATTCCCCTTTGTGAACTGAAAGAGAGCACTGTGGGTTTGGCTTGGTCCTGCACATTGTTGTGGTCAGGGGCACGTCTCCCTGGGGGAACCTGAACAGTCGGATTCAGAGAGAGTCATCGTTGGTTGACAGAGCTGCCAATAGGCTGTGCAGCGTTGCACGCTCCATCCTCATGGGGCTCCCATTGCCCATGCAGCCACCTCTGGGGTGGAACGCTGCAGGCCACGTAAGGATCTGACCAGTCCCCTGTGATGGTGCAGGACAGGCAGTGGAGTAGGGGGTTGTATCCAGTAGAATCGGCAGAGCTGCTGAAATATGCAGGGTGCAGCTACCCACAATAGGATTGGCTGGGAGTCCCACGTGCTCTAGTGAGAAGTAAGCATGGGAGATGGAAGAGCTCCATCTACTGATGCACCACCACCGCTGTGGCTGATGGTTGGACTGACCTCACCCCAGCCTGCTTAGCTTGAGCGCTGATGCAGTCACAGTCCAAGTGGAGGGAGTAGTGTTACGGTTTGCCTGATTGCTGACATGCTACAGCGCGGTCGACATGGTCCCTGCTCCCAGCAGCATGCAGCCTGCCAGCCAGCTAGCTCAGTGGCACAAAATCCCTGTGGCTGGGCCCCTGGGGCTGACGTTTGTCACTCTCCCTGTGCTGGTGAGGCTGCTGTTGCGAGGCTCAGAGGAAGACATGTGGCTTTGAGGAGCGGTAGGGGAATGAAGAGGGGGGAGGTTCTGTGGGTGCCCAACAATTGGATCCAGGTTAAAAAGCTGTGGGAGCAGGGGATGGCAGGAAGGGTCTGAGGTATGAGCTCGCCAGCCAGCTGAAGGGGGGGCTGGACGAGCGCAGGAAGGGGTCCCATCCAGTCCTGCTCAGCCAGAGAGAGGGTGCTAGCAATACTGGATGGGGGCTGTGTAATGGTGAGACAATGGGGAGATTCCCAGGAGTTCACAGCCCTCCTCCCAGCACCAGGGAAAACCACCTGGCAGTGGCAGCCTTTCCTTCAAATCTGACTTATTGCTGTTTTTGTTTCCTTGCTGTAGGAAAAGATTGTTGATCCATTCCAATTAGTGGAGCGGTTGGAGGCAAAGGACCTTGCTCCCAAGGCGACGGGCTGCTGTGGCCCCAAAGAGTGCTGCTGAAAAGTTGAGCATCCAGCCAGAGCCAGCGAAGCAGAAGCTGAAGAATCAGAGCTGCTTTTGTTACTCATCGCTGCAAAGCAATTAAAAATTAATAACTTAGGTAATGATGCTGAGCACTTCACGGCTTCGCAGCACTGTGCGGGTACTGTGGAATGAGATTTAAATAAACCCCAGCCATCCCCCAGGCTCCAGCCCTGGTGCATGGCTGCAATCAGAAGATAGCCCGTTTATTTGTAGGCACCATGTTAACTGATCAGAGCAAACCCATCCCTGTTCAAGCCAGGAGGAAGATCTAATCATGGGACCTAATTAACTGCAGGGGCACGAAACTGACCAGTGCTTTGTCTAACTCAGAATAGACTCTGATGAGGCTGGATCCCAGGGATCAAAATTATTTACTGAGGCTATTTGAGACCAGCCAACCCCTTGTAAGGCCCAGGGCACAGCATGAGGGAATACGCTCTTCTCAGGCTGCAATGTGTCCTTGGAGCCGTTCCCTGCCTTGAGGCTTACACTGTCCCCTCTCCTTGGCTTACCCATGTGGGAAGTGCAGCTCCAGCCCCACTCTGCCCCTAGACCCTCCTGGTGCGCTGGGGAAGCAGGCAGCCACATGGTACTGCGCAGTGCACCCCCTTGCACACATTCTTCCTTCCCACAGTGGAACTTCCTGGCTCTGTTGCCGTAAGCCTCTTCCCTGAGTAAGCACTCTTAGGCTGCGTGCTGAGGGCGCCCAGCTGCTCTTCGCACCTGGGATGTGGTGACTGGTTACATATCTGGCCATTCAAATGGAACCGCTCCCTTTGGCAGCCCTGACCTGGGGGGCTAGATGGGCCAAGCACTACAGGAAGCCTCTCTTATCTGCTGCTAGCTCAGAGCAGGGAAGGTCAAACTAGGCCCCAGCCTCGTGTAAGAAGGTGTAACATGCTCAGTGGCAGCGTCTGGCAGCCAGTGAATCTCACATTGCATCCAAGCCAAATCGCGGGCAGACACCTGGCAGGATGGAGGAGAGGAGGAGGAGAGGCGCCTGGGGTCCGGGTGGAGGGGAGAGGAGGCTGAGAGAGAGCAGTTGTAAATAATAGCAGGGAATTGCTTTTCCGGGGCCATGGGCCCAACACCTACCACAGCTAGTCTAGGGGCAGATCCCATCTCCATGCTCACCCAGCATCTCCAGAGGAAAGCTCTGCCTTAGGAGGGGCTGAGTGCCCTCCCCTGGTGGAGTGAGTGGGAATTGAGAGCCCTCGGCCTCTTGTGGGGTGGGCTTGGCAAGCAGGGCTGTGCCCCACACACAGCTGGTAGGAGAACGCCCTTCCTTTCCTGGCTGCGGGGGCTTGAGGTAGGTTGGGGTTACAAATGGTGAATCCCCCTGACGGCGGAGTTGCTGTTACACTCAGCACCTACTAGCATCAGCCTCTAGAGGCCGTCTATTGCTCATGTCTGAGGACCGCCCTACTGTCCCATCCCCCGATCCCCTGCTTCCTAACAGCTGTATGGGTCTTTTGACCCAAACACTGCAGGTCTTTCTGTAGGTGTTGGGGGGAGAGGAGCATTGTAACTGGACCGTGGGCTTGCAGAACCCCCTTTAGCGCTTGGATCTGAAGTCTCAGGGACTGGCAGGGGGGATGGTGGTTAGAGCGGGGGACTCTTAAAAAAGAATGAGGATCTGGAGCGAAATAGCTCCTTCCGTTCCCTTCTGTGGACGGTAAAGCATTGCAGCGTTGAAGGGGACTGCTGCTGGGAAGCAGGTAAATCCCTCTCCACATTGATCATGACAACTGAAGAGGAGCTGGACTTGCCTATTTTGTACTGTGTTGAAATAGTTGGGCTTGTGCAAGAAGCGTAAGAATCAAAACGTGGCAGCTGCATTTGTAAATACAGCTAACCTTGCAGGGGTATATGTGACAGGAAGAGGACTGGGAGCTGTGCAAAGATTGACACCTGGTGGCCACAAGGTGGCATGGCATGTGCTGATGATCTTTCTCCCAATTTCACACTGTAAAAACACATTTTTCCTTTAAAATTCTCCTGAAGCCTCTGCCTGTTTTTTGGGCTTCAGGAGCCAGAAGTTGCATTAATGGAGACAGAGGTCGTCAGCAACAAATATTTAACCTCTGTTTCCCCATCTGTAAAACGAGGACAATAATGCTTAGCATGCCAAAGGCTGTGACCATTAAGAAGTTGTCTATAAAGCATGCAGACATCCTCACACAGAGGGTGTTTTTGCAGATCTGTGTGAGGAGTGAACAGCCAGCTGCAGTCTCAGAGTGGGATGGTTTAATTTAATGTTGGTGTCTGTTGTAAGCCCAGAAAAATATGCTTTTCATCATGGCCATATACAGCATGGAGATTGCACCGATTACAGTGGGCGTAGCCAATGCAGGCAGCTTGGCAGTATTGTTACCAGGTACAGGATGCTTTCCCTCCTAAGGTGCTTTGCAAATGCCATGCATCAGAGGCTCATTAATTTTCACTCGGGCCAGGGTGAAGTTCTGACCATTGCACAGCATAGAACACAACAGGACTTCAGAGCCGGGTCAGGTCAAAATCAGAACACAACATGGTGACTGTGTGTGGCATGCCTAATTCCACTCTCAACAAGGGACCATATAGTGGAACTTGAAGGATGAGAAGACTGGAAAGTACAAGAGGGGAGTGGAAATGGATGCAAATTTTATTTAACTGGGAGAGTTCAGATTAAATGAACCAAGTGTTGTAAGAAACGTACCTTAAAAAGAATGGGGCCAAATCCTGAAAGGAGCTGAGCATTGACTTCCGTGGGCGTTGTGGGTGATCTCAGGACTTAGGTCATAAAGTGCTGCTCGTAGTAGACTTCATGGGGAAGACCGTGCTATTAAATCTTTGCAGATAGTTGGGAAGAGGCATCTTTCGTGAGTGTGTCTTACAGAATATGGAGATCAGTGAGGTTCTACCCTAGGTACATCACCACTGAAATGCAGCCACCTCTGGGGTAGAGACAGACCGCTACTGGTGCCCAGCAATAGAGGGAGAGGGAACACTTTGGCCAAAGACACTGGGCAAGCCCCGAACTTGGAAAGGGCCCTATAATCTTCAATGTCCATGCAGAATTTGCCTATTACAATCTCGTACAAAGAACCTACCCAGTCGATTTACCTTGGAAGGCCGGGCATAGCCAGCTCTGGAGCGATTCAACTCCATGGCTGTGGGAGAGTCTAGCTTCTGTGGAGCTGCTACTTAGATGACTACGCCATTTCCGTCTAAGTCAGCGCAGAGTTGAGGGCTTCCCACGAGACACCCCCTCCCCCCCCGTTTCTGGTGTCTCTGCTCAGTTCAGGATGCTCACATGCTGTGCTGTGGATGCCCTTGTATCAAAGGGCTGGCTAGCAGTTCTCTTCCATGCTGCTTGCACTGCCCCACACCAACAGTGCCTCCTTTTCAACCAGGACCAGCTAGTAAGAAGCCTCCCGTTTCTTCTCTCCCTCTGCCACTCCCATGGCTCTTACCACACCCTCTTCTGCATCGTAACGTCTGTTTTCCACCCTCCCTTCCCCGCACGGGTTCCAGCTCCTCTTCCTGGTTACCCTCACCTCTCCAGGGTTCCCACGTGCTGTACCCGATCCTCTTTCCCTCCGCCTTGGCTCTCCCAAACTCCGGCCCACTTCCGCCTATGCTCCACAGGTTCCACCATTTCTAATCTCACGCCGAGCCCTCTCCCCTTCTCTGGCTGATGGGAATGCCCACTACATCTCTAAAAAGATCACAGCCATTCACATCCAGGTTTCTTTCCAGCACCTGGCTCTCTGAGACCTGGATCCTTCGGTCGGGCACAGCCTCTGCAGCTGCCTTCTCTTATAGAGAATCCCTGCCCTGGATCAGACCGTGAGGGGAGTGTTGGGCTTCCACAGGGTGCTGTCCTTGGTCTCCATCCCTTCTCTTCTCCCTCTAAACTTTATTGCTGGATAATCTCAGCATAAACACAAATTCAACGACCATCTCCATGCTGATGACTCACAGACCTACCTCTTCATTCCACACCTGTCTGTCCAAACTCTGATTGGCCCATGATGCATTGTCGACGGTAACTGTTCAAACAAGCATCTTCATGCTTCCTCGCATGCTGCCCCTCATGCTTGGGACGCTCCCCGGAAACATCCACAGAACTAACTTCCTTCACATCCCTCCTTCAAACTCTTTGCCGTGGTGCCTCCAGAAAACTTGACCCCAGTTAGCGGCTGGTGCACTGAGACCACTGACTATCTCGCTGATTGCTATAGCGACATTGTTCCTACGGTGCCTAGAGTAGTGGGGTCCCGCTGCATGACTGGGGCTGGAGGTGCTACGTAATACTAATACTCAGAATGACTTCATTGTTCCCTGCTATCGGCTAGTCTGTACACATTCCTGCTTGCCGTAGTGTTTGTCTGCCAGCATCTGGCCCCCTCTCCTGCCCCTCCCACAGATGTTCAGACACATGCTGTAATACGATCCGCCTTGCTGACAGACTGTAAGGGCCTGTGAATTTGTATCTTCTTTCCTCTGCTGTTCCTGGGTTTCCCGCCTGGTACAGAAATGTTAACAGGTGCAAGGCAGTATCCAGGGGCTGTGTGGCTTTTGTGCCAGCACAAAGGGGGAGGACTGCCTCTGAAAAGCTCGCCTGCGGTGCCGTGCAGGGCGTCCTGCTTAACCTGGTTCTTCGTGATTCTTCCCCACCCCAAATCTAGGGGCTGCAGAACATTGGCAACTCCGTAAGTGATGCTCTCCCTGTGGAGCCGGTTACCCAGCCTTGCATTTGGAGGCGTCGTACTGCTGGAATTGCCTGATTTGAGGAAAGACTGGGCATGAGGTTACTGGGAGGTCTCGACTCTCTTCCTGGCTTCACTGTGGGATGGGGGGTCAGTCACTTCTGTCCGCTTGGCCCTTTGTAAAATGAAGCTAAATGTTTCCCTACCTTGCCAGCACATTGTGAGGTTTGTCAAGTGCTTTGAGATCCTTGCCTGGAAGGTGACCGAAGAGATGTTGGTTTGCTTTTTTTTCCTCAAGAGTCGGGGTGTTGACCCTGATCACAGTGTTCTGACCCAATTCCAGTCTGGACAAGAGCCTACTTCTCTTTGACTGGACCTGATCGTCGTCTTCTCCTAGCTGTTGTTTCTGAGTGCTGCTTCCTAACCTCCCCACTGGGCCATGCAGTACTGGCTTGTTTGCGGTTGCCAGTAAAACCAGAGCCACTTCCAACTGTTGCTTAGCAGCCAGGCTAGTCTGCTTGGCCATGCCTCTCTGTGTGCTCAGGAGCTCTGGGCGAGGTTCTGCGGGGATGGGACTAGATCCCAGATCCGGGGGACATCTCATGTCTCCACACTGCTATCCGGCAGCCATGGTAAGCTTCTATGCATTACCCCATAGTCCCTGTGGGGATAAACAGCACAGGAAGTACCACCTCGGAAGGCCGGATTGACAGCTTCCCTCGTGGCCCCTGATTGATCCACACACCCTATTTAAGCCCACGAAGAGTCCCAGGAAATGTCTGTGCAAAGAGGTGGACTCCCCTGCCAGCTGTGGTGCTGGACTTGGCTCTTGCTCGGACCCTCAGCTTCGGCTCTTGAACTCTGACTCCAGTCCCACTTCCTTGCATCGGTACGAGGAACCTGACATGATACCGAACTCAGGCTACTGATCTTAGACTCTGACCCTGGTCTGACCCCTGACCTAGGCCCCTGGCCTCTGGCACCAGCCCTGACCACTAGGCCTAACTGCGCAGACCCCAGTCGTGACACTCTGCCCGTGGAGGCAGGGCCATGGTAGAACTAGCACGCTGTTCATTCTGGGCCAGTAGACATCAAAGGAGAGCTCCTTCTGGCTTCTGAGCCCCACAGCAGGGGCTTCTGACTGTGCAGGGACTCTGCTATCTGCCACCCTCCTCCCCCTCCCCAACACAAACAGCAGCATTGTAGGGCATGCCAAGGAGTGCCCAAAACACAAGACGTACTCCATCGTTCTATGATGAGCTGCATGCCATTTTAGGGGGTTCAGCCACCACTACCCCAGCTGTGTTGTTTGACTCCTTCAGTGGAGATGGAGGCAACACGGAAGCAGGTTTTGGGGACAAGGAAGATAGCTCACAGCAAGCAAGTGGAGAAACTGATTTTCCCGACAGCCAGGAACTTTTTCTCACCCTGGACCTGGAGCCAGTACCCCCCGAACCCACCCAAGGCTGCCTCCCGGACCCGCCAGGCGGAGAAGGGACCTCTGGTGAGTGTACCTTTTAAAATACTACACATGGTTTAAAAGCAAGCATGTTTAATGATTAATTTGCCCTGGCATTCGAGGCTCTCCTGGATGTACTCCCAAAGCCTTTGCAAAAGGTTTCTGGGGAGGGCAGCCTTATTCCACCCACCATGGTAGGACACTTTACCACTCCAGGCCAGTAGCACGTACTCGGGAATCATTGTAGAACAAAGCATTGCAGTGTATGTTTGCTGGCATTCAAACAACATCCGTTCTTTATCTCTCTGTTATCCTCAGGAGAGTGAGATATCATTCATGGTCATCTGGTTGAAATAGGGTGCTTTTCTTAAGGGGACATTCAGAGGTGCCCGTTCCTGCTAGGCTGTTTGCCTGTGGCTGAACAGAAATGTTCCCCGCTGTTAGCCACGGGGAGGGGGGAGGGTTGAGGGGGTAGCCACGCGGTGGGGGGAGGCAAAATGCGACCTTGGAACGAAAGCACATGTGCTATGTATGTAATGTTAACAGCAAGGTTTACCGTGAAAGAGTGTACCCATTGTTCTATAAAATGTGTCTTTTTAAATACCACTGTCCCTTTTTTTTTTTTTCTCCACCAGCTGCATATGTTTCAGGGATCACAGGATCTTCTCCTTCCCAGAGGCTAGCGAAGAGTAGAAGGCGAAAAAAATGCACTCGTGATGAAATGTTCTCTGAGCTCATGCTGTCCTCCCACACTGACAGAGCACAGATGAATACGCGGAGGCAGACAACGTCAGCGTGCAGGAAAGCACAAAATGACCGTGAGGAGAGGTGGCCGGCTGAAGAGAGTAAGTGGCGGGCTGAAGAGAGGGCTGAAGCTGAAAGGTGATGAGAGGAGGCAGGATTCAATGCTGAGGCTGCTGGAAGATCAAACTAATATGCTCCACCGTATGGTTGAGCTGCAGGAAAGGCAGCAGGAGCACAGACCGCCGCTACAGCCCCTGTGTAACCAACCGCCCTCCTCCCCAAGTTCCATAGCCTCCTCACCCAGACACCCAAGAACGTGGTGGGGGGGCCTCTGGCCACCCAGCCACTCCACCCCAGAGGATTGCCCAAGCAACAGAAGGCTGGCATTCAATAAGTTTTAAAGTTTAAAACTTTAAAAAAGTGCTGTGGCCTTGTCCTTCCCTCCTCCACCACCGCTCCTGGGCTACCTTGGTAGTTATCCCCCTATTTGTGTGATGAATTAATAAAGAATGCATGAATGTGAAGCAACAATGACTTTATTGCCTCTGCAAGCGGTGATTGAAGGGAGGAGGAGGGGAGAGTGGTTAGCTTACAGGGAAGTAGAGTGAACCAAGGGGCGGGGGGTTTCATCAAGGAGAAACAAACAGAACTTTCACACCGTAGCCTGGCCAGTCATGAAACTGGTTTTCAAAGCTTCTCTGATGTGCGCCGCGCCCTCCTGTGCTCTTCTAACCGCCCTGGTGTCTGGCTGTGTGTAACCAGCAGCCAGGCGATTTGCCTCAACCTCCCACCCCTCCATAAACGTCTTCCCCCTTACTCTCACAGATATTGTGGAGTGCACAGCAAGCAGTAATAACAGTGGGAATATTGGTTTCGCTGAGGTCTAACCGAGTCAGTAAACTGCACCAGCGTGCTTTTAAATGTCCAAATGCACATTCTACCACCATTCTGCACTTGCTCAGCCTGTAGGTGAACAGCTCCTGACTACTGTCCAGGCTGCCTGTGTATGGCTTCATGAGCCATGGCATTAAGGGGTAGGCTGGGTCCCCAAGGATAACTATAGGCATTTCAACATCCCCAATGGTTATTTTCTGGTCTGGGAATAAAGTCCCTTCCTGCAGCTTTTGAAACAGACCAGAGTTCCTGAAGATGCGAGCATCATGTACCTTTCCCGGCCATCCCACGTTGATGTTGGTGAAACGTCCCTTGTGATCCACCAGTGCTTGCGGCACTATTGAAAAGTACCCCTTGCGGTTTATGTACTCGCTGGCTTGGTGCTCCGGTGCCAAGATAGGGATATGGGTTCCGTCTATGGCCCCACCACAGTTAGGGAATCCCATTGCAGCAAAGCCATCCACTATGACCTGCACATTTCCCAGGGTCACTACCCTTGATATCAGCAGATCTTTGACTGCGTTGGCTACTTGCATCACAGCAGCCCCCACAGTAGATTTGCCCACTCCAAATTGATTCCCGACTGACCGGTAGCTGTCTGGTGTTGCAAGCTATTGCCACTCACTTCTCAACTGTGAGGGCTGCTCTCATCGTGGTATTCTTGCACTTCAGGGCAGGGGAAAGCAAGTCACAAAGTTCCATGAAAGTGCCCTTATGCATGCGAAAGTTTCGCAGCCACTGGGAATCGTCCCAGACCTGCAACACTATGTGGTCCCACCAGTCTGTGCTTGTTTCCCGAGCCCAGAATCGGCGTTCCACCACATGAACCTGCCCCATTAGCACCATGATGCCCATAGGGCTTGTGCTTTGAGAGAAGTCTGTGTCCATGTCTTCATCACGCTCGTCACCGCGCTGACGTCGCCTACTCGCCCGGTTTCACTTTGCCAGGTTCTGGTGCTGCATATACTGCTGGATAATGCGTGTGGTGTTTAATGTGCTCCTAATTGCCAAAGTGATCTGAGCGGGCTCCATGCTTGCCGTGGTATGGCATCTGCACAGAAAAAAGGTGCAGAACGATTGTCTGCTATTGCCCTGATGGAGGGAGGGGCAACTGACCACATAGATTCATAGATAGATATTTAGGTCAGAAGGGACCATTATGATCATCTAGTCTGACCTCCTGCACAACGCAGGCCACAGAATTTCACCCACCACTCCTACAAAAAAAAACCTCACACCTATATCTGTGCTATTGAAGTCCTCAAATTGTAGTTTAAAGACTTCAAGGAGCAGAGAATCCTCCAGCAAGTGACCCGTGCCCCATGCTACAGAGGAAGGCAAAAAACCTCCAGGGCCTCTTCCAATCTGCCCTGGAGGAAAATTCCTTCCCAACCCCAAATATGGCGATTAGCTAAACCCTGAGCATATGGGCAAGATTCATCAGCCAGATACTACAGAAAATTCTTTCCTCGGTAACTCGGATCTCACCCCATCTAATAGCCCATCACAGGCCATTGGGCCTATTTATGAATATTTAATTACCAAAACCATGTTATCCCCTCATACCATCTCCTCCATAAACTTATCGAGTTTAATCTTAAAGCCAGATAGATCTTTTGCCCCCATTGCTTCCCTTGGAAGGCTATTCCAAAACTTCACTCATCTGATGGTTAAAAACCTTCGTCTAATTTCTAGTCTAAATTTCCTAGTGGCCAGTTTATATCCATTTGTTCTTGTGTCCACATTGGTAGCGAGCTTAAATAATTCCTCTCTCTCTCTGGTATTTATCCCTCTGATATATTTATAGAGAGCAATCATATCTCCCCTCAACCTTCTTTTAGTTAGGCTAAACAAGCCAAGTTCCCTGAGTCTCCTTTCATAAGACAAGTTTTCCATTTCTCGGATCATCCTAGTAGCCCTTCTCTGTACCTGTTCCAGTTTGAATTCATCCTTCTTAAACATGGGAGACCAGAACTGCACACAGTATTCCAGGTGAGGTCTCACCAGTGCCTTGTATAATGGTACTAAAACCTCCTTATCCCTACTGGAAATGTTATACCAATAAAATAAAAACCAGCAGGATCTTATTAAAGGGAAAAAGGCAAAATACCACATTTATTGTGAATACAGAAAGAATCATAGTAAGCAGTTAGTTATAGCTATAACATTCAATTCAATCTCATATTTATTCACACACACACACACACACACACACACCACACAGGTTCTGCAAGGTTGTTATCATAGTTACCAGCCTTAGAGTTGCTCATGCCAAGCCACTGGCCAGGTGGCCTGGACATGAGGAGGGAGCAGGGCCTTGTCAGATGCTCATCTGATGCTCCTGGAAGTTGCTTTGCAGAATCAGACCCCAAAGTTCTCACTTTTTAGAGTCTATTTTTATAGGAATTTCTTCCTATGCCAGTCTATGGGAATTGCTTCATCATGCTGTTGCTGAATCAATCAGCAGATAGCACATTCCTGACGGCTCCAAGATGTTATCTTGTTCTTTGGTTCTCCCATTCTTGGGGCTGTTGGGTGGATTCCAGTCTGCCCTCCGGGGGTCCTCTGGTTATTTCCACGTGACGCCTTCTTCAGCGGATGGACACTGGATTCTTAGGCTGGCACCTCCCTGATCATTCAGTTATTATCCACACCAAGCATCCATCCACATACATCCTCTATCTCTATTTTAATCACAATTGTTAATACAACAAAAGGGCGGGGAGTCTCTGGGTGCTGTTTCTGTTGTTACAGAGTATTGCTTTGAGTCTCTCTCTGTGTGAGTAGTTGTTGTTACAAAGAATTGCTTTGAGAACAGACTCTGTCTTAGAATGTACTAACACAATTAGCAGCTTGCAAGTTTCACACATAGAGGGAGAGAAACAGTACTAAAAACCAAGAGACCTCTTAATTAGTAATACCCTGGAATTTAAACTATGGGGAGTCAAACTCATTCTTGATTTTAATACAGAACTTCTTTAATATGATCCAACACACACAACCTGCAGAGTTCAGTAAGGGCGGGGTGAGGCTGCCCCTTAATGTCCAATCATACGGTACAACCCCTGAGTTTACAGATTCATTAAAAATTTTTGCTAATGGGCTTGCAATTTCTTGTGCCAATTCCTTTAATATTCTTGGATGAAGATTATCTGGGCCCCCGCGATTTAGTCCCATTAAGCTGTTTGAGTTTCACTTCTACCTCAAATATGGTAATGTCTACCTCCATATCCTCATTCCCATTTGTCATGCTACCATTATCCCTAAGATCCTCTTTAGTCTTATTAAAGACGGAGGCAAAGTATTTGTTTAGATATTGGGCCATGCCTAGATTATCCTTGACCTCCACTCCACCCTCAGTGTTTTGCGGTCCCACTTCTTTCTTTGTTTTCTTCTTATTTATATGACTATAGAACCTTTTACTATTGGTTTTAATTCCCTTTGCAAGGTCCAACTCTACTTGACTTTTAGTCTGTCTCACTTTATCCCTACATGTTCTGACCTCAATAAGGTAGCTTTCCTTGCTGATCCCTCCCTTCTTCCACTCCCTATATGCTTTCTGCTTTTTCTTAATCACCTCTCTGAGACACTTGCTCATCCAGCTTGGTCTACAACTCCTGCCTATGAATTTTTTCCCCTTACTTGGGATGCAGGCTTCTGATAGCTTCTGCAGCTTTGATTTAAAATAATCCCAGGCCTCCTCTACCTTTAGATCCATAAATTCCCCAGTCTTCATGGCTTACAGGGTTGGCTTACAGGGAATTAAAATCAACAAAGGGGGTGGCTTTGTGAGAAACTGAATGGCCCCCTCAAGGATAGAACTCAAAACTGGGTTTAGTAGGCCGTTGATTTCACGGAGGGAGGGAGGAGAAAATGAATATAAAACAAATCTGGTCTATTTCTTGTTTTGAGCCACTTCATCTATCTTTATACATCTTACTGGCAGCAGACTGTGCAGTACGACCGCTAGCCATCGTCATCTCCTGGGTGCTCGGCAGAAGACGGTGCAGTATAACTGCTGGCCATCGTCCTCTGCTGGCTGCTGATTAAAAGACAGTGCACTGCCGGTAGGACTGAATCGCCATGAGACGAAACTTAAAAGGGAAATGACCTGGCTGAGTCACTCCCATGTTTGCCCAGGCGCCCCGACCTCATCGAGGTCGGTTAAAAGAGCACCCAGGACTACGTCGACGACGGCTACGAGTCATACTGCACTGTCTGCTGCCAAAAGGCAATAAACTGCTGCTGTGTAGCAATGCAGTACCACGTCTGCCAGCACCCAGGAGACATACGGTGACGGTCAGCTGAGCGGGCTCCATGCTTGCCGTGGTATGGCGTCTGCATAGGTAACTCAAGAAAAAAGGTGCAAAACGATTGTCTGCCCTTGCTTTCACGGAAGGAGGGAGGGAACGGGGGCCTGACGATATGTACCCAGAACCACCCACGACAATGTTTTAGCCCCATCAGGCAATGGGATTCTACCCAGAATTCAAATGGGTGACGGAGACTGTGGGAACTGTGGGATAGCTCCGGAAGTCGACGGTTGCCTCGGTACTGTGGACACACTCCGCCAACTACACGCACTTAGAGCATTTGCGTGGGGACACACACAATCGACTGTATAAAAACGCTTTCTACAAAACCGACTTCTATTCGACCTAATTTTGTAGTGTAGACATACCCTGAGAGAAGCGAGAAGAACAGCATGAGCAGTGCCCTGCCAAGATAAGTGAGCTCCGAGTTATCCTCTGTCCGTGAAGGTGGGGGCTGAAAGCCTGTCCCTAGTGAAATATGGGGTGGAAAGATCTCTTGTTCTCCACTGAGTGAGGTCCTGATTCAGGAGAGCACTTAAGCACGTGCTTAACTCCCTGAGAGACACCAATTAGTCAGTGCCTGGAGTGATCAGTGGGTTCACCGGCAGCTTTACTCTCCCTTTGCATAGCCATGGGCTTACCCCTGAACAACACGCAAATCAGCAACGTGTGGAGTTGGTCACCCAGGTGGGTGCTGGGAGGGTGGACCAGTTAGATGCTCTTGCTGCTGCTGACACCTAATTTTCCCACCATGGCAGTGAAGCTTTTCACCTCCCAGCCACCTTTCTTATAAATCCCATTTTCTGTCTCGCATTTTTACTGCTTGATCGAACAGCTGTGTAAAATCCACTCAGTCGGCCACCGTCCCTCCTCCCAGCCATTGCACTGTTAGCACTTCCTCTCGGAGGGTCCCCAGCTGAAAGACACAAGGAGCCAATGTGCAGTTACCCAGATAGTTGCAACACGTCTAGCAGAATGTGGCTAGCATGGGTCTGCCTGGTTCCTACATGCATGTGTGGGCTATGCAGTGACAGGCATGTATGCGGAGATCCTTGTACACAAGGATTTAAGGGAAGTGGTGTTGGGATTCTGTGACATCCAACTCCAGTCACATCCCACTGAGGAAAGAAGAGGGAAAGGACCATCAAGCTAAATGTGATGAAGTATAGCGCATGCCAAATGCTTCCCTAGCTAAACAAATCTGTCCCCATCTAGCCCTGGGCTTTGATCCTCAGCTAAGATGGGTTGGGCTGAGCTGGTACTTGGATAGGAGAGCACTCAGGAAAATCCAGGTGCTTCCGGAAGCGGTGATAATGATTTGGTAGGTGGTGCTCTTTCCTCTGCATTGTTACAAGCTCAGTGTGTGGTGACGTGAGAGGGGCTGTGCCACTGGGTGGGCTTCCTGGGAGTTGTGATCTTCCCCACCTGTGCCTAGTTAACTGCCTCCCCAGGGATGTGTACTGAGGCTTCCTGTCAGAGGCAGCCTGCTCAGCTTGCCAATAGGAGAGATCTACCCAGTGAGTAGGGTCAGCAGTGGGGTGGATAGGGAAGGGGGTCTAGAGAAAGGGCGTGGGCCAAAGCAGGAAGTGCTCCAGGTAGTTGAAACAAAGGGAATAGAAGTAGATTTTTCTCTGCTTGCTACAGGGTCCCTGGATTGCAACCAGGGTAGAGGGAAGGCCATGGTGGCCGGGCTATTGAGTCTGGAATCAGGCTGAAGACCCAGTAGGAGGTTGCTGGATGACTCATTGTCTTGTTGGACTTTTTGGTCTGCCAGAGAAGACATAAAATGAAGCTTCTGACCATGTGATGGGTGTTGACGCTGGTTTCCTGGCTACATCCAGTTTGCATAATTAGTACACGACCCACGAATCTCCTCTTCCTGTCTTGAGGAGTTGTGTTGCTGTACTGTTAACTATCTATGGTGCACCACCCCAGAGATGGGTGCACTTCACTGGTGGGGGAGTGATTCCCGAGTACATCACTGGCAAACGATACTGCAATCTTTTAGGAGGAAAGATGTGGTGTTAGTGGAAGGGACAGTAGTATTTTGTATTTATTAAAACCACCTATCGATAATGTGATCAAGGTCCTGATCTCAGGAATTAATAAACCACCCCAAACTTATCCTTCTTTTGCTACTCTCATAAATGTGTTGAAAAACCCAAGCAAACCCCTGCTGGCATATTCACTGTCATTATTTTTGTCATCAAAGAAAATCTTTGGAGTGAGAATGAAAGAGCAGATTTGAGTCTTTTCCTACCTGTGAAACAGGCTTCATTAAAAAGTAATGAAATCCTGCCAGAGCTCCCCTATTGATAGAGGCACCCTGAGTGACTCCAGCCCCCGCACTCCCCCTGCTCACCGTGCATATGTAAAAAGGCCACAGCTAAATGCCAGAGCATTTGCATAACCTTGTCTGTCCATCGTCTGCTGGTATTTTGGGGAGAACTGTGAGGAAGCACTTCACAGAACTGTACTGGTTCCCCTTGTGCTGGTAGGCATTGAACTAGAGGCTCATCACCTGGAAATGAGCACAGAGGGCCTCTTCTTGGAATTCTTCAGGGCCGAAAGCTGTGAGAACAAATGGGCCCAACCTGGTACACAGATTGCAGAAGCTTTCATCTGTTGAGATCTTTGCCCATGTACTCAATGGGATGATTTAGTTGGTGTTGGTCCTGCTTTGAGCAGGGGATTGGACTAGATGACCTCCTGAGGTCTCCTCCAACCCTAATCTTCTATGATTCTATGAATAGGGCACAATCCTTCTACATGAGGAACATGCAGATGATCTGCCAAGTTTCCTGCATCCCATACAGCTACCCTTCTGAATTCATTCTGTGGTCCCCATAAATGGGGGCCTTTCGAGAACCCTGCTGTAGAGGATCAAAGGCTTTATAAAGGCTTCTTCTACCAGACCAAAGCACCAAGTCTTTCCTCTGGGAGGATCATACCACACGCACACTCTCTCTCTCTCTCTCATCCCTTGCATAGGACTCATGATGCAATGACAGCCCATGATCAAGCACAGGGCCACACCTGCTCAGAGCACTACTTCTGTTTTTTACCCCCTTCCCAGAGGAGTGGGACTTTAGGGCATCTCCGTGATGCTCTCACCTAATCAAGTTACTTTGGTGTAACCATTCTCTAGTGGCTAGAGCTGGGGTTCTGCTGTAGGATCTTTGCCAAATCACCGAACCTTTCTGTGCCTCTGTTTTATAGTTGGTTAAATGGAGCAGATGACACTTACCTACTTCACAGGGGGGTTGTGAGACTTAATGGTTGAAAAGTGTGGTAAGATCCTCAGGTGGAGGATACTCCAGAAGTGCTAAGCATTGTAATGGGCTGTCTTGTAATCTGTTACCCCATTCCATACCCAGCAGTGGCTAAGAACTGCCAAACTGTGGGCCCTACGTTGCTAATAGCTAATGGAAACTCAAGCAGTCACGGTGGGCAGCATAGTGACAACCTTGCAGTCTTTGGCAGCAATGGACTTATCCTCTTATTCTCAAGTTGCAGCATTGTGGTGGTAACTCTAGTTAAGCCACTGATGGTGCTTCTATTTTAAGATGGCTTATTTGATGATTACCTATTCTGTTCATTCCCTCTGAAGCACCTGGCACCGGCCACTGTTGGAAGACAGGATCCTGGATTAGATGGACCTCTAGTCTGACCCAATATGGCCGATCTTATGTTCTTTGGTCCCTGATTCATGGACACATCCCTGCTCATTCAAGTCAACGGAACATAAGCTTGTACTTAAACTTAAGCACACGCCTAAGTGCTTTTCTGAATTGGGGCCTAAAGTTCTATTTTCAGCCATTTTATATATTAATACATTAAACATAACACCCACAGAGGGCATGTGGAGCCTTTCAGTGCTCCTCCTGGGAGATATAAAAAGCCGGTCCCATTTATGGTAATTCTTGGCATATAATGTTCAATCTAATTTGATTAGGGGAGATGTCCTGGGCAGCTGAGCCCTGGGCCCTCTGCTAAAAAGCCTGCATTAGAGACATGCTCCTCATCAATATTAAATGCTCGGCCCGTAGGAATGCCAAAGGAAAAGAAATGTCACATTGGGTGTGGGGGCATGAGCACTGCAGGAAGGGGAGTGGGTTCATGCGGCTGGGAACCTGGCAGGCTAGTTTTTAATTACTTCTTTGTAATGACATACAAAGGCTGTGATGGGAATGTAACAAGAGGGTTTGTGGTAAAGCTGTGCGGTCAGCTAGGCCAGTCTGGGAATAGCCAAGCAAGGCCGCTGCTGCTTGAAAGTAACTAATCTGTCACAGATGGCTGGATTCCAAAAGTAACATTTACTATTCTTACCTGTGGTCATAGAAACACAAATGATTTATTAATTACTACCACGGCGTCTTTCATCCACGGATCCCAGAACAATACATTAACCCTCCTAACTAGAGATGGGCGAATAACTGATTTTTTGCGTTGGTGGCAATTCCAAAAAAAACAAAACAAAAACCAGTTTGACCCAAAACAACGTTGGCGAATCAACAAAATTGGCAAGATTTGCTGTGTATTGAAGAAAATGTTTTGTCTGATTTGAAATGAAACATTTGGTTTAGTTTCCAGGCACTCTGGGAAATGAAAGGGTAGATTCATAAAATGGCAGGTGGGGTAGCTGCTGCCCTTATAATCTTTAGCCCCATGGTTAGGGGTACTCACCTGGGATGCAGGAGACTTATGTTCAATTTCCTTTCCTCTCCTCCCCTCTGCCTCATGCCTGATGTGGGCCAGGGCTTTGAATTTGGGGGTTTCCCAGAGGCTCCTGTCTCAGGCTATGGGGGGAGACCCAAGTTCAAATCCCTTCTCCACATCAGCTTTAGTTGTTCTAGAATCTCCTGTGGTACATGAGACAACTGATTTTTCCCCCCTGCTGTCTGTCCAGAGCAAGATGTCTGACTCCATCTTTGTCTCCATGACGGCAGCATCCTTCTGTATCATGCTTTGAGAGGTCACTCTTTGTCCCCCACGCCGTCTCTTCTTTCCAGATGGGATCCAATCTAAGGTGTACCTTGTGCTTCTGCCACAGGGTAGCCTGATGGCATGGCCAGACTACCATAGCTGTCTGTCTGATTGTTAAGTCCTCAGCCTACTGACCCATGTAGTGCAACACTTCCACACTGGTTACACGATCTCTCCAAGGAATTCCCAGTATTCTTAAACAACGCTGGTGAAAGGCATTCAGCTTCCTGGTCTGTACTTTCACCATGTGCCAGACAACGAGGCATTCAGTACTGTTGGGAGGGCAAGAGTGTAGTACAATATAATTTTAGTGTGTAGATGTATCTTCTTCTCCTTCTTCTTCCAGATGTTTGACAAACAGGACACTGAGCCACTATCTTTGCCAGTTCTTGCCTTCCCTTCTTTAGTGAACTGGCCGTTGGTACATATTGTACTTCCAAGACAGATGAAGTCATCGACCCATCATTTGATCTGCATGTCAGGTTATGTTTCTCCTTGTGTGGAAATGGGGGCAGAGTGGAGAATTGAACTGAGGTGTCCTAGTTCCTGTGTGAGTGCCCTAACCACTGGGCTAAAGGTTACAAGGGAGGCATTACCACCCCCTCCTCCCATTTTGTGAATGTCACCTAAGTCTTGACAAAAATATTTTGGCCAAAACTGGTCAGTGAAAAATTTAGCCCAGCTCTGCTCCTAACACCCATGTTACTGTGCATTGTCTCATTAAAGCAGGAGATTCCTTTTAAGTTCCTTTTTGTGTGTGTGGGCTGTGCTATGATAGCTGTACAGGTCTCATCATACTTTCGTGCGCCATGAATGGACACAGTGGGATTGCCAGGAAAAGCTCCAAAGGCATCTGTTACTAGAACCAGATAATTAAAATGTTGCAAAATAAACAGATTCCAGGAAACTAATTACTATGGTCAGTTAATTTAAACCTGCATCCTAATGGATAAATAGGGGACAGCTGGAGTCCTATGTTTTTCCTCTCCTACTGTTCAAAAATCCAGTAGGCTGTTTCAGGTGATACCCCTTTAATGAGTAGCTCTGCAACCGAAAGGTTCCTTAGCAGTTTGAACTGGTCAAATGGGAGGTTGCATTTGCCAGTTGAAAGTGACAGTTTGAATTAGGATGAGAGAAGTGACAGGCATGACCACTGGGGGGGCAGAGTCTGAATGGAGAAGCTTTGGTTGAATTGGGCGGTGAGGGGGGTAGATGGGGAATTGGGCTGTTGCAGCTGAGGGGAGTATTTGA
The DNA here is from genome assembly GCF_965152275.1 of Natator depressus. Classification (NCBI taxonomy): domain Eukaryota; kingdom Metazoa; phylum Chordata; order Testudines; family Cheloniidae; genus Natator; species Natator depressus. The sequence continues at coordinate 119,721,413 of NC_134240.1, read as the reverse complement.
GAGGATGATTTGGGCAGCTGGGTGTGAACATTTGAGAGTCTCAACTCAAAGTGGGGGAGCTCAGCCTGGCCTTTGAATTGGAGGAGTAACGAGTGGCAGTTGAGAACCATTTTGAATTGGGAGAGCAGGAAGTGGCAGGTGGGGGTCACAGGCTGAAATTGGGGAGCCACGCATGGCTGGTGAGGGTGGAATTTGAACTGGGCAGTTGTGAGAAATTTCTGGTAATGGCAGTTGGGAACCTGCATTAGTCCATTTGAACTGAAGGAGCAGAGAATGAGAGGTTTGAAGACAGGCAGGGACAGCATTTGGGTTCTGTGGGTAGAGAAACAGAGAACAGGCCAGGAGGAAAAGTTAAGAGGCCAGGTCCTCAGTGCGTGAGATGAGCAGCATGTGAGACAGAGGGAGGAGAAAGGGATAAAGCACAAGAAGAGAAATAACAGTGAAACACCCATGGGAAAAGAGGCAAACTCCTCATTGCATGGAGGGCTTGATAGCAGCCTGACTTTGGTTAGAATGGCTTTGGTTAGAAATCTTGTCACTGGTCTTGTGCCTGCTGATAATAGCTTGGCAGGTGGTAATCAGAGACCTCTGCTACAGCTCAAAGCTAAACAAATATCAGACCCTTAATACCTGGAAATGATGCACAGTTGACTATTGGCTGGTGAGCAGTCTTTTGTCACAAGTGTTGGCTGGTTTGGGGAAACAACATTTCTTAGCATCTACCTATTTCATGTCTACCCTTCATCCTCTGACTGAGCTTAAGTGTGAACTCAACATTTGCTGGTTAAATAGAAGAGTTCACTCTCCAGAACTGCCAAAACAACCCTTTTCACCAGCAGTACTTAAAGGAAATGCATTTTAATTTCAGTTAAGCTAACCTACAAATTAACGTAAAATGCAAAATATAATTATGTACACGCCTTGGCTAAGGATCTCATTACAAGCAGCTGAATCTGATGTGTACAGTGTGGTTTGAGATTGCAATTTAAAGCTGGATCTAAACAAATATGAGCAGAAAGTTATGTGTCTGAGTATGGAGTCAATACACTTTGTGTCTAATGCAGATGACCAGTTGCCATCTGAACCATTGTATTTAATGTTGAACTTCGCTAACTAGTCATTCTGAGGCTGGTTGAACATTGTGGTTTCTGATCTGTGGCATAATTGTTTCCTTTGTTTATTCTTACTTGACTTTTATCCTTAGTAATTATTAGTGGCATCACAGTTACAACAGCAGCTGGAAGCCCCAACCCGGAATGGAGCCTCACTGTGCTAAGCTCTGTCCAAATAGATACTCTGGCATGGTCTTTGCTCCAAAGGCATCACAATTTAAATTGACGGTCACAGGATAGACCACAGGATGCAACGTATAAGCAGAGTAATCAGGAAGCGCCAAATCATCCTTGCCCTAAGTTGTCCTGTTGAGGCTCCTAGCCCACCTCGTGCAGCAGCAGCATGGCTGCCCATGTACAATGTGCTGAACAGAGATCTTGATAAAGACTCATTCCTGATCCCTGGAGCAGATGGTGCTTGATGACTTCAACCCCTCCCAGAAGAGCAATTGCCCTGGGATATAACAATAAGCCCAGCTGGCAATGTTTGAAGATACCCACCCTCCACCTAATGAAGAAACTAACATTGCCACCTCAAGACTGGCAGCTCAGGAAAAGATGAAGGGGCCCTCAGCACTCTGCTACTGTGATAGGAATTGTAGCAGTATGCTTCCTGGACTCATTATGATGTTTCTCCTCCTCCTCAGACTTAAGGCTCAGCATAGCCTGACACTGGAGACCTTTTGCAGTTTGCAGCATGGATTCACCAAGGGAAGGTCATGCCTGACTAATCTAATCGCCTTTTATGATGAGATTACTGGTTCTGTGGATGAAGGGAAAGCAGTGGATGTATTGTTTCTTGACTTTAGCAAAGCTTTTGACACGGTCTCCCACAGTATTCTTGTCAGCAAATTAAGGAAGTATGGGCTGGATGAATGCACTATAAGGTGGGTAGAAAGCTGGCTAGATTGTCGGGCTCAACGGGTAGTGATCAATGGCTCCATGTCTAGTTGGCAGCCGGTGTCAAGTGGAGTGCCCCAGGGGTCGGTCCTGGGGCCGGTTTTGTTCAATATCTTCATAAATGATCTGGAGGATGGTGTGGATTGCACTCTCAGCAAATTTGCGGATGATACTAAACTGGGAGGAGTGGTAGATACGCTGGAGGGGAGGGATAGGATACAGAAGGACCTAGACAGATTGGAGAACTGGGCCAAAAGAAATCTGATGAGGTTCAATAAGGATAAGTGCAGGGTCCTACACTTAGGACAGAAGAATCCAATGCACCGCTACAGACTAGGGACCGAATGGCTAGGCAGCAGTTCTGCGGAAAAGGACCTAGGGGTGACAGTGGACGAGAAGCTGGATATGAGTCAGCAGTGTGCCCTTGTTGCCAAGAAGGCCAATGGCATTTTGGGATGTATAAGTAGGGGCATAGCGAGCAGATCGAGGGACGTGATCGTTCCCCTCTATTCGACACTGGTGAGGCCTCATCTGGAGTACTGTGTCCAGTTTTGGGCCCCACACTACAAGAAGGATGTGGATAAATTGGAGAGAGTCCAGCGAAGGGCAACAAAAATGATTAGGGGTCTAGAGCACATGACTTATGAGGAGAGGCTGAGGGAGCTGGGATTGTTTAGTCTGCAGAAGAGAAGAATGAGGGGGGATTTGATAGCTGCTTTCAACTACCTGAAAGGGGGTTCCAAAGAGGATGGCTCTAGACTGTTCTCAATGGTAGCAGATGACAGAACGAGGAGTAATGGTCTCAAGTTGCAATGGGGGAGGTTTAGATTGGATATTAGGAAAAACTTTTTCACTAAGAGGGTGGTGAAACACTGGAATGCGTTACCTAGGGAGGTGGTAGAATCTCCTTCCTTAGAGGTTTTTAAGGTCAGGCTTGACAAAGCCCTGGCTGGGATGATTTAACTGGGAATTGGTCCTGCTTCGAGCAGGGGGTTGGACTAGATGACCTTCTGGGGTCCCTTCCAACCCTGATATTCTATGATTCTATGATTCTTTTCTTGCCCTTGTGTTTGAGGCCAGTTGAGAGTGGTACCAATGGATCCTCATAGGATAGACTATCAGATGTTTTGAACGTGGGGCCAAAGATGTCCCTGTGCTGACAGCTTCATGCTTTGGTATTGCCCTCTTTGGAGCCATTAGATAGCCCAGTGTTGAGAAAGTAGCTGCCCTGGTTTGTTCCACTGGAACAAAGGTCTTAGATGCTGAAATATTTCCAGCACATGCTCTGTGACCTCAGCCAGGTTCCTTCCCCTCTATTTCTGTTCCTTTATCAGGGATCATGCCAGATGCATTGTTTTGTACCAAGTATCAGAGGCGTAGCCATGTTAGTCTGTATCCACAAAAACAAGGAGGCGTCCGGTGGCACCTTAAAGACTAACAGATTTAAGTCAGTTAGTCTTTAAGGTGCCACCGGACTCCTCCTTGTTCTTGTTTTGTAAAGTGTTATGGATGTTAACCATATTTTTAAATACTTATTGTTGTCACTAGGGGGAGCTGCACAACTATCAGAAGCATTCAGAGCCTCTGCGCTGGAGAACTGCTAAAACTACTCCTGGTCCTGTGAGGAACACACCCCAACCCTTTCGATCACAAAAAGAAAAGGAGTACTTGATCACGCATCCCGTCCTGTGGTAGACCCAAGCTCTGACTGCAGCATTGCCTATCGCAAAGGGTTTAGCGTAATATACACCGAGCCAATGAATGAAAATAGAGTTACTGGAGCCGGGGGAAGCTTCTGTCCCTTCCCCATACCTCAGCAGGAGCGATGTTCAGGCAAGCTACAGCGATTTCACTTTGCAATAGCAGGAGCTGCTGGTTGGTATCTGAGTAGCTGACTCTTCTTGTCCGTTCCGGTTTCTAATTCTGTTTCTTTGGCTGACACACATTTACAGTAGATGGATGGATAGCTGCCTGCATTAAACAGCTTAGTAGAGAGACCCCTGCAGAATTACGGGGCTTTATTAAACGGATGATTGCGCCAAGTGTTAAAGGCTACCTCTGCACTTGGAAGTGGGGATGGGATTCCCAGGCAGCTGTGGCAGACATATTGGCGCTGGCTCTCTCATCCAGATAACATGCTAGAAATAGTAGCGTGGCTGTGATAGCAAAGGCAGAGCACCGGGACCGGCCATCTGCCATAAATGCAGACCTGCCTCTATGCTGTGGGTACCTGCGCGGGGACAGCTAGCGGGAGCATGCCCGCTGGAAATGGGACTTACATCCCAGCTCCACGTGCAGAGGCGGGGAGGTCAGTAAAGCCCGTGTGTATTATCTCAGTGTAAATAAAGAGTTGGTTAAGGAGATGGATTTATAGATGCATGCGCAAAAGGGAGAGCCGCACGCACGAGCAGAAGCATCTACTACCTGCGGGCACGTGTGGATGCAGCGCTAAGTCGCACAGTCATATGGATGCATTTTTAGGCGCACGTGTAAGGAGATGCTCGTGTTCCATGGTCCGCTGCAAAGGCTCCGCAGGCCGAGGTCTGCAGGTCTGTGCGTGCGCCATAGTGTGCATGGAGCAGCGTGATGCACGGACGGATGCACGCTTGCACACGCGAATGCATGAAGCATTGATAGACAGAGGCACTCAAGCTTCAGACCCGTCTAAAGAGCCGTTGCCGAAGGCGACTGGGGGCGGGTGGTCGCCTGGGCCCCGGTGCTACCAAGTCCCCGTCCAGTTCCCTGCCAGCACGCGCCAGCTCCGCTCGGGCACAGACTCGCAGAAGAGCACGCGCCTACATGGGTCCCTCCCCTGGCAGTCCCCGCCCCCTGAGGCAGAGAGTCTCTTCCATTGGCTCGCAGAGTTCCGGTTGCCACGCCCCTCCTCCCTTTCGCATACACACAGGAGTCACGCGCTCGCCGGTTGGAAACTCAGCAAGGAGGGGGTGGGGCAGGCTTCGGCAGGGCCCTGCCCCTGTCGCCTCGGCATTGGCTGGGGGGCGGCTTCGGGGCCCCGCCCGCTGGTCCCGTGCCTGCCCTGATTGGCCGCGCGCGCTGCCGGCTCCGGCCCTGGGATAGGGGTTGAAGCGACTCCCCTCAGGGTCCGGCAGTCGGCGCCTGTCAGCTCTCGCAGGCCTCCTCTGCCGCCGCCGCCGCCGCGGGATGCTGCCGTCCCGCTATGTTTGGCCCCGGCGGTTCTGATCCCTGACTAAAGATGGCGCTGGGCTCGGCCGCGCTGCCCGCTCGGAACATGGCGGGGGGCGCGCGGGGGGCGCGGGTCCTGCTGCTGCTGCTCCTCAGCGGCTGCTTGGGCGAGCAGCCCCCGGCCGCCGCCGCCGGCGTCCCCTCCTCCTCCTCCTCCTCCTCGGCCGGGGGCGGCGGGGCGCCGGGCGACGCGGAGGAGACGGTGATCATCGGGCTGCGGCTGGAGGACACGGACGACGTCTCCTTCATGGAGGGGGGCGCGCTGCGGGTGAGCGAGCGGACGCGGGTCAAGCTGCGGGTCTACGGGCAGAACATCAACAACGAGACCTGGTCCCGCATCGCCTTCACCGAGCACGAGCGGCGGCGGGGCGGGCGGCCGCCGGCCGAGCAGGAGGACGGGCCGCCGGAGAGCAGCTCCCCGCAGCGCTGCGGCATCCGCACCTCGGACATCATCATCCTGCCGCACATCGTGCTCAACCGCCGCACCTCGGGCATCATCGAGATCGAGATCAAGCCCCTGCGCAAGACCGAGAAGAGCAAGTCCTACTACCTGTGCACCTCGGTGTCGGGCCCGGCCGCGCTGGGGGCCGCCGGCCCCCCCGGGGGCGGGCTGGTCGGGGCCGACGGCCCCGCCGGCCCCCCGCCCTGGACCGAGACCACCTGGATCTACCACGATGGCGAGGACACGAAGATGATCGTGGGCGAGGAGAAGAAGTTCCTGCTGCCGTTCTGGCTGCAGGTGATCTTCATCTCCCTGCTCCTCTGCCTCTCGGGCATGTTCAGCGGCCTCAACCTGGGCCTCATGGCCCTGGACCCCATGGAGCTGCGCATCGTGCAGAACTGTGGCACCGACAAGGAGAAGAACTACGCCAAGCGCATCGAGCCGGTGCGCCGCCAGGGCAACTACCTGCTGTGCTCCCTGCTGCTGGGCAACGTGCTGGTCAACACCACCCTCACCATCCTACTGGATGACATCGCTGGCTCCGGGCTGGTGGCCGTGGTGGTCTCCACCATCGGCATCGTCATCTTCGGCGAGATTGTGCCACAGGCCATCTGCTCCCGTCATGGCTTGGCTGTGGGTGCCAACACCATCTTCCTCACCAAGTTCTTCATGATGATGACCTTTCCGGCCTCCTACCCTGTCAGCAAGCTGCTGGACTGTGTGCTGGGCCAGGAGATCGGCACGGTCTACAACCGTGAGAAGCTGCTTGAGATGCTGCGGGTCACCGACCCTTACAACGATCTGGTCAAGGAGGAGCTCAACATCATCCAAGGGGCGCTGGAGCTGCGCACCAAGACAGTGGAGGATGTGATGACCCCACTCCGAGATTGCTTCATGATCGCCGCCGAGGCTGTTCTGGACTTCAACACTATGTCTGAGATCATGGAGAGTGGCTACACCCGCATCCCTGTCTTTGAGGGCGACCGCTCCAACATTGTGGACCTGCTCTTCGTCAAGGACCTGGCCTTTGTGGACCCAGATGACTGCACCCCGCTCAAGACCATCACTCGCTTCTACAACCACCCGCTGCACTTTGTCTTCAATGACACCAAGCTTGATGCCATGCTGGAGGAGTTCAAGAAAGGTGGGGCCATGGCCATGAAGAATGGGGGGGGGGAGCCCTTAGGGCATCTGTGACTACCCTCCCTAGCAAGCTGGGTTGAGAGTAGAGGAGTATGCTGCAGATGGGCATTTGTCTATCCCCCTTCCCCAAAGGCTGATGTGTGGGTCTGCATAGATGTGGGGCTCCTGGTAAACCTCTTTCTGCCCCTCCCCCCCCATTTATATGTGCACATATAGGAGCTCTGCTGATATGGATCTGCAACCCCCCCCCATTGTTTGTGGTCCACACTCTCTTTCAGTTAGTCTGAGAGTAAGGAAATTGGGTTGCTGCTGTAGATCCCTAAAAGCTTCTGGGTTGTTGCACACGTGCTGAGATAAACAAGGCTTTTAAACTTCATTCATAGATTCAGCTGGGCTATTTCTGTGCCATGCTTGTTTGTGTTAGTTCGCCCAGCTGATCTGATTGAGGTTTAGGGTCTGTAGCTCATGAATAGCTTCAGGGCTTTTTGCACGTGTCTTACAATTATATTATACTTGCTTGTTAATGCCACACGCCAGGGTTACACCCCCCCCCACTCCCCTTCCCTCCAGTCTTTTGCCTGGTAGCCGCGTGTATGCACAATCCTTACTGATCTACACGTCCTGGTGTGTGACATAGCCCGTGTGCTGGTTGTCTAAATGTTGGATCAAAGCTACACTGCAGTTTTGTAATGTTTACCCCAGGAATTTCCAATCTTGTCTTAGTTGTGGGGTGAGTTTTCCTGGCAGACACATCTGTCCTGTTTTGGATTTCTTTTGTCATAAACAATGGCACAGCAAGTTTCAACTCTGTTCCTCTGTAAAGTAATAGAGCGGCTGCTTACATTGTGGAGGGAAATTTTTCCAAAGGGCTGGGAAATGAAGTTCCAAATTAGTTGCATGTTTGTGGAGACCCTTGCTAGGAAACGCAGAGCAGTGTGGATCTCCTGAAGTCTGTCATACCCAGGGAGCTGTGATCAAAGTACTACTGAAAAGTTCAGTCACTGGGAGATAACCTCACTGAAGGAGGAGCTCTTTGGAGCATTATGCCCAGGTAAATAGGGGAATATTAGAGTTACCCTTTTCTCATGGTAACTCCTGCACTTTAGATGAACTCTGTAAATTGCACCTGGGATTTTTCTAGGCAATAAGCTCTGCCATTTAAATTTCTGTTCAGCATCTGATTTGGGTGCTAAGCTTTAAATGATCCCTATGTTTTGATTTCTAATTTAACCCGGTTATTGGGGTTTAAAGGCAGACTCCATAAGCTGCAAATTTTGGATTTCCTTTTGATTAAAAACAAATGAGCTATCTTAGTTGGTAAACATTAGTAAGTGTCTGGTTTGTTCACCTTGCCTACTTGAGCTAGTAATTTGAAGCTTTACAGTCCTTTTCCTACCCGTGGTTTTGGAGCTGATCAAGGGGGAAGAGCGACTCGCCTGTCTCCTGACTCTTTGACTTGTAGATTCTCTAGTGTAAAAGAGCTTTGGGAAATTGAATTATGTGCTGTCTAGCTTCAAAACTTAACTCTGGGCTAGTTAATATTGATTTCACATTTCTTAGCAATAGTATTCTTTTCTATAAGGCCATTCAGTCCTCTTTAATTGCTTGACTCAAGGTCAGGGTCACATGGTCTTAAATTTGGTTGAGTAGCGGTGTGCCTGTCAGGGAGTCAAAATGACTTTGAAAGCGCTGTTTCTCTCGCTGAAGGAATTGAAATCCCACCAGTTTGCTGCTAGCATGTGGTTCCTTGTTTGGTTGTTGAGAGAAGCAGATTTGAGAATTTCAGCTCTTTCAGTGTGGGTGACCAAATATTCCCTGTTGTGATTCATGAGGATTATGATAAAAGAGGTTATCTTTTGCTTCCTTTGTGTATCTTAGTAGACGTACTCTGGAGATCTTTCCATTGTAGTCACTGAGGACTTGTATACATGGGGAAATTAACCAGCACAGGTTGTGACCCAGTGTGCTTAGAGCAACCGTCACTGGAATTGCCAAGGTAAGGGCAGGCTGCAAAAGGGAGAGCAGATACCCACCAGTCTTGGGAGTAACACTGAAGTTAACTCCCCCAACCAGTCACAAACTGTGCTTCTGATCCCCTACATTGGTTATCAAGAAGCAAAAAAGAAATCTCACAGCCCCCTGTATTGCATTCCAGTTCTCTGGCTCACAATCAGCACATAGGTCCAGTATGATGAGAAGTTATTTAAAAAACTCTGCTCACATTTACAAAATGTTCTTTTGACCCCAAAGAGTCAGCCACCTTACCAGGTCAGTATAGGTTTGGATCTTACCCAAAATACCACGCTGCCAGCCAATCCTTTAGTGCCTAAAACTATAGGTTTACTATAAAGAAAAAAGAACAAGAAGAGAGTTGTTAAATGGTAAAATAATCACATACGTAAAAAGACTTCAAAGTCCATATATCAGGTTCTTAGCAGTATTGGTGAGTTTGCTGACTTGGAAGTCCCTCTGGAACACATCCACAGCTTGGATGGGTCTTTCAGTCCTTTGTTCAGAGACTGTTTGTAGCAAAGTTCCTCCAGAGGTAAGAAGCAGGACTGAAGACAAAATGCAGATGAAGCAGCTGCCATTTACAGTCCTTTTGTCATGTGTCTGGTACTTCCTTTGTTTCACAGGCAAACTCATAGCACATAGCATTGAAAGGCCTTAGAGTTCTGTCCATAGGCATGCCCCTGCATGCTTTGCTGAGTCATAAGGTGTAGTCCTGGGCTGCTTTCAATGGGTTCATTGTACAGCTGATGTCCCTTGATGTGCCATCAAGCAGGCCTAGTGCTGATGTCAGTCTGTCTGGGGGTGTCACCCAGAAATACAGCACAAGTTTGGAAATACAGATATACATTACATATCTGTAACTCCTAATACAAAGGTGACACAAAGATATAAACAAGATGATCATACTTTGCAAAACATAACATTTTCAAGATACCTTACAGGGCATATCTGGTCAGATTCCTTGCAATTTTGCAAGAATGATATCAATGATAACAGAAAGTGTCTCCCAGATTCCATACAGAATGTCACAGGTATTCCGGAATAACTCCCCCATGTGAACACACTACTCTGAGAAGGGCAACAAAATGATTAAGGGTATAGAACAGCTTCCATATGAGAAGAGATTAAAAAAGACAAACTTTTGAGCTTGGAAAAGAGATGGGGCGGGGGGGGGGAATATGATAGAGGTCTATAAAATCATGAATGGTATAGAGAAAGTGAATAAGGAAGTATTATTTACTCTTTCACATAACACAACAACCAGTGATCACTCAACGAGATTAATAGGCAGCAGGTTTAAAACAGAAGGAAGTACTTCACACAACACACAGCCGGTGGAATTTGTTGCCAAGTGATGTTGTAGTATAACAGGGTTCAAAAAAGAATTAGATAAGTTCATGTAGGACAGATACATCAAAGGCTATTAGCTTTACCATTTAACAACTCTCTTCTTGTTCTTTTTCCTTTATTAGCCATTGATGTGTCAGGGATGCAACCCCGTGCTCTGGGTATCCTTAGCCTCTGACTCCCAGAAGCTAGGAGTGGATGACAGGTGATGATGGATTACTCCGTGATTGCTGGTTCTGTTCATTCCATCTGAAGCACTTGGCATTGGTCACTGTTGGAAGAGAGATATTGGGCTAGATGGACTATTGGTCTGACCCAGTATGGCTGTTCATATGTTCTGAAATAAGTGACTTTTCTGGAATAGTGCCAACATGGGGGAGTTACTTTGGAATAGCTAAACTATTACAGAATAGGTATGCCTGTCAATTTTGTTGTGTAGACAAGCCATGGTGTTAGTGCCTTTTCCATTTAAAACTGAAATGTTTCCTTAAAATAATAGGTCTGTCCTAACCCAGACTCCTGTTGAAGCATAGATATGCTGGAGAAGAAGTGCTTCTTTTGTGCCCTTTGAAACTAGCGTAAACACTTGATAACTTGCCTGATAGGTTCTGACTTTTGCAAGAATTTCCCAAACCTTTTGAGGAACACTTCCCTAGGGGACGCTTGCATATTTTCATGGGAATTTAGCTAGTTTTAAGGAGAATATTTTACTATGCTGCACTTCATTCATTTCCAGCACTGTAGAAAGCTTAAGATATCTTAATCATCCCTTTCCTTCCCCTCCCCATATGCTGTCTACAATTTCTTGTCATGGGCAAGTAAATGTTACTTTACTTAGAGTGAGTAAGTGATAGAGTGAGTCATAAGAGTGAGTACTTAAATTGGTAAAGAAATGACCTGTTTTCTCTGAAAACACATTAGTCTGTGAGACAGGGATTGAAGCTCATTTTTAAGAGGGATTTTTTTTTTCTTTTCTGTTTCTAACCTGAACAACATAAAATGGAAACTTACAAGAAAAAGCTGAAAAAACTCACCTGCACTGGGGCCTTGTGGGGTATATACCCCAGATTATTTTGGAAGAGGAATTGATGGTTTTATACGTGATCTGACCTCTGGGCTGTGCTCCTGTATGGTGTGGTGCTGAGCAAATTATAAATCTATAATGTTTTGAGTGTAGTTAAAAATATGAAATAAATGGAGCTGCACCACCACCCACTCTCATTTAACGTCTTAGAGCATGAATAAACGTCACTTACAAAACAGTAAGCAGAAGACGAGCTTCTCTTTGAGAGGATGGTTTCAAAAAAAGCTTCTGAAAATGGAACAGTTTGCTCTTGTCCACAAGTCATTGAATAACTGCTGTCAGATCCTTCTGTATGTGACTTGCACACACTGTTTTAGCGCATCATTCTCTCTCTCCCTGTTTGTTTTGAAAGAATACAATACAAATTGAGGCCTCTCTGGTAGACATAGGAGACCTAACTTTTTGTCAGTGCGCAGGAAGAAGGGCATGCATATATATGTGACACTTGTTACTATTACTGAACTGTGTTCCCCATTAATGGGAGGGTAGGTCCCTTAGACTGGAATAACGCCACTCTGTATTGGTATCAGCTCTGTCGCTGTAAGGAGGAGCAAGGGAATGTAGCATACAAGGAGTTGAATCAGTGGCCTAGAATCCATGGTGAGGAGTGAAAGAAGAAAATCTTATGTCTTGGAAAGAACCTAGTGGACAGTCTCTCCACTTGCATCCCTTTCCCAGTTGACAAGTGTTTTTAGTGACACTGTTTCCCTAGGCCCTAGCCAAATGCTACCTGGCATTTGTTCTTGCTGTTTCTTTTTGCTGGCTGATCTTTGCATGTGTGATCCTAAATCCAAAGCCTTCTATTTCTAGCGCCCTGCATGCCAAAGCTGCAAGAATTGTGTTGTAATACTAATAGTTTAAAACTGGCACGCTTAGCATGAACCATTGTACAGCAGCTTTCATGGTGCCCTTTACAGCTTTGGTATGCAGCAGTTTCTCAATCAGTTTCTTTATATCTGCTGCAGTAGGAGATCTGGGGACTTGGAATCTTGTGTTTTGATCTTGTTTTATCTGTTTACTACTGTATTAATCTGATGATCAGAGTGGGGAATGAATAACCCGTTCCATAAATGTCGTGGTAATGCAAGGTAACCGTGTATTGCAGTTCTGAAGCAATGCAGCTGTTATGTTTGTTTTCATATTTACAAAGCAGTTCTAGAAAGTGTTTTGATTCCTCATTAAAATCCGTGCTAATTAACCTGGAATCTGAGAATTTCCCCTCCCTGGAACTCGTGTCAGATTTAACAGTGATCTAGGAGCTTTGCTTGGTTTCACATACTCGACATCTTGTCTCTCAGTAGTGTATATGTTTGATGCCCATGTTCCTAGTCTAGGCACTACCCAGTGCACAGGATCTATATAATATATAGGGGTGTGTTCTTAATCGTAAGTACATCAGGACTCTACTTTAGCTGTCTTCTCTATTGGAAGGGTAGAGTAGTAGATGATTAGAGCCATAAGGATGCAAAACTATGTATTTTCCTTGTCTTCAGTTCATGCAACAGTAGATCAAGTCAGACATTCACTCTGTTTACGCTCAAGCTAGGTACGTACCTCTTTGATATAGCTGTAGCTCAAAACTTTGTGCAGTTATTTTCCTAATTTTTTAAGTGGCTGAGAAATGTGATTCAGAAAATGAGCTCCAGTCAAGCCAAACTGTAATTTATAATTTCTCACATGGGCAGGCTTTGACTAATGGATGTGAAATGTCCATTTTTCTGCCAGTTAACCCACAAGGATCTGTTTCTTCTGTGCAGTTAGTTTCTTGATTTAATATTGTGGTCATAGGCCTAAATAAGAAAAGAATCTGAATAAATCCCCCGTGGAGATTATAAGAGGCTTGTAAAACTGTTTCTTGGAAAACAGTGTACATTAAAGTTGCCTGTTGCAGTGTTAATAAAAGGGTTCCATGGGCCTTATAGAGAAATAACGTGCGTAAAGGAGTGGAAATACAGAGGCTCAGTTTGGAGTTTGTGAAATGTTTTATTTGGGGGGAATGGGGCATTGGTGGAGGGCAGTGGGATGGGAATTTGCTTTTTGTCATGAAATAGGAGGCTTTTAGCACTCTGAGACTGCAGATTTCTCTCCTCTTGCCTCTAGCCCCAGACTGGGATCTATATGAAGGGCAAATGCCACGTGGCACCAAACTTCCTCTTGAGTCTTGACATACAAAATGATGGGGGTCTGAATTAGCTGTTGCCACTCAAGAAAGAGATCTTGGAGTCATTGTGGATAGTTCTCTGAAAACCTTTACTCAATAGGCAGCAGCAGTCAAAAAAGCTAACAGAATCTTAGGAACAATTAGGAAAGGGATAGTAAGATGGAAAATATCATAGTGCCACTATATAAATCTGTGTTATGCCCACACCTTGCATACTGAGTGCAGTACTAATCACCCCATCTTAAAAAAGATGTATATTAGAATTAGAAAAGGTACAGAGAAGGGCAACAAAAACAATTAAGGGTGTGAAACCACTTTCATATGAGGAGAGATTAAGAAAACTGGGACTTTTAATCTTGGAAAAGAGACAACTAAGGGGGGTTATGGTAGAGGTCTATAAAATCATGAATGGATGGAGAATGTTATTTACTCCTTTATATAACACAAGAACCAGGGGTCACCCAATGAAATTAATAGGCAGCGGGTTTAAAAGAAACAAAAAGGAAATACTTCTACATGCAATTTCCAGTCATGCGGTGGAACTCGTTGCCAGGGGATGTTGTGAAGGCCAAAAGTATAACTGGGTTCAAAAAAGAATTAAATTTCATGGAGGGATAGTTTCATCAATGGTGATTAGCCAAGATGGTCAAGGATGCAACCCCATGCTGTGGGTGTCCCTGGCCTCTGACTGATTGCCTGTTTTGTTCATTCCTTTTGAAACATTTGGCATTGGCCACTGTCGGAAGACAGGATGGTGGACTAGATGGGCTATTGGTTTGACCCAGTATGGCCGTTCTTATGTCTCTCTGACAGCATAGCTCTTGCAGTTACTATGCTGCCAGAGGCTTCAGCTGCTGCTGGACTTGCACGACTTCCTGGGGCCATGTGCTCATTCCCACACTGTATAGAGGGAAGATATAGGTTGCTGCAGGCAGAACTTGCACTGGCATGGTAGCGTGAGGAGTAGAACAACATGTTGGGGAGCACTCACCAGTTCTCCTGTCTTCCAGACAGGTGTGGAACCCCCATCTTGGTGTGAGGCTTCTGCAGGCCCTAGGGAATAATTTCTTCATGACCCTGACAACAGGGTTTTTTCTGATATACTAACAAGTGGATAGATGATATACTAACAAGGTTTTTCGCAGGAGTGGGTGGGTGAGATTCTGTGGCCTGCGTTGTGCAGGAGGTCGGACTAGATGATCATAATGGTCCCTTCTGACCTTAGTATCTATGAAAGAGAGGAGCGTGCTGTTTTGAGTCAGCCCTCCCTTCTATGCCTCTCCATGTCAGAATCACAGGTGTAGGCCCTGCTCAGAAGTGATAGGGGGCATCAGGTCCAGGTTAGGAGACTACTAGAGAGAGGTTTAAGCAAATCAGCAGCTTTTTAAAACTTTCCTTGAACAGCTGCGATTTGAATCATTGACATTCACAGGATTCTCTGAATTTACAAATGATCAGTAGCTTGCTGGGTCTGCACTCAGACGGAACAAGCAGTCACCTGTTTGTTCCTGTACTTGTTTATGAAGTCTGGAAACCTTTACAGCCTCCAAGGAAGCAGATGGTAGTGAGTCTGCACTTCAGCTGGGGAATTAACCAGGTTACTATCTGGCTCCTCCTTCCCTAGCCATCAGTGCTAAGCACAGGTGTTAAAACAAGTCAGCTCTCATGGCTGAAAGAACTAATTGATTAGATAATAAGTAACAGGTGTTCTCCCCTCACCCAAGACCCTAAGGAGTCACTGTCAGTCACTCCTTTCAAACTCTGCATGTCTTTCTGTCTTCCGTCTTGAGTGTGTCCTGTCTAATGTAATGAATAGCTGTTCACTTCCTTACCAAGGAGTGTTGATTTGTTAGCAGCAAAAGTTTGAGAGATGAACATCTCTACAAGAGCCTGTTTTGAAACAAATGAGGGAAACGTGACTAACGCTTCGGGTGGAAATTCAGAGTAGGACATTCTGAATTTATTGACAGGCTATGTCCCTTCCTTGTTGGTGGAAGATCATGCCATTTTTGTCAGTTACTTTCTTTGTCTTGGAACTGACCTGCGTCATGGAGATGAGGAGCATCCAAATAACTGCTGTCGGTGGCAAGTGCTCGCAGCACCACCGTGGTTAGGTTATTGGTGGCCACGCTTAAAGGGCGAAAAAAGAGGTGTTGCTTCCAGAGATATTTGCTTTGCCTTGAAATGGTGAGGGCCACGAATTGGGGCATGGCAATACTTGGTCTCCTTATGCAGTAACAAAGAATATGACTCACAACTGCAAGATGACTCCACTGTGTAGTTTGACAGTCTTTTTTTTGTTTTTTGTATTGATGCTTCTGCATAGAATATCTGTTTAATATTCATGGAGGTTACTTACTTGAATCTCTTATGTGCTGGTGGAAAAATATCCACAGTAGCTGACACAGAGGGGTGGAACATCCAGTTGAGAATGGAAGGGGAGGGAGACTTGCAGAGTAGACTACTCTACTGTCCCTCTCCAGGCTGACTTAGTTGACTGCCTGTAGGCCACACTGCAACCTGAGGCTGTGAGCGGTTTCTTTCCCATGAATATATCTCATATGTACTGTTGATATTTGAAGCTTTGTTGCCCAGAGTCTCTGAATATCCATGTTGATGGATGGGACAGAAGTCTCTAAGGCAATATGATGGTCTGGGTTATGTAAATATTAAATAGGATACTTTACATCTTGTCCTTTTATTTCTGTGATTTGAATGAAACTCTCCACTCATTTTTTGTTTAATCTTTTTTTTTTCCTCTTCTAGTAAAGATAAAATAAGTGTCCATTGCCTATTGAGGTCTCACAGGCCTTAGTGCAATAAAACAGAATATGTAATAAAGATGTGACACACAGGAGTGCTATGAAGAGGCTGATCTTAATTTCCAGGCTCCAGCAGACTGATATGGATTACAAAAAAGTTACACCCTTGTAACATGGCAGGGGATAGTGTCCATGGACTCGAGTGGCTACAACTGAAGCACAGTCAAATTTAATGTAGTTACTTCAGTGTCTAAGAGTATTCTGTATCAGAGGGGTAGCCGTGTTAGTCTGGATCTGTAAAAGCACCAGAGAGTCCTGTGGCACCTTATAGACTAACAGACGTATTGGAACATAAGCTTTCGTGGGTGAATACCCACTTCGTAGGATGCGAGAGTATTCTGTAATCCAAACCCATAGTCGCTTCATTTGAATCCATTGCACTGTCCTCTTGGAATGTTATAAGGCAGTCATTGAAAATTTGCAGCTCTCACATGCTAAGGAGAGGCTTGCTAGAGCTTTGCAGCTAAATTCCCTAACTATTCTGTCCTCAGTGGGCTGGGCAGGACTTTCCTGCAGTTGCAGGTCTGAGCTGCATTGACCAGAGCTGAAGCTGGACACCTGAACTGAGCAGGGAGCCTCTCTCCCCTGTGCTTTTAGCGATCCCTCTGCTGGATTCAGGCAGTGTGGAGGAGTAAGCTACCTAATTTGAATGTGTAGAGGACAAGAGTTGGACCTGGGTAGTAGGCTGGGACAAGGAGCCTGTGAGGGTGGGGACTGGAGGCTCGTAGAGAAGGAGGGAAAATGGACTAAGAGTTGGGTGAGTGTGGAGGCTGGGATTGGGACTAGATGGGCAAGGAGACTGGGAATCAGGGTGGGGAGTCTAGGATTGGATGGGCAAGGAGGTAGGATGGGGGGAAGGAAGATAGCTCTGACAAGGAATCAGCGTGTCTGGGGAGAACTGGCAATCTTGGGCAAAGAGTCTAGGAAAAGGAGCCGTTGGCGGAAGTGGGGGGGTGATATTGAAATTGGAGTGGGAGCATATGGAAGCAGGAGGTGTGGGCAGTAGAAGGCAGCTGGAGGCTGTGGTGGGCAAGATACAGATTGGATGAGGATCCATGAAGTGGGAAGATGAGACTTGTGACAAAGAACTGTGGGAGAGTGTGGATAGGGGGAGTGAGGAAAGAGACAGGACTAGTCCGGGGACAGGTTGGAGGGGATGGGACGGAATGGGTCAAGATGGGGGGAGGGAAATAGGCTGAAGTGTCTGAGTACAAGAGAAAATTCCTCTCCGGAGCCTGGAATGGTACCCAAGATTCCTGAGTCTTGCCATTCCTCTGTTGTCAGCATGGAGCTGTGAAACTCACTGATAGCGTCCCATCCCCCTCTTGTGCTGGTCCACGTAGCGGAAGTAAGCTGTCATCCTCTGTCAGTACTCCATTAAGTCCACAGAAGGACTCTAGCACTTGAGCTGATGGTTCCAACTCTGCTGATGAACCATCTGGTGTCAAAATGATGCCACGTGATGGAATTTGTTTCTTTCAGTTTGCATTTTTCAAAAACTAGAAAATTACACACACGCAACCTGTGTTAAAAGAAATATTGAGTGGAAAGTCAAGCACTTATGAGTTACAAAATGCCAGAATTAAGGGTTACTGTGCAACCTTAATTTGACTCTGTTGTGCATATGCATTGTGATAATCTTTCACTATATAGTCACATACTGTCTTTACCACAAGATCCCTGGGGAAGAATGTGAGAGAAGAAATAAGAGCTTGAGAAACTTATCAACCTCTTTAGTACTGTGTACTAAAGCAGGGGCATGGGAGAAATAATGGCCCCTCTGTCAGCCTGCTATATCAGAGTTCTTCCACTGAAATGCTGTCAGAACCATTAGCATTTACCTGGTTACAGTGGAATTCATCAGCAGTCCTTCCACTTGGCAATATGGGCCACCATCCTAAATAAGGAAATGAGGTAGTTTAACTCTTTCACATCTTGCTGAGCAGGCTCTCGCTTGCATTTAAATCTTTGAATACTTCAAAATATGCAACATGGTGGAGGAGTATGTGGAGATGACTAGCTGGTTTAGCTTGGCACATTGCAGATTATATTGCCAGCTCTAAACATCTTTAGCCTATTTAGAAGATTGCAGCGTAGTCTATATGTCATTGAATAGCTGGTACTGATTTTGCTCTTTCTCCATTTGGGAAGCAGACATTCTGCTAAGTTTCTTTCTCCAGTGCTGAAGGTAAAGGAATTAATATCTTGAGAATTTGAAATCCCACCTCATCTAAACAGTTTGCATTGTACGTTAATGTTAAGGCATCAGTTGGCATTTAAATTAACTTAGGTTGCATATATGGGCTTAGACCAGAGGTTTTCAAACTGTGGGGCACATGTCTTCTTCCCCCCCCAGGGGGTGCGCAGGAACATTTGGGGTGGGGGAATGGTGACACCAGGTGGCTCGGGACAGTGTTGCCAGGTGGCTTGGGCCAACTCCATGTGACGGGGCTTGAGGAGGGAGCGCCACCTCCACCCCCAACTCACCTCAGAGGGCCACCCAGCCTGTCTGGGTTGGGGGCCGCAACCATAAATTGTAACTCAAAGGGAGGCTCAATGCAAAAAGTTTGAAAACTGCTGGCTTAGACTAAAGGATCTATAAAGTGTGTTGCAGAATGTGCATACGTCTGGTCCTAACCCTGTTTGTTCCATTATATGTAAGCTAATGAAAGATGAGAGCTTTGAGATGTGGATTTCCAAAGCTGTGTGTTGACTGACTACACTTTTAACTTCAAGTCCTTCCCAGTTCCACTAATCGAGCTCATAAAAGTAGCCCTTGACATTGGAGCAGTGCAGTGCTCTGAACCATGCCATGTCTGGTGAGTGTGACCTGGAACTCGCAGGGATTTGACAAGGTCCAAAACTGCAGCCTGCCAGTTACAAACAGTAGAGTAAATACTAAACCCTAATGAGCTGCAGCAACCAGCACATGGCTAGCAGCCCCAAATCAGCTGGCCAGTCCAGCCTAGCTTCTGCCGAGGTCACTTGATCAATTCAGGTGCATTTGTTAGTGGTTTTTTTGTTTTGTTGGTTGGGTATTGTATGCATAAATATTAACCCTTTAGTAATCTGTCTGCTAGTGGAACCCAGTTTCTCCCTCAGCTCTGCTAGGATTAAGATGAACTGGAGCTTATTAGTGTGAAGCCCAGTGTGCTGAAGAGCAGGACAGAGGGGTCCTCTGTGCTGAACAAAGACCATGGCAGGGGGCATAAAGAGGTGGAAGAAGGAAGGGAACTATACTAAAATAAGTCATGGACCAGGTCTGTTACTGGTGGGATAGGGAAAGGGTAGATCAGGAAGCACAGGATGTCCAGAAGCATATGTGTGCTTTGTTTATTAATGACAGGTTTCAGAGTAGCAGCCGTGTTAGTCTGTATTCGCAAAAAGAAAAGGAGTACTTGTGGCACCTTAGAGACTAACCAATTTATTTGAGCATAAGCTTTCGTGAGCTACAGCTTATGCTCAAATAAATTGGTTAGTCTCTAAGGTGCCACAAGTACTCCTTTTTCTTTTTGTTTATTAATGAAGATCAGACTTTATCTGCAGGGTCCTCAGGATTTGAGCATGAGTGCAGGCAGAGAAATGACTAAAGACTCCTTCTAACTCAGAGTTTCCTGAAACGAAATATAACTGCAAAGCCTGTACAGCTCTGGGAGAGCAAGCCTGCCAGAGGCTTCAGTCTCTCATCCTCCACAAAATAGTGTGCCAAATTCTTAAGGCAGAAGCTCTTGGCAATGCAAAGAAGCAGTTCTCAGCTTGGCATTCCAGATGAAATTGCCAGTTTTGGCATTTGAAGGTGTAGTTCACAGTGATATCCTTTGACCCAAGCTCACATACATATTTGGAACAGAACATAGTATCCTTCAGTCTCTTCACTAGACACCCCTTTTCCCCCACTTACACGTAGCTGGTCACCATGTTACCTTTACTTCGTTGGTGTCACCTGATGTAGAGAGGCTTCAGGTGTTTGGGTTTTGGTTTTTTTTTTTTTTTTTTTTCCTTTCAAGTTGTCTCCTTCTTTTGCTTATGCAAGTCTGTTGCAGAAGTTCTGAAGATGCTTTCTCCATTGTTTGTGACCATCTGTCTCTTGGGTTTCCACTCTAGAGGAACCCGAGAGGGCCCTTTATTAGCCTGGGAGGAGTTAGAGCAGTTGTCTTGCTTTTAAGTACCCTGGAACCAGCCAGAACTTTCATAGCCAATTCACACTGAACAGAACAACTTCATAGGAAGTGCATGGCCCATTTTCTCACTGATCAGGGTGTTCACAGGATGACTGTCTTCCAGGTGAATACTAGTATATCTTAAATTACATAATGTGGGTATGTAATATATACACTCTTTCTCTCAAAATCAGGTTTTCTGGCAGATCAGAAGTTAAAATACTTACTGTCTTGAAGTGCTTGTCTTGGCTATTCTTGAATTAAGACTAGTGTATTTAAAAATCCTAACCTTGGGCTTTCACCCATATTAGTGTTTCTGCTTCTCTGTAAAAGGGCCAGTAAAAAAATAATAGCAAGGCAGTTCATTGTATTTGTTTGTGGTAACATAAATTTTCTTGAAATTAAGATTTCTTTTAAAGGCTGGTAAGAGCCAACCAGATCTGAAAAGACTTTTGATGGCAAATATTTTGTGGATGATCTTGTTTGTATATCACACCAATTTGAACTGTGACCTCCTAAGAAAGCAGACTGTACTTGGCTGGGAGGCTACCCAAAGAACTGCTGTCTGTTTCAGAAAGTGCTGATGAGATTTAAACCACGGGACATGTCCGCTTGTGGACACTAAATATTTGGTGGTGCTGCTAATTTGCTGGTGATGTTGATCCCACTATCTTGGCCCAATGTCAGTTTGGCTAATCTAATTCTGGTTGCCTCAATTCCCCTTGCAGTTTTAATGGGATACAATAATTTATTTTCTAACCCAAACTGTACTACTTAGTGCTAAAACAGAGGCCCAGTCATCTTCAGAGGTGGCTGCATTTAATTGTTGGGCCACTGTCGGAAGACAGGATACTGGGCTAGGTTGACCATTGGTTTGAACCAGGATGACTGTTCTTATCTATCCCTTTCCTAATGGTTCCTAACATTCTGTTTTTTTGACTGTTGATATACATGAGCAGATGTTTCAGAGAACTATCCATGGTGACTCCAAGAACTTTCTTGAGTGGTAACAGCTAATTGAGACCCCATCATTTTGTATGTGTAGTTGGGATTATGTTTTTCCAGTATGCATTATTTTGCATTTATCAACATTGAATTTCATCTGCCATTTTGTTGCCCAGTCATCCAGTTTAGTGAGATCCCATTAACTCTTCACAGTCTGTTTTAAACTTGAATAATTTAGTGTCGTCTGCAAACTTTGCCTTCTTGCTGTTCGCTCCCTTTTCCAGATAACTTATGAATATGTTGAACAGCACTGGTCCCAGTACAGATCTTCGCACCCTGCTATTTACTTCTTTCCACTGTGAAAGCTGATCATTTATTCCTACCCTCCATGTATGCTATATTGACTGTATCACCCTTGTCCAAGTGCTTGTTGATCCCCCTCAGAGAATTCTAATAGATTGGTGAGGAATGATTTCCCTTTACAAAAGCCTTGTTGACTCTTTGCGAACATATTGCGTTCGTCTGTGTGTCTTTGCTATAATTTCAACCAGTTTGTCTGGTGTGAAACCAGCTTCATTTTAGATTTCAGGAGTATCAATACACTGAATATTGTGTCTTGCTAAAATGCTGTGCTTTGTTTCCTTCCCATAGTTCTCTACTGGAAAGAGAGCGAATGTAATCGTTCTCTAATTCTCTATGGTGGTGTAACATTTTTATGGTGATATGAAAGAACAGGCTACAGATATACACTTCTGATCTTAATAGTGGTGAGCAAAGCTTTATTTTATCTGTCCATCAGTAATCACAGTAACAAAAGGCTGACTCTGCCCCTTCACTAGGCTATGTGCTGCCAGTGAACCCATTTAAGTGAACCACAAAATATCACCATTTTTTATTTCCTTCTGCCTCCCACCCTCCCAAGAATGTCACAGGAATTCTTCTGCTTGACCTTTGCACTGTGAAGTTCAAGGTGCAGTCCTTCATGGCTGAAAAAGAGCCTCTGTTCCCCTCCCCGTATAAGAGACCAGGATGATCAATTGCCAGCTTTATTGCTGGTGAACATGGAGCTGGCAGTCTTTAACCATCTACAAAGAAAAAATATTCTGTCAGTGTGAATTGTTTTTGATAAAATTGTAAGGTAGCATGGTAGGTGGGTGTGGCTCTGGGTCTTGGGCAGCCTGCCAGTGCAGGCCTTGCTATCCAAGTTTGGGACATCTTTGCCTTAAGAGGTGAATGCAGCAGCTCTTGTCAGCTAGGACTCCTGTTGACCGCAAGTAAGGGCTGGTACAATGTTACATTTATAACCAGTAGGGGACTTCTAGAGAATTTAGTATCCTACAAGCAGGCCTAATTCTGGGGCTGGTCCTGGGGCCAGTTTTGTTCAGTGTCTTCATTAATGATCTGGATGATGGGATGGACTGCACCCTCAGCAAGTTTGCAGATGACACTAAACTGGGAGGAGTGGTAGATACGCTGGAGGGTAGGGATAGGATACAGAGGGACCTAGACAAATTAGAAGATTGTGCCAAAAGAAATCTGATGAGGTTCAACAAGGACAAGTGCAGAGTCCTGCACTTAGGATGGAAGAATCTTGTGCATCGCTACAGACTAGGGACCAAATGGTGAGGCAGCAGTTCTGCAGAAAAAGACCTAGGGCAGCGGTCCCCAAACTTTCTGTTGGAATAGCATATTCCTATTCCCAGAAGACGGTGGTGGGCTCCAGATGCCCCGCCGCTGAAATGCCGCCAAGAAGTGTTGCCGTATTTCGCTGGCTGGTTCTCCGGCGGCCGCGCTCAGCGGCAGCCTTTCAGAGGCGTGGTGTCCTGTGGGGACACACAACTGCCCCGGCGGGCCCCATTTCACCTGCAGGCACCGCGTTGGGGACCCCTGACCTAGGGGTTACAGTTGCCCAGAAGCTGGATATGAGTCAACAGTGTGCCCTTGTTGCCAAGAAGGCTAACGGCATTTTAGGCTGTATAAGTAGGGGCATTGCCAGCAGATCGAGGGACGTGATCATTCCCCTCTATTTGACATGGTGAGGCCTCATCTGGAGTACTGTCCAGTGGGCCCCACGCTACAAGAAGGATGTGGAAAAATTGGAAAGCATCCAGCAGAGGGCAACAAAAATGATTAGGGGACTGGAACACGTGACTTATGAGGAGAGGCTGAGGGAATTGGGATTGTTTAGTCTGCAGAAGAGAAGAATGAGGGGGGTTTTGATAGCTGCTTTCAACTACCTGAAAGGGGGTTCCAAAGAGGATGGATCTAGACTGTTCTCAGTGGTAGCAGATGACAGAACAAGGAGTAATGGTCTCAAGTTGCAGTGGGGGAGGTTTAGGTTGGATATTAGGAAAAACTTTTTCACTAGGAGGGTGGTGAAGCACTGGAATGTGTTACCTAGGGAGGTGGTGGAATCTCCTTCATTTGAGGTTTTTAAGGTCAGGCTTGACAAAGCCCTGGCTGGGATGATTTAGTTGGGGTTGGTCCTGCTTTGAGCAGGGGGTTGGACTAGATGACCTCCTGAGGTCCCTTCCAACCCTATGATTCTATGAATTCACAACTTTACCCTCTCCCATAGCTTTGGTGCTTATGGTGGGATATGATCTTCAAGGGATATTAACTTATTTTTGCCCAAGGCTAGGTAAATCCTGGTTCCTGTTATATTAGCTTATCTGTCAAAATGTTCTTGTATTTACCTGTAAGTTCAGGCATATGCACGAAGGAGCAGATTTAAGGCTAACTGTCCCTCATTTGAGTGCTTGATTTCTCTCTCTCTACCCTTGACGGGTCTATTGAAATACACTTGACATCCATTCTAATTGCTTTAATATTAGAGCTGTCACAGAATAAAAACTTCTTTAAATATAGGAGGCATGGAAAAACTTACCAAACAAATGCTGGCGTTCAGCTAGCATATGAAACTTGGGACGGGGCAGTAGGGGGTGGGGATGTTCCCATCAGTAAGGACTGGGGCAGTGCTGGAGTGCGAAATCCAGTGCACAGATTCTTCTACAGGTGCTGTATGGAATTGGTTACTCTGAGATACTGTGCTCAGTATATGGGATGCGATTTCTTGCTGCATGATAATCCTCTGTCATTGTCTGGAGACTGCTTTTACTCCTGCTCAGTATTCTCATTCATCCAAAGCACTCAGGATGTTTAGTGCTAGCACATAGTCTAGAAGAGTCTTTCTTACTGCTTACTTTGAAAGCATTGGTGATAGCTTCCTGGCTGGATCCATGGACTTTGTTCACTAAAGAGTGTAACTTTGCTTTCCCTCTGGTGTAAGCAGTTCCTTAGTTGCACCAAGTGAATTGGATTTTTCAGAAGCAATTGTGTCTACAGAAGTGATTGTTAAATAGTAAATCTCTTTTATGCAAAATCATGTAGCATGCTTTTTAAAATCTGACCACATTAGTACAATATTTTTGTCTCAGATCCTAGTATCGTATTGTGCCAACAATTGTAACTGCGCCCACTTGATGTGTAAACTCTGCCATTCTTGAAGTCATGTTAGAACGCTAAACAGGAGGCTTATTTGTTAAGTGGTAGCAGTGACCTGGGTACTTAACGGACATATACAAATGCAAGATCCCTGCCCAGAGGAGCGTGCAACTTAGGAAACTCATAAGGTGGGTCAGGGCAAGTGAACCAACAAAAAGCAAAGCTACTGAATGGTGAAGGTAAACATCTGTAAGTTGAATTCCACAGCTGTTGTGTTTTGTATGCACACTATAGGCTGTGCTGTAATAGTTCTCTGCTGCTGAAGACAGAAATGTAGTCTCTTGTTCTGTTAGCTGGGTAGAGTATTTCCTTTTACATGTGCTTACTTTCAAGAAAAGTGAGATGATAGTTTTCAGAGTAGCTGATAGCGTGTCCCTCTCTTGTGCTGGAGGTGAAAGGGAAACTCTCAGGTCCATGCAATGCTGTGGCATTTTACCTACATGCGACACTTTGTGGGTCCTATTCTTCGTGGTAGATGCTCCTTCATCGCAACCAGCCCTAACTTTTATTTAGGGGCCTTCCTCTTGGGCACCCGGAGGCCCAAGGTGGTGCAGGATGATTTGTGACCTCTCACCAAGTGGTCATCCATTTGAATCTAACTTGTATTGGTATTGACTGAAAGCCGCCGTGTGATGGAGTGAAATCAAATCACCAGATCATCACAGTTCGTCCCTCTGTTAGTAGTCTCAGCAGAGGGCTAATGAAAGCTAAATACAGTACACTGAATTCACACCCGTAGAGGGCAGTCCCCTCTAAGGTCAGTGTTTGAGGCAAGCTGGTACAGCACGTATAGATAGAGGGCTCCAGTCTTTAAGGCAGCTCATCTGGCACCTTACACGAGCTTTTAACTTGAATGCATCCTACATGTGATGTGCCAGTATCAGCTTTGACTTGTATGCAGGCCGAGGGAACCCACTGTTCTGACATGACCTATCTGACTTGAGCAATCACTTCACTCCTATGTACCTACATCTCTTAATCGAGTTACCCCATTTTATCAAAGAGCTTTGAGATCACTGAGTGAAGAGCATCTGTCTGCATGGAAAAATGTCACTAGCATTCAAATGCAATTTGATGGACTATATTAATGATTGTGCTTCAGTGACCTTTTGTGTAACTGACAAATATGTGAAATAATCTCTACCTCCCGCTAGAGGTTTGGGAGGGAGAAAAAGATGGTGATTCCCCCGGACCGAGCTTAGTGCTTTGCCACTAGGAATTAGCATTTCCTTCTTACTCTGTACAAAATTACACCTGTTCTGTGTACAGAATGGATGGTTTATCTGGAAAAAATATCTCCTATCTGTAGGGAATAGGGTCAGTTAAAGTTCTTTGCTTTTCAGAACAGGCATTTTGAATTGGACAGTGCTTGTTTCAAAAGAAGCCTTTCCTTTCAGAATGGGGAGAGAGCAGCAGCATGCCTATTGGAGTGTTCAGGGCACTTGCATTACTGACTCCAGTCTGAAAGCTGGGTTTGAACTTGTTGCTGGGCTGCTGTTTGAACAGGGTCCAATTGCAAGAGGCTTTACCGCATTTCTTTCTCTAAATCATCAACCTCATGTCTTCCAGTAAAGAAAAGAATCTGGAAGTACAGCTTCCAAGAGTAGCAGCGCTGTCAACCCCTGGAACAAACAAGTTCCATCCCAGAAGTCTGAAGGGAAGTGGTCAGAGAAGGGATGGTTTTGGGGTTAAGCCAGTGGACTGGAATTTGAGAGAGTTGAGTTCAAGTTCCCAGCTCTGTTGCACTTGATGTGTGACTTGGGACATAGCTCTCTCTCTGCCTCAGTTTCCCAATCTGTGAAATGGGGAATACTACTTCCTCCTCTTTCCTCTGCCTTGTCTAAAGAGACTGTAAGTTTTAAGTAATTGCTATAATTGAGAGGTGTTTGATCTAGATGGTCTCGTCGTATAAGTGAAACATAAGGTGCACAACACTTATACAGCTTAATCTCACTCTTCTGCTAAGATTCCTTGGTGTTTGATGTGTTTAACCTGCTGTGGGCTGACAGTCACTCTAATGAATCATATTTTTGCTCCTCCTGCCACGAGGCCCTTGGCAGATCATGATGATAGCTATTTGTTTCTCATGCCCAGTAGGTCTTTTCTTTCTGCAGATGAATCTCTGGCACAAGATGGTACTCTAAAGAAGAATGAACATTGGTGGGGCATGAAGTTATCAACCAGGCAAGCGGTGGGGAAGTATGAACAAGACTAACTGCCTAGTACATGGTGGCTTATTCTGAACAGCCTAATGGTTACTAAAACTACTGCCATAGCGTCCAATGTCACATGCTGTCTAATCCTGCTCTGGCACATGAGTTTTTAATAATTTTCCTACTGTGTCAGAGGCACTATAATCCTTTTATCCTGTGCTTCTTGGTTTTTATTTTCAAATTGTAAAAACTCAGTTTTTAATTGAATATGGGTGTTAAATATTTCCAGTTTTGCTATGCCACATGAAATCCATCTGTGGCCATTTGGGAAGGCAGAGAGGAGCTACCTATTTACCCTGCACTAATGGCAATCAGAAACTAGGCTCTCTAGCTAGGTAGGGACCCCGGGTTGTTCTGTTCGTGGCACCACTAGAAACTTGCTTTGCCATCATCATGAGCAAGTCATTTAACACTTCTGTGCTTCAGTTGCCCCATAAGAATGGCCATACTGGGTCAGACCAAGGATCTGTCTAGCCCAGTATCCTGTCGTACAACAGTGGCTGGAGCCAAATGCTTCAGAGGGAATGAATAGAACCGGGCAGTTATCAAGTTATCCATCCCCAGTCATCCAGATCCAGCTACCGGCAGTTGTAGGCTTAGATACACCCAGGGTGTGGGTTGCAGCCCTGACCACCTTGGCTAATAGCCATTGATGGACCCATCCTCCATGAATTTATCTAATTCTTTTTTCATCCCAGTTGTGCTTTTGACCTTCACTGCATCCCCTGGCAACGAATTCTACAAGTTGACTGTGCATTGTGTGAAGAAAGGACTTCCTTATGTTTGTTTTAAACCTGCTGCCTATTAATTTGAGTGGGTGACCCTTGGTTCTTCTCTTATGTGAAAGAGTAAATACTTTCTCTACACCATTTTATGATTTTACAGGCCTCTATCACCACATCCCTTAGTCGTGTCTTTTCTAAGCAGAACAATCCCAGTCTTTTTAATCTCTCCGCCTATGGAAGCAGTTCCACACCCCGAACACTTTTGTTGCCCTTCTCTGTACTTTCAATTGTAATATATCTTTGAGATGGAATGATGAGAACTGCACACAGTAGTCAAGGTGTGGAGGTACCATGGATTTATATTGTGGCATTATGATATTTACTGTCTAATTAGCTATCCGTTTCCTAATGGTTCCTAACATTGTTAGTTTTTTTGACTGCTGCTGTACCTTGAGCAATGTCCGAGAACTAATCGCAATGACACCAAGAGCTTTCTTGAGTTGTAACAGCTAATTTAGGCCAGATCATTTTGTGAATGTATATTTGGGATTGTTTTCCAAAGTGCATTATTTTGCACTTATCAACATTGAATTTCATCTGCCATTTTGTTGTCCGTTCACTCAGTTTTGTTAGATCTCTTTGTAGTCAGCTTTGGACTTAACTCTCTTGTGTAACTTTGTATCATGTGCAATCTTTGCCACCTCACTGTTTACCCCCTTTTCCGTATCATTTATGAATAGGTTGAACAGTACAGATCCATCTATTTACCTATCTCCACTGCGAAAACTGACCCTTTATTTCTGCCCTTTGTTTCCTGTCTTTTAACCAATTACTGATCCATAAGGACCTTCCCTCTTACTCCATGATGGCTTAGTGTGCTTATGAGCCTTTGGTGTGGTACCTTGTCAAAGGCTTTCTGGAAGTCCAAGTACACTATATCCACTGGATCACCCTGGTCCACGTGTTTGACCGCCTGAAAGAAATCTAATAGATTGTTGAGGCATGATTTCTCTTTATGAAAGCCATGTTGACTTTTTCCCAATATGTCATGTTCATCTGTGTGTCATATGTCGATTCTCTACTGTAGTTTCAACCAGTTTGCTTGGTACTGAAGTTAGGCTTATCAGCCTGTAATTGCCAGGATCTCATCTGGAGCCTTTTTTAAAAGTCAGCATTATACTAGGTTTCAGAGTAGCAGCCATGTTAGTCTGTATCTGATGAAGTGAGCTGTAGCTCATGAAAGCTTATGCTCAAATAAATTTGTTAGTCTCTAAGGTGCCACATTATACTAGGTAGCCGTTCTTCAGTCATCTGGTGCAGAGGCTGACTTAAGTGACTGGTTACACACCGGTTAGTAGTTCTGCAATTTCATATGAGTTCCTTCAGAACTCTTGGGTGAATACCATCTCATCCTGGTGACTTATTACTGTTTTAATTTATCAGTGTCTTCCAAAACCTCCTCTATTGACACCTGAATCTGGGACAGTTCCTCAAATTTGTCTCCTAAACCGAATGGCGCAGGTGTGGGAATCTCCCTGGAATCATCTGCAGTGAAGACCCATGCAAAGAATTCATTTAGCATCTCTACAATGGTTTTGTCGTCTTTGAGCACTCCTTTAGCATCTGGCCCCACTGATCGTCTGGCAGGTTTCCTGCTTTTGATGTACTTAATTTTTTTTTACCGCTATGCTAATGGGGATATAATACCTCCCTGCCTCCCAAGTATGCTTCTTAAGTACCTTTTCTGGGTTTTGAACACCTCTGGTGAGAGGCACAAGAGAACATCCAAATATGTGCTCTCTAGTCTGTTTCCTTCAATATTGTCCACTGGTGGAACAGGAGCATGGAGAGGAATGACTGGGTAAGTCTTTTCCCTGTTTTTATTTTTGTGTGAGATGCAGCACTCTGGAGAGGTGCTGGGCCAATAATCCTCCATTTTTTGTGTCCCCAATTCATCTGTTGAACAGATACAGCATAGGTAGAGGCAGTGCAAGCTTCTTCATCCTTCCCCTGCTCTTCTCACTTCTCCTTTCCCCCTCCCCCGCTGAATCCTGGTCTATAGGGATCATTTCTCCGGCTGCACAGCAGAAGCTGTCTCCAAGGCCCATTCATTCTAGCTTCCTTTGAGTCTGCCAACAAAGGGACCAGTCAACAGCAATTGTGTGATGGTGGCTTAAGTGTTTTGTGTGTGTATATCCCTTTGTGAATGGACAAGAGACTTGCTGACTTCATTTCACATCTTTCAAGGCCAATCTAGGCTGGATTCAAACCTGCGACCTCAGAGTGAAAGTCTCTGTATTCTATTAACAGTTCCTCAAACTGTCCAGTCCCTTGCAGTCAATATCACTTCTTCCCCACACACTCCACTAATGGCTCCCGCCAAGACTGCTGGAAGTGGCTCTCAGTGTAGAAACTTAGAGCTGGACTTGTACTAGAAGCTTAGTGATGTGCTGCCATGAAGAGACTTGACCCCAACTCTCATTCTGACGTATGATCATCTTTAGCATTTGCCTCCCTTCTCCAGCTTCTCACTTTGGCAAGCAGCACAAGGTGCTTCATCCTGGATCTGTGACTAAAGAGGAGCTGGATTTGCAGGGAGCTTCTCTCTTTGACTCCATCTGTGCGTAAGGGAGCAGAAGAAGGAACTCCACTGCCAGTTAGATCACTGGGGAAAAATTTCCCCTTCCCTTTGAAGTCGGTCTCCTAAAGAATTGCTCAGGAAACTTCCCTGACCTAGTGGTAAGGTAAAGGAAGTAGAGCAGAGTGCTTGTGACACCATTTTTGCTCCCCTTGAGAGATGTAGATATGACTGGGGGAATGGAGAGCTGTTTACCAACCTCCACCCCAGCGAAAAGGATCTGAGGTGAGAGCCCCAGGGAAGGAAGGGGCTGGCATTGGGAGGGGCTGTTCATCCTTCCCCAATAGCAGATGAATTCTGGGACTAATTTTTCCAGTTCCACCACTGCAGAAGTCCTACTGGATTTCTAGTCTCTGACAGACTAGATTTATTTTGCAATGAAACAAAGGGCTAGTCTACAGGGTGGGGTAATGCGTGCTCCAAGAGTAGGATGCCTGAAGCGCACTAATGTGTTTCCGGTTAATAGGCTTGTGTAGATTCTGTTGGAGCACATTAAAGATCCCCTAATGCGCTTTCATGTCGTACTGTTTCTAACTGCACTCTGTTAAAGCACACCAGCAAGGTCTGCATAACAGTGTGCTTTAGAAATCACACTCTTGTAGAGTGTGTTACTTTGGGCTTGTCTATACAGTGGGGTTAGAAGCAAGGAGATGGAAGGGAGTGTTGGGAAGGCAAGAGTGGGAACAGCCAGAGAAGGCAGAATGTAGGGGAATGCACAGCTTTTAAAGTAACAGTTGAAGTCATGTGCTCAGTGAACTGTGGTCCTCCTTAGGCACATGCAGCTTCCACCACCTCCTCCTGACTTGTGATGCTCAAGGTATGACTACACTGCAATTAAAAACCTGCAGCTGGTCTGTGCCAGCTGATTCGGGCTTGTGGGGCATGGGCTAAGGGGCTGTTTAAATGTAGTGTAGCGGTTCAGGCTTGAACTGTGGCCCGGGCTCTAGGACCTTGGGGGGGAGAGTCCTAAAGCTTGGATTGCAGCTGAGCCCAAAAGTCTACACTGCAATTAAACAGCCCCTTAGCCTGAGCACTGTGAGCCTGCATCATCTGGCATGGGCTACCTGCAGGTGTCTAATTGCAGTGTAGACATATCCTGAGTGAATTACCTTCTGCATCAAGGCGGGTGAGTGGTTGTCAAACCTGTTTGACTTCAAGTCAGGCATTCTGTGGATTTTCTCCCTCCTTGGGTGCGAAGGTCAGGAGGCCCACAATTTAACCTAGCTCTTTTTTTTTTTCTGCCTGAGTCTGTTACTTTAGAGCATTTTCACTGAATACAGGTCTTAGTGCTTTGAGTGAAGTTTTGTTGAGCCTAAAAATTGGTGCCAGAAGTCCCCTGGGTCAGACAAGGCAGTTCTAGGCTGCCATGCCTGTCATTGACCCTACAGCAACAAGTTAATAAGCCAGTGGACTCATGAGGGGAAGGATGCTTGGATACTGTGGAGGCAGGCTCTTAGATACTCAGTGATGAGCATGATATAGGAACCCACATAGAATAGAACTGAATGCTTAAAGGATTGGACTTGCAGTTAAGCTTTAAAATTAGACATGATCCAGAAGATTCACTCGCTGCTATTAGCAGTTTGTGAAGTGTTTTGCGATTCTTGGAATAAGTGTTTTACTGTTAAATTCCTAATTTCCCTCTTGGAAATCTAAGAAATAATCTTTGACTTTTATAATAGCTGACTGCATTGAAGTGCAACCAGAGGCACAATGTGAAGGCAGTTTTCCATCAGAGGCACAGAGTTCAATGACAGCCATTTGCATGTGTGTATCACGTGCACCAGGACACTTCTTGGCACATCACAACTTTTTTTTAGAAGATGACAATAAAACTAAATTAAACAAAGCTCTTGTCATTTCTCTTTGCATTTATCTCTTCCCTCTAAATGCTATAAACTTCTATCAGAGTGCTGAGAAAACAAACTTGAATGTCAGAGGGGCTGAGTGCCATGCATCTAGAAAGTGGGGTGAGGGGGAGGAGATTTTCTTAATAAATGCACTGCTGGCTGCTGAACAGTGGTGGCATGTAGAAGTGTAATAGGTTTTACAGTATACCTCCTGGTGTGTGTACAAAGATTTGCAATAGCCCCACTAATGCTTTTTCCCCCTCTTGCATAGTGCGAAGTAATATAAATGTCATGCCTCTTTCCATAAGTTACATATGCTGTGGTATAAAATTTAAGAGGGAAATGATACTTAAAATCAAGATACCTAAATCATTTTTAGTGATCTAATGCAAATGCTCATTTCAAGAAGTAGCAGAGCAATAGGCTATTGCTCTAACTTCAGGATATTGATAGAGGCGTATAACTTGCCTCTGAATGTTCCATGTCTTCCTCTCTGCCCCCCTTCCTCCTGCAACTAGGACACTCCTGACTCAAGGCTGGTTCACATGGTGCATTAGTACACACCAGCTAGGGGTGTAAATTCTAGTGTGCACCAATGTGTCGTGCACTAAGTATCCACGTGGATCATGCTGGTGCACACTAAAAGTTACCTAGTGCATGTTTTAAACTTTAGTGCATTTTACTGTGTTTTTGTTTTTCCGTCACTTACTTTCAGTGATCTGTTAAGCTGCTTTGGTGCTCCTAAAGACCTCCAGACACAGAGTAGATGTACATTGCCTCTATTTATGCTGTAATTCCTCCACCAGAGTGTTTCGATTATGACCTGGAGCGGCGGTTGACTTATCATAGAGGCGACAGGCTAAATATGCAGAAACTGTCTAGGGTGCCAGTCGTGTTAGCTTGATTTTGATGTGTATGATGATGATGGGTATAATGGAAAACTCTTAGACCTGCACCCTGAGAATTGATCTGAGTCCATTGACTTTAATTCATATAAGCCCCTGAGCTGCCACAAACAGGTTCTAGTGATTACCAATCTGGGCTACATTTGAGCTGGTAATGTGCACTATATCCCAGTTAACATTCGGTCCTTTGATCCATCCAGTTCCTCCTCCTCTCTTTGTTTCTACTTGGGTGTTCTACTACTGGGGCATCTTAGGACATTTTCCGTTATCTGTCAAACATCCTTAAGACTATGACAGGTCTTCAAAATGCTGATCTTCTGCTGTCTCCATGGTGGGGAGAGCTGCCTTGGACTGTTTCTCTGAATCTTCTGCTTAGGAAATTCTGAGAAATTCAGGTCAGGTGGCCATGGCTGTCCCTATGCATTCTTCTGTCTCGGGCATCTATATCCACTTTTTGGCCTAGTACTTAATCTTACTTGGCTTTTCTGTAGATGCCTGGAGGCCTTGGCATTGATTCAGTATGCCACCTTTGCTATCAAATTAACTTGATAGCTTTTGTCCCAGTTCATATGTGCCATTTTCCCCCCATATATTTTTGGCAAAAGTTGTGGATATTAATCAACAGATTGGACTTGTGATTTGTGTTGCCGGTGGGATATAGTGATGAAACGGCTCTAGTTAACATCCTACAACTATGCTTTTTCCTGATACTTAAGAAGTATCACTTTTTGGCTCTAGCTACCACATCTGTGGATCAAGCAGATGACGGGGTCCGTTAATGTTCCATCTAGACTGGATAGTAGGTGTCTGGCACTTACTAGTGTGTCTTTATATGTGTCTGGGCAGACTCCAGTGTGACATCTAATTTAGAGCCATTGAGCAACATCTGTCATCTAAGGACCCAGTTCTCTTTAGTATTTGCAGGTTTCCTCTTCATCTTGGCTTGGGTTACTCCAGCCTCTTTGTATATTGTCACTTTTGAGACATCCAGGAATGAGTATTCTCATTGCAGAATGATCAGGGTACTAGTATTAATGAATGTGTGAGGTAAGCACATCCATTGAGGACACAAGTAAAACAAAATCTGTTAGAATTTTTGAATTTATTTACTGGGCCAGTCTCAATATCTCTTTCTTCATGTGTGTCATCTGGTGTTGAACCAATCCTGCTATCCTTAAAATGCCTCAGGGCTGGGCTGGACTCACATTTAGATCTTATAGCAGTACTGTAGTTGGCCAAATTCTGATCTCGGTGGAAGGATTAAGCCTATTTTTTCTGATACTGAGTCTGCACAATAACCTTATACTAGAAAGAGTTCAATGCCATGTAATAGAATTGCTTCTCAAAAGTATAAAACACAATGGTTGCTTATGGAACTTGACTACCCACGCAATCGATGTAGCATGTTACTCTGGTGTCTGGGGATTTATGTTGGCTTCCAGAATTCTGAAGATAACTTTAAAATTGATGAAAGCAGTGCATGAGTTTGGGATCTGCTGGCTTAATGGAGCTGCCATCTTTCTGAGCCTTTCCTTTCCACATTTTGAGGCTCATCTGTTTTGGCTATTTCAGAAGTTGCGTGATACTTGGCACGTATCCCCATCTACTGAAAGGGGTAAACAGTGAGGTGGCAAAGTTTGCAGATGATACTAAACTGCTCAAGATAGTCAAGATCAAAGCAGACTATGAAGAACTTCAAAAAGATCTCACAAAACTAAGTGATTGGGCAACAAAATGGCTAAGGAAATGTAATGTGGACAAATGTAAAGTAATGCACATTGGAAAAAATAACCCCAACTATACATACAATATGATGGGGCGGGGGAGCTAATTTAGCTACCACTAATCAGGAGAAAGTTCTCTGAAGACGTCCACGCAGTGTGCAGCAGCAGTCAAAAAAGCAAACAGGATGTTAGGAATCATTTAAAAAAGGGATAGAGAATAAGACGGAGAATATCTTATTGCCCTGGCATTAGAAAAGGTTCAGAAAAGGGCAACTAAAATGATTAGGGGTTTGGAACGGGTCCCATATGTGGAGAGATTAAAGAGGCTGGGACTTTTCAGTTTGGAAAAGAGGAGACTGGGGGGATATATGATAGAGGTCTATAAAATCATGAGTGGTGTGGAGAAAGTGAATAAGGAAAAGTTATTTACTTGTCCCATAATATAAGAACTAGGGGCCACCAAATGAAATTAATGGGTAGCAGGTTTAAAACGAATAAAAGGACATTCTTCTTCACTCAGTGCACAGTCAACCTGTGGAACTTCTTACCTGAGGAGGTTGTGAAGGCTGGGACTACAACAGGGTTTAAGAGAGAGCCTCCATGAATTTATCTAGTTAAGTCCATTAATGGCTATTAGCCAGGATGGGTAAGGAATGGTGTCCTTAGCCTCTGTTTGTCAGAGAGTGGAGATGGATGGTAGGAGAGAGATCACTAGATCATTACCTGGCATTGGCCACTGTCAGTAGACAGGATACTGGGCTGGATGGACCTTTGGTCTGACCCAGTGTGGGAATTCTTATGTTCTTACGACGATTCCTCATGTCCGTGCTGGAACTTGTTTAGTGGTTGAATTTTGTAATGCTGGTTCCTTAATCACTTTCCAGTACAAGTGTTACATTGTAATCCGTCTGTCTTCTTTTCTTTTGAGTGCTTCAGAACTGCATGTTCTGGATATAGTAATAGGGAAAGTATATATAAAAGCTCCTTTGCTTACTATGTGCATGATTGACTAGCTGATAGCATCAGTGTGAATGCAGAGCTTATAAAAAGTCTGGATTTGACCATCCCTTTTCCTTGTTGTACAACTCCTAAACAGCTCCTCGGAGAGGAAACAGAATTCCTTCTAAAACCTGCAGTGTGGAGTGTGATTGTTAAGTGTAGCTTTGAAAACCACTTTTGTTCCCTATGGCAACATTACTTTGCTTTCCCTTTATTTTTTGAATTTTGTCTTTCTTTAGACAAGTAAAACACCCTTGTTTCCACCCTTGTTTTCAGGCCAGTTTCATTGTAGGCTCTCATGCACTAGCATGTGGCTGCAATTTTTGGGATGCAAATATGAGAGCTTTTTGAGGTAGAAGAGTGGAGAAGAAACTTTTCTGTTGGTCCTTGTTTTTTTTTTTTTTTTTGCAAAAATCGTTTTTTACTAATCCTAAACTTGGGGTCAGATTTGCTCTGATAGTGCCCCTTTAAATATTTCATGTTGTGTCTTTAAGACCTCACTTACTGAATCTCGGTATCTCTCCTTGTGTTGTGGTATTGTTTTGCTTGACATCTTGGTACTAATGTGTCCTTTAAAAAAAAAAAAAAGTGCTCCTTGGAGAGTTCATTTAATAAAGATAGCAGAAACCTGTAGAGCACTTAAGGTTTGCTTGCAAATGTTTTGTTGCAGCGTTTATGGCTAT
Organism: Natator depressus; assembly: GCF_965152275.1. Taxonomy (NCBI): domain Eukaryota; kingdom Metazoa; phylum Chordata; order Testudines; family Cheloniidae; genus Natator; species Natator depressus. The sequence goes on along the minus strand of NC_134240.1, from coordinate 119,684,839 downwards.
TGTAGCAGTAGGGGAATTGTTAGAAAACTAACTGTGGTACTCAATGAATGTGTCCACTTGCAAGGTGAGGCTCCTGCATGCTTATTGTTAAAAGGGTGGTATAGCTCTCAGGCATATTATTTTTCAAATATGGGTGAAGTAGTAAGTGCTGGCCTTAAAGCCACTGGCTTCTACGCCTGTTGGCATCATGGCCCATGATGACAGCTTGGCAGGAGGCTTTTGTGGATGTATGTGAGAGGGAAGTGCAAGTTAACTTGTTGAAGGCATCGGGAAGGAAACCCCTCCCATCTAAATGTTAGGTGTATTATACTCATCCTTGGAATTCTACTGTAAGGGATGGGATCTCAGAAATGTGTCGTCTTCCCTCTCCTCTTGTGCCAGGCTTGTTTCTCTTCTGGCTCCCTTTGCTGTTGAGAGTACAGCCTGACCCAGTGGGTGCTGAAAGGGGCGCTGCCTAGCTTGCCTTCCTACTGGCCAGCCTCTTCAGCACAGGACTGCTCTGTGGCAGGAAATCCCTGCCCCTGACCTGGCTGCCTGAATCTGCTGCTTCCATGTGTGGCAGAGGGTGAGATGCAGCAGTAGTGGAAGATGAGGGAAGTCTCCTGGGATGTGTCAGGTGAGTTCTGAGCCACAGGAGGCAGAGTAGGGAGGAAATGGCTCAACTTGGAGAACTCGGAGCCTTCTCCCATCTCCTTCCCTGCCACAGAGTCCTAGCAACTTCCTGCAAAGCCAGGGCACTGGCCAGTCCCGAGAGGGTAGAACTCCTCTGAACTGGCCAGTGTGCTCAGGCAAGGAAGTATTTAATAGAAGTATTAAAATTAGAGCTGTCAAGTGATTTAAAAATATTAATCGTGATTAATTGCGCGATTAATCTCGCGGATTAATCACAGTTAATTTTTTTAATCACACTGTTAAACAATAGAATACCATTTATTTAAATATTTTGGATGTTTTCTACATTTTCAAATATATTGATTTCAATTACAACACAAAAAACAAAGTGTACAGTGCTCACTTTATATTTATTTTTGATTACAAGTATTTGCAATGTAAAAAAACAAAAGAAATAGTATGTTCACCTAATACTAGTAATATAGTGCAATCTCTTTATTATGAAAGTTGAACTTACAAATGTCGATTTTGGAAGACACTTCATACCCTTAAACCTTTGGCCGAGTGCTGTAGCTATCTTTAGAAATCTCACACTGGTACCGTCTTCGCATTTTGTCAAATCTGCAGTGAAGGTGTTCTTAAAATGAACAACATATGCTAGGTCATCATCCAGGACTACCATAACATGAAATATATGGCAGAATGTGGGTAAAACAGAGATGGGGACATACAGTTCTCCCCCCAAGGAGTTCAGTCACAAATTTAAATAACACATTATTTTTTTACTGGAAAGCATGGAAGCATGTCCTCTGGAACGGTGGGCGAAGCATGAAAGGACATATGAATGTTTAGCATATCTGGCACGTAAATACCTTGCAATGCCCGCTACAAAACTGCCATGCAAATACATGTTCTCACTTTCTGGTGACACTGTAATTAAGAAGAGGGCAGCATTATCTCCTGTAAATGTAAACAAACTTGTTTGTGTTAGCAATTGGCTGAACAAGAAGTAGGACTGAGTGGACTCGTAGACTCTGAAGTTTTACATTGTTTTTGAGTGCAGTTATGTAACAAAAAAAAAATCTACATTTGTAAGTTGCACTTTCAGGACAAAGAGATTGCACTACAGTACTTGTATGAGGTGAATTGAAAAACACAATTTTTCATTTTTACAGTGCAAATATTTGTAATTAAAAAAATATACACTTAGATTTCAATTACAACACAATACAATATATATGAAAATTTAGAAAAACATCCAAAATATGTAATAAACAATAGAATACCAATTGAAATTTAACAGTGCGATTAATCTTAATCGTGATTCTTTTTTTTTTTTTTAGTTAATCTCGTGAGTTAACTGTGATTAATCAACAGTCCCAATTAAAATATCTGTGTGCGTAGCTTCCATCCTGCAGCTGGTGCAGTTGTCCGTCACTGTCTTTTCTTTACAGATGGCCCTGAGGAAAGCTGGGGAGTGGGGGAAATAGGTCATTCTCTGCAACCTGCCAAACTGATACTTGATTTTGTGGTGTGGGTGTTAGCTAAGATAAATCACAGCAACTGCACTATACTTGCTCTACTATAGCATCTGCAGAGACACTCAAAACATTTTAGAAGCATTTGTGAACTAGTTTTGCCATATCTTTGGGAGGCAAGTTTTGTTATTTCCAACATACATGAGGAAACTGAGGCACTGAGAGCTGAAATGACTGTAGATTTAGGAATCAAATCCAGATCTCCTGACCCCTAGTTCTGTGCTTTAACCACCAGTCCAGGCCTCCTTTATTACTTCACTGAGGAATTCAGCTTGCTTTTGATCTAGTGAAGGAAAACAGAACTGCATGTGGTCCTGTGTGGTTAGGTATGCAAGTGCTATTTTTAGCAATCCCAATTAAGTAAGTCCTGGCTGTTGCTAAAATCCATGGAAGCAAAATTAAAACTTTACCTTCATCTCAGCCACATACAGGCCAGCTGGCTCCAGCCATCTGACTCCCCCTCCTCCCCCTCCACATCTTAATCCTGGCTGTGCAGGACTCTGTAACTCTCACTTGGAAAGATTATCAATTCCTGCTTCCAAGGGAGAGGTTCAGGGCAGGTGGAGGAAACATTGCTGCTCCTCCTTCTGAGCCTCCTTGTTGGGGACTAGTAATCAGTATCTCTGTACAGCTCTTTCCTTCAGTCTGGGGGTGGTTAGCTGAGCTGTGCTAGCTATAGCTCATTTTAGCATCCATAGCCTGTATTAACTGACCTATAGAAAAATATTCATCGTTTGCTTCTTTGGCTAGCAGCAGTTGGGAGCCTAGTTTTGGGGAATCTCTTTCATTCCCATAAAGAAAAGGAGTACTTGTGGCACCTTAGAGACTAACCAATTTATTTGAGCATAAGCTTTTGTGAGCTACGGCATCCGATGAAGTGAGCTGTAGCTCACGAAAGCTTATGCTCAAATAAATTTGTTAGTCTCTAAGGTGCCACAAGTACTCCTTTTCTTTTTGCAAATACATAACACAGCTGCTACTCTGAAACCTTTCATTCCCATGTGATTTCCCCATCTATGCAACCTAGGAGTGTCTTTGCTTCCAGTTAGTTTTATGTGTAGCCCTCCTTGTCTGGAAGGATTGGCTGACTTGATGACGTTTTTGAGATGGGTGGTGGTGGTGGGTTTTTTTGGAGGGGTGATGGTGATGGCATCAAACATAAGTTGAATTGGCGAGGACCTTCCTATGCCCCTTCCAGAAAAACTGAAGACTACTTTTGTGCCCAGTGTCTCATCAAAGATTCTTCCAGACCTTGTATCCCTGCTTGAATAGCGATCTTAAAGTCTGCAACATTCTAGTGGGCCTAAAATTAGGCATATTCCTTTTTATTGTAGTTTGTAAGGTGGTGTACTGTGGAATTGCAAGATAATGTGATCTTTCAGGGAAGAGGGGGAGGGCAAACTGCATGCAAGTTGGGAGACATGTGGTCCACCATAGTGATCAGTACAGTACCTGGAAAGGAGCCAAGCCAATGTGTATATGTCAACAGAACATGTGACTAGTGTAGCACCAACAGATCTCTGCTTCCATTCATTGCTCCTGTAATCATGATTGACCAGGACTGAAGCTCAGTGACAGGCATAGGACAAAGCAGAAATAATGGAATGTTTGCTATCTAATACAATGTGTCTGTCCCCCCCAAATTAACTGGGGATTCGCTTGGATGCCGTGATGCGGCACTGAAACATTTCATGTCATAAATACACCGTCACTTTATTTAACCTTGTTGTAAATGTAGGGCAAATGGCTGGTGACCTTTAGTGTGTAGGCAAGCTAAGAATATGTGGCACAAGGTAAAGCGCAGTGGCTCTTCTAATGCAGGGAGTCATGACCAGGAGTCTCAGTCCTTGTCTACACTAGAGGAGGGTTTTACTGGTATAATTACACTTGTATAGTTATACCAGCAAAATCCTCTAGTGTGCATGCATTTCTGCCTGTGTGCATGTGCTTATACTGGTTTAGCTTATGGTGTTATAAGCACAATTATACAAGTATAACCATGTTTACACCAGGGCTTTTGCCAACATAGCTATGTCAGTTTAAAAAAAAAAAATTTACTCTCAACCAATGTTGCTGTATCATAAAACTTGAGCGGAAATCAGGTCTCCAATCCATAGTTACTTTGCCGCCAGGACACGTAAAGGTTGGTATGGGAGATGGGTGTGAAATCTTCAAATACAGCAGGTTTCTTCCTGGTGCCTACCTGGAATGCTCCTGTGACCTAATTCCCCATTTGGTGGCTGCAGTTCATACCTGGGAGTTGGGTTCCTTAATTGTTTTTGTGTGTCATACGAACTGTGTCCTCCAATGTGTGTTGCGTCGCTGAGCTTTTCCCTGGAAGCAAGTGCAACAGTAATTCACATAAAGCTGCCATTCCTGAATTCAGTGGTGAATGCTGCAAGTAACTGATAATCTTCCTCCTTATTGGATCAAAGCTTCCCAGGACTAACAATACATTGTTCTAACCTGAGAACTGTAGAGCTGTGTGGGTGCTAGTGACAGAGGTGATGACAATATAACTGGCTCTAGTTTAGTGCTAGATCTCCAACTCCGTGGCATTTTCTTGTGGGATGTACACGGTGGAAATAAATCTAGTCCTCTTCTCCACGGCTAGAGAATTGCCGTCAGGGTCATTACTGTATCACGGAAGAGATCTCGGTTGAAAGTGTGTACTGAGTACAGGACTGGGAGCCAGGAAGTCTAATTACTCACTGCACAGATCTAATAAGACAAAACACCCTTTTCTGCAAACTGGGAAGCCTGTGCCTTGTGATATTCCCCCACTTTCTTTCTCCACACCAGCCTGTTCTTAAACAGCTACAGTATGCTGAAAGGAACAAAGATGGAAAATGCCAAAGTCTAATTGAGAGTGAGCCCGAACAAAGTTGAGGCTGCTACTGGCTCTGCCACTGTGAAAGAGTTTCTTGGTTTCCCTCTGTCATCCCTATTGTGTGGAAAGGGATAATTCCTCCTTTTCACTGATTTGAATTTGTAAATTCAATGTGTAAATTGTAATACTGGCCACTCTTAAAGGAACACTAAGGACAAAATTTGTCCTAACATCCATATTCCTGTCCCCTATTCCTTGCTGCAAAATCCACGTAATATTTGCATCCCACTCATCTACCAAACTAATACAAAGTTATCTGTATCTTTTGGGCAAAAAACTTCTTACACAGTGATGCAAATGCCATGGTGCAATGACTGAGATGAAAGCCATTTAGGCCTCATCTGTGTTGGAGTTTTTATCTCTGAGGTAGCCAATGTAGCACACCTGTGAAAACCCCCTCCTAGAGTACACACACCACACTAGTAAAGTGGCTTATGTTGGTGCTGTATATCTGCATGGGGGGATGGGGATTGTATCCCATAAAAAGCTCCCCAGGCATTGAAACACTAGTGCACTAAAGCCAGTTGCACTGTCCTCTCCTCCACGTTTAGCACAAACACAGCCTAAGCTCTCAGACTGGGCAAAGGGCTCTCTAGTCTTTGAATATTCTGATTGCTGTGCCTTGTTTTAAGCAGTTGGAGGATTGTAGCTTTCTTTGACTTAGAAGCCAGGGCAAACTGTGGCTTCTCAGCCTGTGTGCGGGTGACTGGAGAGAAACTGTGTTTCTGGTTGGTCTGTCAAACAATCTATTTTTGCAGCCCAGAGGATTTTACTTACCCCAGACTGACACTGATTTTTGTCAGCTGGTTGCAGTGAATAAGTCAGTGTAGCATTTTAAGGTAAATCAGTGTCTTTGGTTTTCTACAAACTACTGTCCCGCTAAGAAAAATCAAATGTATGATGACATCATTAATTTCTGGTACTTCCAAATTAAACAGCTACTTTGAGTCATGAGTGGGTTCAGTTTTCACTTTCATTCACTGTCACAGCCTAAGGGGAGTGAGATAAAGAATATCTTGTGTAACTTATGGCATGGTGCTTTTATTTTTAAGGTAGATGCAAAACTTACAGTGGAATAAAATTAAAATAGTTATTAGCAAATGAAAAATGTGAGAAAGCTGCATCAGACAAAGGGTGTGGACTTGGCTCCCATGAATGTTTAAAGAGCCTTTATATTGAATCAGCTGTTGCCTACAGCATTTGCAATGTTGTAACACAATTTGCTGATTGTCCAGCAACTGGTTCTTGAAAATCTTTGATTCTGATTGGATGCAAATGGGACTTGCTTAGGCTTGATCCAGGTTCCTTGGGGCCCATGCCACTGCTCCAGTATAGCACCTACTCACAGTGCAGCAAACTGCATAGCCTCTTAAAACCATGTTGTCACCTGTAGTAGAGGGGGAAATCCTGGTATTTCAGGAGGCGTATTGGTATCTGTGGGGATTCACTGAAGGGTGGCACTGTAAGAAGTTACAAAACAGCACTTCAACAGTGGGACGTAGGCTGTTGTGAAACCAAATCACATTTAGGTCAAGTATTTGCAGTTCCCATATCAAGAGAGATGAAACCAGCTATAAATATTAAAAGAAAGTTAAACTGTATCAAGAAAATGTAACATTAAAAAAAAAGTGCCCCTGCCCCACTCTATTCCTCAAATAAAACAGCACAGAGCAGGTGGCTGACTCATGCCAGCTTATGTTCTATAGTTCCTGTGAGCAGAATGTTTGCAAAACTGTGTCAGTGCAGCCCAAGAGAGCTCTAGGAACAGAAGTGTAGTAACATATTAAAATTACATCAAAGGCTTTGGGAAGCTTTAATGAGATCAGCCTATATTTATTTTCATGGTTAGGAGCAGAAATAATTTTAAAAATTACATAATGTCAGGAAAATCTTCTGGAACAAAAAGATTTTGCACAAGATTGTCTCACTGGTTGTTGGTTTTTTTAGCTTATAATTGGTTGATTTTATAAAGCTGGCTCTTGATAGCTTGTGTTGGATTTGTGACTGAGTGAAAGGATAGCCTGGGTTAATGCCCTACAGGAATGACAACCCCCTCCACAGCAGTAAGGATGCAGTCCCTTGCAGTACAAAATGCTGATTTGATTTCTAAAAGGGGACTGGAGATAACCACAGCTTGGCTTAGCGTGGGAGGACTCTGCTTGGACAGTTTGTTCACCCTCTTCTGCTCTACTGACATCAGCAGAATAGTGGAGTCAAAACTGCCCTATAGATTGAAGAGTAGGATTTTGCTTTGGGTTGCTTTTTTTTTTTTTTTTTTCCTTATGGGCATCCACTGCTCTGGATACTTAATTAACTTACAGGGGTTGGAGCAGCTCCTTCCACTCCTAGGGAGGTGGTTAATGCTATTTTCCTTTGAATTCAGTCTCCCTCTACTGGATTGCTGCAACATTGCACCCTGATCCAAGTTTACTTGGTGGAGAGCAGACTTACCACCTGTTCTCCATAACAGAGGTTTAGAGTGTGGGGATTTCTTCATGCTAATTGCTGGGAACTTATCTGGATTCGATTTTTAGTAATCTGAACCTGATGGCCTGTTGTGGTGTTTTTGTTTTTGTTTTTTTTTAAGAGCAGCCTGCAGATTCTATGATCTGAATTGTGCATTGCTTGCAGTTCTGAGTGTCTTCACAGCGCACCCCAACTCCTCATTTTATTACACCTTCCATTGGCTTTCCTCAGGCATGCATTAGAGAATTCTAGTCCATACCACCTGCTTGCCTATGCCAGTGGGCCAGCTCCCACAATGCTCTTATAAACATTGCCTAGCCTGACCAACTGTTCCAGCCTTCTGCTGGTTTAACACCAGAGAGCAGAAGTAGCAACCTGTTTTTTGTCAGCAGACCATTCTAACCAATGGAATCTGCAGGAAAAGGTAAACTTGAATTCCTCTATATGCATGCTAGAGCAGTGTCTCTGTCTTTCCAGACTACTGTACCCCTTTCAGGAGTCTGATTTGTCTTGCATACCCCCAAGTTTCACCTCACTTAAAAACTACTAGCTTACAAAATCAGACATAAAAATACAAAAGTGTCACAGAACACTATTACTGAAAAATGACTGACTTTCTCATTTTTACCATATAATTATAAAATAATTGGAATATAAATATTATACTTCTTTGTACAGTATACAGAGCAGTATAAACAAGTAACTGTATGAAATTTTAGTTTGTACCAACTTTGCTAGTGTTTTTAATGTTGTAAAACTAGGCAAACCTCTAGATGAGTTGATGTACCCTCTAGAACAGGGATTCTCAACAGTTTTCTTTCTGAGGTTCCCCCAAACATACTATAAAAACTTCGGTTACTCTGAAACCTATTAAAAACTTCATGGCCCACCTGTGCCACAACAACGGGTTTTCTACCTATAAAAGCCAGGGCCGGCGGTAAGGGGTAGCAAGCAGTGCAGTTGCCTGGGGCCCCATGCCACAAGGTCTCCCATGAAGCAAGTTGCTCAGGCTTTGGTTTCAGGTGGCGGGGCTCAGGGCCCCGGACTTCAGCCCCATGCAGCAGGGCTTCAGCTTTCTGCCCTGAGCCCCAGTGAATCTAACACTGGCCCTGCTTGGCGGACCCCTTAAACCTGTTGAAGGCCCCCCGGGGCCCTGGACTCCTGGTTGAGAAGCACTGCCCTAGAAGATTTCTGTATACCCCCAGGGGTGTACACACCCCTGGCTGAGAACCACTGTGCTAGAGCAACCTACCTCTGTGCTGCCACCTTTGTTAGGCTTTTGGCACTTCCTTACAAAGCAGCACAGCGGGGGGATGGGGGGGTGTTAGTGCATGCCAGTGGCAGTGCAAATAGCTGTGGTCCTGCAGTAAGAGCTCCATGTGTGACACAGGGCTACAGTGGCTGTGCAGGTATTTTCACACAGGGCATTTTAGAGCAAGAAAAGATTCCCAGACGCTAGTGCTTAAGCTCAACTCTTGTAGTTTCCTGAGAGTTCAACCTCTGTTTTAGTCAGGGACATTCCTCTGTCCCTTCGTGATGGTTGTGGACTGAATCAGGAGTGAATAGCTGAAGAAGCAGAATTTTTGATCACACAAAAGTTTCCTGAGGTGCTAATGACCTCACTAGAATGTTGAAATTAGGCTGGGACTTGTTCTGTAGCCTCTACCATTCCTTGGGGCAAGACAGGGAGTTTCTCCTGAGTGTCTCCTACAACAGGAAAGGAGTACTTGTGGCACCTTAGACTAACAAATTTATTTGAGCATAAGCTTTCATGAGCTACAGCTCACTTCATCGGATGCATCAAAAAAGCTTATGCTCAATAAATTGGTTAGTCTCTAAGGTGCCACAAGTACTCCTTTTCTTTCCGCGAATACAGACTAATACGGATGCTACTCTGAATCCTACAACAGGAGTTACAGCTTCATGTCAAACATCCAGGCCTGGAAGCCCAAACCTAAGCCAACTTGTTGGAGAGTATTTTTAATGCTCTAACCAAAAGGGGAAGGAATCTCTTCAGTGAACTTCTTAATGTTATCATGTTTTCACTGTTCTATTAAATCTAAAATTATCAGTTTATATTTTTCCAGTACTACTGAGCCCCTAAACAAACCTTTTGATTTCAGAGCCAAATTAGCTGCAAGTGATGATGACCTTGCATAATTTCACTCAGTCCTCTTGCTTTGGTGTAAGGTGCCATAAAACCCTAAATCACATCTGGAACCCCCCCCCCCCCATTTTTTAAACCGTAGTAATATCATTCATGTTCTCTTGAGTGGGACTGTTATTTGCTGAGGCATTGAAGGATTCATCCAAATTGAACAATATTTTCTCAGTCCAGCTGTTTGATGTAGGGTGAGCTCTCCACTTAACAGGCAATCCTTCAAGCTGTTGTTTTGTTGTGAAGCCAGGAAGTATTTTTTCCAACTTCGGAGGACAGAGGTCAACACAGATTTTCCTTCAACAGCTCAAATGACAAAAGATAATGTAAACTTGGAATCTTAGACAGTCTTATGCCTAAGGAGAAAATTAAACACTTTCCTTTCTTCTGGACCAGTGCCACCTAAGACACGTGAATTCTAAATGTTATACAAATGGTACCATAGGAATTTCAAGAGATTTTTCTCTCTATCTTCTCTCAGTTTATGTATTTTTAAATATAAATTTATGGGACCATATAGGAGCCCTCCCTGTTTCCTTTTTGGAAATTAAGGCTAGTGGGGCCAGCAGCAGATCCCTGGGCACAAAAATGGCAGTTTGCAAACATTGGAATCTTCCCCATGGACAGAGGAAACACTGGATTTTGGTGAAACAAAGTCTGACCCTTCCACATGGATCCTCCTAGGAATTCATTATTTTTCTAGTTTAAAATCTCAGAAAGCTACAAGAGGATTTGGGGAACTGTCTGGCTCTCCACCAGATTCATTCTACATGCTTGTCAGACATCCTCCAGTTTCTAAAGGATGACCTTCATAAAGATTAAGCCTCTGTTACCTAAAGGTTCAGTCCTCTGACTGGTGTATGTTTTGTTTTATTCAAGATACCTCCTATCAATCTTCTGCTACACACTCCTCTCCCATTTCTCCATGGTTTTCTCAGAAGAGATATTGTCCAGAACCTAAGACTAATTGAGTGTTTCTATGAAATTCAAGAACTTCTAGAAATACTTTTTTCAATACATAAGCATTCTTCTGCAGTGTTTTGCAACCTGAACAATACAGAATCCTACTATTAGAAATTGAAACTGTCAAGTAAAAGTGACAAGACGTCCATTTTTGCACTGAAAGAGAGTGCAGGAAACTAGAAAAATGAAAAATTTAAAATCTAAGGCTGTGGTTGCAATATAGGTAAGATCACCTAACAAGTTTCAATATGATTTTGTATCTGAGATAACCTCTACTTTTATGCTACCATTCACATTCTAGGGAAAAAGAAAGAAGTGTCACAGCATTATATATATTGAAGCTAAGATTTTGGAAAGCGACGCTTTTTTACGTGTCTCCATTCCTGGGGGCCCAAATTGAGACACTTTAAAAGGGGGTTTTTCAGAAAGTACTGACTGATCACCATTTAAAAACCCCTTTAAGGCACCACCCTTAAGGTATTCCTTTGTGGATCCAAAATAAAATCTCAGTATTTATAAATGGACTTTTGTTGTGCTTTGGGAAGGCAGAACTTGACTGTAGCTGCCAAGTGCTGTACCTGCCAAGATAGATCAGCTATATCTGTGACTAGTCTTACTTTTTAGAACAAATTTCATCATTGCTGTGCTGCTGCTATTTTAAAAGAAATGTGCAAATGTTTTGCTCATGAGCAAACCGACAGTAACAAATTATTCTATTATCCGCGTTAGAGAAGTACTAACTTGACTCATGGTGTTGATTTGTTACTACAATGCCCTGTTGCTGAACTTTTAATTTCTCTTTTCTCAAGATGAAACATGGTCTAGAACAGGGATTCTCAAACTTCATTGCACCGTGACCCCCTTCAGACAACAAAAAATACACAACCCCAGGAGGCGGAACCGAAGCCTGAGCCCCACCACCCTGGGTGGAGAGACCAAAGCTGATGCCCAAGGGCTTTGGCCCCAGATGGGACACCTATAACCTGAGTTCCATCATCCAGTGTTGAAATCCTTAAGCCCTGGGCAGTGGGGCTCGGGCTTCGGCTTTGGGCCCCAGGCCTCAGCAAGTCTAACGCCAGCACTGACGACCCCATTAAAAAGGGTTTGCGACCCACTTTGGGGTCCCGACCCGCAGTTTGAGAACTGCTGGTCTAGAATATTGTTGTCAAAGTCCACAATTTTCACACCTGACATCTATAAGCCAAAAACTAATACAAAGTCCAAGAGTTTTTTGATCCACTGTCTAGAAATTGATTATCAAGACTCCGGAAAAGTGGTAATCTGATTAGTTTTGTTAGGATAGCTGGTCATTTCATTCATAGATTGAAATTAGAGCTACATGTTTCTAGTGTATAAAAGGCTTTCAAATATTTCATGTTTATGTCAATAACTTAACATGACACAATTTCAGACCACGTGATAAAACACTGGGGACAAGACCTCTTTTCCACTAGGAAAAAAAATGACTTTTTAGCACAGTCCTGACGGTTGGTGACATTAAAAAATGGTGGAGAGAGGATGATACCCAGAACTGTCCCATTTCTTTTGCGCCAGATGATTGCTCAAATAATCCCTCCATAAAACCCGCTTCTGTGGAGGCTTTCAACTCTAACTGCATATTTGCTAAGGAGGTTTAAACAAATGACTGGATTTGCCTACTATATCTGATTTTTCCACTGCATTTTTACTTAAGATGGGGCAGGAAGGAAGAAAGCTAAATTGCAGTCAACAGACCTAGGCTTTAATTTTAGGCAAATTCATCCATCTTTCTCTGTAGGGGAGTTCTGTTGTCAGTCTTTCTAGATTAGGTATGTTGCCAGATGCTTTATAATCGGCATGGCTAATTTGCAGATCCTGCTGGTCCCTCATCATCAGGTAGCCACACCAGCCTTTTCTTTCTTTCTGTTTGGTTTGGCCACTTAATCTGCTTTTCCTGCTCTTACTCTAATTTCATTGTTTTATAAAATAGGGGTTGTAAAAGCCATTTGTCTGACAAAATGCCCCCTGCTGCCACCCCCCCTCAAAACCCACCCCCCCAACAAAGCTGTGCTGGCAAAAGTCCTGGTACAGATGCAGTTATGCTGTAGATGCAGTTACTCTATAGATGCAGTTTTTCATTTTGCTGGTAGAAAGCATTTTCACAAGGAGAGTTTGCTGGTATATCTATACTGGCAAATCCTTTCTAGTGCAGCCAAGGCATAACTTGCATAGTGGCTGTCCTCAGATTCTAGAAGTGCCCCATCAACTGCATTTCAGCACTCAGCTCTTCCAGGAGATAAGACTGGGAAGGTGCAAAGATTCTGAGGAAGGACTGAGTGACTGAATGTGAGGTCACAACATTAAAAAGATGAGCCCCTGCTTTGACCATTCATGCTGCTGATTTAGGAGTGACACTTCTGGACTGAGTGATGCAGAGACTCATTGTCCAGAGTGCTCCCTTCAGCACCGAATGACTCATATGAGGGTTGATACAGCCTCCAGTGTGGTAGGGTGGCTGGACACCTCTGGCTGGGATTTCTCTCGCTGAGCTTTTAATCACCGAATTTTGTGGGTGCATAATTACTTTTTCAGATGCAATTTTTAAAAATTGTTCAAATGTCTTAGCTCTCCATAAAACTTCAACCAAAAAAAGACATTGATCTGTGATTACATGGAAGGTCTCAAAAATGTTAAAATTCCTTCCCTTCTAGTCAAAGCAGGAGCAACATGGGGACAGCTTGCACTGTCACTGCCTTTGTCTACACTACAGAGTTTTGTCGACACAAGTTACGCCCACGATCCAAAACCGCTATTATTACATTGCTTGTGCATGTCCACACAATGCTCCTTCTGTCCGCGGAGTGCATCCCCAGTTGGTGCTTTAGCATCGACAGTGAGCGCAGTGAACCGTGGGTAGCTATCCAAGTGTGCTATTCACCATCTTCTGCAGCTAAGAGTTGTGGGAAGAGAGAGTGGATCGCAGTGCATTATGGGTGCGTGCTCAATGTCCCATGATTCCATGGGCTCCTGACTGTGTTTCGTGCCATTTTTCAATGGCCCTTGTTTACTGTGCACCTGCCATTTCTGTCAGGATGGATTCTGCATTGCTCTGTACTGTTGTGGTCACTGCTATGAACATATCGTGGCTGGTCATGCAGGTATATCATGGGCTCCCACTCTGAAGAGGAATCTGAGGTAGCTAATCTGCTGTGTGCCATGGGAAGAAACAACACCAGATTACTTTTGGCATTCACAGAGCAGGTGCACATGGTGGACTATTGCTTTTGGGCTTGGGAAACAAGCACTGAGTCGTCGGATTGCATCGTTATTCAGCTCTGGGATGACAAGTAGTGGCTGCAGAACTTTCAGATGAGGGAAGCCACATTCCTGGAACTGTGTGTGGAGCTCGCCCCAGCACTGTGCTGCAAGGACATCAAAATGAGTGCTCAGTGGAGAAGCACGTGGTGATCACTGGGTGAAAGCTGGCAACTCCAGACTGCTACTGGTCAGTCGCAAATCAGTTTGGAGTTGGGAAGTTCACCATTGGGGCTGCATTAACGCGAGTGTGCAGGGCCATTAATTGCATTCTGCTATGAAGGACTGTGACTCTTGGAAATTTGAGTGAGATAGTGGATGGTTTTGCGGCAATGGGATTCCCTAACTGTGGTGGGACAGTAGATGGCGCACACATCCCAATTTTGGCTCTGGACCATCTTGTCACTGAATAAATCAATAGAAAGGGGTACTTCTCTATGGTATTGCAGGTGCTTGTTGATCACCGTGGTCCTTTCACTGAAATCAACGTGGGGTACTCAGAGAAGGTGCATGATGCATGCACCTTCAGGAACACGGGCCTGAACAGAGAGCTGCAAGCAGAGACTTTCTTTCTGGACCAGAAGATTCCAGTGGGGGATGTTGAAATACCCATAGTGATCCTGGGAGACTCAGGATACCCCTTACTCCAATGTCTCATAAAGCCTTACACGAGAAACCTAGACAGCAGCAATGAGCACTTCAACAATAGGCTGAAAGCATTTGGCAGATTAAAAGCATGCTGATGCTGCCTTTACAGCAGGCTAGACCTAAATGAGGAAAATATTTGCTTGATAGCAGCCTGCTGTGCACTGCATAGTATTTGTGAGGCTACGGGTGAAAAGTTTCCTGCAGGGTGGAGTGCAGAGGTGGATTGCCTGGCCGCTGATTTGGAGCAGCCAGAGACCAGGGCTATTAGAGGGGCACAACAGGGGACTATTGGATCAGGAAGGCTTTGAGGCACCATTTTGACAGTGAACACCAGTAATCTGTCTTTCTATACAGCACTCTGCCATGCTTTAACTTGCCACTGTGCATGAAAATTTTGATGATTAGCTTCCTGACTGTGATTTATAGTTTGCAGTTGTCCCAGTTACAACTATATATTAATTCCAGCAGCAAACCACCGTGTGTAGGAGACACTAAATATTATTTTTCAGAGAGTGTGTTTTTATTAAATACCAATTAACAACAAACCAAAAACGCTTGGTGGAAAGGGCTATAACAGGGAAGGGCAATATCCTGATATAGGCTCTCATAGCTGTGTGTAACTCCAGCTATCGTTTTGGAAGCTGTCCAAAGGGGTGGAGTGAACGGGGTCCTGAGATGGGTTGGGAAGATGCAAGGAATGCGTGGGAGGATTTTGGGGAGGGCATGCCAACCAGTTCTGTATCTGCTGCAGGGTGGTGGTGGTGGTGAGGAGGGAGCACACATGTATTTTGCCTGCACCATGAGTAGGGACGTTAACATCTCTGTTTCTTCCTCCATCACTTTTATCATCGGCTCTGCCAAGGAACCTTCAGCAGAGTATTGGCGAGTACCTCCAGGAAAGTTTCCTAGGGCTCGCTGTAGAGGATTCATGTGAAATCTTGGGGTGCATTAACATACTGTTCCACCCCTCTCTGTAACTGCACAGGGGACTGTAGAAGACACAGCTACTCTTTTATATTTCTATTCCTGAACCCACTTCTAGCATATAACAAAGCAAAGGGCAGCTCTACCTCATAACCGAGCAGCATCAACTCAAAAAGTTCACTTACCAGAGGGGTAACTAGTGGTGTTCCCCCAAGGGTCAGTCCTAGGACCAATCCTATTCAACTTATTCATAAATGATCTGGAGAAAGGGGTAAACCGTGAGGTGGCAAAGTTTGCAGATGATACTAAACTGCTCAAGATAGTTAAGCCCAAAGCAGACTGTGAAGAACTTCAAAAAGATCTCACAAAACTAAGTGACTGAGCAAAAAAATGGCAAATGAAATGTAATGTGGATAAATGTAAAGTAATGCACATTGGAAAAAAATAACCCCAACTATACATACAATCTGATGGGGGCTAATTTAGCTACAGCTAATCAGGAGAAAGATCTTGGAGTCATCATGGATAGTTCTCTGAAGATGTCCACGCAGTGCGCAGCAGCAGTCAAAAAAGCAAACGGGATGTTAAGAATCATTTTAAAAAGGGATAGAGAATAAGACAGAGAATATCTTATTGCCCTTATATAAATTCATGGTATGCCCACATCTTGAATACTGCATGCAGAATACTGCATGCCCTCATCTCAAAAAAGATATACTGGCATTAGAAAAGGTTCAGAAAAGGGCAACTAAAATGATTAGGGGTTTGGAACGGGTCCCATATGAGGAGAGATTAAAGAGGCTAGGACTTTTCAGCTTGGAAAAGAGGAGACTAAGGGGGGATATGATAGAGGTCTATAAAATCATGAGTGGTGTGGAGAAAGTGAATAAGGAAAAGTTATTTACTTGTTCCCATAATATAAGAACTAGGGGCCTCCAAATGAAAGTAATGGGTAGCAGGTTTAAAACAAATAAAAGGAAGTTCTTCTTCACTCAGCGCACAGTCAATGTGTGGAACTCCTTGCCTGAGGAGGTTGTGAAAGCTAGGACTATAGCAGGGTTTAAAAGAGAACTGGATAAATTCATGGAGGTTAAGTCCATTAATGGCTATTAGCCAGGATGGGTAAGGAATGGTGTCCCTAGCCTCTGTTTGTCAGAGGGTGGAGATGGATGGCAGGAGAAAGATCACTTGATCATTACCTGTTAGGTTCACTCCCTCTGGGGCACCTGGCATTGGCCACTATCGGTAGACAGGATACTTGGCTGGATGGACCTTTGGTCTGACCCAGTATGGCCATTCTTATGTTCTCCCCTCTCCTGCATCATGTGCACCAGAGATGGAGTGCTGGGACTGGCTTGAACCCTCCTGGGTCAAGAAGAAGTCCTGGCTTGCAACGGTACCAGATGACCCTGTCCCATCTCATCCTCCAACTTGACCTCCTCGTTCACAACTTCATCCTCGGGAATGAGTCCACTGTATCCAGCCCCCCACCTCCCCAAGGTATCTACTGGGCTCTTGGCAGTGGAGGTGGGGTCGCCGCCGAGTATAGCGCCCACCTCCTTATAGAAGTGGCAGGTCTTTGGCACAGCACCAGAGCGACGGTATGACCCCTTGCCTTCTGGTGTGCCTGCCTCAACTCCTTTATCTTCACACAGCACTGATGCATGTCCCGTTTTGTAGCTCTTATCCAATGTACCATGAGAAATCAGACCATAAATATCTAAGCTCCTATGGCTGGAGCAGAGCTGGGACTGCACAGCCTCTTCTTCCCACGGAGCCAGCAGATCCAACAACTCAGGTGTGCTCCAAGCAGAAGAGCATTTGCTGCGTGGAGCCGCCATGGTCAGCTGGGAAGATGTAATGTGAGCTGTCCATGCTGAACAAAAGAAGTGGAATTTCAAAAATTCCCAGGCCTTTAAAGAGGGAGGGCTGGATGCCTGCGTTCTTGGATGCAGGAGAGTGGCGTTCGAACTGCTGACCAAAGTGGTCAGGATGGGCATTGTGAAACATCTCCTGGAGGCCATTTACAGCGACATAACCAAGCACAGTGTCTACACTGACACTTTGTTGATATAACTTTGCCTCAAAAAGCTCTGCGCCTCTCATCGAGGTTGTTTTATTTTGTCGGCAAAGCAGGAGAGTTTTGTCTGCGGAAAGAGCATTGTTGTGTGTACACCTCTGCTGCTTTGTCGACAGAAGCTGACTTTTGTCTAAAAAAATTCTGTAGTGTAGACAAGGTCACTGCTGGATCAGTGCACTCCATGGCTGTCAATCCAACAACTTTCACTAGCATAAAATCCACTTAAAGAAAAGTGGCCATATTGGATGTCTATTTTTCGATGTCTCAGCTTAGTCATGAGGCAAGCTGTGAACTTCTTGTCTCCTGTCCATGGATTAATTTTTCTGTCTTAAATCCTTTCTGTTTACAGAGTATGGTGTACTTCAGCAGGTCACTTGTACTTTGTCCTTCTGATCAGGTTCAGATAGACCCCTTGCAGAAAGGAAACTCCTGAGTGACTTCCAATATCATGTTTGTTCAGTTGGCTTGTCAAAACAATTTTCCTGTGCTGCCTTCACCGGAGTAGGACCAACTCAGCATGAAGACAAAAGCTGTTCTCCATCTGCTTTAACTGCAATCATTAATTATAAGCTGCTGATAGAAACTAATTTTGATTCAAGACTGATTGTTCCCTGTAATTCAGACAGCTGTGGTAGAAACACCAATAGTTTGTAGCTAACTGATTGGAAGAAAATAGGAGTTGGAATTGAGAGATCTGGGTTCTCTATCCAACTCAATCACAATGATTGTGTGGCTTTGGACAAATTATTTAAACTCTGTTTTTGGCTCTCCTCTATGTAAAAGGGGACTGTGCAGAGATGTTGAGCTTAAATTAATTATTTTAAGCATTTTAGTATCCTCCAAATGGCAGGTATTCTCTAAGGCTTTGTCAACACTAAAGGGAAAAGTCTATTTAAGCTGTGCGATTTGAGTTACATGAATAGCATAACTCAAATCGACGTAGCTTAGATCTACTTACCACGGGGTCCACGCTACACAATGTCGATGGTAGACGTTCTCCCGTCAGCTCCCCTTACTCGATCAGGTGGAGTACAGGAGTCAGCGGGAGAGCTATCGGTGGTCGATTTAGCGGGTCTTCACTAGATCTGCTAAATTGACTGCAGATGCATCGATTGCTGCAGCGTTGATCCTCCGGTAAGTGTAGACAAGCCCTAAGTATTCCTGTTATAGGCCTGGGATGATGATGATTGATTATTATTATTGATTATTATTTTTATTATTTTTAAGTAAAATTTATGAAGTTGTAATTGACTACTCCTAAAATTCAAACATTATTGGGATTTCAAATATTGTGCCATCAACAAAAGAGGCATACTCGTTTGTGGGGAGGGAGGGGGAAAGATTAGTAAAGGGTTGTAATAAGGATCTAATCCAGCTCTCATTGAAGTAAGTGATTAAAAAATCCCATTCCACTGAGGCAGATCAGGCTATAAAACATATCCATCCTAATGAGCCAGTGCTACCTCATGCACTCCCCACCCCCGTGTTCCCTGGACCTAGAATGGTGCAATAGAGACCCCCTCCCCTCTCTGAGATCACTAGGACGTTGTGGTGTCCCTCTTTGTATCCCACTTGTGTGGGCTTGGAGAAGAAAGGAACCCTGGGGAAGAACAAATGAGACAATCCCAAGGACCAGAGAAATTCCAGTCAGCACAACTGCAGAAAGCAGCCTCATCATGGACCTTAACACTATCCTCAGAATCTAGCTTAGAAGGTTCATTTTCCTCTGATTGGCTGCTGGCTCGAACCCCTTCCTTTAGTTTCTCGTCCTGTCTACTGGATCATAAATCATTATTTATTTGTATTCCTGTAACACCTAGGAGCCTCAGTCATGGTCCAGCACTGAGCAAAGACATTAGAACTTACAATATAAGAATAAAAAGAGACAATAGATGCAGACAGAGCAATACAAGGAAACAGTGAGACAACGCTGGTCTTCATGATAGGCAATGGTCTTGGCACACCTGCTGCCTAACTGTTGTTCAGTTTGGGGCCCTTGGACCTCTAGGTGAGACCACAATTCAGATGAGTGCACTTTATACTGATCTCTTGCAACTGCACAAACTCATCTGGGGAAGTGGGAAATGGTACGATCATCTGTCTGGATTCCAGTGTCCGGGAGAGAATAAGGACGTGCAATCCAAGAAACCTTTGGCAAGAACACAATAGAATCTGGCTGATAACCCCTTGGTCCCAAATAGCTGGAACTTACTGACATCTGGGGCATACTGCATTATCACAGGCTTTGGGGAAGGCAAGAACATAGTAAATGGTTGTCCAGGTTCCTCCCCCACTCTGAACGCTAGGGTACAGATGTGGGGACTTGCATGAAAACCTCCTAAGCTTATCTTTACCAGCTTAGGTCAAAAAGTTTCCCAAGGTACAGAATATTCCATCCTTTGTCCTTGGATTGGCCGCTACCACCACCAAACAAATACTGGTTACTGGGGAAGAGCTGTTTGGAGACGTCTTTCCCCCCAAATACTTCCCAAAACCTTGCACCCCACTTCCTGGACAAGGTTTGGTAAAAAGCCTTACCAATTTGCCTAGGTGACTACAGACCCAGACCCTTGGATCTTAAGAACAATGAACAATCCTCCCAACACTTGCACCCCCCCCTTTCCTGGGAAATGTTGGATAAAAAGCCTCACCAATTTGCATAGGTGACCACAGACCCAAACCCTTGGATCTGAGAACAAAGAAAAAAGCATTCAGTTTTCTTACAAGAAGACTTTTAATAGAAATAGGGGTAAATAGAAGTAAAGAAATCCCCTCTGTAAAATCAGGATGGTAGATACCTTACAGGGTAATTAGATTCAAAACATAGAGAATCCCTCTAGGCAAAACCTTAAGTTACAAAAAAGATACACAGACAGAAATAGTTATTCTATTCAGCACAATTCTTTTCTCAGCCATTTAAAGAAATCATAATCTAACATGTACCTAGCTAGATTACTTACTAAAAGTTCTAAGACTCCATTCCTGGTCTATCCCCGGCAAAGGCAGCATATAGACAGACACACAGACCCTTTGTTTCTCTCCTTCCTCCCAGCTTTTGAAAGTATCTTGTCTCCTCATTGGTCATTTTGGTCAGGTGCCAGCGAGGTTACCTTTAGCTTCTTAACCCTTTACAGGTGAGAGGAGTTTTCCTCTGGCCAGGAGGGATTTTAAAGGGGTTTACCCTTCCCTTTATATTTATGACAATGATATTTAGGGGGGATGAGTATTTCTTTCTTGACTGTGGGTTGAGGCTAGATATCTGGACTTGCACTTATTTATATGGTCTACATAATACTCATCATAATCAGAGCACTAGACTGGTGTCTGTTGTAGAAATCAGAATAAAATAACTGCACGTAAGGCATCTCAAAACATTTTCCAGTACTGAATTAGATCCAGCTAATGGCTAATTCTGAGTATGTGGGCAAGCCAGAAGCTCATTGGTGTTTGAACTAGGGATTGTCCCTAATTGTAGAATTCTGATCTGGATGAAGTCAGTGCGTATATGTGTGCTTAAAGTGAAGCATGTGCTTACAAGCTGTGCTGGATGGGGGTCAGACTGCTGGGTACTTTGCAAGGTGGAGCCCTTGGAGCACTCTAGGGCAGTGAATTTTCCCGTGATGCTGTATGGACTTTGGTCTTACAGGTGTCACTTGTATTGCCAAATGACACAGAAGGAGTTAAAGCTCAGCTAAAAAGCCATGGAGGAGAATGCAAAATGGGTCCCTACTTAGTTGTGCAAAGCTCCCTACTGCTGTCTAGACTTGCCAGAATTAAAAGTAGTGTTCATATTTGCTGTTCCTTTGACTTGATAATAATGTAACTGTCGTAGGTTTGGAATAGCCAGTTTACATAAGGCTTACCCTTGCTTGACTAAATTATCTGCTGAACAATTCAAATTTCTGGAAATGCTATTATGGATTTTAATGCCAAATTAAACATGTCTCTTGACTTTGGAGATCTAATCCAGTCTCTTGCAGAATTCTGCCAAATCCTGTCAGAAGTTGAGCCTTTAATCAGGCCAGTGGAGTAACTGATACTGAAAAGTCTAGAGTCAAATGAAGTCCTTTAAGATGTTTGAAAGTGCATGAGTGTGTGCGTGCTTCACTTGGCTTTGCTGCTTTAAAGTGCCCACTCTCTAAGAGCAGTTTTCTTGTAAATTTCAGTTCCCTGGCTGTTTGTTAGAATAGAGCAGCAAAAGGGGGTGGAAAGACTGCACCATGTACTCTCAAAGGAAAGGTGGAGGTATAACTTTAAAGTCTCAGGCTTGGTGTCCTTTTTTAAAAAAACATGAATGAGGGTGTTTTGTTTTGTTTTTAGGTCCACCAAACATCCCTGTGGAAGGCTGCATTGGCATCTTTCCTGGAGCATAAGGACTGTACCGAAGGGTTTGTCTACACTGGCACTTAGTCGGCAAAACTTTTGTCATTCAGGGGTTTTAACTCCCCGTCCCGCCAAACAACAGAAGTTTTACCAATGCAGAGTGCCAGTGTGAATAGCGCTTTGTTGGCAGGAGCGCTGTCCTGCTGACAAAGTCGCTGCCGCTTGTGGGGGGGTGGAAGTTTTTTGTAACAGCAGTTACACTGCATGCCTTTTAGCGGCACGACTGTAGCGGCACAGCTGTGTTGCTAAAAGCCTCGTAGTGTAGCCATAGCCTAATTTACATACAAGTTAGCCTTGTAGAAACTGCTAATTCTTAATACAGAGGTGTCTGTCTTGATTTAGACTGTTAAAGATTGATTGGTAAAATCTTCTGAGATTAAAAAAAGGAGTGTCCTGTGGTCTGAATTTAAAGTACTCTGTGGTCTGACCTTGAGTACGCAAATAGGAGGGCCTTTGTCTAATGGGAGTCCAAAGGCATGATAACACCAAGGCTGTTGTGAGAAACAGATCAAAAATAAAACAGCCCTTAAGGTTTAGGATGCCCCTTAGAGGGACCCAGCCATACACCAGGACTGGCTAGGACTACCGTCAGATTGCTGGTGGAACAAAGACAAGGGAACCTTTTGTTTTTATTTCTGCATGGTGATGTGCATGACCAGTGAGGTTAGGGTGAGGCTCGGGAAGTTGGCTCTTTCTTCTCTCTTAAACTAGACGAGGGGTTCTCAAACTTCTGACAGGAGGGGGGACCGAAACCGGATCCCTCCCAACCCCTGCCACCCCGGGGGGGGGGGTGAAGCCAAATCCCCACTGTCTCAGGCTGGGGGGCCAAAGCTGAAGCCCAAGGTCTTCAGCCTCAGGCAGGGTGCCTATAACCTTCACCTGAAGCCCTTGGGCTTTGGCCCTGGGCCCCAGCAAGTTTAAGTCAGCCCTGGTGACCCACTTTGAGGTGCTGACCCACAGATTGAGAACTAATGTACTAGACCATACCCTTTAATCCATTCTCAAAGGTGGAGTTCTACACTGGATTTGTTTGATGTCCCTCCTTCTGTGTATGTGAAAGGCTCTTTGTAGGAGTGTGGGGAGGTTGGTTTGAATTGTTGAGGAAGAACTGATTCCCTATGTGGATGGAGCAATAAGGGAAGGAGAAATTAAAATACTGGGGTTGGAAATGCCCTGTCCTTTAGCTTCAGGAGGTGGGGAATAGGATGGAACTGTTAAACCTCAGAGAGGTGGTGGGGCGTCAACATGTTGTTCTGTGGCTTTGGGTTGGAACCCTACAGGATCTGGGGCTTGTTACAACAGGGTGAGATAGTGGGAGGCTGTATTTGGTACTGTGTCCCCCTTAAGAAAGGCAGTGTTTCTCAAATTTATTTGATCGCGCTCCCCTTCTTTGTGCCTGTAGTAGTTTATCCCCTCCTTCCCACACCACACAAGTACATACACTGATAAAAAAAAATCACCATGCATCTCTCACTAAATATTAAAAACAGTAAGGCATTGATTTAAACAGAGTCCACAAGCCATTGTAATAGAGCAAAAGCAAAACTATGACTGTGGTCAATGCTTACAATTAAATGTGCACGCTGTGTCGTAGCAAATGGGTTAATGTACAGATGGCAGTGACTTTGTATAATGCTATTGCAAGCTTAACAGAAATCCATCAAAATGAACAGCACCATCTGAGGACCTGATATGTCTGGAGGAACCAGCTTTGCTAGTTATTAATTTCTGTGGGTAAAATGCGTGCAGTAAATTTTTTCCCTACAGCTTTGTATTCCACCCCAAATACATTCCATGCACCCTGGGGGGGCTGACCCCCAGTTTGAGAGCTTCTGCTATAGAGGAAGCATGTGTTAGGCCTCCACTCAAAAGCTACAGCCTTGATGTTGACAATCCTTGACTTTCATTGCTAATCAGGTTGTGATGAGATGCCAAATACCTCAGTGTCCCCACCTTCCTTGACCCTTATCAATTTGTACTGACCTGGATGTGGCCCAAAGACTGCATTTGTTGCATTTAGTCTGTTTCTCCTGGCAATAGATAAAGATCAGGTTCTGTCAACTGCCTTTGGTACTGTGGGTCTTCAGGTTGTGTTGATAGACATCTCATCTCTGGAGAGGGGGGAGTAGGGCTGCTGTGAGATGGTTTCATTCTTTCCTCTGAGAGCCCAAAGGGTAGTGTCAGATATCTGTGCTGCTGCCCCACAGCTCTGAATTGCCAGGGACCATCCTACCTGAAATTCTCTTTTATGCCATACTGTCACAGCTGATATCAGTGGAGGAGCTTGAGCTAGAGCTTCCTTGGAATAGAAGAGGGAACTGCTGACAGTTGTGCTCTGAAATTCACTCTCCCATCCAAGATCTGGAAAGACTTTCTTTTGAGGATGTTAAATCTAATACATACTTTGGCCTTGTTGGCAAGCTGACTGTCTAGAGATTCCATAAGAGTTTGATACTTATTAGCCAGTATTGGTCTTACAAAATGTGCTTTTGCTCTCCTATTGGAATGTCTCAGTTTAGACACAGAACGTAAAAGAGTCCTATACAAGGAGAGCAAGATGTTTTCATTGGTATAGCCTGAGGTTGGAGATGATATCTTTGTTCTTCATCTCTAAGGAATCCCTTTGCTACTATTTCCCCTTATTTATTTCCCCTCCTACTGTTCTTGTAAAGTGCTGGAAATGGCCCACCTTGATTATCACTACAAAAGGTCTGACCTCCCCCCCCATCCCCCCTCCCGCTCTCCGGCTGGTAACACCTCACCTTTCCTGATCACTCTTGTTACAGTCTGTGTGGTACCACCCATTGTTTCATGTTCTCTGTGTATATAAAATCTCCCCGCTATATTTTCCACCATGTATGCATCTGATGAAGTGAGCTGTAGCTCATGAAAGCTTATGCTCTAATACCTTTGTTAGTCTCTAAGGTGCCACAAGTACTCCTTTCCCTTTGCTACTAGTATCTATATAGTACATCTTGAGTCAGGGACTTTTTTTTGTTTGTTCTCTGTTTCTACGGAGGGGTTCTGGTCCGTTGCTAGGACTCCTAAGCACTACAGAAATACAAATAATAATATGGCACTTTTCATCCATCGATCTCAAAGTTGAGTAAGTATCACCCTTCACATTAGGCAGGGGAATATAGATAAAGTGACTTGCCAGAAATCAACATTGTGAGTCAGTGGCAATGCTGGTAATAGAAAATGGGTCTCCCAACTCAGATTTATGCTGTGTGCTCTGGGCCATGGTCATTTCCTGCTTAGGATCAGATTTTACCACTCTCTAGAACAGACTTCTTGGTGGAAAATTTGGACTTCAGATGTCCTGAAACAAGCTTGACTTTACAGAAAACTGACAGCCAAAATTCCTCTGTTCCTTTTAATTGACTTTCATTATGGCCATTTGCTATGCACTTCTGTGCACTATACCCTAGTTTAGTTTTCATTAGTTAGAGATATGCTGCAGCACAACAGTCTCCTACCATCCCCTAATTATCTTTCCCTGCCGCAGAAGTATTCAAGCTTCGCTATAGATGCCTTGTAGTTTAGCTTGGAAACATTGTCAAAATGGGTAGAAGGTCAAACCTTAAGATCTGGTTGACTGAGTTGACATATTGGCAGCAAGGCAAACATGTTTTATTTGAACTTCACGGACAGTTGTGTGTAGATGGTTGAGATACACTGTGGTGTGTCTTGCTTCAAGGGAAATCTGTTTTGTTTCTTTCCATGGTCCCAGAATAGTCTATTTAATAAGTCATCTGGGTCGCTTTTTTGTAGTTTAAACTTTTCCACTGCAAAATAATGATGACTTTTCTTAATCCTCAGCTTGATGTTTCCAACACATGTTAACATTGTTAACTTGGTGTGTCTCCTTTTGCTGCTGACCTTCTGCATGCCTTAGATGGGAATTTTAAGTGACTCTTGAATTCTATTGCTAATGTCAATGGGAGCTGTTGCTGAATGACTTGAGGGATGAGGATTTTGAATATGACTTGCCTCTTTCAAAGTTGCTGAAACGTGGTGATTGTAAAGCATTTTGAGCTCATTGGTCAGAAAATCCTGTATTCTTAAGGGAAAGCTGCTGATGGGAGGGAGGACCTTCTGTGTCTAATTTGTCCATAATGCCAGGACAGTCTTCCCTACTCATGTGATAATTGCTATGGATTCTTCCATCACTACATGTGTTAAGATCTTCAGCATCAAAGTGCACCTAGCATCCTGCAGGTTTGTGACATAAGAGTGGCCACACTGGGTCAGGCCATAGGTCCACCTACTCCAGTATCCTATCTTCCAACATTGACCAGGGCTAGATGCTTCAGAGTAAATGAAGAGAACAGGGCAATTATTGAGTGATCCATCCCCTGTCTTCCAGTCCCAGCTTCTGAAAGTCAGAGGTTTAGGAACACTTGGAGCATGAGGTTGAGTCCCTGACTGCCGCTCCAAGATCTTGGCTAATAGCCATTGATGGACCTAGCCTCCATGAATTTATCTATTTTTTTTTTTTTTTAATCCAGGTATACTTTTGGCCTTCACAACATATCCTGGCAATGAGTTCCACAGACTGTGTGTTCTGTTTGTTTTTAAACCTGATGCTTATTCATTTCATTGGGTAACCCCTGGTTCTTGTGTTTATATGATGGGGCAAATAACACTTACCTCTTTGCTTTCTCCACACCATTCATGATTTATAGACCTCTGTCATCTCTTTCCCCCTTCCCCCAGTCATCTCTTTTCTAAGATGAACAGTCCCAGTCATTTTAAGCTCTTCTTATGTGAAAGCTCTTCCATACCCCTAATCATTTTTTGTTGCCCTTCTCTGTACCTTTTCCAGTTCTATTTTTTTTTTTTTGAGATGTGGTGATCAGAAGTGCACACAGTATTCAAGGTGTTGCGTACCAAGGATTTATATAGTGATATTATGATATTTTCTGTCTTATTATCTATCTCTTTCCTAATGGTGCCTAACATTCTGTTAGCTTTTTGGGGCTGCTGCTGAACATTGAGCTGATGTTTTCAGAGAACTATCCATGATGAATCCAAGATCTTTCTTGAGTGGTAACAACTAATTTAGACCCCATCATTTTGTATGTAAAGTTTGGATTATGTTTTCCCATGTTTATTACTGTGTATTTATCAACACTGAATTTCATCTGCCATTGTGTTGCTCAGTCACCCAGTTTTGTGAGATCCCTTTGTAGCTCTTTACAGTCAGCTTTGGACTTAACGATCTTAATAAATTTGCATTGTCTGCGAACTTTGCGTCCGCACCATTCACCCCCTTTTCCAGATCACCTATGAGTATTCTGAACAGCACTGGTCCCTGTACAGGTCCTTGGGGGACCTCGCTATGTCCCTCTCTCCATTGTGAAAACTGACCATTTATTTGTACCCTTTGTTTCCTATCTTTTAACCAGTTACTGATCCATGAAAGGTCCTTCCTCTTATCCCTTGTCTGCTTACTTTGCTTAAGAGCCTCTGGGGGGGACCTTGTCAAAGGCTTTCTGAAAATCTAAGTACACTATGTCCAGTGGATCACCCTTGTCAATATGCTTGTTGACCCCTTTTCAAAGAATTCTAATAGGTGGGTGAGACATGATTTGCCCTTTTCAAAAGCCTTGTTGACTCTTCCTTAACACATCATTTTTGTCTATGAGCCGGATAATTCTGTTCAAGTCAGGAAAGAGTACATCCTACTGAATCACCAGTAACTCTTCCTGCAGCATTCTTGAGGTGTCCCATCCATGTAGTGACCCACCAGGACTTTGTTTAGCTTGCAAAGTCTAAGAGCTAATAATATGGCAGCAGGCCAATAAAAATACTGCTCAAAACATCCTGAAATAGAATTCTAATTGCAAAGTGACCTAGGGACAGGAAGTGAAGAAGAACACCATATCCCATTAAATCAGCAGAGTAATTCGGGGACACTGAGTATATATCTACATTGCAATTAGAAACCTGAGATTAGCCCGTGTCAGCTGACTTGGTCTTGGCTAAGGGGCTGTTTAATTGTAGTGTAGATGTTCTGGCTTGGGCTGCAGTTGAGCTCTGGGACCCTCTTACCTCTGAGTCCTAGAGCCTGGGCTCCAGCCTGAGCGCAAATGTCTACTCTACACCATAATTAAACAGCCCCTTAGCTAGAGCCCCACAACCCCAAGTCAGCTGGCATAGGCCAGCTGTGGGTTTTTAATTGCAGTGTAAACATACCCTGAATCTAATTACTTATCCTGGAATTTTGCCAGGGTACTGCTAAATCTAATGAGAATTTTTTGAGAGAATCACAAGTTTTAAATTGCTTTTAATATTGAGTAGAAGGTGGAAAATAAGATTGAGTCATAGTTTTTCAATGTAAAATTAGAAAATGTTCCCCAACCTTGTGAAATTCATGTGGTAACTTGAAAGAAGATGATCCTATTTTGTGGGGGAGTGTATAGCTATTGTATTGTAAAATAACACTTGCTTTCATAATCAGGTCTATAGATCCTTCAGTCTCTTTGCAAGTCTGGGAGCAGAACCAGACCTGGGAGTCATTGGCCCAACCACTGAAATGCCTGTCAGTTTGCTCTGTCTCCACAGCTGCAGTTGACAGGCAGACCTCCCTCTGGGAGAGCATCCTTTCATCTGTCTTCTTGGGGTTCTTCCTCCCCCTTCTCTCTGCTAACGGCTATTGAATTTTTATGCAGCTTGGCCTTAAACTATCCTTTTGGTTGCTAAAGGACCTTCATTGCTCAGGTCCTGCCACAGTTAAATTCACCTGCAGCCCCCAAAAGGGTGACTGAATAGTGGACAGATGGGAAAGCATAGGGTAAGAAAATCAGGAGCTCTTGTTCCTCTGCTTTCCAGGAATGCACAGAGGGACTTAGCCTGTTTTCCTTTCTGGGAGAGCTCTTCAACTTCTGTCTTGGCAGGCGGCTGTTTTGAATTATCTGGTTTCCCCTCTCTGCCTAAGGCTTGGATTGAGTGACCAGCATTTAAATGTTTAAATAGCTCATCAGATACTAACCGGAATAATCCTACGTCTTTCAGGCATATACTAACTAGTGAAGCTCAGTAGACAAACAGTATAAAGAAATTATGTAGTTGTGAGTGGAGTTTGATTTCATGTTAAAACTCTGTCTTGTCACATTGAGGTTTTCAGTTATAGAAGCAATTATATACGCATCATCACATCACTGATTTGCCTTGTTAATCCCATCCCACGGCTATTCATCCACCCTTCAGTAATTTCCTGGAGGTACAACAGATAGTTTTGGCTGCTAAAAAAAACAACCCATCTTAATTGCTGAGAGATGTCTGATGCATGGTATCTGATACTCGACAAGGAGTTCATCCAACATGATAATGTACAATCAAGTTTAGAATGGAAAAGGTCTTGCAAACTTAACTGTGGAGTCAATTGTCTCCTTAATTTACAGCTCAGCCATTGATGGGGGAGGAGGAGGGAAAGTCATCCTCTTAAACTATTTATTAATCTTATCCATCCCATATAAAGCTGCTTTGTGCCTGCACACTGTCCTTGTTAGAGTGAAGCTTTGCCTACAAAGTTGCGTTGAGCACAAGGGTGATGGGAACCCTATATACTGCACCCTCAGGTAGCTCCTTCCAGCATCATCATCAGTTGTAATTCTTCAGGCAAAGGCCAGTACTAAGGGAGAAAAGCATCCCAGAAAGTAGTTTAAGCTTTAAAGCTAGAAGGCCCGTCTGCACTCAGAGCATTTTAGAGCAAGGGAAAGTTCCCAAACTCTGGTGCTTCTGCCCATTTCTTCTGGTTTTCTGCCGTTCAAACTCTGCTTGGGATAGAGGTTAATCTTCCGCCATATAAGTGAGTCATGGTAGGGATCAGATACCACTGCAGTAGCTTGTGAAATAAAAGAATCCTGGTTAGAGACCCCACCTTCAAGCTTTCTCACAGATTACCTCATCAGCTCACCTTTTCTAATAGGGATGAAACCCTCTGTGAAGGAAAAAAGAAAAGGAGTGGCACCTTAGAGACTAACCACATCCGATGAAGTGAGCTGTAGCTCACGAAAGCTCATGCTCAAATAAATTGGTTAGTCTCTAAGGTGCCACAAGTACTCCTTTTCTTTTTGCGAATACAGACTAACATGGCTGTTACTCTGAAATCTGTGAAGGAAGTACATGCTGACATGCTAGGCCAGAAAACTTGGGCAATTCTTCTGATCATTTTGGCCATCTGGAGCCCAGAAGAATTTTTCCAGTGTTGCAGGGCAAAACTCAACATAACTTCTCTTCCAGTAAACAAATAATCTTTAACTTGTCAGTCCAGATGTCCTCAAGACTAAAGGGCCAATTAAACCTTTCCTTGTTTCTTTGGGACCAATCTTGCTTCAGGCAGATGGGTTCTAAATAACATGTAAAAAGGAATATTTCCAAGAGATTGCTTCTCCTCTTCCATCTGTTCCTTGGCTATAACTCATTTTAAAAAAAATAACTGGCCATCTTTGGAGCAACATCTAAATATGTTCTTTATATAGACCCTATGGAAGACTGGAAGATGTTATGCATACATCCCTGATAAATGCTGAGACTTACGCGGAGGAGAATGTAAATTGTCTTTTTCATGCATGACAGTTTTGGGGAATCCTGCCTTTATTTATCAGACCTGGTCACTATCACTTTCTGCAATTCTGAGAAACCTTTTTTGTTGTTGATGATGATAATTATGTCATTTGGTGTATCTCACCTGTTCCCACAGTTCTCAAAGCTTGTGTGGGTTTTTTTTGTTGTTTTTTTGTTTTTTGGTAGCCTAACCTGTGAAAGGGAGGGTATTTATATTTACATGGTGTGAAATATCTATTGTAAAAATTATACTTACAGGAAGTTTCACAAAGCAGGGAATATCAATTAAAGAAAATAGACCCAATCTCTTTGGAATTTCTTGGTTTTATCAAACTTTAAGATACACTTTGAAAATACCACAAGTGGTAGCTCTCAGTAAGAAAACTTCTTAAAAAATCATCTTTTTTAAAAAAAAATCTTTATTCTGCTTAGGTAACTGCCTTTCAGTGTTATTTTTAGTTGATACTCATAATGGTGGTGGTAAGATATGATCTACTCTGCCCCCATCAGACTTTTCAGTTCTTCCTTTTGAAGAATGACACTTCTCAGAGAAGCACTGTTTTCAGACCACTGAGCTATCCCTACTCTGTTTTCTGCCTCCCGCTTCTCCCCCCAAAAGCACTCCGCAATGTCACTGAGGCACTGCTTCACAAAATGCCCAGAGACATCACTTGCTTTGCACTCTGCAGATCGCTCCTGGAGAACGGTGTACATAAACCATCAGGCGTAAAAAACCGCTCTGAATGGAGATGCCACCAGGACAGTATCCGGAAATCAAGATTTGACTGTCCTAACATACACCCAGCACATAGTAAATGTGGTGTAGTTGATATGAACTGGCAACGGACAAGTGGGAGGTGAACCAGGAGATCTTTACTAAAATCTACCAGTTGGCTTCTCCCTCACATAGGCTTGTTTGCAACTGGGATCAGCATAAGGTAACCAGTGTCTTACTGTTGACATTGACATCCCAAGTTGTGGCTGACAGACTACTTTACCTTTTCACTGTTGTGTGTTTTCCCTGTTTTCTCATCATCAGAGGGGCTTGGAAGACAAGACAGACAGGAGGCCAGTTTTCAGTGGTCCTCTTCATTGGGCTCCTTAGAATCCCAATAAATCCAATAAATCTCAAATCATGGAGGCTGAGCTTTCAATATGGATACACCCCAGAGCTGGTTAACCGATTATTAAAGTCTCTCAGAAATCCTCCACATTCAGAGCCTGTGTGGATGTAGAGGATTGGAGATTCCCTTAGTGCGTGCACACAGTAGTTTAAATGTGCCCCCTATGCCTGGCAAAAAGCACTTCTGATTTTGCTTGATTCCATAAGGACCAAGTCTCTATTAAACCAGCAACTTAGAGCTTAACCCTTGGTTATTAATTAAAATATTTTTTCATACCATCTTTTTTTTTTATTAGACTTTCTCAGTTGCAGGTAACTATCACTGTTATCTAGGCGCATCAATAAGAGCGGACTTCACTAAGAAAATCAGTTCTGCAGGCCTTCACAAAACCCCTTTGAAGTGCTGGTGGCCTCTTTACTTATCCCTGTGTCTCCTTTATTTGTCACACTTCAACTAAGAGAATGAGTGAGTTGGGGAAGGGGTGTATCTATCATTCAAGGAACTCTAGTGTCCGTTCTTCCTGGACAACATGGTACTTAGTTCATCTACAGAGTTTGTATAAAAAAAGACCAAACAAATTCAGGAGGATCCCAGCTGGTCTGTCCTGAAGAGGAAGAATGCAAATCAGACATCCTTTCTGGATGAACAGAGTCTAATATTGCTCCAAATATCTGCTGTCACCTGAATAGGAATGAAGATTGCCCTGAAGTTCCTTTAGGGTCCTTTAGAGAATGTTCTGCCTCTGGCTGACGTTAATCTCTCTGCACTGTTATTTGCTGTGTGTGTGTTTTAGCCTGGGGGGGCTGAGAGGGAAAGAGGAAGAGTAAAACTAGAACATTTATCAAAAAAGTTCCCAGAGAGTTTAAACTTTTGCTCACCATTGGGCTATTTGCTGTGCCTAGCGACATTCCCACAGCTTAACTGAGACTGTAGAGCTTTGATTGGTAATTAGCTCGTTGTGGCGTTAGGGCTTTCAGACACAAGTAATTGTTGTCATTGGGGGTATTAATTATGAATCACAAACCTGTAAACAGCTATTGCCAAGAATGTGCAGGACTGCAGATATGACTGTTTTGTTGTTCAGCTCTGGGTTAGCTCGACACTGCCCTCATTGTTATTGCAAAGAAGTGTATGGGAAAACATGTTTTTAACCTCATAGATGCTTTTGAGTTCCTATGTAGCTCTGTGGGAAAGTATAGAGTTAGCAGCCCTCCCAGTTGCTTTATAAGCACTCTGATTTAACATTCAGTCTGGGGAGCAGTAATTTATGGAATAGATAGAGGTGAGTAGTGAAAAAACAAAACAAAGCACCTCTGGAGAACATATGCCAAAATGTTCACTGTTTTTGAATACCATCAACTATAAATACACTTGAGTTTAATTGACTTACTATTTCAGTAAACACATCAGTTTAGTGTCCTGCCTTTCTACAATATAGGAGTACAGTACTCCAGCTTTGGTTCCTGACCCTTTTCACTCAACGATACCAGACTAAGGTCTTGGGTGAAATCCTGTATCCCATTGAAGTCAATAGCAAATCTCCCATTTACTTCAGTGGAGCCAGGGTCTGACCCCTTATCCATAAAAAGTTGATGTCTGGGGGATAGTTTCAGGATGTGTCTCAAAATGAGAGTTCTAAATATTAATGTGTACATTGGATTGTGTGATAACCGTTTCAAATGGAGCTGCTGTTTTGGTCAGAATAGTGCTACACTTTGTTAGTTGTGCTATCCAGCAAGAAAGGAAGCTGTTTTTTCCTCTTGTCTAGACTATAGACAAAACTTCTGCATTGTTTGTAGATCATGAGAAATGCATTTTACTTGGGATTGTTTGTCTTGTGTTTTTTCCCCGCAAAACAACCCGAAGTTGATATTCTTCCTGTCTTCCCAAAACATGCTTTTCTCGCTTACTCTGCTTTGATTTCATTTACGGACCGCCCCAAAACTTCTCCCCAGTGCTGCAGCCTCAAAAAGACCTTGGTGAAATGTAGGCTTTGACTATGTATGCATTTAAAAAAAAACTGGATCATGCAGTTGCTCAGTTTCAGAATGTGCTGAATCTTGAAGTTCTGTTTTGTGGAGAATGCGCTTTTTAAAATTTGGCTGTATCTTAAATCATTTATTTCTGGTGAGATACAGAGTAGGTAACTGCACAACTTGTTCTTACTGTTGCTCCAGTGAAGGTTAAGCCCCAAGAGATTCCATATTGTAATTGAATTGTTCGTTAGATTTGTACAAAAGTAAAAAGATATAAAGAAAGAGATGGAATGGTCTGGCATGTATGGCTTAAGGTACTGTAAATGGAATCGGTGTGTTGTGCACTCCCTTTTATGGAGAAGGAGGGAAAGGACCATAATCATTTGGCTCAATGCAGAAGGTAGTCTTTCCAGAAATTGTGGATTTTCAGTTTGCAAAAGAGCTGATTAGCCAGACAAAAAGTGGGAAAGCTGGGTACATGATTTTAGAGT
Source organism: Natator depressus (assembly GCF_965152275.1). Classification (NCBI taxonomy): domain Eukaryota; kingdom Metazoa; phylum Chordata; order Testudines; family Cheloniidae; genus Natator; species Natator depressus. The sequence goes on along the minus strand of NC_134240.1, from coordinate 119,650,718 downwards.
TTTATATGGATTTGCTTCTACTTGTAGCATCTTGGTTTGTGATCTCATAGACTAAGCACATTTGGACCTGGCTAGTACTCAGATTGCAGCTTCCATGGAATCCAGAGTCTTATAGGTAATGGTAAAGAAATACAGACAGTGGTCAAAAGGCTGGCACCTCCTCAACAAACACCTCAGGCCCCCAGCATGATGTGCTTTTGGAAGTGTTGCCTTCCACTAAAGGGCTGCGGTTGAAGTCCTGACCATTTGCGTCACTGTGGTTTTGCCTTCCTTGGCAAAGCTAAGTCCTCAAACTTACTACCAATGCTGTCTAACTGGTTGTAGCAGAGGTGGAAATGTATAGTGTAGAAAAGTCACAGCTGTTTTTACTGCTGTCATCTAACTCTGCTCAGAACATGATTAGAGGACTCAGTGGTCAATACCTGACTTGTTTATATTATTGTATACGTTGTCCTCGACCACTGCGGACAACACCACTGTCCTGCCTAACACGTGGGTGTCATCGTTGACCTAGACCTGGCTAGGTCCTCACAATCTAAGCTGTGTCTGTCTTGCAAATACTTTCTGCAGAATATCTAAGATATGACCTTTTCTGTCAATCCACACAACTAAAGCCCTCAATCAGGCTCTCATCTTGCATCTCGATTTACTGCAGCATCTTTCTCTCTTGCCTTGATTGATAAATGTAGCCTTGCCCTGTTTGTATCTGTTCAGAATGCAGCTGTAAAATCATTCCCCTAGGCTGTCACCTTGACCATATCACCCCTCTCTTAACATCCCTGGACTGGCTCCCCCTTCTCTATCACACCAAACCAAAAGCTGCTTTTCTTTACTTTTCATGGCATATCCCCACGCTACCTATCATTTCTCATTCAGTATTGAAAGGTTGGCTCCCACTCTGATCAGCCCATGATGCAAGCTTCTATTGTCCACTTGTTACATTTTCAAACATGCATCTTCATGCTTTCTCCCATGCTGCCTCTTGTACTTTGAGGGAGGTCACTGCAAACACCCACAAAGCCCACATTGTTCTCCTTTGAAATCCTCCTAAAAACTCTCTTTTGATGTCTACAAAAAAATGGTTAGGCTGCTGGAGTGCTAAGACCAGTGCCTACCATGCTGGCCACTGTTGTCTTATTGTTTCCTTGTACTCCCCAACTGCCTATATATCTATTTGGCTCTTGTTTTACACTTAGACTGTAAGCTCTTTGGGGGAGGAACCTTCCTTTTGTTCTGTGTTTGTACAAATGCCTGGGACAATGGAGTTATGATCTGTGACTATGGCTCCCAAGCGTGATGGTAATAATAATTATAGCGTTCACCAGTGAAATTTTAAGATCTGTTTTTGACAGTGGCTGTGTAGATGCAGCCTGAAGATCATATGGCGACCTACTGACCAGGGTAACTGCCTAAATTTCATTTCTGCATCTCTAAATCTCTTCTTCAGTTTGTTTGGTTAGGGTACTCCTTTCTGTCCTGAGCTATTAAGAACCTTCCACTCTTCACCCCAGAGACTTTCCAGTGTCAGATTAATCACATCTATTTATTTCTTACCGAGAGCTTTGGAATCCTGCAAAACTTGGGAAAAGAGAAAGTGAATTTAAGTGCAAGATACTACTAGGTATTGAAGAACTAATTTAGGTTCCTATGGCTGTAACAAAGAAGGGAGTCTTCTGGGATGGTGATGCTTTAGAAAATTGGATGTTGTCGTATTGTAAATGCACCAGCAACATCCACGTGCGTGTGTCTGTGTGTGTGTGTGTACTGCTAACCAAGATGTTAGTTTGTCTCAATTCAATTCCTCCTAAATTTAATATTTCAAAAAGGTGTGAAATCTGGGTGGCAGACAGTAAAGTTAAAAATGGTCTTCAGGACAGTCATGTTGGATTCCAGGTTAAATAGAGAATAGATTTACTGTTGCTCAGTGCTGCAATAACACAAGTGTATTGATTTTTAAAAAGTGATTCTGTTTGGTGAGTCCTTTTTATTTCATCATCATTCGAAAATCCAATTCCACTTGATCACAAATCTTAGCAATACCTTCTACATGTCTCAGTGAAACAGCTTTTCTGTTAAAACTGTGCTATGTGAAAAGTGACACATGGCAATTTCTTGCAGTATTTTCAAACTTTATTGAATTAAGTTAAATCTTATTGAATTAGGTTTAATACCTTTGGGGTCCATTGCATTAAAATGCAATTGTTTGTGTTATTGTAGGATTGTATGCAATCTTTCTAGGAGCATGACTAAATGTTAGGAACTTCAAAGAACTGCTTGGGACAGATATGAGTGAAGTGGAGGTACTTGAGAGGCCTTTTGAAGCTGTGCCTTGGGGACAAAAACCACTGGCTCCTGATTACCTGCTCCTGGGAATTCCAGATCAGATGCCCGAACTGTATAAAGGATGGACTAAACTTTTCATGAGTGTGCTAGTTCTGAGTAGTGGCTGTTATGAACTTGTGACTGTAGAAGAGACCCCTTTGGGGGGCTTAAAGACTGCTCCTGCCAGAACTCATTTTAGAGTTGGGGTGATCTCTGGTAAGCTTGTTAGCATGTATTTTATTGTTCTTATTATGTCTCTTTTGGAATGCTTGTATTATGTCTCCTTTGGAATGCTATTATCCAAAGGATAATTAAACTTGCATAGAAAGAGCTCGGTGGTAGCGTAACTGTACACATTACACTGTTAACAGTGTCTGAAGGGAAAGCAAGCAGCTTGTCTGCTTAGGCAGACTGTCTTTTGCTGGGAATAACACAGTGAAGGCAGGGAACCATTCAGCCTTGCGAATACCCTGGTCAGGTGGCATAGAGATGTGGGTTTCCACCCAAGAAAGGCAATGGCTAGGGCACCTGAAGTCTGAAAGTGCGTGCCCTCACTGACTCACAGAGGGGAAATACAGGTGCGGTTGCCCTGAACTGTGACAAGATTCTTCTTGGCCAGCATGCATAACTATAACAAGGGTCAGCTGTACATATAGTGGAGTACACACAAAAATCTTTGTTTTGTTAGCAGCACTGAAAATCTTGCAGTAAAGTTTTCCATGAAATTTGTAAAGTCCCTTTGGATGATTTTGCTTTACCGCAATGTGGTCACACTTCTTGGAAATCTCCATTGTGGGATCACTGTTTTAATAAAATGGGTTGATCCAATTCCTGTTTCTGATCCTCAAATTTTTGTTGTGGCTTTGTGTTACCTTTTGTGGGGAAGTGAGCACAGCATTAAGTGACACCCGTTGCACTATTGGGCAGTGACCTTTTCCCTGCAGTCTGTTGGACAATGTTAGTGTCCATCCAGGAGTCTCTTAACCAGTTCAACCTTGCTAGGCAGCTTTTTAGAATTCCCTTTCTTATTAAGGTAACTTCACTAATGAAAGGCTTTTGTTGAGCACTCATTGCTGATTAGGAACATCAAGAAGCTATAAACTGGAGAGAGCCCCAAGATTACTATAGTTCTTGGGTGAAATTATGACTCCGTTGAATGGGACTTTTTCTGTTCTTTTCAATATGACCTGGATTTTGCCCCTTCTGCTTGTACGGTGATGGGTCAATAGTTAGTCACTCTTGCATTAAGAAAAGGAGGACTTGTGGCACCTTAGAGATTAACACATTTATTTGAGCATAAGCTTTCGTGAGCTACAGCTCACTTCATCAGATGCATTAAGGTTAACTATAGGAAGTTGAAAAGAGATTTGATTTCATCTAGAAGGCAAGGAAGGAGTTTAAAAAAAAAAGATCTGCGCCTATTGGTGATTAAACCACAGTGGTTAAACCAGGCTGTAAATGTGACATCAATGGGAAACATTCTGGTGTTACAGGACTTCAAAAATTATTTACAATAGTGAGCAAGAAGCAGTAAGTCCACTTAATTCTACATTGCCCATCCATTTGCCTCCTGGCAATGAAGTTTACATATCTTGATTGATCCGTGTCTTTTGAGATAGTCTGTTCAATGAAGTGCAACTAAATGATTGTCATGGATGACCTGGGCCTTTCAGGCTGAAGTTGTATATAGCATTATCTGCCTCTTTCTTGAACAGAGTATCTAATTCCTGTGAAAACTAGCACGTGGCTGCCTTACATGATCTTATTTGATTGTGTATGAGACTGTTTTGGCTTGGATGGCAGTCTGTCCTATACAATAGATAATAAGCAAAACATTGAGTTCTCTTGTTAAAAGTTATCCTGATACATTCTGTTATGGGGTGTTGGAATTCCTATTAAGAATTATGGTAATTGAGCCGTCTACTCCAACACTACCTGTTCACCCCACCCGCTTCCCTCAGTATGTTAGTGCTTTGTCCAGACAAGCTGCAGATATTCTCATGGGCAGAGCTCCCAGCATTTCCCTTGGGAGATCAGTTTTATAGAGTTTGTCAGAAAGATTTTCACTGATTAATCTTTCTAAATTTTCTGTTGCTTAAATTTAATCCAATTACTTCTAGATGTAGCCTGTTGGACCAGGCTAAACAATTCTTCTCCTTCCTTGTTTTGAACTGTTGAGTTCTGGCCAACGATGGCTATTACTTGTGGGTGTACCAAGCATGTAAAGTTGGAGTGTGGAGATCATGGGAGTCATTTGGTGGGAAAGGATTCCTATGTGCCATCAATTCAGTGCTTACATTGTGGCAAGATTGACTTTATTATCCATAAACCATCCCTGACAGTTAGCTATCAGTCTAGCTTTGAGTATCTCCAATGAAAGTTACCTCCCTTGGCAGCAAGTTTCCTGGAACCCTTCTTAGAACTTTTCCTAGTGTTCAAACTATTCCCCGTCCCCCTGACCCCCGTCCCCAACTGTGATTCCATCTTTGACTAATAACTGATCCCTGCCCTCTGTAAACTGTTTGTCTGTGGCCTCTGATGTACATAACACACTGACCTTCAGGAGAGGGCACTTTGGCATGTGAAGAATCAAGCTCCCTATTTTTTCCCCCTTTATTTAAATTTAAATCATACATGGGAACATCTTCATGGCTTCTAGGAGCTCCTGCTATCAGTTAAAAATTTGATTACATCATTAAGAAGAGAGCAGCATATGCCTCTTCCCTTTCATACCTACAGTCTCCAGGAAGCAAAATATAATCTTCCATATCCCCTTAAATTTCCAAAGGGATCCCCCTGGCATTTGATTAAATAATGGATTTTGTAGAAACTTTGAAAATCAACAGACTGTTGACAGTAGCAGAGTGGGTTGAGGTGTGAACTCTGACTCTGTGCCTTTGGCTCCACTGGCTCTGCTGATCTCAGCTGCAATATTACTCTGAGGGAGAGAATTGATCTCTCAAGTAGGATGGTGTCAGGACACTTATGACTTCATAGATCAAAAGCAACACCTTTTAAATTCCACCCAAAAGCCAGTGGGTAGCCATTGCAGAACACAGAATGCTGGCAGATTACTCTACTCAAACAAGGTGCCGTGTTATGCACTAAAACCATGTTGAGAATGGATTGAAAGGTGTAGTCCCATAGAATGTATTGAAGTAGCACAATCTAGAGGTGCCAAAGGCAAGATCCCTGTAGCATCTGAAAATAAGGATGCAGTTGCTTTGTCAAGTGCAGATGATGGAGGAGACAGGAGCAGTTTTGGTCACTGCTGCTGTTTGATTCCCTAGAAAAAGAGGGACTCTAAACAAAACAAATAATGACTGGTTTCAGAGTAGCAGCCGTGTTGGTCTGTATCCGTAAAAATAAAAGCAGTACTTGTGGCACCTTAGAGACTAACAAATTTATTAGAGCATAAGCTTTCGTGAACTACAGCTCACTTCATCGGATGCAATAATGGCTGTACACCCTCAATGAGGGGGCAATATAAGTTCATCCAGTTCTTCCAGTGGCTTCCCCAGTCCACCATAATGACCTTGCTCTATCCAGATTGAGTTTATCATGTTACTCTCATTCATGCCCCAGTGTGTGTGTCTTATTTGTAGACATGTCTCCTCTTGGTGGTCTTATTTCCAAAGACATTTCCTGGTACCATATATTTTAGACCTTTCCTCATTTTGTTGCACTCCTGCTTTAAAAGGAAATGGTTCCCAGCATAGGGCTCTGAATGAGGCCTAGCAATTGTTGAACAGAGTGACCTTGCATGTATTACAATGCTTTTTCCAGGACTAACTAGCAGCTGTGATTTGCCAACGCTCATGTAGTAGTTGCCATTCAGATTAGGGAGTTTTAAACTGAGGCCAGTTTGACATTCTGGGTTGCGATCCGGACCAGTGAGGGGCAGTGTCACTATTTGCCCTGCAACTTGGGATGCTTTATACTGCTTTGCTGCTGTAGCTCCCAACCTGGGCTCCTCACAAACAGCCAAACAGCATGCATGTCACACCCTGGGTATCTGTGTATAGCCACAGCCTTTGTCCAGCAACTCTGACCCCAGCAGCCTGTCAGCAAACACCTGCCACGCTCTATCTTCCAACAGCTTTGGATACTACTTGCAGGGTGACCCTAATATACTCCCAGTTCTGGATTTTCCCTCAAACAGGTGTGTTCTGCACTGTCCTGCCCTCCCCTGGATGATCCAGATATATTAGGTCTGTTGCCCCTCTAACGGGTTCCACATACAACAGTTTGCTACCTTAAATGGAGTACCCACACAATCCACAACACTGGATTAGTTTTAATTAAAGAATAAAACAAGTTTATTTACGTACTTAGAGAGATTTTCAGTGAGTACAAATAATGAGGCATTAAAGTCAGAAATGGTTACAAGAAAAATAAAGATAAAATGCTTTTTAAACTTAACAAACTAGACTTGTTTCTTTTTGTCATCTTAAGTGAAAAGAGAGAGATGGATAGGGAGAGAACTTGGGGTGTGTGTTCCCCCTCACTTTTATAGACCATTCCCCCTTTGAGGTACATTTTCTTGAGCGTTACCCCTCAAACCAAAACTTACTCAGAGGAAAGCAGGTTCCATGCTGTTTCTTCTTACCTCTGTAAGCTGAAATGCAGATTTTCCTTGTCTTCTGTCTTCCCCCTCTTACTGAGGACATTGTTTCCAATTGTATGTAAATTGAAGTAAATACACATTCCTTTGTTTTAAGACGTGCTTGACCAGTTCTGCCTAATTGGGGTTATGTGGGTTTGAATACGTCACCAACATCTTCCAGGGAAGGTGGGGGGGGATACATAACTTTATATGTAATATTACTACATACATTTTTATCATATTATTGACCAGCAGGTTTAGTTTTCAAATGTTACCTTCCAAACCATATTTTGTACAAAGATCACTACAGTAGGGTGTAGTGTAGGTTGTGAATACAAGGGTGCATTCCATTACAGCCAGCATTTCAAGGCTGTTGGTTTTCAGCTGTTGAGTCTTCCTGGGTTTTAATATCATAGCTATTCCAGCATTACTGTAATTCTTGAACACATCCAAAATGAAAATGAATTAATGAACAGAATACCTCAGCTCCACCAAAAAAACCCGCGTTCTTTGAAATACACTACAATAAGCAGATTAAATTCCTCATCCTATGGTTTCATGGCTTTGATTTTACTGGTAAAATAGAAATTTCCAGCCCGAGCCATGTCACGTAACTTCTGCAGGCTAGTACTGTACAGTTTGGACAGAGACATCCCTTAGGGGAGGATTTGTTAAAGGGGATACTTTGTATCCAAATAAAGAAGAAAGGATAGAAGTTGATAAAGTACAGTTAGAAACTGAAGAGAAACAGTCAAACAAAACAGAGTCCCATTCAGTTACATCACATGAAGGCAGATAAATATAGACAAATTTTGTAAGTGCTTGTAGACAAATGTTAGAAGTGTAAAGGCTGAGATGGGTGAACTTGACTGCCTGGTATTAAATGAGGAAATTGATACAATAGACGTCACAGAAACTTGGTGGAATGATGATAATGAGACATTCTGGAGTGTTCCTTGGGGTGTAGTTGGGGCCTTGGGCTGCCCCGGTAGTAGGGTGTGGTCTGAGGGTGTCCTTTCTGGTATCCGCTCCAACTGCGACCAAGGTTGTTCCTCTCTCCTCCCTCCACCCATTTTGTTCCGGTTTGCCCCGTCTCTCTGGTGGTCTGGGACTGCTCGCATTGATCAGCATAAGAAGCAAGACTTCCTGCTGAGTCCATTTTCTTATCCCATAAACACTATTTTATATCCTCCTTGGACATATTCAGGAATTGCTCCTGTATCATCAAATCCCGCATTCCTCCAAAGTTAGTTACGGCCTATCCGTTGAGCCATTTATCAAACAGATCTGTCATCTGGTTTACATAAGTCACATTACTTAGTCCAGGCCCTCTCTTAAGGGTTCGAAATTTTACTCTGTAAGTTTCAGGTCTAACTTGAAATTGCTTTAAAACCAAATCCTTGAATTTATTATAGTCAGAAGCCTCATCAATAGGCATCTTATTGAATATGTCCAGAGCTCTTCCAGTCAATTTTGCGACCAGTGTGGTCATCTTGTGAGCTTCAGGAATTTTATGGAGAGTGCACAGTCTCTCAAAGGTGAGAAAATATTCAGCAATATCACTGGATTCATCATACTGTGGACATAGTCGCTCCCATTTGTGGATTGTTGGGGAAGGATTGTTAGGGTTATCCAGTAGATTCTGCTTAGCCCTTGCCTTCTCCATCTCCAGTGCATGCTTCCTCTCTTTTTTTTTCCTTCTCCTCCTCAACATGCTTCCTCCATTTCTTTTTCTCTTGCCTCCATTTCTCTCCTGTGGGCAGCCTCCATTTCTTTTGTCTCCATTTCCATCTGTCTGAGTTCTACCCGTCTTTCATGTTCCTTTTGTCTTTCTTCAGCCTCAAATCTGGCTAATTCCAGCTTCTGTTGAACATTTCATTCTGTCATCCTAACCTCTGTTTTTAACTAACTTTACACCCGAAAGTTAGAAAGAAAACAAAAACAAAAAACCTGGCTTGTAAAATTTTGCTGTGCTGTAACCTGATACCTTTTGTCTCTGATAGCTGTTCTCGGCCTACAGAAAATCTTTTTGTTATGCCTGCTGCTCTGTCTTGCAGGCAGAGACACAGAATCAACAGCTGCAATCACCTTTTACAAAACCTTTTAAAATCCTGCTGTGCTTCTGGTTCAAAATGATCTCACCGCTCTGCCACCATGTCAAGGTTCCTTCCCCTCTCTGAACTCTAGGGTACAGATGTGGGGACCTAAATGAAAGACCCCCCTAAGCTTATTCTTACCAGCTTAGGTTAAAAACTTCCCCAAAGTACAAACTTTGCCTTGTCTTTGAACAGTATGCTGCCACCACCAAGTGTTTTAAACAAAGAACAGGGAAAGAGCCCACTTGGAGATGTCTTCCCCCAAAATATCCCCCCACGCCTTACACCCCCTTTCCTGGGGAAGGCTTGATAATAATCCTCACCAATTTGTACAGGTGAACACAGACTCAAACCCTTGGATCTTAAGAAAAATAAAAAATCAGTCAGGTTCTTAGAAGAAGAATTTTAATTAAAGAAAAGGTAAAAGAATCACCTCTGTAAAATCAGGATGGTAAATACCTTACAGGGTAATCAGATTCAAAACATAGAGAATCCCTCTAGGCAAAACCTTAAGTTACAAAAAGACACAAAAGCAGGAATATACATTCTCTCCAGCACAGCTTATTTTACCAGCCATTAAACAAAAGAAAATCTAACGCATTTTCTAGCTAGATTACTTACTAACTTAACAGGAGTTGGAAGGCTTACATTTCTGATCTGTTCCTGGCAAAAGCATCACACAGACAGACAGAACCCTTTGTTTCCCCCCTTCCAGCTTTGAAAGTATCTTGTCCCCTCATTGGTCATTTTGGGTCAGGTGCCAGCGAGGTTACCTTAGCTTCTTAACCCTTTACAGCTGAAAGGGTTTTGCCTCTGGCTAGGAGGGATTTTATAGCACTGTATACAGAAAGGTGGTTACCCTTCCCTTTATATTTATGACAGTAACAAAATGGCAGATGAAATTCAGTGTTGATAAGTGCAAAGTAATTAACATGGGGGGGGGCAATATTCCCAACTCTTCATATAAAATGATGGGGTCTAAATTAACTGTTACCACTCAAGAAAGAGATCTTGGAGTCAATATGGATAGTTCTCTGAAAACCTCCACTCAATGTGCAGCGACAATCAAAAAACCTAACAGAATATTGGGAACCGTCAGGAAAGGGATAGATAAGAAGATGGAAAATATTATAATACCACCATACAAATCCATGGTACACCCACACCTTGAATACTGTGTGCAGTTCTGGTTGACCCATCTCAAAAAAGATATATTAAAATTGGAAAAGGACAGAGCAGGGCAATAAAAACGATTAGGGGTATAGAACAGCTTCCATAGCTTCCATAGGAGGAGAGATTTAAAAGACAGCAACTGTTCCTCTTAGAAAAGAGATGGCTAAGGGGGGGTCCTCACAGAGGTCTATAAAACATGAGTGGTGTGGAAAAAGTCAATATTTAGATGTTGTTTACCCTTTCATACAACACAAGAGCCAGGAGTCACCCAATGAAATTAACAGGTAGCAGGTTTAAAACAAACACAGGGAAGTACTTCCTCACACAACACACAATCACCCTGTGGAACTCATTGCCAGGGGATGTTGTAAAGGCCAAAAGTATAACTGGGTTAAAAAATGAAGTAAATACATTCATGGAGGCTAGGTATCAATTACTATTAGCCAAGATGGTCAGGGATGCAACCCTGTCCTCTGGGTGCCCCTAAACCTCTGACTGCCAAAGCTGGGATGGGACAACAGGGGAGGATCACATGATAATTGCCCGGTTCTGTTCATTCTGTCTGAAGCATGTGGTACCAGCCGCTGCAGAAGAGAGGATCCTGGGCTAGTTGAACCACTGGCCATTCTTGTGTTCTTAATGTCTGTAATGGACTATACCTACTATCTCTAATGTCAGTGAGAGTTTGCATATTGAAGAAATAATACACTGGGTCACCCTGCAGCATGCGGTATAATGAACATGAGTTCTGACTAAGAAATGTATGAAAAGTAGTGTAGTTTAAAAGTGACAATATAGATCCTCTTGCCTCTAGATCACTGATTTGAATCTTGTATAGGTTGGTAGTGACCAATAGATGTCATCCCTCTGTTTACTGCCCAGTGAAACAAATTATTGGCCTCTGTTGCAGTTCCTGAGCAGGCGTTTGCATTACAACTGACATGGCTAGATTCCTTGTTGATTCTCAGAAAAACCTATGGATTGGTTTACATTGAAAAGTTACATTGGCTTAGCTATGTGTCTCTGGGGTGTGAAAAATGCACACTCCTGAGATGTTGTGAAGCTGACCTAACCCCAGTGTAGACAATACTAGGTTGATGGAAGAATTTTTCCATTGTCCTAGCTAGCACCTCTCAGGGAGGTGGTTTACATGTGATGATGGGAGAAATGTTGCTATAGTGTCAACACTGAAGCACTGCAGGAAAAATCCACACCCCTGAGTGATGTTGTAATACTGACCCTAACCCCTGGTGTAGACAGTGTGATGTTGGTGAGGGAGCTTCTCCCGTTGACATAGCTACTACCTGTGGGAGATGGATTAACTATGCTGGCAGGTGAGCTCTCTCCTGTCGGCATAGAGTAGTGGCTCTCAACCTTTCCAGACTACTGTACCCCTTTTAGGAGTCTGATTTTTCTTGTGTACTCCAAGTTTCACCTCACTTAAAAACTACTTACTTACAAAATCAAACAAAAATACAAAAGTGTTACAGTACACTACTGATGATGAGTTGATGTACCTCCTGGAAGACCTCTGTGTACCCCCCAAGGGTATGCGTACCCCTGGGTGAGAATCACCGGCATAGAGCATCTTCATTAAAGTGCTACAGCAGTGCCTCTGCACAGATGCAGTGATTTAAGTGTAGATCTGCCCTTAGACTCAGCTCTCTCCTCTTGCCACTAGCTGTGGGTCCCTCCCAGACAGTCTTGAGTCTCGTTGGTGGGTCAGAATGCAGGGAAACTTGCCCTTCAGCTACCTAGGCTGTATTTGTGGATAGATTATTCCAGTTTCCAGCATTTTCCCCAGTGAAGCTTTTTCAAGAGCACTAAAATTCACTTTCAAACATTTACTGAACACTTAAATGTGCTGGTCTTTTATTTTCCTTTTGTTTTTTAATTACCTGCGGTATTTAATCCCCTTGATGGACTAACTGCCTACACAACTTCAAACCAGATTTGTTTCAGATTTCTTCTTAGAACATTCATATCAAGGACATTTAGAAATTACAGTGAGTGCTGTAGAAATGTCCTATAAATGAACTGCCCCCTAGAAAACTGAGTATGATCCTTAACTACAGCAGAGTAGTAAGTGTCACTCCAGCAATAAAGATTCTCCTCTCAGGCTGGGTTTACACCAGTATAATCTGGTTTAAGTAGAGCTACTCTTAATTTTCACCACCGTAAGTAAGAAAAGATTTATTTTCACTTTACTCTTCTTTTTCTGGTTTGGATCACAATAACTGTTAAAATTTTGAATAGCAAACTACAGTGCTACAACAGCTTCCACTTAAATTTCCACAGAAGGCTACTTTCTAAGGCTAATTTCACGCTTGATAAATACAGTCCCTTGTTGCCAAGGCAGCAAGTTACTGCACAAATATTCATTACTGCATTACTAGTTAATGAGTCTCTAGTGTTCTAAAAAAAATTACAGCCAGAATTAAGCGGATTTATTCACTTTAATCTTAAATCACCCAGAATCTAAGAGACCAGCCTGTAAAATGTTTCCGGTTAGGAGTGGTACCTACCATAAGAGCTATAGTGACATGTAACAGCTGTTAAAGCTGGCAGGAGAGTTGTCTGTTACTTCACTACCACTCTAAATACACAGGTCTTTCCTGTTAATATCTCTGGATGTGTGTCTTTGTCCATTAAATGATGCTGTCATGTTAGAATATTTTAAATACAATTTTCTGTCTATGAATGACAGATTATAGTTTGATTATTAAAACTGAAGGTTTGGAAATCTAATACGCTTTCTGTTGTTCATGCTTTGTTTAGTTTCTGCATTTCTCTTAGGTTGGACAAGTAAAATGTGTCCGCTTCTAGTCAGTTTCACTTTCAGGTCCTCATACCTTTACAAAGCACTGCAGCCAAAGGGGTTGCAAATACAGAACAAAACCTAAAAGAGGGTCCAAAAGTGATCTGACTTTTGGAGCCCAGTCTTAGTGTTTTTGTCTCGGTCTGTGAAACAACTTTCCTAATATCATAGTGGAGCACCAGCTCTGTTATAGTTGAGTTTGAGAAATCTTTCTGCTTAAAGGTCCACTCAAAGTATGCCAGAATCTGCATGCTTACTAAGATTGCCTTGGAATTTGCTGTGCCTTATGAGGTACGGGGCAGGGTTAGTGAACCAAATTTGGGGTTATTTGAGTTAGGAGTTCCTGAGATAGACCTTCAGTAAAAACAGGATTTCATGAAGTCAGCAGATTTTACCAACTTCTTTTGGCATGTGTGGCTCTAATTGTCCACCAACTGATCTCCGTCACTTGACGCTTATCTCAGATCATACCTGGAACTCGCTCCTTCTTTGAGGAAGCAATAACTGAAAGCATTATTGAAGGAAGAGTTGAGCGCTCTTGACTGGCATATGCTAAAGTCTCTCACACCCATCAGATTTGCAATGTGTAGAAAGACCAGGTAAGAGGGTTCCTAACCAGTCCACTTGTGTGTGACCAAGGCGGCTTAGGGGCAGATGCTATGGGCATTGAAACTAAGCTACACTGAGGCACTGTAACTTCAAGTCCTGCCCTTGGAGAAAGCCGAGACTGACCATCTGTAGGTATGTTGGTACCCTCCAGCTCTCTGGTGGTGGTTTTCTGTTTTTATTTAACTTCTGGAAAATGTATTCTGACTACAGTAGATAATTCACAAGGGGCTCGGGTTTGTGAAAGAAAATAAATTACATGTGTATGCTTGTTGGAAAGAGAGGAGGTTGGTGCTGCGGTGAGGGGAGGGAGGAGGAGTAGGGGAGCTGCATTAGGGAGTTTAGGCCCTAGGGAGTGAGTGGGGATTGGAGGGGAGTGGAGGAGGGGGGTGCAGGGGGCCTGTCAGCCTCAAACAATGTTTTTGTGTGTGGGGATTGGGCAGGCCTTACTCCTCAGGGGTAGGGAGTGTCTGAGCTTCTTAGCATGGGGAGCTGAGAACAGGCATGCTTGGTACATATCACGAGCATGGACAACACACAGGGGGGAAGAGCACACCTCCAGAGGGCTGGTCTACACTAGGAACTTACATTGGTATAGCTGCATGTCTTGGGTGTGAAAAATCCCCACCCCTGAGACATAGCCATAGTGCCTAATCCCCGGTTTAGCTACTACCTCTCAAGGAGGTGGATTACCTAAATGGACAGGAGACGCCTTCCAGTCGGTGTAGGTATACAGTGTGCTGTAGTGTAGCCTTTTAAATGCAGAATTTAGCCTGAGGTGAATTGAGCAGTTGGCAAATCTGAGCTAGTGTTTCAGGCTGTATTCATCTCCATGAGGTGTTCTTGTTTAGCCGAGGACACCACACTGAGAATAATGGGCCACTTCACACCTCTTCCCCTCACCTTCTCAGTTAGCATATTCCACAGAAAGAATTCCACCTGTTCACCCCCTTCCCAGGATGCCATTTAACAATATACTTTCACTGACCCATTATTAAACCCATAGACCGCTCTCATATCCCACCCTTCACTGCTAACAGTCCTGATGGCAAACAGCTTTGAGTACAATTAGTAACACATGCTACTCGACTGAGTGCTGAAACGAGTTAAACCACATCTACTAGGGTACTTACACCTATTTCCTTTACCTCACAAACAGGGCAGGGAGAGGTGCTCAGCCTCCCTCTCGGGCCTCCCCCCCCACCCCCGGATATTCCTTCCCCCCCCGAATTGCCTCATACCACATTCACAGCTCTGCTGAGCTTTTTGAGACTCTCCATCATTCAATACAGTTCACTAACACAGTGAATGCAGCTGGAGTGCTTGCAGATAATTCTCATTGGCTATTGCCAGCTCTAGCAGGGCAGAGTTAAAGTTGTATTGGCACATGCTTTAAATCTCTCTGTTTCCTGGTTTTCAAAGATTTGAGTTTTCCTGAACTCTGTGTTCTGGAAGGGGATGATATACCACTGGATAACCTTAACTCTGACTCAAATACATTTTTTGTAAGTGGATACTTTGACTTGTCCCCCAAAATGGGGCCCCCATGGGTGAGGGCTGGCTTTGTGTACTGCCCTTGCTGAGTTTCCACTTAAATTGGAAGAGTAGACCTAAACTCCTGTTGGTAAAGTTTCCAGTTACTTTTTTGATTCAGTTCACATTTAATTAAGGATGGAATTCCTTGATGCTCTATTGCTTGTGAGAAGAAGGCCTCTTAACTTTCTTTTATTGACTCAGCATGGAAAATTCAGCACTTCCCTACCAGGCAGAAAACATTTGTTAACTTTCGTTCATTTATTATTTTCACTTCCCGGTCAATCCCTCTCACTTGGATTATTGCAGCTTTTAAGTAATATGAAGGTTTGTCTTTGGCAGGCCACACATCATCCTTGCCTTGGGAAATCAAAAGGGATGATTACATAATGGCTGACAGTAAATTTGGCTCCGAAACATCATTAAACTAATAAACCTTCAGTTTTCTTTTTTAGTCACAATATACTTGACTTCAGAACTAAACACTTAAAATCTTTTTATGTCCAAATCTAGAATGCACTTCAGTGAGTTGCAAAACTTGGGTAATCCTTTGATCCTACATCATTAAACAGAATTTATGGGTAGACTAAATTCCAGATATATGACTCCTGCAATGTGTGATATGTGAGAATCAATTTTTCTTTTAAGTGCCAAGCTCCAAGTTCAGGAATACTCATTTCCCCCCCCCCCCCCCCACTTCCTTTCCAAAGTCAGTATCACACTATCTAAAATTAACACTTACTACTCACAAAAGTTCATAGCAGCCATGCTAACCCGGAAAAGTAAAAGTTCTGCCACTAATATAGACTCTGAGTCACAAAAAGAATGTTTTGCTTTTTGGCTTTGTCTCTGTATTTTGTGTCTGATTTATTTATTTTAGATTTCAAGAGTTTTAGAACAAAGAATATCCAAGACTGAAGAAAAGAAAGTGCTTACCACTTAACAAATAGTAAATAATAGGTTATTGAGGTGTTAGCAGGCACATGGACAAAGAATAGAAAGTTGTTAATGATATTTAGATTGAAACTAAAACCAAAAAATGTTGACCTCCAGTTATGCAGTTTTACCTTTTAAAGCTACAGTCCCTTATCTGTGTGATTACATTTAGCTTCAAAAATGCTCACAATGTTTGTTTCCTTTAGGTGTAGAAGAACAATTCTGTCATCACTAATAATTCTCACCATTCCCTTGAAACACGTTGAAGTACCAACCACTCATAATGATATCTCATTCATGCCATTTTTTTTTACTGGCTCCACTACCTGTTTCAAATCTCAGGTTTTATGTTGGCACTGTATAATCTCTCACTAAAATCTAAATAGAAATATTATTTATAAAATGATAATGTATAATTTGTGGCAACCCTATCTCTACTTTTTGTGTTTGAAGCTCCCTGTTTTTCTTTGTGGGCTACTTGTTCAGCAGGATAACAAGAGGTTGAGGTGAAACCAAGGACACGTCTTCACTACCCGTCGGATCAGCAGGTAGTGATTGATCTCTTGGGGATCGATTTATCGCGTCTCATCTAGACGCGATAAATCGATCCCTGAACGCGCTCACTGTCGACTCCGGAACTCCAGCTCGTGAGAGGCAGAAGCAGAGTCGACAGGGAGCGGCAGGTAAGTCGACGTAAGATACGCTGACTTCAGCTACGTGATTCACGTAGCTGAAGTTGCGTATCTTAGGTTGACACCCTCCCCCCCCGCCCCCGTGTAGACCAGGGCCAAGAGAGAAAGTATGGTAAAAGCCCACTCATACATGGTCTTCCACCGTTCTGGATACTACTAGTGGGGTGAACATGTTTTTTTCACTGTAATGGAAATAGCTGGTTCAATCCAACAGTGATGTCCAGACCATTGATGCCTCTGTTATGAGAAATAGAGTACAATTAAAGAAACATTTTCTTTCTTGGGGATCCCAGCTCATAACTGTGTTTTTGACTTTAAGTTCCAACCCACTCCTAAGCAGGCCCCTTGCCTTCTTTGAATCTTGAGTGGTAATGCTGTGTAAATGCTGTAAGGATACAGCTAGTTACTTCTAGGTCTTTATTGTGGATTGTTAATGAAGTTTTCATGACTTTAGGCTGCAGTACTCTTTTGTGTTCACATCCATAACTTAGATAGTTTAGCCCTCAAATTTCTGTTGAATGATGTGGAAATTCATTTTGCAAAACCTTAGATTTAAAAACTGTCTTGAATGTTCCCTTCCTTTGTGATTGCAAACAGTGTAGCTGCTGTATTTTAATGTGTACCTATCAAAGTGAAACTCATTTGTGTAGTCTAGCTTTTGCTGTTCTAGCTATGGGAGGTGCAGAAACTGTCTGAGCAAAAATTGTGAGAAGTATATTTATTAAAGCTATATTACACTAAAACTTTTTTGTAGTAGTGTTTAGTAAAAGAGGAGAAAGGCACAATAAACCCACCATATGAATTGTGGGTACAGAAACTTGTGTGCATGGTAACACAATCATTTCAAGAGGGAGTAGCTTTTCCTCTACATGTTTACCTGGCCATTGAATCTTTAAGAACTCATTATTTCTTCTTGGCCCTAATCGAAAGCTGTCCAGGCTGCTGGGTTCCTAGAACGATACCATTAGATGAACCGGTTGGCAATCTTCAAACTTGAGTTTAATTGTTTATGAAAAGTGCTGTTGAAGGAGCTCCCAGCTTAGCTCTCTGCCAAAAAGCTGACATTTTGTACAGAGAGCAACCTGCTGTAGGAGGGGGAGGAGAAAAAAGCAAGTGATTAAAATTCCCTTGAAATCTATTCAAAATCTCCTTAATTTAAAGAGTGAAATAAGCCACACTTGCTCCTCTGGATAATTGAGTGCTTGCAAACTTGTGCCAACCCCACAAATAGTGCAACTTGACCAAGTCAAGATGAGTACTTGGTTACAGGAATAAATACAATATTCATCCATATCTCAAAGTAACTTTTGGCATATTAAATAGCTAGAACTAACAGAATGTCATGTACCTCAGATACACAATCTAGTCCACGAATCTCATTCATAGACATTATTTAACGTAGCATTTATTGACGCCTTATAAATAAGGTTAAGTTTTGGCACAGGGATTTTTATTAAAATTCATGGGTATGATGCAGGCAATAAACCATAAATCATGGAAGCCAGAGCCCTGCATGTGGTGTGTGTGTGTGTGTGTGTGTGTGTGTGACAGCTGGAGTCCTGCCTGTGGCTGAAGCTGAAGTGGAAGTCATGGAGGTCTGTTAAAGTCACGGAATCTGTGACAAAATCATATCCTTACTAATAAATCACCCTTCTCTGGATATGAACAAACATAAGCTGCTTCTGTTTAAATGTCTGAGCTCAGGACCCTGAGAAACCAACTCTTTCCTCGAAAAAAGACCTACAAAAGAAAGCAGAGTGAGAAGGAGCAGCTGTGTGTGTTTGGAGGGTAGGAGCGGGAGAGAGAAAGGAGGCCTAAATGCCCAAAGTATGCACCCAGAAAAGGGTTTGCACAGAATCTTCAAGACAGCTACAGAGTCCCTCAGGAGTGGAGGATGGTTTGTAGATGGTGCCCATGAACCAAAAGAGAATCTCGGAATGGCAGACAGTAACTCCTTGCTTAATGTTGTAGTTATGTTCTTGAAAAATGCAACTTTAAGTGAAGCGATGTTAAGCAAATCGAATTTCCCCATAAGAATTAATGTAAATGGGGAGTGGGGTTAGGTTCCAGGGAAATTTTTTTTGCCAGACAAAAGACATTATATACATATACAGGTATAAGTTTTAAACAATTTAATACTGTACTCAGCAATGATGATTGTGAAGCTTGGTTGAGGTGGTGGAGTCAAAGGGTGAAAGAGGATGGATCATCCAGCTCCTCCTCTTGCTCTTCTTTCCAATGTGCTACGGGGTGCTCAACCCCTGGCTCTTCCCCAGGCCTACCCCTACCCCGCCTCTTCGTGCCAAGCTCCACCCTGCCCCGCCTCTTCCCACCCCCTCCCCCCAAGCACGCTGCGTCCTCACTCCTCCGCCCTCCACCACCTCCCCCCCCCCAAACCTCCTGAACGCTGCAAAACAGCTGATTGCTGCAGGCGGGAGGCGTGGGGAAGGAGGAGGGAATTGCTGATCTGCAGTGCCGCTGGCAGGCAGGAGGTGCTGGGGTGTGTGTGTGGAGGGGAGCTGATGGGGGGCTGCCAGCCCACCCTGGTTCCAGGCCCCCACGACCAAACAATGTTATAAACAAACATTGTGCAACGTTATTTGAGTATGTTCTCTAATAGATCAGCAACGTAACAAAGTTAACTGGGACGACATTAAGTGAGGATTAAGTGTACAGGATCAACCAGGCCATCCTCAGTTGCACTGGCAAAACATATGGGAAAAGGCTGACCAAATATTTTGGGTCTAGACCAGTGATTCTCAAACTTTTGTGCTGGTGACCCCATTCGCATAGCATACCTCTGAGTGCGACCCCCCCCTTATATTTTTTTAAAAAGTGTTTTTAATTTATATTTAATGCCATTATAAATGCTGGAGGCAAAGCAGGCTTTGGGGTGGAGGCTTACTGCTCGTGACCCCCATGTAGTAACCTTTTGACCCCCTGAGGGTCCCAGTTTGAGAACCTCTGGGTCTAGACCATTCTGCTGGAACTAGGGGTTTCGGGGGTGCTGCCACACCCCTGCCTTGAAGTGGTTTCTATCATATACAGCGTTTCCAGTCTGGTTCAATGGCTCTCAGCACCCCCAGTATACAAATTGTTCCCTGTTCTAGACAATGAAGGTCTTTGTATACCATGAGCAATACTATCGTGGTAGTTTTTGGCCTCTCACTTTCCAGACGTCAGAGTAAGAGGAGGCCCCTTAAGGAAAGGCATGATGGCATTGGGTTAATACTCAGTATCTGCAGAATGCTCTTATAGAGAAGCTTTCCTCCACTGTATAAACACAAACCCTTTTGGTAGTAAAGTTTTGGTTTTATTTGTTGGCTGAGTGAAGCAAATCTACCCTCAGTTTGATGGTATTTCTCTCTCTGTGGATGTAATGTGATAATTTTTGAATACCGCGTTTGATCAGTTCCTAAATGTCAGCTCTTACAACTTCCACAGCTAAATTCTCAGTTACTGGTGGTAGCCACTCTGAGATTCTGCCTCCTGAATACCTTTTCAGATGGTCCTTAAACCCGAAAAGCTATTTGCACATTAAGTTGGCTAACACGCAGTGCTTGGCCTGTGTGAGCAATGGTGTATGTGATCCTCTCGTTCTGGAGGAAGTGTATAATTTTACTACAAAATTTTACTGCCACTTGGCTGGTTTTATCAAGTCAGTGTTGAAATCTTCTAATATCATGCCTTCTGGTTTCCCACTCAGGGAATAACGTTTTAAAACTAACAGGGTTGGGTAAGGTGATATTTGTACTTGGCTGCTTTCCTGACCATAGGGGAGCTATGTACTCCTTACTAGCAGTGCATGTACAGAGTGAACAGATGTTTAAAGACCTCTGTGCGCTGTTGGTGAGAGCACTGTGCATCACTCTGGTGATGCCTCTCCAGAACACTTGCAGGCCTGTCCTCCTTTAAAAAAAAAAAAAAGTCTTATTACAACTTCCACATGTTTTTAAGCTCAAGAATCAAAAAGGATAATGAAATAGCAGGAGTGCTTCAGGCCAGGGTTGACATATTTGGGGGAGTACAAATTAGAGTCAGGTACATCTGTTAGTGTGGGCTCTTTATCAGTGAAAGATGGGTCTAAATTGTGATTGCTAGTAAAAGTAGGTCATTACTCTCCTGTAGTCAACTTCTTCTGCTATTCATTCTGTGGGACAGGAAGCGAATGTGTGTGCATGAGCGCCAGCACCTGCGATTGACCTCTGGAAACTTCACTGTATGCCACTAAAGAGAAAACACAAATCCCAGCAGCTGAGCATGGTGGCAGCAGTTGCCTTACATTGAATCTGGTCTGTTCCCTGAAAGCTTTGGTCAAGCCCCTGTTAACGTGAAAGAAATCCCCTGCAAGGTCCTCCTTGTTCCTTAGCTCTACTTGGCTAGTCAGTCCATTCTTCAGTCGCTACAGAAATCAATCCACTGCTGTTCCACTAGCTTTCTGCTGTGGCATTTAAACTGTTTGATATGTTAGTACAGTAAATACTGCATTTAAGGTGAAGTTTGAAGTGGAAGTCGTGGAAACAGGCAGCAAAAGCAATCCACTCAATTCCAGCCATCAAAACACTCTTTTCCTTTAGGTCTGTTCAGACCCTGTTTAAAAACACATCATTCATGTACAAAATGTGTGTTGACTTGCCCCAGCCAGCCATGTGGCACACCCACTGTTGTACTTCCTTAGGTTATTGGTATAATAGTAAATACTTCTCACGTGTTTCCGATGTGAGCTTTTTACAATAAACTTCACAGCATGAGCATTGATCTTTTCATTTTACAAATGGGGAATTGGACACAAGTTTTGGCATGCAGTAGCTCCCTCAGGAACCTGACTGTTGCCACCTATAGACTTTAATGTCTTTATTAAGCTGTAAATTTGGGGTGGCAAGAATGTCATTTGTGTCTCTCTCTCGACTAGAGAGGAGTAGTATTTGCATTCTGCAGGTTCCACCAAGCAGTGCATCAGATTGATCTCATTACCCTAATTGCATTTCTTGGTAGCTCTTGTGTCTACTCCTCTCCTCCCCTGACACACCCGCTGGTAAGAGATGAAGGTGGCTTCACACTTGGCTTCAGTGTCTGTCTTGCCATCCAGGTGAGTGTACCTTGTGATAGATGATCTCTCACACCAAAAATCACAGCAATATTAGGATCAGTCACTTATCCTACATCAGTTGCACTTTAGATCTTACGCCAAAGACAATGCTTATAGCCAATCCTATAGTAAACTATATAAAAGATTTATTATATAGGAAAAGGAAACAAGAGTTATTTAGAGTTAAAACAGGTAAACAAACATATACACAAATAATTCCAATCTTAAGTTTCAAAAGGTAGTAGAAGCTTCTATAATAAGGAAGCCCTATATGTCCTTTAGGGCTAACCCAGGCTAAGCACTGGGGATCTCTTGCTTATGCAGAGTAAACCCAGCCCCCTAGAGTCCAAATAGGATAGAGATAATCAGTTTCTTCTGTCTGGGAATTTCATCTCCCTCCTGCCATGTTTTCTGAGCCACAAACTCAGATGATGGGAGGAATCCACTTGCATGACTCATCATCACAGGAAGGAGGGCACAACCGGTCAATGGACCTTTCTTGTTGGGCAGGACATAACGCCTTTTATTGAAGATCAGCTCTTCACACTAGTTAATGTCTTTCTGCTGTCTGGTGTTTTACACACACAGAGGCTCACAAGACAACTGCTCAAATATTACCTTACAGTATGGGATACAGATGCTATAAGAGAGATTAATGCATGCAGCAACTCACAAGCATTCAGTAGAGACTAAACACATTCTTGTGATTCAAATATCTGTTTTATGTGTGCTATCACACAGGTGATCCAGCCTGATTCCAGCTATGTATTTGGCAGTGTCCCCTTGCATGGGGACTTTGGCATGAGCTGGCACTTGGTTTGCCAGCGTCACACCACCATTGAAATAGTAGTATGCTCTTTTTCTACCTGGGGTTCTCTATAAAACTAACAACATTCCTGATTATCCCTATCTTACTGAAAGGGAAACAGAATCATATAGAGCTGAAGTGACTTATTAAGATCACAGAGCAAGTTAGTTGCAGAGGTGGGAGTAGGACTCACAAGTGCTGACTCCTAGTTTTCTTATGTCAATTATTTGGTTGTATAAATTCCCATGGAATTGCACTTGCCTCTGGGCTGGAACATGGAATCTGTTTAACAGTTCACAGCAAAGCTACACTACACAGTGCAGAACAAGAAATAAAGGCTATGGTAAGGGCCTGAAGCAACTGAGGGAATTTTGAGTAGCAGAATATTAACTAAACTGGAGTTTGGCTATGGCAATGGTGTTAATAGTTTTTTTTAAAAAAAAGAAAAAAAAAAAGATATGGGATCTCGAATGACCAGAAGTGGGCAACCCTCTGGGTATTAATTGCAGGATGCATCTAACTGGGATATTTGTTTTGTATTGACCTGGCAAGAAGGCCACCTCTTGCTGCAACACCAACAGATTGTTTTTGGCTGATCTTGCAAGGCCCTATATTCATCATGGTGGCATTTCTGTTCATCAGTAATGCAATCATTTCTGAATGCTGCATCTGATCAATTTCAGAATTTCTGGGAATGTTCTAGGCCAATGGTCAGCAACCTATGGCATGCGAGCCGATTTTTTAATGGCACGCTGCTGCCTGCTGGGTCCCAGCTGCTGGCCCCACTCAGCCCGCTGCCGAACCCAGGCTGGGACCCTGGCAGGCAGCAGCGTGCCATTAAAAATCCTGCCCGCCCCGGCTCGCTTCCTCCGCCCCCCCCCCCGCCCCCCCCCCCCCCCCCCCGTCGCGGGGGCAGGGTGAAGAAGCTTAATCCTGCTGGCTACTGCTGCAGGGCAGGCAAGCTCCCCCCTCCCCCACCTCTTCCCCTAGCATGCTGGGTTCCTGCCCCTCCTCCTCTCACTCCCTGCCGCCGGATCAGCTGATGGCCCTTGCGAGGGAGGGGGAGAAGGTGAGCCGCAGTGCACTCCCTGCTTCGGGGAGGAGGCGGAGAAGAGGTGGGGACGGAGCCTTGGGGAAGGGGTGTGGAATCGGGGTATATCCCCTCCAGCCCCCTGCCTTGAGCTGCTCTGGGCAGGGGGCTGGGAGCACCCCCATGACCCTAGCCCACACCCCCTGCCCTCTGTACCGCCCTCACACACTCCAAGCCCCCTGCTCTGACCCCTGCACACCCCATAACCCCAGCTGCCCAGGTAAGCACTCCACACTCAAACCTCCTGCCCCAACCCTGAGCCCCCTCCCTCATTCTAGCTCTTGGCAAGGCCCTACACCCCAACCCCTGGCCCACTCCTTCACCCCCAGCCCTGTGCTCAGTGCACTCCCACCCTCAGCTAGGTGTAGAGAGAGAGGAAGAGAATGGGCTAGAACCAGGGAGAAGGTAGTTACCCACTCTATGTGGGCAGGGCTGGGATCTCAGACCAGCAGGGGGCTGAATGGCAGCAGGCTGAGCCATTATGTTTGCCATCATAATTATGAAATGGTTCACCAGAAAAATCAGCTGGGTAGCACACTAGTTCATAATATGTCCTAACTGAACTTAGCTAGGCATAATTTTGGGTATAGTTGAAGTGGGTGAGCTTTCTTAACTTCAATGCAGTATGTAGCTACTTTTCTTTACGCTTCTGTTCCAGAAGGCTAGAATCCATCGCAAATCAAAGCTCTTCCCTGAGTTTGAAGAATGTACATTTAAAAACCGTTGAAAAATATGTTAACTCAATAGCTCCAGAGTGAGAGACTTCATTCCCTTGGCTAAACCATTTATATGGTACAGCTGGGTGAACATTCGTGGACTTCCACGAGGACTGTTTCTCCTACCCTCACTTTTTAAAACTACTTTTTAAACAAAACAAGAAAAATGTGTTTCTTTTCCCTTCCCCTTGTACTGCCTTTCAGACCCTACAGTCTGTGGCATTAATAGACAAGTTAAATGTAAACTTTCCTCCAGGAAAACTGTCAAAATTAAGCAAAAAACTCCCCAAACCCTGATCTCCCATGACTGTTTCCATAGTGTCACCTTAAGGAGTCCAATATCTTTTTAAAACTTTGAATGTAGCAAAAAGCTCATCCTTATCACCCTGAGCTGTGGTTGTGTTGGATCCCACAAGCCGTTTCTGTGCCAATAACTGGATGGCAAATGTAGGTTCTTCCTACTGCTGCAGCATGGTGCTTGGAGACACTAGGTTATGGGTGTTGTTCCTGGGATGGAGGCCAAGAGTTCATGATAACTTGTGTTGGTCACTAAAGATTCGGTAGCTTCTTTCAGAGGAGTAGGTTTGTATAGCCTAGGTGGCGACCAAATTCCAAGTTAAATTATTGCATTCAGACGTCTTCAAATTTTCAGTGTTGGTTTGACTGTCTGGGGGATTCTCCTACACTTCCGGACCTGAATGGTTTGTAGTGTACCCTCTGTTATAAGGTAACCGCTGTCTGTTCACCTTTGATCTCTGCTCCTGTCATCTTGGGACATTCAGTAAGCTAGGGTGAGAGGTTAAAAAAAAATCTTACTGCAGTCCTTCATGCTGTGTATTCTCTTGCTGAACTTAAACTTTGTACGTTGTCCATGTCTCATGCAATGTATTTTTACCTGTCTCTCCATGCTCCTTTTGGTCACTTCCTGATGACATTATCTCTGATAGTGGATGGATGATATAGCTGGCTGTATTTTAAAGAATCCTTATTGAGGTTACAGGAACAAACCATCCCGATGTGTAGAAAGAATAGTAAATATGGCAGGCGACCAGCTTGGCTTAACAGTGAAATCCTTGCTGATCTTAAACACAAAAAAGAAGCTTACAAGAAGTGGAAGACTGGACAAATGACCAGGGAGAAGTATAAAAATATTGCCCAGGCACGCAGGAGTGAAATCAGGAAGGCCAAATCACACCTGGAGTTGCAGCTAGCAAGAGATGTCAAGAGTAACAAGAAGGGTTTCTTCAGGTATGTTAGCAACAAGAAGAAAGTCAAGGAAAGTGTGGGTCCCTTACTGAATGAGGGAGGCAACCTAGTGACAGAGGATGTGGAAAAAGCTAATGTACTCAATGCTTTTTTTGCCTCTGTCTTCATGAACAAGGTCAGCTCCCAGACTACTGCACCTAGGCAGCACAGCATGTGAAGGATGTGACCAGCCCTCTGTGGAGAAAGAAGTCGTTCGGGACTATTTAGAAAAGCTGGACAAGCACAAGTCCATGGGGCCGGATGCGCTGCATCCGAGAGTGCTAAAGGAGTTGGCGGATGTGATTGCAGAGCCATTGGGCATTATCTTTGAAAACTCATGGTGATCGGGGGAAGTCCCGGGCGACTGGAAAAAGGCTAATGTGGTGCCCATCTTTAAAAATGGGAAGGAGGAGGATCCGGGGAACTACAGGCCAGTGAGCCTCACATCAGTCCCTGGAAAAATCATGGAGCAGGTCCTCAAGGAATCAATTCTGAAGCTCTTAGAGGAGAGGAAAGTGATCAGGAAGAGTCAGCATGGATTCACCAAGGGCAAGTCGTGCCTGACTAATCTAATTGCCTTCTATGAGGAGATAACTGGCTCTGTGGATGAGGGGAAAGCAGTGGATGTGTTGTTCCTTGACTTTAGCAAGGCTTTTGACATGGTCTCCCACAGTATTCTTGCCAGCAAGTTAAAGAAGTATGGGCTGGATGAATGGACTATAAGGTGGATAGAAAGCTGGCTAGATCTTCGGGCTCAACGGGTAGTGATCAACGGCTCGATGTTTAGTTGGCAGCCGGTATCAAGCGGAGTGCAGCAGGGGTCGGTCCTGGGGCTGGTTTTATTCAGTATCTTCATTAATGATCTGGAGGATGGCGTGGACAGCACCATCAGCAAGTTTGCAGATGACACTAAACTGGGAGGAGTGGTAGATACGCTGGAGGGTAGGGATAGGATACAGAGGGACCTAGACAAATTGGAGGATTGGGCCAAAAGAAATCTGATGAGGTTCAACAAGGACAAGTGCAGAGTCCTGCACTTAGGACGGAAGAATTCCATGCACCGCTACAGACTAGGGACCGAATGGCTCGGCAGCAGTTCTGCAGAAAAGGACCTGGGGATTGCAGTGGATGAGAAGCTGGATATGAGTCAACAATGTGCCTTTGTTGCCAAGAAGGCTACCGGCATTTTGGGCTGTATAAGTAGGGGCATTGCCAGCAGATCGAAGGACATGATCGTTTCCCTCTATTCGACATTGGTGAGGCCTCATTTGGAGTACTGTGTCCAGTTTTGGGCCCCACACTACAAGAAGGATGTGGAAAAATTGGAAAGCGTCCAGTGGAGGGCAACAAAAATGATTAGGGGACTGGAACGCATGCCTTATGAGGAGAGGCTGAGGGAACTGGGATTGTTTAGTCTGCAGAAGAGAAGAATGAGTGGGGATTTGATAGCTGCTTTCAACTACCTGAAAGGGGGTTCCAAAGAGGATGGCTCTAGACTGTTCTCAGTGGTAGCAGATGACAGAACAAGGAGTAAAGGTCTCAAGTTGCAGTGGGGGAGGTTTAGGTTGGATATTAGGAAGAACTTTTTCACTAGGAGGGTGGTGAAGCACTGGAATGTGTTACCTAGGGAGGTGGTGGAATCTCCTTCCTTTGAGGTTTTCAAGGTCAGACTTGACAAAGCCCTGGCTGGGATGATTTAGTTGGTTTTGGTCCTGCTTTGAGCAGGGGGTTGGACTAGATGACCTCCTGAGGTCCCGTCCAACCCTGATATTCCATGATTCTGTGGTCACTGGGTACTTGGACCTCTGTTAAGCAAGTCTTGCCTTACCTGTGCATTTTGAATGTGTTCTTTGTAGTAGCTCCTACAGTAGAGGATGAAATAACATCCTTGTTTTTGCAGCAGCTACTGGGCAGGCGGAACTCTATTAGCATTAGCATTAAGAAGGCAGGTGTATATCAAAAGCAGGACTAAAAGGTCTCAAATGTTTGTGATGGAAGGAGAACCTGTGACTTCAGTTGCATTAATCAGATTAGGAGGACTTGTGGCACCTTAGAGACTAACAAATTTATTTGAGCATAAGCTTTCGTGAGCTACAGCTCACTTCATCGGATGCATTCAGTGGACGATGAAGTGAGCTGTAGCTCACGAAAGCATATGCTCAAATAAATTTTTTAGTCTCTAAGGTGCCACAAGTACTCCTTTTTCTTTTTTTGCGAATACAGACTAACACGGCTGCTACTCTGAAATTAATCGGATTGCATTTCAATGGGGAAGATTTTAGAACTAGATAATTTCTGTTTCCCTTGAGGTGATGTAACAGTTGCAGTTTATATATTGTCTTGGTAAATAACCCTCAGTGTCGTCATCCCTGATTAGAGCACTCTAAAAATCAGTCAATGGCAATAGCTTTCTTTGAGTCACTCTTCTTGAGGCCATTGACAGTTTATCTATCTCAGCAGTGGAACAAGTGCATGAGAGTTCAGTAATCTCTCGGGCATTGCTCTCAAATGAGAGAGAGAACAGGCTGCCTGGGACAGCATAATTATTATCATATTTATTACACTAATGTCTAGGGACTAACTAAGATCAGGGCCTCATTGTGTTAAGTGCTGTAACAGACAGTCCCTGCCTCAAAGAGCTTCCAATATCAATAGGCAAGACCAGCAAAAGGTAGGAGAAAGGGATAGAACATACAGAGTGTTCACTGTGATTGCAACCAATGTCATCCTAGGGCCAGAGCTATTTTGGGGGGTGGTTTAGTGTGTGTAGGGGGGTAACTAGAGAAACAAAAAGATAAGGAAAGGGAGAGGAGTGAGAGGGAGAGAGCAGATGGTAAGAGGAAAGGGAGAAAGGCCTGAGGGGCAGGTGTAGAGGGAGACTGAGTGGAAGACTGAGGCTGGGATGGGAAGAGGTTGGAGCAGATAGTGAATTGAACTTTCTCTGCCTGAAGCCAATCAAACTGTAGAAAACATTATCCATGTACATGGATCTCTGCTTCTGCAACTTCTCTGGCTGGTTTCTCCCTATAGTTTCTTTCTCAAAGTGCAGGTGGCTGTGGGGAAGGAAGGCGCAGGATGGGTCCTACTGCTCCTGGAGGAGTAGGGATCTCTCCTGCAGAGTTCTGTCCAGGGTCTGCTGGTAGGGAGCAGTGGCCTTGGCTGGGCCCAATTTTTCCTTCCCACCACCAAGTGCAGCAATTGGTGCACGAGCTGCTTCTGCTGCTGAGATCTTAAATGTCTATCTGAGTAGTCCAGTGTACAGAATAGGCCTTGATTTAACACTTCAGTTGGAAGATCTGACCCAGCCAGTAGAGGCATCCCAGTCATCCTACAAGGCTATTCAGCAGGGTTGAGCTCCAGAGGACTTTGTCTATAGATGAATGGTTACCACCTATTTGAGACTGAAAATAAGACATTGAGTGATCTCAAAAGCTGATTGGATTAGGTACTCAAGTAACGAGCTCCTTTGCAAAGGACTGCTCAGAATAGGGGACAGATTAAGAAAGAAACTCCAGGGTGGAATCAGCTGGGGGACAGAGTCCCTGCCTGCAGCAGCAAATGGAAGTAGCTGCAGCAGGGGCTTTGGGATGCTGAGGGTGCTCTCAGATTGCTTTCTGCAGTCTCTGGTCTGCACACGCTTTCCCCTCTGGTGATAGGCTGATTTTCACCCTCTTCCCTGCCTAACTCCTACTTCTCTTCTTGCCTCCCCCCTTACCTCCTTCCATTGTCCCCCCTCCCTCTTCCTTTGCCACCTCTTCTTACTAATTCCCTCCTCAGGCCCCACCCACCTTGCTTGGGGCCTCTAGGCCAGGGTTTCTCAACCTGTGGGTTAAAAATGGGATGCCAGAATGTATCAGCAAAAAGAACGAGGAGGACTTGTGGCACCTTAGAGACTGACACAATTATTTGGGCATAAGCTTTCGTGGGCTAAAAGAAGTGGGTTATGCCCAAATAAATGTGTTAGTCTCTAAGGTGCCACAAGTACTCCTCGTTCTTTTTGCTGACACAGACTAACATGGCTACCACTCTGAAACCTGTCAGAATGTATCAGTGAGGGGATAATGGGTCTTTTCTCTTAGAAGGCGATTGCAGAGACTGCTCGGCACTCATCCCACGGTAGTGGCTCCTGCGGCTCCCATCCATGGGACTGGCTAGGCTCTGCTCTGCTCCCTCGTCCAAGCGCTGCAACCTGGTGCACGGGTCGCAGCACTGCTCAGGATTGGCCCAGCTGCTCCTCTTCCATGATGCCGGGGGACTAGCTCGACCGTATTTGAGTCAGTGGTATTGCGACTCCAGGTGCCAGGGCACAACACCACTCACACAAATTTGGCCTGCCCCGCCCCATGACAGGAGCCCAGCCAAACCAAACCCGAGCAGAGGAGCAAAGGAGCCCAGGAAAAACACTAGCCCTTTCCATGCAAAGGAGCCCTTTCCATGCAAAGGAGCCCAGGAAAAACACTAGCCAACTTATATAGCTGTTGAAGTAGATCACCTTGATGAAAAGGAGCAAGTATCAGAGGGAGTTACAGCAAAGAATTTCTGGAACTCCATATGCTCGTTCAAACCGGAAACATCTTTGCCTTGGCATTGGGATTTCTGCCTAGGTTGGCAGAACCACTCCTATTGACACATGGGTTAGCACAGTCAAAAACTGGCTCCGGTTTAGTAGATTGTTTCCTCTGTTATTTGTATAGCTTGATAGCACAAGGTTAACAATGCTTCACTCACTGAATTGTAGCTGTAGCCTGTTGAGTTTGTACAGCTGCAATAACCCCATGAAACGCTGCCTTCCTGAAGTGGTGACAGCAGCCTGTGCCTTAGCCTCTTGTGGCTGGCAGTCAGACTCCTCCAGGGCCTAGTACTAGTTTAGGAGATGAAAGATTAGGACCAAGACTAGGCTTCTCATTGCCTCATCTCAAAAGCTGCAGTTCAGCAGGATTAAATCCAGTGCTGAAGAAATCTGATAACTATTGTTCTACCTTATCCTCTTCTGAGCTCAGGGGAAAAGCTCCAGAGCTCTAGATCTGCCTCACATCTCCACGGCAAATGTTTCTTCAGACATGGAGAAAGCTGCAGATGGCCTTTTGGGATGCTGCCTGCTTTCCCTCCCTGCTGTCACTGTGGGCCTTCATGCAGCTAGCCATTGGGATGTTTGGGCAGCAGCCTAGTGGCCTATAAGTGCTCTTCTTTTGCTCCTGTATTGCTTAGCTATGAGATCATGCCATTCCAGCCTGTTGAGGCCACAAGGTGACTCGCACACACCCACTTTGGTCAGCATGTAGCTTTGGGAGTTAGGGAAGGGAGCTGAAAAAGGAGCAAAAATAACAAAAAGGGGTAAAGGTGGGAAGAGGGTGATAGTAGAGATAGGGATGGGAATCTCCAGGCTTGCTATTACCCAGGGTTTATTACAGTCTTCCCTAGTTCTATAACCTGCCCCATGTAAATATTCCTCGTGTATGAATCCCTTTTGGGAAGAGAGAGAGAGAAAAAGACCAGTAGCCACTTTCTTTCCATCGTGAATTATTTATTATCCAAGTTTTGAGACCATTTGAGTAGAGCTCTGCAAATGTGTGGATATCTACTTTATATATGCAGATATCTGCATCCACGGACCATGTTTGTGGATCACGGATCGAAAGTGGATACAGATTTCTCTATTCATGAGCTGTGGGATACTGAAAAGATGGGAACCAGTGCAAATAGTGTCCAGCTCCTTTATATTCCTGTTGCTGCAGTGTTCGTGGCAGCCATATTGCAGAGCAAGTTTGAAGAGACTCTGACATATAGTTTTAGCCTCCAGAGCTAGGTTTTATTTTAAACGAAAAAATAAATTCTTAAAAACGTCAATAGCAAGATTTATTTTTATTTAACTCTCTTCCCCTGCAGTTTTGGGAACCCAGCCATTAGCTAGTGCAAGTCAAGTGGAAGGTGGACCATGGTTTAGTGCAAGCACAGGAGTGGGAATCAGACCGCCACTGTTCCTGGCTCCACACCAGACTTCCTGTGTAATCTTGAGCAAGTCACATTGCCTCTGTGTCCCACAGTTTCCCATCTGTAAAATAGGAACGGTCCCAGGGGGTGTCTTGTGAAGTGCTATTCCTCAGGTGAAGCATGATTATCGCTGTCCAAACAGAGTGAAATGGAAAAAGTAAACAGTATGAATGGTGACAGTAAATTAGATATTAAAACAGAAAAAAAAAAAATTTGTGTTGAGGGTAGAGATCAGTGTCCCATTTTAGGAAAACAGTCTGCTCTGTCTGATACAGCAGTGCTGGCTGGCTGCATGGGTGGAAATGCAGAGAAACTAGTCAAAGAACTTTGAAAGAACAATGTTACTGAAGTTGAAAGTACTAGGCTTGTTGGTACTGGACCTTCTTGAGCACAAAAAGGTTAGGTTCCAAATTCTTAACAGCTTTTACAGTTGGCTAAACGTGCGCTGTTAACTGCACCAGCCTGCTGTGAATTATTGTATACGATCACGTCCCTGAAAAAAGAGATCACAATAATTTGTTTTTGCTGATACTTAATTGTAAATGTAAGAACAGCTACATTAAAGGGTATAATCCTGTGATTTACATCGAACTCTCATTAATGTAAATGGCAGTTGTGTGGGTATCAGGTGGAGAACATTATGCCTAAGGCTTCGTCTAGTGCTGAGCCGAAGGAAACTTCTCCACTAACCTCATTGGAATACATAATTGATGTGAAGAACACTTAATACTTTAAGGTCAACAGTTTCCACTTTCTCTTCATTTAGTATTAGGTGGCTGTGCTGTAACTTCATGTTGGCATTATGTTAACAATTACTATAATGTAGCTGGTTGGAGTTTCTCTCCCATTACAGAAATGCAGACTTGCTGCACATACGATGTACGTTTTGCTGTACTTGTCTTCCTGTCAGGATTGTTTCTGTTGTCATGCTCTGAAGAGTATGATATGAAGTGATCATGTAGCCAAGTCATCTGGGTCTTTGCAGTTCACATCACGCACTGTGGAGGCATTTCCATTGTAACCCTCCAGGGAAGGAAATGTTCTGAAATGGTCAGAGCAAGGGATAGTCAGTATTCTTGGGTTCTGCTCCCAACTTTGACTGATCTGCTGTATGGCTTTGGATTAATTGTTTACTCCCATTTTACAGGTTGGTAAAGGAAAACATCGAGAGGTTTATTTCTCACAGGGATGTCTGTAGAACTATCAGTGTTTTTTAAAGCACTTCGAGATCTTTGGCTGAAGGACGTTATCTAGTTGCATTCTTGTGTGATCAGTAGCAACTGTGTCATTGCAGTCTTCATTCTAGGCTGGTACATGCACACTGTCTCTTGTTTTGTGCCTTATCTCACCTGCAGTAGTGGAATAAGCTTAGAAATGCTCAGCTGCACTAGCTTTAAGAGCAGTTCAGTTTGCTCTTATTTTTCTCACGTTTCAGAAATCAGCATGCTGGAGGGATCTTTAACATTTAAGATAGAAAAGCTTGCTTTAGGGAAAAGAGCCTGCATGCTGAGCATGTTTCCTAATGTGTCTCCCTGAACAATAATTACAGTAGAAGCCCTGCTGGCTTATAGCCTTTGGAACAAAAAAAGAAGTCACAAATTGCCATGCTTCAGCCTTTGTGACTCATGCAGAGTCCAGCGCTTTGCCAGTTTCAGAAATTCTAGACTCTACTGATGTCCTTGGAAACGATAGGTCAGTGGACACCCACTCAATGCATGAGCTTCTAAGCACTACAAGTTGACTTAATAATAGAATCTTTTTTAATGCAAAGGTCAATAAGAGACCAAGTGGATGTCTCTGAATTTGTGTTTTGCACCTATTCCATTTGACTTTCTAATTGCTGATGACTTAGTCCTTTTCAGACTCATCTTTCTTCTTTTACATGGGACTGAAATGGTGGAAGAACATTTCTGGGAATGTTAGTAAGGGAGTTGGGCAATAAAGAATGCTAATGCATGGAGCCTCCACCCTGAGTGTGTTCATCCTCTCTTACAGAAGAACGGAGGTGTCATACTGTATAACTTTAACTGTGCAACTACAACCCCAAGTCTTTAACACGTTCAAGATCCCTGATATCTATCGTTTTTGTGCTAAATTTCCGAAATCTCAATAGTGCTGTCTTTTTTTAACGTTGGACAAGCAAAATAAAGTAAGAAGTTTCGTTTTCTAAGTATCTATGAATTTCTATAATTGCAGGAATTGTTCAAGTTTATTAGGAGGTTAGTCCATGATCTGATTACTGGTGGCCTATGGGAGAGGGAAAAGAGATGAATATTGACTCTAGGGAGAATATATCTGAATGGAATTCTGAAAGGATGTTAAATCATATGGTAATCTTGAAAAAGAGTAGGTGATTCATGCTGAATTTAAGTAGCTTAGTACAGTGGTTCCCAAACTGGGGTTCGCAAAATGTTACAGGGGGTTCTCGGGGAAAAAATTCCGTAATGGCTGACAGAGCTGTCCCTAGGGACTCTGGGCAGCATGGGGCCAGCAGCCTGGAGCCCCTGGACTTCTAAGAGCTAAGCAGATCAAAGCAAGCATATCATCACAGTGAGGAGATTTAAACTTCAAGACTCCTTATAAAAAATGGAAAGGGAGGTGGATATTTTTTGCTGTTTTTAAAATTAAATAGGCAGCTAGTGTTGTTTTTAAAATTATTATGAAGAACAAGTTTAAGCTTTGTTGTAACGTGCGTTGTTTGCCTGGACTGCTCAAGACCTGAATGCTTGTGCAGGAGGAACTCTTTGAGTTGGCTTCTTAAATACCTTCATGCTGTTTCACATCTGATGCTTCTTGATGAAACATAGGAGCCTTGTCTTAGAACAGGCTTATTTAAAGTGATACAAGCTACAAAAGTGAGATCATGGAAGACTGTTGCCGTTTTCATAATGTAATCAAAATACTGTAATGATGATAATAATTAACAATAAATAGTGTGTAATAAGCATGTCATAAAAACAAATTTTATATTTCCAAGATCACTGCTTTTATAATTTATAGTCAGGTAAAGGAGAAAATCCCTGGAAATATTTATTTTTAGGAGGGGGTTCTTGAGACTTGACATTTTAGTGAAAGGGGTTCACAGGTTTTTAAAGTTTGGGAACAACTGGCTTAGTAGAATCATTGAGAAGCAGTTTGATACAGTAGTTGGAGCAGGGACTAACAGTTGGGCTTCACCTAGCTCTGCTACTCAGTCTCACTTCGTAATGCTGGACAGGTTATTTAATCATATCTTTATTAGCCTCATTTCACAGATGAGCTTTAATGTATTGTGTCACAGGCTTCAGGTGGCACCTCTTCCTGGCCGTTCTGGGGATTAGCTCTGGCTAGATGTTGCACCCTCCTCCGGCAGAGTCCCTCCCATCTTCATCTCACCCAGTGGCCCCTCTTGTTCCAAGAACCGCAGCCTTCTCTTTGTGACTTGGCTCTCTGGCCTGCACAGTCTCAGGAAGTCTTCTCCAGTAGTGCCATGATGGTGCCACTTTCCCAGTGGCTGGTAGGGGAACCCAGGTCTCCATGCTATTCTGGATTCCAGTCCAGGGACCCTCAACCCAGTAGTTCTGGACTTTACTCTCTCAGCCCTCACTGCTCCTTCCCTGGACTGCTTCCTACTTATCTGGCTTCCCCCTCTTTCTGGGTTTGCCAGTCCAAGCTCCCTCCTCCAAGAGAGTGACTGTAGACTACTTCCTTGCAATGCCTTGCTGCTCACAGCTCCTGGGTTTTATACAGGCCCCTCCTTTTCCTGTCCAGCTGAGCTCGTTTCCAGTTAATGGCCTGTTCCCTGTCTCCTTCCTCAGGTGTAGCCTGGGCAGTTAATTGGCCTGCCTAATGACTTCAATCCCTCCAGGTCTTGTATTGGGGGGGCGGGAGGTGGGAGAATCACATATGGCTATCTCCAAATGGATGTTTCTATCAAATGGCAAAGTTTTGGTGGTTGCAAGTTAACTTTGCTGTCTTAAGTCAGTTTCCACACTCATATAGGATCTCTGAATAAGTGACCTTAGCAAATGAGTAGAAAAATGCTTCCATTGTATAGGTCTTGTTGCTTTGCATTGTAAAATGACTTAAGATGCTTGCGTACTGGGGAGATGTTGCAGAAGAATACCTGGATAGCTTCAATGGAATACAAGAGCTGCTTTTGTAAAACAACATTCTGCCAGGACATTAGAACAGCTCTGGCTAGGTTTTGTGGGAGAATTCTGCCTTCTGCATATACTCACCTTCCCTGCCCTCACATCTGAGGGAGTTTCTAATTAAACACAGAATTTAAATTAATAAAAAATAAGTTCAACAAATCAAAGAAATCAAGGATGCAAAATAAATCTACTCTGTGTGGTACCTATAAAAATTTCCCCTTCTCCTGGAGAAATTGTACCCTCCTTGTAGGGACAGATTCCTTTTCCCCTCCCCACCTTTGTAGAGTGGACAGCTATGGAGCTATTCAACTAATAAAAACTGCATTTCTGCTGTCTAGTAAGCTTGTGGCACAAATTATCCAGAGTCAGGGAGCATGATGCATCTTGTATTTACAAGATATTAATGTTCACTTCCTCTTCCTTTCTAAACATGACATGTTGTAAAATTGAGTTTGAGCCCATCCTGTTCATAAAGCGTAATGCATCTGAGCTGTGGATAGTAAGCTTTGAGGATTAATAGATGAGTTTTGTCCCACTACTCTCAATCCAATCACCTCTAATCTTATTACAGTGCTTAACTGATTAAAATGAATGGTGATTCCGCTGGGGAGACAGCTTACACTAGCCTTTTTTACAGCTGCTCTTGGGCTCAATTTTGCAAGATGCAGTATGCTCCTAAGGAGGGCATTCAGCACCTCATGCCTGTTGAAATCAGGGGTAGCTGAGGATGCTCAGCACATTGCAGAATCAAACCCTTTGAAGACAGTGCTACAGGAGCCATGCAAAGGAGATACCATTTAGTCAACTAGAATAGTGCTTGGATTTAATCATGTTTTTCTAAAAGAAAATCATGTTGCTTACAGGTGCATGCCCCCATGGGGTAATGTATTGAATATTTAATGTAGTTCTTCTAAGTATTCATTTTAAAAAGTTATCAGATACTTTAGCATTGGTGAAAATGATTGGTTTGACAGCCCTCAGAGACTGACATTCTCTATTTAGCTAAACAACAAATAGAGCAGAGGCAGTGCTAGCAACACACAGCACACGTACCTCCTCACCTTGCCATCACTGAACCTCAGCACTGCCCCATAAGACTCGTCTCCAAGCCAGTTCCGTCCTTTTGTCTTTACTGAGATGGCCAGAAAGGATGCCAGCTATTTTGGTGGTACTTTCATCATGTGAACCATTGACCACTAGAAACTGGAGATCAACAAACTCATTTCACATACGCCACCGAAGAGCAATTGGGTGGGAACTACTTTCAGTCAATTCCAACTGACCTTCTTCTAAGGATTTACTTAGGTGACAGGAAAATGCTAGTATTCTAAGGGTTAATGATCAACATTGTGTTCATAAAGGTGCCAATCTGTGCCCAGTGTATTGACATTAAATCTATTGTGAAGGCAGATATTGCATAAATGTTCTCTGTGGGTGACTAAAGTGGCCAATTTCACTAACATTTGGAACATTAGGAACCAGTGTCTTTGACTCCTTTGGTGCACACACAACAGTGTGCAGTCAGCCCAGCACATTGTACTGTTGGAGCAGGCATGGCTAGTTAGTGCTCGTGTTCCTGTAGTTAGGGGTCATTAGTCAAGCACTTTCTCATATGAACTCTAGAGTTTATATTTCAGATGTTTTGTTGGCTCTGTGTTGCTGACAAAGCACGCAGGGTAGCCTTTGTTACGCAGTTCATGATGTATCAGGACTCCCTTCAGTTAAACCATGATATTCTTCCACAAAAAATAATGCCCTCTGCATCCCATATCCAAATTATTTCAGGCAGTGATCCCATTATTTTGCACAGTTTTAAGCAGGTTTGAGCTATATTGGCACTTGGATGGAAAACCTCAAAGTAAAAGCAAATGCTACAAAAAGAGGTTTTAGTGTAGCGGGAGGTGTCACTCTTTCCTCTAAGGCAATAATGAGCCAGTGCCCAAACATGGTGTCAGCGGGTGCTTTGAGTCTGGCGATGCCATATTTAGTATGAGGTAGTACTGAGATCCTGACCTCTGGTGTCTATTAGAGGTTTTATGGCATCTTTCAGAAAAGTTTGTCCTTATTTCCTGCCCAAATTCTTATTTGGGTTGTTCTAGTTTTCTAATGAGCTCTGTAATTGCAACTGGACGTGGAGTTCTTCACTTCTTAAGTGGAACTGTTCTATAGCGTTCGTTTGTGCTATTAAAAAGCTGCTGTGTTCCAAGCTAGAGGTGGCTGAATATTGGTGGTGGATGTAATGTTTTGTGTACATAGTTTGTAAACTTTGTAATGCACTTTGGATGCTCTTTGAGCTGAAAGCAATTACATAAATCTAAGATAAAGGTAAGTCTTTACTGCTTTCGCTAACACCTTTTTTCCAAGGTCAAAAGATGTTTTACAGAGACTAATGAATTAAGCCCCACAGTGACCTGTGAGGTAGGTCTGTATTACAGCATTTAACAGATGGGGAAAGACAAGATATGAAGAGGAAGTGACTTTTCTAGAGTCGTGCTCACTAGAGGGCAGGTCTTCTGTCTCCCATCATCTGTCTTGATCACAAGACCAGCCCCTCTCCATGTTTGTATATAGTCAGTTCAAGTAAAATCCAATTGGAGTTGGGGGAGTGTAATCCTGGGGGAGTTTTAACTGTGACCAATACCCAACTGCCTCTCTCACCTCAAAAAAGCTCATGGAGATATCAGTTCCATCTTCACGGTAATCACTGTGCTTCAGTCAGTCCAATGTAGCTGAGCTATTCTGCTCTAGGGGATCGTGATTCTTTCTCTGGTCACTGCTTCTTTGAGAGTAGGGAGAAGTTGGGCTGTGTCTCTTCCAACTGCACTTTCACAGGGACTATCCCTGCCATTCTGGAGGGACGTGGGTAGGCTGTGAGTTTGCCCTTCTTCCCACTTCTTTCTGGTCAAAAGGAACTCAACGGGGAAAGGTAGAGGGAGATTCGATAAGTGAGCATCTCCTCTCTATTGTCCCCAAGAAATTCCTTGTACTCTGAAGGTGATGGAAGTTGGGAGCCAAGTGCTGTCTCCCCTTTCCCCTGCCGAAGACCACTGCCTTTTCTGAAGGCTTGTCTACTCGAACGTTTTGTTTGTGGGAAGCTGGTGTGTGACTCTGTCCTGCACTAGCCTAACTGTCCGTGTGGATCCTGCTGCCGCACACTAACATTTCCCTTGTGTGCTTTGACCTTCTCCCATTTCAAAGCAGGAGTTGATCAACATGTTCTAAAGAACTGTTTGTGCGTGTCAGCAGGGTCCATGTGGATAGCTAGCGTGTGGCAGTTTAGTGTCACATCCCAGCTTGCAGCAAACTAAATGTTCCTCTAGCCCTGAGTGGGAGAACGATGAGTCAATGCATCCTTCCTCCCATCCTCCTCTCCACAGGGTCTCAGTTTATCTGGGAAATGGGCCATAAGTGGCTGTGGGACAGGCCATGGAGAGCCTTCCCAAGGATCTTTCCGGCACACACTGCCTCATGGACCTTAGTTTCTATTTTTTAAAAAATGTGCTGTATAAGTTCCCAGCCCAGATGGTCCTTGTCCACTAAAATACACCATAATCATATAAATCACTCAGCATGCCCAGCATATAGACTGATGTACAAACAGTATACTGGCACTGCCTGGTTATGTGGACCTGCAGAACACAGCCAGGGAATGTACTCAACTGGGTGGCCTTGCCACATGTGTTACGTACCAGCATTTGAGAGGTTAAAGGTTTCGTTGGCGTTTAATAAAAATGAATGAATCGCATAATAATCTGCTCCCCCTTGCTTGGATTATTTAAAATTGGACTAAGCAAAGCCCTGAAGAAAACTCTGTCAGGGATGAACAGTCCTTTACTGGCTGGGGTGACGGAGGTGGACTAGATGCAGCTTATGATTTTTCCTTGCTCTATGTGATGATAGGCTTGTGTGATCACTTGGCACTTCTGCCCTTGTACACAGAACAACAGAAATGACAAAAGAAACAGTGGAGAAACGAATCCTCCGATTTAATGCAGAACCCACTCAGTTCGAACTCAGCTCCCCTGATTCCAAAATGAATCTTACATAAAGCAGGACTATTTTGCTTTGAGCCCAGCACGGACTCCCCGAAGTGCTCTCCTTTCTAGGAGGTGGAGAGAAGGTGGAATTGGCCATGGGATTTGGAGCTGAAACAGAACTCTCTGCCAAATGCTAATTGCTTTGGTCCTCTGGAATTGTGTTTGCAGCTAGCTTCGGCCTACAGGCGTCTGTCTCACCGTTGTTTTCCAGAAGGCTGATGTAAAATTAACCCAGGGAGCGAGGGTCGGGGGGGGGGAGGGGGCATGGCTGGGAGGAGGGGGAATTATGCAAAAACCTGGCAGGTTTTCCAAAGTTGAGGGATCAAACTAAGGAGCTTTAACAACATGTAGCAGTGTCAGGGTCACTGACCCCTGCAAAGGCACATGCCAAATCTGGGGCTGGCTTTTTGCCTGCATATTGTCCTTGAGGATTTTTCTATATAAAGCACTTTTCCATTGAAGGATAATAGTGGTGAATTCAGAAGGGGTCTGTGCATGATGGCTGCAAAGAAGAGAAGCAAACGTTAAGACTCTTGGACTGAACAACTGAAAAATACCTTGACCTGGGACTTACTATTGTTAGGTATGGACTAGCCCAGTGATACTGAGAGGCTAATGACCATTTTAAGGTCTGATATCTTGTATGCAGCTAAGGCTGCTGTGTATCTCTGGCAGGCTGGAAAACCCAGCTTTCCACTGATAAATGTATTTCTGTTTCTGCTAGTTTGGAAGATATTAGAACTTTAATTCCCATAACCCTTATTACCATCTTTCTTGATTTCCCCAGTTGAACTCTGACCTGATTGTAGAGACTGATACCTTGAGAACCATAAGAGCAAGAAACCAGTGTTTTATTCCCTCTGAAAGCAGCTTTGGAATCCAAGTTTTCAAATTCTGTGTAAAGCAATAATCTCTGACTCTAGCAGTTCATGAGATAGCAGATGCTAAAATCCTGTTCCAGTTGACATGTGGGCATGGAGGAGCAAGGTGCTTTGCAGAATGACAGGATCTGAAGGTCTGATGTCTCATCTTGCTTTCTGGGATCACAAAATGTTTGGTGGCGTCTGCAGACATGCTTTCAGGACCATTATGTTTTTCAAATCACTTGCCCAAAACCAGTGATCAGAAATGAAAGAAATGGCTCCTCTTAGGGGCCATTAGCATCTTTCTTTTGACTCAGTTCTCTGAGTCACTTTTTAATGTAAATTGCATTTCCTGATTTTGTGGTGCCCATGTTCTGTGCTGCTTGGGTTTTCAGATTTGTAGGGTAGCACTTGGTGGTGGGGAGGATATACATCCGGGGTCATGTG
Organism: Natator depressus; assembly: GCF_965152275.1. Lineage (NCBI taxonomy): Eukaryota > Metazoa > Chordata > Testudines > Cheloniidae > Natator > Natator depressus. The sequence goes on along the minus strand of NC_134240.1, from coordinate 119,609,514 downwards.
ATTAGGTGAGTGAATCTCATCTTTCATTTAAAAAAAGAAGAAGCCAATGTGGTGTAGTGGAGAAAAGCTTGACAATATGACCCCTGAAGACTCAGAACCCAGAAGGCTGCCTCCCAACTCCTCAAAATTGATACTTTTAAAAAACCTCCTGATTTTAAAGCCAATCTTATGCTTTTGTTAGGTCCTGACTTATGAGTTGTAAATGCTTGGGGTTGGAACACTGTCTAATGCCAGATACCAGTAGGATCAGGGTGTGAATTGAGGGAGGTGCTGAGCACCTATAACTCCCATTTATTCGGGAGTGAGTGCTCAGCACTGCTCAGGATGGAGCCCAAAGGAACTGAAATTTTATAATAAAAGAACTGTTTGTAGTGCAGTCAGTGGTCAGTAATTGCTGAAGTAAATAGTTCCCCATCTGCCAGGCTCCTTGAAGATCATTTTTTTTCACTGCTGTTATTTGCTGTCTCCTGATTGAAAATTGCTGAAACAGGCACAGAAAGAAATTCTATTTAAAAAGGAAAAACAACTCTCCAGGCAGAAGACTGACCTCTAAAGCAATGCAGTGAGAGCAGGAAAACCCTGAGATTTTGATACTTACATCAGTTTCAGTGGAGGGAAACAGGTGAGTTTAGACCTTAAGTAAGTCCCTAGTCCTGCTCCCATTGATCCTGCTTACTTACATTTAGCAAAGGGCATTCTGTTAGCAGTAGAGAACCCAGCATGGATTGCAAAATATCTTTGGATCCAAGTTTCAGGTTCCTGGAATTCCATTCCCTGCTACTGAGGAACTGAATTCTCTTCACTCAGGCCTGGTCCACACACTGATTTTTGTATAAGTATAACTATTTCTGTTAGGGTTGTGACTTTTTTTTTCTGAAATAGTTGTATCAGAACACGGCCTAGTTAATGGGAGTACTCACATACTTAAAGTTAAGCATGTTCATAGGTGTCTGCAGAATTGAAGCCTTGCCTATAGTAGCTGATCTCTTTATAGGACAGAAAATTCCCCTTTCCACTAATCTGCCTCCCCAAAAGACATCACCCAGCTATGCTGCAAAGGCAACAAAACTAACAACTCTGGTCCTCTTGACTATAATAGTTGACCAAAAAAACTCTTTGACGTGGACAGAAAAATCTGCACCCTTAAAATTGTTAGGCCTAAATTGTATTTATCCCATTCATTTTATTACGGCTTATATAAGCTATAATAAAATGGGGTGAAGGGGAGTGGAGACAGCATAAAATGTTTTTCTAAAAAAATCTTTAACATTCCACAGATGTACAAGAACGACAAATCCCTTCAATGGAATGAAAACACCAAGCGACAAAATTGGATTTAAGTTAATTTAAAACAGGGTACTGTAATTAGGAAATTCCTGCAAAGTTGCATGAACTGGTTGTAACATCTTCAGGATATACACACAGTCTCTGACAGACCTGCTGGGACAGTTTCATGTTCTTAACCTGCACTAAAACATTTGTTTTATTTTTTTTTAAAGCTTAAAAAAATAAATCTGTTAATGATAAATGTCCTGGGCCATCATTACCCTGATCTTATTCTGTTAATCCCCCCCCCCCCCCGCCCAGGGGGTGTGCTGGGGTGGGGGGAGAGGGGGGAAGGGTAGAAGAGAGCAGCCCTGAAATTTCGTCCCCTGTTGGTTGAGTTCCAGAACCAGGTAGCAGGGAAAGGGAAGACTTTGGAAAAAGAAAAGGAGTACTTGTGGCACCTTAGAGACTAACCAATTTATTTGAGCATAAGCTTTCGTGAGCTACAGCTCACTTCATCTATTTGAAGGTACCACTTGCAGATCCCAGGAGGCATGCTGTTCAGTGAACAAGCTGGTTGGGTCTGGGGAAGATGTGTTAGCTTGTTACTTAATCCAGTTTCTCTGGAGACATTTGAAAGGGTGACAATGATAAGAGAAAAATCAGCAAAACCAAGAGAATGTGCTTAAGTGAATAAACCATTTTCCTGTTTCCTGAGGTTACATTTAGAATTTCATTTTAACAAGGCTTAAAATCTCAGTGTTGAGCTTGAGGAACGATTTCAAATGCTTTATTGTGGTTATGAACCGCTTGCATTTTCTGTGGGATTATGAAGGGGGGGGGGGGGAAGTCCAATATGAGGTTAGTTACAATTATTTCTATAAGCACCAATTGACCAAAAATATTCCAATGTATAATGTCTTCTTCGACCCCTCTTTAAAAGATGCTAAAGCAGTCTGAGTTATTAGATTAATTTTGTGTGATTCTTTGCTATGAGTAGTTGGGAGGAAGATTTATTAAAAGTTGCAACATGTTTTTATGAACAATTAATGTTTAGTAGGAGCTGTTTTGAATATAAGCAGAAATTGCATTGACACGGTTACTGATGACATAAGATATAATTACAGCATAGAAGTTATGTGAATGTAATGGCAGAAGGTTTGCAACCGAACAAGGTTTCCAACATGATGCTTGCTGCAACAGTAGAGGATTTAAGACGATGCAATTGTGACCCACCCTAACACTCTGTGGCTTGTTGTGTCCCTGTTGGGGCTAGACCACATACAGTGTTTTGAGTCTGCTCCTGCCTTTGAGCTAATGGACCTGCTCCCATGTCTCAAGCACTAGGACTCGTGCTTTAGATCCAGAGGTCCCCGGTTCTGTTCCAGCAGATACACATGGGGATTAGAACTGCTGAACTTTCAGTGCTAGGAGGATTGCCCATGCTAATGGAGTATGGCTGGCTGTCACCCTCTAGTGGCTAAATCATTTGTAGAGGGTTTTGAGTTTGCTACAGCTTTTCAGCTAACTAGATTGGTCCTTTAGCTCAAGCAATGGAGGGTGGTGGCTTTTTAGATCCAGAAATCTTGGGATCAGTCCCTACAGACGCACAAAGGGATTAAAATTTCTGGGGATCTCTGCAGCTAGGGACTAGCTTACTTGGCTAAGAGAGTGTGCAACCCACATTAACGCAATGCTGGGGTTTGTTGTTCCTCTTTAGTAGCTCTGTTGTATGTAATAGTGACCCTACTTGAGTCATTCCAGAATTCAGGATTTGAATTTAAAAGTATGAACCTCAACTGTTTGAGCTAAAGGACTAGGGCTAAAGGACTAGAGGCAACATCAGACTCACAAAGCTTAAAATGTATTCTAGCCACTAGGGGGCAAAAAAGGCACACGAGCCCAGGTGCTGGGCAGGCTGATACCTCCGATGCCATTGCATCCTCGCTCTTAGTTTTAGACGTGCTATCTCGATTAAAGCTAGCATGGGCATCCTACATGAGCTGCAATCACACCTCCGACTGCAGCGTAGATGTACCCAGAGAGGACAAACATGACCTTCAGGTACATAATGAGGGGCCTGTGGGGAGGTGATATTAACTGTCTGTGAGACCACTGCTAGATACTGCGGCCAGTTCTGGTGTCAACACTTCAAAAAGGTTGTTGAAAAATTGGAAGGAGTTCAGAAAAGAGCCATAAGAATGATCTGAGGTCTGGAAAATGTGCCTTGACAGGGTACATCTATACTGCTGCTAGGAGGCATAATGCTCAAGTTGGCATGCTAAAAAATAGCAGAGTAGTCACAGCAGAGCTTGTTCGTCAACCCTATCCCAGATGCGAGGTACATACTCGGATGAGTAGCCTGACCCACTGCCTGTGCCACTGCAACCACCCCTGCTATTTTTTAGACACTAGCTCGAGCAGAGCTAGTATGTGTATGTCTGCCTGCCCTGGGAATGATACCTCCTAGCTGCAGTGTTTGTAATTCAAGACTTGAGAAGCTCAGTCTATTTAGATTATCCAAAAGAAGGTTGAGGTGACCTGGTCATGATCTGCAAGTACCTATATGGGGAAGAGATTTCTGAGAGTAGACCGCTCTTTCATCTAGCATAGAAATATATAGCGATACAATGGTTGGAAGACGAAGTTAGACAAATTCAGACTACAAATAAAATATAATTTTTTAATAGTGTCGGTAATTAACCATTGGAACAGCTTGCCTAGGGATATGATGAATTCTCCATCACTTGAATTTCAGTCTTGAATTCAAGATTAAATATCTTTCTGAAAGATATGCTATAGCTCAAACAGAAGTGAAGTCATGGTCTTGATGCAGAGTTTAGTGGATGAGGGTCTCAGTCCTGTATTATACAGAAGACCAGACTAGACTATCATAATTGTCCCTTCTGGCCTAAAAATCTATGACTCAGTGCCCAATGGAGCGTTGTAGTGTTAGCAGCAGCATTGTAGGGAATGTGATGGGGACAAGGAACACAGGGAACTTCCCCCCTTAACTTGTTTTCTTGGGTTTAAGGATTTGGAGGGTGGGACAGATCCTGATGCAGCCTGTGTCATCAATGGTGGTTCTCCTCCTCTCTTCCCTCCCCCATCCCGATGTTGTTTGGAAGTGAACTTAGTGACTAATTGTATTGGCGTGTCCAGTCCTCATTCCCCCTTCTCTGCCAATTGAGTTTTTGAGATAAAATGTGAAGAAACATAATACAGTAATTGTATTGTTCCCATTTTTCACTGTGTTGCTGTTGATGCAGGAAGAGAAACCTAAATTCAGGAAGACACAGTACAGCACAATTCCATATGTACATGGGGGTCATGATGCTAATTTATTACTTGCCACTTAAATAACACTCTAATCTTCATTTTAGAGATGGGGAAATGGTTAGAGGTAAAGTGATTTGCTCAAAGCGATGGAAGGAGTTGTACCCCAAAGTTCCTGATCTCCAGCCATGTAGCTCACTAGATCATGTGTCTCTCATGTAACTTGTTATTATTTTAGCAGTTTTCCTGAATTTTACTGGGGCTGGTGAACTGAGAAGAGAAGGGAGGAGCTCATGCCCTCAGAAATCCAAATCTTAATGCAAAGTCTTGTGGGAAAAGGTGTTCTTTGGGATGATTGTGTGCTTGTAAGAGGAGGTCCGGTTTCTCTTGTTGTTTGGGCCCTATTAGAACCCCTCTGGAAGTTGCGGAGTAAGTGTGGCTGACTTACTGTGACATGGGCAACTTAACTCCATGAGGGTAGAAGATGGATCTGATCTCTGGACTGGGGTTTGCAACAGAGAAGACTCTGCAGGGAAGCCCTAGAAACAGCCAGGCTAAAGGCATAAGCTTAGGCTGAGGCTTATGTTGGTATTATTTGGCTATCAATAAAGCCAAATCCCAGTGAGGGGGAACTTGGACTAGATGTTGACTGTATGCTCTGTTCAGAGCAGATGGGAAATTCCACCTGTTCACATTCCTCAAGCTGGTCTGTGCAGTTGTGCATTCTCAAGAAAAGCACTGTCTAGAGGTCTGCCCTGGACTGTCCATTCCATAAATGTTGTTGTCTTCCCGTCAGTCACTGTATGCCAGTAGAACTTGTTTTGTCCCACCCACACATTTCTTGGCACAAGCTAGATGGATTCAGGTCTAGGGTTGGAAGAGAGCTCCCCCACTTTGCAATATGGAGGGACCACCTAGAGTATATTAGTCAAAATTTTCAAGGCACCTTCCCAGAAGCTTTACAACCCCAGAAAACATGTTATCTAGCACTGTGACCGTCTTGCAAAGAGTCAACAGCAGTTATCTTATCCTCTCCCGTTTGGCCAGGGTAATAGATTGTGTGTGTGATTGGGGAGGGAGGAAATCAGAAATAAGCCAATTGATACTTGCCCCAATGTGATCACTTTGGAAAGTGGGAATAGGGAAACGGCTTCATTACTTCAGAGGTGAGTTGCTTATACAACTCAGCCTCCCAAAATAGGCACAAGCCTCATTAGGAGCATTTCCTTGTTTGTTTAGTCACTACTGATGGTTATGGTTAAATATTTAGGAAGACAAGACTCATTTAGCATTTTCTCTTGGGGGGAGGGGGGGTGTTGATTCAGGCATTACTAATTCTGATTCCAAAACATCTCCCAGCCAATGTTTAATTTAGCTGTATGGGAATTGATCTCTTTCCTGGGGACTTGTCAAAAAGCAGTTGTTAAAATAGAATGAAGCAGGAGGGGGAATTCTCATCACACCAACCAAAACTAGGGGAGCTGTGAGAGAGCAAGGCTTTCAGGAACTGGGGAAAGAAGGGGTGCTTATCTCTCTGCTTCTTGCAGAGGGGAAGCTGCAGTCTTCTCTTCCCTGCCCCTCTTCCCACTCTCTAAGGCCCTGCTCAGAATTAGGAGGGACAACATTTAATCTGAGATCAGACTCAAGGTCCATCTAGTCCAGTATCCTGTTTGACAGAGCCCAGAACCAGATGCTTCCGAGGAAGGTGTAAGAACCCTACAGTAACAGTTGTAGGATAATCTGATCTCCAGATTAGGTTTTATTCTGATCTCTAATACAGGGTAGCTGAATCCCTGAAGCATGAGGTTTTAAACTCTTTCCAAAATGTTTGTTAGGGTTAGCTATGACAACCCTTGATAGTCTCGTTACCCATATAAAAGTCAAGTGTTTTAAAAAATCTTTCTAAATCGTTGGCCTAAATGACTTCCACATTGCAATGGGTTCCTCAATCTGATTGTACATTGTTTGAGAAAGTACTTGGTTTTATTGGTTTTGTATTTCACACGTTCAATTTCATTGAATGTCTCCTTGTTTTTGTGTTGTAAGGATGATGAGATTTGGTCACAGAGGTCACGGATTCCATGACTTTCAGAGACTTTTGTGACATTTTCACAGCTGTCAGCCACCGTGGGGGCCCCAGACCTCTGAGCCGATGCGGGTGTTTGGGGCTCCAGAACGGTCAACCTCCCTCCCTCAGCTTTTCTTTTGGATGTGAAATATATTTATCTTCCTTCCACATACAGTTAATGCATCCAGTGAAGTGAGCTGTAGCTCACAAAAGCTTATGCTCAAATAAATTTGTTAGTCTCTAAGGTGTCACAAGTACTCCTTTTCTTTTGTAGTTAATACATAGCAACTGTCCTCAGGGGAGTCTGAGTATTATATGGACATTAAACTTCATGGTAGCCCAGTTTGGTTAGTTAGGACTGAGACAGTGAGAGGCTGTGACTTTCCAAAGGTCATACAGCAAAAATCAGTGGAAGAGCTGGGAATAGAAGACAGATACTCTAAACTATGACCTACTAAAATAACTATCATATGAAATTGTATTTATTTTACAAAATAAAGTATTTCTTACATTAACAAATGACCAGGGGGAAGGTATTTTGAACTTAGAAACATATTTCAATTCATGATTTCATCTATCTATAACCCAAATCAAATTGTGGGTGATAAAGCACCCTAGTTAAGTCATCTTGTGATAGAAGAATCTTTTCAGTTCGTCCTTGAACTGAAGTGTTTCAGAAAGCTGTGTTGTGCTAAGTAACACCCGTTGTTGGCTAACCATCACTCAGATAAAGTGCTCTGTGCTTATTTGAATGGCTACCTGTGGCTTTATTTTCTTCATATGGAGTGTGAAATCTAGCAGGTTCTGAATCCTTGGTGTCTGCTCTTCCTTGCTTCCCAAGTAACCTGGATTGCTGCTGATTGTTGAAAGTTACAGTGGGCGATGGTATTACTAACCAATAATACAGAAAGATGTAAGTCTACTTCCGTAATACACTGGGCTATGATTTCTTCAGATCTCAGAAGCTAGGCAGAGCTAGTTCTGATCAAAGACAATCGGGATGCTGCAGAAAATGGTATTTCTTTGTCACCTGAGTCTGTAGTAGGTCAATGGAGATGCCTTTTCTTGATTGGTTGGTAAAACTGAAGGCCAGCTAGCCCTGGTCAATTTCTAATTGCATTGTGATCCTAAATTCGTTTACACAGCTTCAATAGATTGCAGTATTCTTTTTCACTTCCAGGTCTTAAACTATTGCAGAATGTTGATGTGTACTGTTAAACAGCTTCTGTGTTTCACCCAGAGCTGGATGTATTTCAGTGGTGGGCACAGTGACACCATTATGTTAATAAAATGCTAGTCTTCTGTTATCATAGTCCAAGATTTTCAAAAGTGCAAAGTGATACTTGGGTTCCTCAATTTTCAGTCTCCTAACTTGAGAGCCTTTAAATGAGCCCAGTTTTCAGAGGGTGGTTGCTCAGCACTTCATGAAACTCAGGCTCCTTTAAGGTGTCTGAGGCTCAGCACCTGAAATCACTAGTTAATGAAAAGAAAAAAGAAAAGGAGTACTTGTGGCACCTTAGAGACTAACCAGTTTATTTGAGCATGAGCTTTCGTGAGCTACAGCTCACTTCATCGGATGCATCCGATGAAGTGAGCTGTAGCTCACGAAAGCTCATGCTCAAATAAACTGGTTAGTCTCTAAGGTGCCACAAGTACTCCTTTTCTTTTTTCTTTTTACGAATACAGACTAACACGGCTGTTACTCTGAAACTAGTTAATGAAAATCTGCTTTGGGAGTCAGTAGGAACTGTGTATGTGCATCTACGGGCAAAATTTTGCCCTCAACTAATAAGAGTAGTGAATCAAAAGCAAAAAAGATTCAGCAGTCATGGAATGTTGAGATGAAATGCTTATCTTACAAATCTGTTCAGCTGAGAGGCAGGGAAATTAAGAAGCAGTGGGTAAAATACACCATGGATTGAATTCACTGCTAATAAACATGGGCCTGTGTGAGCCAAGTACTTCTCCCTTTCACACATGTCTTGAGAAGTGCCAGATCAACTAATTATTCCTCTCACCAAGGGCAAAGGGTAACTTCTACTGCTATGTTTTCTACCCAGTGTGCTTTTGTTGAATGCAAAAAAGTCACAGAGAAGGTAATATAAATACCTGGCATCGTTTAGGAAAAATATCTGCAGTTTTTATTGCATTTGTATAATATCTGACATGTCAGTCCAACGTATGTCACATGAGATGCCTGGTTTCTTGTGAGGTTCCCTTGTTGTCTCTCACAGGAATTGTCAGACTGGATCAGATCCGCTGTCCATCTTGTCCAATACCCTGTCTCCAACAGTGGCCAGAATCACTTGCTTCAGATAAGGTGCCAGAATCCTGTGGTAGGCTGATGTGGGATAATCTGCCCCCTCCATTAGGTCTCCTCCTAATCTCAAATAGAGAGGTTTCGATGTACAAGAGCATTGTGCCCCCCAGCCACTGTCGTTGTTCTGTGTCCCTATCATCATACCCTTGGTGCTTTCATCATCCGAAAGTGGGAAACTCCATCATGTGGCATCAACTGGCTGTTCACGGCTGACTCAGTGTGTTAGGAACTCTTAGCTGCTCCAAGCTTGGACTTGCCCAGCAGGAGTGCTGTAGATGATGGTACAGTGCCATCTGTAGGGGGCTAGTTAAAGAAGCACTAAAAGGCATAAACTGGAGTGTTCACTTGGACATATGGTATACAGTGAAGTCTGTTTCTCTACAACCATTCATCTCACTGTAACACTTGTATTTTTGTAGTAAAGAATGCTGCTTGTTTCTTAGAGCAGCTCTTTGGACCTAGAGTACTGCCAGCAATTCCGGGGTCCTGCTGTACATGAAAGATCACAACCAGCTTGAGAGAATTTTGAGAGGAGCAACAAAAAATGATTAAGGAGCTGGAGGCATTGACTAATGAGGAAAGAGAAAAAGAGCTAAGTATTTATAGCCTGGCTGAACCAATGACTAACTGGGGATTTGAGAGCAGTTTATAAGTACTCAGACCCAGACCTGTGCTGCAACATCCACACTGCTATATTAAGCACGCTAACTCGAGTGAAGCTAGTGCGAGTCTGTCTATGTGAGCTGGGAGGCTCGCTGTCCACTGCAGTGTAGACATACCTGGAGGGGTTCTCCCTTCCAGACCTCAGCAGGGTCACAGGATGACAAATGCCTTTTGATATCCCCATCCCCCTCATGCAGATCTCTAAAGTGTGTAGAAGCATGGCCTCCTTTCTGTGCATGTGCTTTGAAACTGAATCTAGCAGTTCTGGTTTGTAGTGTCAGAATTAAAGAACTGCTTGTCCAATTAACTTTCAATTCGGTAGAAAAATTCAGCCTCCATGCTGGATACAAAATACTAATTTTGAGATTGATATGCCTTTTTCTGCATTTTAAAGGTGGGGTCAAAAATCCAATTTATAATGGAAAGTCAATGGCAACGTTAACTATGGAGTGACTGCTTTTGCTCCATAATTAAACTGCAAGGAATGTCAGTTTCCAAAGTGGTCAGCAAGTGTGTTCTCTTACACAGGACTGGAGAGCAAGTTCCAGGTGGCTCAATGTGCGTCCACTCAGCTACCAACCCATGATGTGCCGCAAAGGAAAGGTGCCCAGGAGCAAACCCTGTGCACTTGATGGAGCACTCCAGATGAAAGGTCAATGGCCTCCTCCTAGAGTTTGCTCATGTAGTCTGTGGCATGTGACTGCTGAAAGTAGAGTAGCACTGGAGGCCTGAAGTTGGGATGCCAAAGGAAACGGAGAAAATAGGTAGAACCTGACGCAACCAGTGTAGGCCGAAAGGGATGTGAATGGAACAACTTAGCAGCAACATTTTCCATCTGCAGCTCTGTGTTGGGACAATTAGCCCAAATGAACTCAAACTGCTGGAAAATTGCAAGAGCAGTGGAAAATAAAAAGGTCATTGTGCATTGCAGGGGTTAACAGCTAGATTGGACTTTAATTCAGACAGAGCTGCAGGTTTTTACAGGGGAAACTGCAATGGTTCATTAGGTCTAATACCTTTTGAAATTACTTGTAAGATGTTAAAAGTTTGACTCTTCTTTGTAGTTGAATGTAGCAATTGGAGTCTCTTACTTTCCACTACAGTTTTCCTTAAGCTCCCTAGTGTAAAAGAGCTTGTAGGGGAAGAGTTCAAATGACCCCCAATCATGATTTCTCCATTTCTGCCAAAAGCAACATGCAATCCAGCTTCCCACTCTTCCTTCCCTGTTCACAGTAAAGTTGCGTTTGGACTTCTAAAGCAGTAAAAAAGGCTGAGTGGTTTTGTGCCTTTACGCTAAGCGGAGATCTTGCATAAAATTTCTACTCAGTACATGTCTTTTTTTTTTTTTTTTTTTTTTTAAATGGTGAAATTGCTGCTTTACACTGAAAATGTCTAGTGGGCTAGAGCTGTAAGATCCAATACTTTCTGCTGCTAGCCTAAAGAAAGATCTTTCTTATGTAGGGGATCATGAGATAAGCAGAGTCTATTTGATTCCCAATAGCTTCCAGTACTAGACTGGCAGTACAACAGTGGTGAGCATAATATAAGAACCTATGTAGTACACAGTAGACTAGAGCATTTCCTGCAAAAGAGGCCAGGAGCACGGGTGTCAGTTGATGCGTTTCTCTTTGAGGGAGAGAAGAGGATTTGAGCAAAGAGGGTTTCAGTAACAAGCGTACTTAAACTTGAGTCTTTCAGTGGAACAACAGATTCTGTGATGGGAAAGCTGCTGATGGAAAGGGAATCAGAAGATTTTTGGGAAAAACCACACAATGCTCTCACACAAAGCCCTTTTACGCTCTGAACTAATTCTGTTGGAGGGAATGTGTATTTGTTGGCTGATCCATAGCACTGAGCTTCCTTTGGCATTATGGAGGTTGAAGTTCCCTGCACTCTCAGTTGAATATTGAGATGCAGTAGTTTTGGAGGAGTGAATTACAACAGTTGATATTTGTGATCACTTAAGCTCCCTATCTTTGTTGTGTCCTCCCTGCCCTTCATTCTAGAGGTGGCCACTTATAAAATCAAGGTTTGAAGGAGAGTGCATTTTAGATCGTGGGTCTGCCTCTGGTTACCATAGCTGTTGCCAACAGAGAGGTAATTAACCACAAGCTTTCAAACAAGGTGGTCCCTTCCCCCCGAACCAGGCTAGCGTTGGCATTTCTCCAGTTGCAACATGTGCAGCTCCCTTCTGACTTCCCTCTCCCCTCTTGGGGAGTTGCTGTCCTTTGTAGTGAATCCATCTCCTGGTGAATCGAGCTTTGAAAACCGGCAATAACTGCTGTCATTCCGGTTCTTGAGCGCAGACTGTCACCTCCTATTACCTAAGGATGAAGAGGATCATTAAATCTCTGTGGTCTACTCTGTTCTTGGCTTCTCTGCTGAGACTGTCAGCAAGGGGGTCAATTAATATCATTTAGGGAAGCCACATCTTGCTTTGTTCCTGGAGTAGGGACTCGGTCTACCTGTGCATTGATAGAGTACACTGTAATCCTGGGTTAAGCAGATACTTCGGGACTCATGGTGGGATTAGGAGATGAGTTTTTGTTAATACATTGCTGTAATGCTTCATATTCTGAGGCATCCCAAACTGCTTTAAAAACACATACAGCACCACTGAAATACAGCAACTTCTGGGGTGAAGATCACATTCCCCCCAAAATAGATTTAATTGCCAGAACTACCTATGTGAGGGAAATATCAACAGATCACAAAACTGCTGCTGCTGCTGTAGAAGGAAAACTAGATCCTGGGGACTATCTCCCACTTTACCAGTCCCTGGCCTCAGAAATGGCAGTTCCCCTTAGCTTTTTCAGCTGTTGATTTTGATGGCATTACCACCAATGAGCCTTGATTTCCCCTTTTTAATGTACCTCGTGCATTCAGTCCTTTTTAGGAACACATGAGCCACAGAAAATACATCCCAGGTGATTGAATAAGCACAAAGCATCTTAAATTGTGATATGGCTTCTCTCTGCTGTATTTTGTACTTGACTAAGGCAATGACTGTTAGTGAATTCATTTGGAAATATAAGCTGAGGCTGAGCTCTCATAGGCGACATTTTAGCCCAGAGCGTATTCTTACAGCCAAACTGGACATCAACAAGATATCCTGCCGTGGTGTGAGTGGTACCACAAGGATAGCATTTTGGGTTTCAAAATCCAGTTTACACTGTGCTTGACTCATGTCATAAAAATAAAGGGAAGGGTAACCACCTTTCTGTAGACAGCGCTATAAAATCCCTTCTGACCAGAGGCAAAACCCTTTCACCTGTAAAGGGTTAAGAAGCTAAGGTAACCTCACTGGCACCTGACCAAAATGACCAATGAGGAGACAAGATACTTTCAAAGCTGGCGGGGGGGAAACAAAGGGTCGGTCTGTCTGTCTGTGTGACGCTTTGGCCGGGAACAGACCAGGAATGCAGTCTCAGAACTTTTGTTATTTAGTAAGTAATCTAGTTAGAAATGCGTTAGATTTCCTTTTGTTTAATGGCTGGTAAAATAAGCTGTGCTGGAGGGAATGTATATTCCTGCTTTTGTGTCTTTTTGTAACTTAAGGTTTTGCCTAGAGGGATTCTCTATGTTTTGAATCTGATTACCCTGTAAGGTATTTACCATCCTGATTTTACAGAGGTGATTCTCTTACCTTTTGTTTAATTAAAATTCTTCTTTTAAGAACCTGATTGCTTTTTCATTGTTCTTAAGATCCAAGGGTTTGAGTCTGTGTTCACCTGTACAAATTGGTGAGGATTTTTATCAAGCCTTCCCCAGGAAAAGGGGTGTAGGGCGTGGGGGGATATTTTGGCGGAAGATGTCTCCAAGTGGTCTCTTTCCCTGTTCTTTGTTTAAAATGCTTGGTGGTGGCAGCATAGGGTTCAAGGACAAGGCAAAGTTTGTATGTTGGGGAAGTTTTTAACCTAAGCTGGTAAGAATAAGCTTAGGGGGGTCTTTCATGCAGGTCCCCACATCTGTACCCTAGAGTTCAGAGTGGGGAAGGAACCTTGACAACTCAGACTTCTAGAATGGTTATGTTTTCTTTTAAAGGTCTTGCACTAGATCACTGGTCCTGGCTATTGAAGATGCCATAAACTAGGAAGGCATAAACATTGCCAAGCTGACAGCCACTTTGGCAACTTGCCAAATGAAGAAGGGCTGTATCTGCATAAAATGGAGCAGCTTGCAGTGCCCTCATGTTTCAGTAAGCAACTGTAATCTGTAAGGACTCCATTTTCCAGCACATCTGAACCCTTTTTATGTAAGCTAGATCATAAGCCCCTGTGGAAAGAAGTGTCAAGCATTTGGACATTGAATAAATGTGTCTTATTTTTCACAGTGCCAACTACAGGGGTGGAGGAAGTACTGTGCCTGGATTCAGTAATATATTCATCCCTGTAACCAGAATTTCTGAGGGTAGCTAGCTGGTCTTTGCTGGTCCTCCAAACTATGGGTGATCAGAGAAATTTGGAGGATGAGAAGAAGATAGGCCTGTTTAACTGGGCATGCTTTCAGTATAATTTTCTTGAGAGGGAAGGAGGAGGGGTGGCTCAGAAATAGTATCTAATTTTGATATATTTAATGGGAAACCATCAGCTTGAAATTTAGTCAGTTCCATAAAATTGAGTTTAAAGCAAGCACAAGTGTATAACTACCTCTGGGTCTCCCTACTAGTTCCGAATGGTTTTACTATAAGGTTCCTTCTTTTGTTTTTTGCTTCCATGTTGCTGAGTGAAAAACCCATATAGCCAGGGGAAACAATGAAGCTGACCATAAACAAAGTGCTGTCAAATGCACAAAGTAAGAATAAAAAAGTATTTTCCCATTACTGGCTACAGTAATCTTGGGCATGTCTTGTAATAACAGAAGGAGAGAAAATTTTTAATGTAAAGTTTCTTTTATTTAATGTCATGTGGTTCCCTTTAACATTTTTAGCAGCAGTGTGTTAGACTTTTTTCTATGTGATCTGAAGAATAAAAACAACACGAAAGTTCCTAGGTTCTCAACATTTCTAAAGTACGTCGTGCGTTGGGCTTTACTGTGTCCCCAGAAGGCATCATCTGCTAATGAATGTAACTTAGAATCAACTTAATGATGATTCTGTTTGGAGAACAGTTAACCGTCGCACTGTACTTGCTTTGTAATCAAATTTATCCCTGCATATTTGAGAAGTTGCACTAGAGTTACAGTGACTTTACAGGATTAAACACAAGAATGGGTGAAAAATGTTAGGAGTGGGATCCCATTAGTTCACTTGTTTTTTTTTTTGTTCTAAACTTATATTTTTGTGGTCTTATTTTTAGTACCAAAGCAGTGGTGAAGGGCTGTTCCATCATCTAGAGTGAACCATATTGCCCTAGCTGATAAACAGGTTTGGTACATGTGCACGCAAGAAAGATGGTGTGCACCCGCTGTGGTCAAAAGCCTATTAACAGCAACATGCCTGGATAATGTGACTTGAGCTAGCTCTCCGTATTTCAAAACTTCTTCTGCTGTAGGGAGGTAGGAAGGAAGAATGTAGGAAAATGTATTTAAAGAAGCACCTTTTGCGTAGGCCTTGGCAAACTGTTCCATTGAAGGTGTTCTGCGGAGGAGTTTTAAAAACTGGGTTGTGCCTTTTTTGGGGCTGCTCTTATGATGAATCAAGAAGCATGAAATGGGTCCAGTTCCTCTCGTTCCACAATCTGGGCCCCAGTGGATTTCCCTCTGTTGTTCAGATTGCTAGACAGAGTGATTGAGGGCACAGTCCTGTACTTCTTGTTTGTTCATCTTGCGCTTAATGGAGCGGTAACCAGGTAGGCAGAAAATGCACATATGTGGCTAAGTCCAAATTTCTTCACTGGCAAACTCCTGCTGCCATAACCATAATGCCCCATTCTGCACTCTTTCAAGGCTGATTGGTACAGGTCCAGGCTCAGACTTTTTTCAGGGGAGGTGGAAGGGCCTTGTGGAACAAGGTCCATGGCTGTGACAGCAGACTGGGAGTCTGGGTGCCATTCATCTTGGGCTGGTGAGTGCCCCCCATACTCTGCTCAGCTTTCCCATTCCCCCTTCAAATCAGGGCTGTTCATTGGAGATTTTCATGTGCTGAGGCTGGGGGCACCAGCCGTGTCCTGTCTTCCCCCATCAGGAGCAGCAGAGAACATTCCTCTCAGGCTCCTGTTCTAAAGTATGGGCCTTCAGTTGCCAAAGGAGTTTTTTCAGGCAGTAAGGAATGTTTTCTGGAAAGGATTTATCTTCTAGTGGATTAGGCTAGCCAAGAGTCAAGGGCCCTGACAGCTCTACAAGAACCTGACTGCCCAATGAATACTGCTTAGAAAGTAAAAGTAGCTAGTTCTCATTCACTTTGCCAACGAGTCTGTGTGACACTGCCAACAACTTTCTTAAGGTACTGGCAGGCAGCATTGCAACTTCAGGGTGAGAAAGTGGACAGGTAACTTTGGATCAAAGCTCCATTTTACCATCCTCTACTTTCAGAGGCTCACATATTTGGAGTGGGAGGTAGCTTGGTCCAGACCTTGCAGGATATTTTTGATTTTTAAGATGTTCCAAATCTAATTAACTCTGACCATTGGGGTGTTCAAATTCAGAGTCAGATTTTGAGGTTTCAGTCAGTTTCCATCTAAAACCCTTGACTGCAGTTCTTGTTCTTAAAAAGATGTTGAGGACCATTGCCTTCTGGAATTCATTAATTCTCTCCCTCTCTTCCCCTGTGCCCCTCCAACTTCTCCCTCAGTTAACTGAAATGAATATACAGCAGACCTGCCTGTTCACCAGTCCAGTGTGAACAGCCTAAAATATATATTTTACTGTTGGTCATGTAGTGTCTTATGTTCTACACTCATGAGTGGGTGATGTATGAAGCTAGCTCTGTGACCAAACCAATAGGGCCCAGCATTTATTCCCCCCACTCTGGCTCTTCCTCGCTCACTTATAGGAATTTTTTGGCTTTCTTGGGACCTTTCATAGTTGTATAATTAGCCATAGCACCACCTATGGGTGAGGCTCAAGGCTGCATGCCTTCTTTCAGCTCTTCTCAAAAGAGTGGGTTGGCTAGTTACCCTACTGTTTTCCCATGGCAGCTAGAATGCCTGCTGAGTTCTATTTCAGTCCCTCAGCGGTGTGTTCAATTGAATTCAGAAGACTTGGCCCTCCACCCAAAGTGCTAACTCGATTATGAGTCACTGGATTAAAGTGGAGGCTCTGGGATCACAGCATTAGTCCACTCAGACATGTGCTTAGCAGCAGGAGCACATTTCCTTTGAAAATCTCATATTTAGATTGGAAATGCTTTCTGATGGGGCCAAATTGTCATTCTCAGACACTGTAGTCAGTCTCACTATGAGCCCTATGAAGACTGTAAGTCTAAAGGAAATGACAGAAATAGATACATTTGTTTCCAAAACACAACCCTTTGGTTCAGAGAAAAGATACCTGCCGCTTGGGAAAGAGGAGAAGGCTCCCCTCTCTCGTATCTCTCTGAGCTCAAGGTCACTCGTCCTTTGTCTGTGACATGTTTCACATCGCTTATCGTTTACTAGAAAAACATTCCAGCATGCATACAATATTAGACCACCCGAAAAATGAAGAGGAGATGGGTGCGCTGCTCCTTCTCTATTTATAGGAAGAGAGAGATGAACCAAAACAGAGATGGGAAAATTAAAGTCTTTAAATACTTTGGGAGGGATGGAAAAAGGGCTGCTTTCATTGTCCACAGGGTTCAGGAGACTTTCTCACGAGAGGCTTGGCGGAACCCACTGGGCAAGTCCATATGATTTGGAGAGATTCCTGTACATAGAAGGCCCTCTCTTTTCAGGGGTAACTGATCAGTTAATGAAGAGGAGAGAGAGGCAAACTGTAGATAGTGTGGGGAGCACCACAACTCTCCTGGGCTGCATGAACTCTCACAGGCTGTCCAGTCCTCAGTTATATCTCTCAAACATCATAGCTTCCTTTTAACTGGAAGATTCTTGCCTCGTCCCATGGGTACTTGCTTTTCACGCTCACTTTCTAGTAAGTAACATGCTTCTTGGGGCAAGTGACCTGCTGACATCAGTAACCCAGAGCTTGTGATAGTCCTATCTGTCGTCTCACCATTTCACCCTACCCCGATGTGCCTCTGCCATTAACTAGTGTTTTCTGTCCAGTTATTATTCTTAAAATCCTTAAACATTTAAGTGCACTTTCCCCTTGAAAATTTTAAGCTGCTTTGAGGTGATATTTTTCTTTCAGTTCAGTGCATTTACTTTGTCAGGTTACCTTCTTGCTATCTGCACCTTCCTTTAGTACCTTTAGACATTTTAGTAACAGTGCCATCTAGTGTTTGACCTTATGACAGGTTTCAGAGTAACAGCTGTGTTAGTCTGTGTTCGCAAAAAGAAAAGGAGTACTTGTGGCACCTTAGAGACTAACCAATTTATTTGAGCATAAGCTTTCGTGAGCTACAGCTCACTTCATGGGTTTGTGTGTGTGTGTGTGTGGGGGGGTTTTGAGAAAACCTGGATTTGTGCTGGAAATGGACCAACTTGATTATCATACACATTGTAAGGAGAGTGATCACTTTAGATAAGCTATTACCAGCAGGAGAGTGGGGTGGGAGGAGGTATTTTTTCATGCTTTGTGTGTATATAAAAAGATCTTCTGCACTTTCCTCAGTATGCATCCGATGAAGTGAGCTGTAGCTCACGAAAACTTATGCTCAAATAAATTGGTTAGTCTCTAAGGTGCCACAAGTACTCCTCCTTTTCTATTTGACCTTATGTGATCACTACCTTTTTTCTCTAGCTCTAGCTCATTCTTTGTCTGACTAACTCTACCTTGTGGAAAGTGGAAAGAATCCACTTCCCCTCCTTTATGACAAAGAAACTGGTGTGATAGTAAAGGCTAATGGATGGGGAAATCTCATTGTTAAAGGTATGAGTTTTCTTTATGTTGAGTTCCTGCTTGCATAGTTTCAGAGATTGGATCAGACCTTCATCATGGGGGAAGGAGCTGTGTTTATTTATGCTTTTTGCACATATGCTTCATATTTTGCTGGAAGATGGTTAAAGGAGCAAGAGATGGGTGGGGAAAGTGATGTTTCTTTGGCATGAGGTCAGTGCTGAATAAAGGTACCAGGTTGATAGTCGTGGAAACTGAAGCCCTTTACCCACAGAACAGGTACTGAACGGGCAGAACAGAGTAAGTTTTTCTCCCCCCCTACCCTTTGCCCATCCCCTCCCCCCACCACACACACTCAAGGGATAAGAGGGATGTTGAGTCTCCATGGGTCATTCAATATTTGGACCCTGAAACTTCTATCAAAGGGCTTGATTAGGGCTCGTTATGACAGAAGTTCATGTAATGTCTGTTTTACCTTTTAGGAAGTGAACTGCAAACACCCGCTGGCTTTTACTGAAGCCCACCCAGTAGCTATCAGATGGTCTCACTCTGTTCATCTGACCCAAAAATTTTTACCAAGTTTGATGGGGTGATTTTAAGGAGTAAAGGCACTCTGCTGCTCCTTTCTTAACAGCTCTTGTACTTTATTGAACCACCCACCCCCACAGTTGCACAAACAGAGTCAGTTTTAGCTGCTCTCTTTTCCTGCAAGCGCTTTCACACTGTCCCCTATGCAAAGAACACATTCTCTAATCTAGTCTGTAAAGCCACTAGACTCTTCCTTCAAATCTTTCCCACAAGATCCCTTCTACTGGGATGCCTAGAGGAAATTGCCATTTGATACTGGCCAGGGAAATTTGCTGACATTTATTTATAGATATTTAAAAAAAAAAAAGTGTAAAGGATGCAGACCATCACGTTAAGCACATTGGTAGCCTACATAAATGTTGCCCTCCCTCTAGTGACCTCCGTCTAGGTAATAGCGACTATATTAGAATTAAATGTAACATCCTTGTAGTGGGGAAAATACCGTACTAAAGAAACCCACCACGGTCGCATTTAACTTCAAAAAGGGGAACTGCACAAAAATGAGGCGGCTGATTAAATGGACATTAAAAGGAACAGTCACAAGAGTGACTAACATGCCACATGGAAACTTTTTAAAAACACCATAATAGAGACTCAAACTGCATGTATATTCATATTAAAAAAAAAAGTAAGAGGACCAAAAATCCTCAAACCATCCTCCAGATGCCTGGAGGATAGCTAATGTGAGGATGATTTTTAAAAAAGGCTCCAGAGGCGATCCTGGCAATTACAGGCTGGTGAGACTAACTTCAGCGCCAGGCACATTGGTTGAAATTATGGTAAAAAAATGAGTTATTAGACACATAGATGAACATGGTTTGTTGGGGAAGAGTCAACACAGCTTTTGTAAAGGGAAATCATGCCCCACCAATCTATTAGAATTCTTTGAGGGAGTCAGTGTGGACAAGGGTGATTCAATGGATATAGTGTCAAAGGCTTTCTGAAAGTTCAAGTACAAGGTCCCTCACCAAAGGCTCTTAAGCAAAGTAAGCCATCATGGGATAAGAGGGAAAGAGCCTCTCAGGGATCAGTAACTGGTTAAAAGATAAGTAACAAAGGGTAGGAATAAATTATCAGTTTTCACAGTGGAGAGAGGTAAATAGCAGGGTCCCCCCAAGGATCTATCCTGGGACCAATGCTGTTCAACATATTCATAAATGATCTGGAAAAAGGGGTAAACAGTGAGTTGGCAAAGTTCACAACTGACACAAATTTATTCAAGTTTCAGAGTAGCAGCCGTGTTAGTCTGTATCCGCAAAAAGAAAAGGAGTACTTGTGGCACCTTAGAGACTAACCAATTTATTTGAGCATAAGCTTTCATGAGCTACAGCTCACTTCATCGGATGCATTCAGTGGAAAATACAGTGGGCAGATTTATATTATTATAACCCTAATTTATATTATTATAACCCTAATTATTCAAGGTAGTTAAGTCCAAAGCTGACTGTAAAGAGTTACAAAGGGATCTCACAAAACTGAGCGACTGGGGAACAAAAAGGCAGATGAAATTCAATGTTGATAAGTACAAACTAATGCACATTGGAGAAAAAATAATCCCAACTATACATACAAAGTTATGTGGCCTAAATTAGCTGTTACCACTCAAGAAAAAGATCTTGCAGTCGTTGGATAGTTCTCTGAAAACATCCGATCAACATTTTTGAGCAGTCAAAAAAGCTAGCAGAGTATTAGGAAGCATTAGGAAAGGGATAGATAATAAGACAGAAAATATTATAATGCCACTGTGTAAATCCATGGGACGCCACACCTTGAATTCTGCATGTAGTTCTGGTTGTCCTATCTCAAAAAAGATATATTAGAATTGGAAAGAGAAGGGCAACAAAAATGATTTGGGGTATGACACAGCATCCATCTAAGGAGAGTTTAGAAGAATGTGGCCTGTTCCTTTTAGAGAAGAGATGATTTAGGGAGGGATATGATAGAGATCTGTAAAATCATGAATGGTGTGGAGAAAGTGAATAGGGAAGTGCTGTTTACCCCTTCACATAACACAAGAACTAGGGGTCATCTAATGATATTAATAGGCAGCAGGTTTAAAACAAACAGAAGGAAGTACTACGTCACACAACACACGGTTACCCTTTGGAACTCATTGCTAGGATTTGTTTTGAAGGCCAAAATTGTAAATGGGTTCAGAAGAGAATTAGGTAAGTTCATGGAGGATAGGTCCATCAATGGCTATTAGCCAAGATGATCAGGGACACAACCCCGTGCTCTGGGTGTCCCTAAACCTCTGAATGCCAGAAACTGGGACTGCACAATGGGGTGGATCACTTGATAATTGCCCTGTTCTGTTCATTCTGACTGAAGTGTCTGTTACAAGACACTGTTGGAAGACAGGATACTGGGCTAGCTGGACTATTGTTCTGACCCTTTGTGGCCATTCTTATGATCTTTTCCCCCAGTGTGTGATATTTAGTTGTTTCCTCTTACCTTAAATTGTAAACTTTTTGAGGCAGGGACCAGATCTCTCTCTGGGTATGTCTACACTAGTCATGCTGCTGGAGCACAGCTGCAGCTGCACTTTGTAGCACTGTCGCGTAGGTACTATAGTGATGGAAAGGGTTATTTCATCATTTTAGTAAACCTACTTCTCTAAGAGGCGGTAGCTAGGTTGACGGAAAAATTCTTCCATTCACTTAGTGGTGTCTGCAGCCCCGAGCAATGTAGTTAAACTGACCTAACTTGTAATGTAGACCATCCCTGTGTGTTTGCACAGCACAGTGAGATGCAGTTGTCAGTTGGGTATTGATTAAGTACTACCATAATACAAATAAATATCCCACTTGCAACTACTCAGACTCATCCAGTTTCCCCCCGCATAGTTTGTTTCTGTTAAGTCTCCAAATGTTTTTTAAAACACATTGTAGCCAAACCCTAACTTCCATTCAGCTGGAAAGCAGAGCAGTATGTTGCAAGATACACCAGTTACATGGCTACCACTGCCTTGTGGACTAATGTGCAAAGGGAATAAACAGCTCTGAAAACAAAACAACCCAAATCATCCTGATGCTTAATTTAGTAGCAGTGCTGATTGTGTGGAAGCTGACTTTACGTGATCTCTAGATCTCTACTAGGGAATCTTTCTAGCTTTCTATTGACCAACTGTCTTGTAACATTAACTGGTCCATAAACCTATGCTAGGATTATAGAGTTCCTGCTGGAGTCTGTTTTATTACATATGCTTCTGAAAGCAGGCTAGAGACTTTTGTGTGTGTATGTGAAGCTTTGATTGATATCAATGAAAGTGACACATGAGCATCAAGAGGAGAACCGACTCATTGGCTAAGAGTGCCAGGCATCATATGCCATTATTTGTCTGACCTTTAATCTCAGTGTTTCCTGTGTCTGTGGGTCCACTGCTTGCTAACACCACTGGTAAGAAGTGTCCTCCTTTATTGTGACCTGTAGTCATCCTGCCTCAAGCTTTGATCTCCTCATATAGCATTTGCTAATCCAGGTTGGCTTTGGTGATACTTGGATGGGGGACCTCTTAGGAAATTCCAGAATGCTTCAGGAAACAGGTTAATGCAGTAAGTGGTTTTCTTCTGTTAGTTGCATTAATGCCTCAGCTGTCAGAGATGTCATCTCTTGGATGAAATGTAGAATGGAGATTCTGACCATTTGTGATTCTTAAGGGTCCATGGCCTTTCTGCAAGAGGGTGTGAACTGAGGTTGTTTACCCCAGTGTCTTGGCCTTAATTCTAGTTTGTGTAACTCTTCCCCCTACAGCCTGGCATATGTGTGGTAACTGTTGAACCTACTATGTTTCCCCAAAGAGGACTGCGTTGCAGTGCTGGGGCAGAGTGACTTGTAAAATAAGTAATGTTTGTAAAGGGCTTTTGGGATTCATTAGGATGCAGAGAACTGTTTAAGTACAATGGTAAGAATCTTGTATTTATTTGTCCACTGTCCAACATATCTCCAGACCTTTGATTGACAGTTACCCTACATAGTGGGAAGGCTAAGGGGGAGAAAAACACCTCTGCTTTTCAAATAAGAAATCAAAGCAGCCTAATATGGTAACACTGTGCATGAGAACTAAGCATGAAAGGTGACGCTGATCTGTCATATTGATGGGAGAATGCTACTGAAGTTCATTAGACTCTAATTCTTGATTTCAGAAAATCCCCACTATACCTTGCACTGCAATCAGCTGGCATGCAAGGATCTCTGATGTCTATTCCTAACAACTCCTCTGTTGATATTTTTTAATGGGAGGCTAATGTAAACTCACACAGTGTGAATTGGTTTCTGAATTCTCTACCCAGCTGCTCTTCTTCTGATTGATAATAGACTGCTGCCCTAACACGGCTGCTACTCTGAAACCTGCCCTGGTTGTGTTAGTCTGGTGGTTTTTAACATCAGGAGAAACAGGATTGGGAATCCATGCATCTTCAGCTGTTTGACGTTTGCTCTCATATTTTAGAAAAGAGCTGGAGCAAATTACCCTCCCTTTTTTTGTCACTTTGTAAAGATCACTTCTATTGATTTTTAATTTCCCCAAGAGATACCAGAAAAGTATCTGGAACGTTACCATTGAAAACTGCCTTTCTTCTCTAAAATCCCTTTTATCCAAATGTAATGACCCTTATTTAATTCAGATAAACTGAACTGTTGGCTAGCTGTTAATGAAGGGGCAGGATATGATGATGGCTGTAACTTCAGCATTTGATTGTTGTAAAACAAAAATTTTTAGGAATGAATTAAGACATGACTTCAATCCCATGGACTAGCCTTAGTTAGAAATTGACATGTCTATATATAAACATACCCTTTTATATGTTTCTATTTATGCCTAGGTTTCTGTATATATTAATAAATATGCTTTTATAGGAGTATTTGTCACATTTTGTAGTGTATTTTATTGTGGGAAAATGTAATCGGAAAAAATGCATTTAGTTCTTGTGGGACAGTAAGGTAAAATAACTACTCGTGTGAACTGGATCTTTTTTTAGTTACGGGCGCTCCAGAAATAGCCGAGTGATAGCCCCAACATGAACTCAGCATGCATTTCCTTTTTGCCAGGATTCGCTGGTCTGTTTGTCTAACCCTTGTAAGGACAGCAGTACAGTGTGCAGTACCAGATATGTGAACTGTCACTAGGCCTGGAATGGAACCTTTAAGTGCACACGGCAGTGTGTGGAACTTAACTGAACTATTGTTCTCTCTGCCTCTTTAAATTCTCTGTCTGTGTATGGGAAAGATGCAGGGTGTTGGAGTGTATAGTGTTCCTCTTATTGAGATGATATCTGTCCCCCCGATTGAAATGAGGAGGTGGTTAGAGTTGTTTAGCTCACACAGCACATCATAGGGTTTAGGTCTTAATAACAATATCTGAATAACCATTTTTAGTTGCAGTTTATTATAATGGGTCATTCTGTGGCTTTACTTTGAGTTCACAGATGTTGGCCTCCTTATTAATGAAATGGTGGCAATATTGTGATTTTAAAAACTGTTTCATAGGAATAGTTACAGGGAAGCATATGTAAGCATACAGGTTAACATAAATGTGTGTGCAGGTTTTATGTGTGGTATGGTGATACAATTAATTGACGTATTATATGGATCTGTAAACGGAATTGGTGTATGCACTTGACATAGCAGTACTATGTTTGCTAGTTTATATACAGTATTTGGTGCAGTATTAGTCAATGATGAATCAAGAAGAGTTGTAGAATGTTTATATGCAGCGAGGTACGTGGGTCTTTGGTGCAGAAGTGCTCCCGTTGTGTAAGGATGAATAACATGGTTATTCCATAGGCAAATCATATCTTTCTAGATGTAATTAATACAGGGTAGTTTGATATTGAAATATTTCTTTTGCTTTTTGCATGTTAAAGGTAGCTCACTGACTAAAGCCCAACACGTCTGCCCAAGCTGTGATCTGTTCCATATCTCTCTTGTATTGTATCTGTACATATAATTATTGTAGGGTATTGCTTTGTGAGCCACATATGGTGATGCATATCTTTTCTGCTACTGTTAGTATACTGAATAAGTACCACTGTTTTGTAGATTTAGGGTACATCTCCCAGAATATAATAGTTTGAGTTTTAATCAGTATATATGTGTTGAAAGTTTTTGTAAGATTTTGTATATACAAATCCAAAGTGTTTGGATTTGTGAGTAGTCACAGCAAACAATTGTGAAGTGTGTGTGCATATTGAGTGATCTACTTGCCCATATCTTCACTAGCGGTTAGAGCTGTTTGAGTTTAGTTTAGCATTTATTGGGAGGTAGAGGACTTCAGCTTAATCCTAGCTAAAAAAATAAACAAATTGAAGGCCAAAGTCATAAGAGGACACACTTCCTCTGAAGTGCTCGAAAAGGAGTAAAGATGATGCCTTAGACAAACACACCTGAACCAAGAGCTCCTGTAGGACACCAACTTCATCAAACTATGTGAACAAACTTTTAAAAACAGTAGATTTAAAGCAGTGGTCAGTGCTATCCCTAATCCTGGCAGACTGAGCATTAAAGTTTCCTATTCTATCCTATTCTGTTCCTCTGTTAGTATCTATCCCCTTCAGATGTCAGCCTTGTTCTGAGATAAAATTTTCAAAAGCAACAATATGCAACTGAAAATCAAAGAGACATAAGCACCTAAGTCATGTAGGTGCTTTTAACAATTTTTCTCCTCATCTCTGTACAGATATTTCCAGGTTCATTTTGGAAGGGGATAAAATAGTAGCATCAAATACAAGCTTCTGCAGGATTGCAAAGAAATCCAGGGGACTGGCTCTGCCAAACCTCCTCAAATGTTAACCAGGCAGCCTGTCTAAAAAAGCCATATTTATAGATTTCTGCTCCATTACTGAAATTATCACCCATTTGCAAAGATCAAAGCACTGACTTGGGTCAGAAATGCCTATGGAAACTGGTAAAGAATTTGCCAGAAGAAGAGACATACTTGGATAATACGGCAGCGAGTGCAGAATAAATGCCTAGACAAAACTTTAATATGTACCAGGTCATGTCCCAGCCAGTAACTGAAAAGCTACTGAATTAACTTGGTTTTATACAATCATTAAAAGAAGTTGGGTCCAAGAAGCCTGAAGTTAAAAACCCCAGTTACTTTATTAGGTGTTTATTTTTCAGTGTGATAACCTTGTGTGACTTCATGCTGGCTTAAGACAACTGTTCATGATAAATAACTGTCACAGCAAAACACCTTAAGAAGGGTGGGAACTAAAAGGATAGTAGAGTGCATATAGGAGTGATTAGGCAGCATCCTTTTGTGGTTAAAGTGTGGGACCGTCGTCTCTGTTCTTAACTCTACCACTGATTCTCTGTGTGATTTGGGTAAGTCCCATAACCGTTCTGTGCCCATTTCTCCATCTGTAAAATGGGGATAAGACTTACTTATTTTCTTTTTGTAAAGCTCTTTGAGATCTTTAAATGAAATGTGTCATAAATGTAAAGCATATTATGAGTGATATTGGGCCAGATTCTCCGATCAACTAAAACCATTTGTGTTGCATAATCTGTGTGGGCAGGGCGGGGCATGGTGGAGCAAAGATTTTCCCAATTGACGTAAACTATAGCTGCTCTTCTGCAGCTTTAAATTGTGCCTGGAGCTGTGTGGCTCAGGATCAGGAAGCTGCAACCAGCTCCCTAAGGAGGTTTGTCTGGCTGGATGTACAACAGAGGGAAAATGTAGTTATGGAGTCTGTGGAGCATGTTTACTTATGCTAACACTGGGGAGTTTGGGACAGGAGTAGAACTCAGACTGTAATTCCTCCATACACCATCTTGCTATTTTTCAGTTGGAGGCAAATTGTCCGAAGCTTATTCTTATCTCAGACCTTTGATTTTTTTTTTTTGGGGGGGGGGGGTCCTCTCTCTGCTTTTAGTATCCCTGAGAGCTGAAAGTCTTGGTGGTTGTCTATATCCCAATATCCACCTTCTAGCCAACGTTATTCCATGATACTGTCCAGTCACATACAGACGTACCTTTGCAAGCAACCTGCTCTAGTGCCCACATCTAGGAGACTAAGCTGAGTAGATTCATATAGTAGAAGCCAACCAAGGACGATCATCTTTTGGATCCAACCAGTGGGTAACGCTGTTCTTGCTGTGGGCTAGAATCCCCTGAGGACCAATGCTATGCATGTGCAGGAGTACATGTTCACACACTCAGCAAAAGTGGCCCAATGTTTGTTTCTGTGAGCTTAGGCTTAATGGTCTGATCCTGTTCCCACTGATGTGAGTAAGCGCTGCTCTTCATGTCAGTGAATGGCAGCAGGATCAGGACCTTTTGAGAATCAAAGACTAATTAGGGGAGCTGATCAGGCTTTTATATTAACTGGATAGCGTCCACCACCGACCTCAAAGGTTCTGGACCCATGGTGCTCATTGAAAGAATCACAACCCAGTATCTTCTAATAAACTTTATTATAACAATTAAAAATCAAGAAAATAAAATCAAGAAAACATATAATCAAAGCTAAGCTGTTATTCATACTAAACTAAACACAAATCAAGATCAAATCAATAAATTAGTCTCAACGTGGGATTGGAATTCAATCATCATATGCATTAAATCATCAAATTAATATAAAAATAATCAATCCTTATAAATAGTAAAGATGATTCTCAGAAGGTGGCTGTTGGGTTATAATTCCTGATGAAAGATTTGTCCAGAGTCAATCAAATCTGTGAATTTAAAGCTGGTTAAATATCTTAATTCTGAAACCAAATTATTATCTAATGTCTGAATCACAACCTCAGAGCCAATTGTCAGGTTTCCATTTTCAGAATCCAATTATTATATGGTGGCTAACTTCTGCCCAAAAGAAACCGATTTTATAACACAGACTTTAACGGAACACTTCCAATAAACAGACTCTTGACAGCTCCTTGTGACTTTTAAATAAAGGACAGAATACACTTCAGTGAGTATCTTTGAGACAATGTTTAGGGCTGTTTAAATATGGGAAACTTTTTTTTTCTGGCCCTGTTTCCGTATGGACTTTCTGGATGCTCTCTCATGTGCATGTGCACAGCCAAACCTTCTCTTCCACACTCTAAAAATAGAAAGGCTGGGACATCTCCCAGCTACTAAAACAAGATTAAAAAAAGGGGGGAAAAACAACAATATTTAAGATAAAGGAGGATTTGCAAAATCTTCAGCTCTGGCCATCTTCTGGATATTCGGATAGAAGCTAGAACAGCAGTTAGGGAGTCAGGCGGTCGGGCTGCAGTAATTCCTAGTGGGGCCTTCTTCAGATGCAGAGAGAGACTGGCCAAAGGCCAGAGGGGGCTGGTGGTTGATGCTGTGACTTCCTCTCCCCAGGGTGATCAGGCGTGGGGACTCTAGAAAATCAGTCTTCCTGAAAGATGAGGCATCTTAGTGTTACCCTTGATTCATACGGTTTGTGAACTTTGCTTACTCATTCCTTTCTCTAAAAGGTCTTTGGACAAATCAGATGCACAGCCTACATTGGAGCCATGCAACATGGTGCAGTCAGGCTCAAATTAGGTCACTTACTAGCGAGTGTCAAGTTAGAAAAAGTCCCATTTTTAAATCAACAATTTTAAAATATTCAAAGTTTTCCATATCACAGAGATTGATATCTACAGACACTCTCCTCTCTTCTCCCCAGAAAATCTGTACACATGAGACCATTTGAGGAGGCTAACATGATCTTCTCTGAGTGAAAAGATCTTGAGATGACGTGTCACCAGTTTACGGAAAGTTTGAAAAAACCCTAGAAGAAAACCAGTCACAACATTTCATTCATCAGCCATATGAAAAATAAGTTCAAATTTATGATTAATGTCGTCATTCTTCTCACCAATAACACAACTTATAGTGATCTTTCTATTTTGGAACCGGGCTGTAAACAAACAGCTTATTTGGAATCATCTTGATGTTACTTTAAAACCTTTTTTGATAGGTTTTACAGTAACATTTCTCTGTCAGGATGAAATGGACTTAAGAAATAACATTTTTTAAAATTTATATAAGGTCTCTATTTCCATAGACAGTGTCGTTCTCAGACACTTAATTTGTGATGCATGACATGAAAGTTGCGATATTACAACAGAAAAACTTCAAAACCAGACTCCAGCGAGAAACTGTTGAATTGGAATTAATTTGCAAATTGGATACAGTTAACTTAGGCTTGAATAGAGACTGGGAGTGGCTAAGTCATTATGCAAGGTAACCTATTTCCCCTTGTTTTTTCCTACGCCCGCCCCCCCCCCCCCCAGACGTTCTTGTTAAACCCTGGATTTGTGCTGGAAATGGCCCACGTTGATTATCATACACATTGTAAGGAGAGTGATCACTTTAGATAAGCCATTACCAGCAGAAGAGTGGGGTGGGGGGAGAGAAAACCTTTTGTAGTGGTAAACACCTATTTTTTCATGGTTTGTGTGTATAAAAAGATCTCCTGTACTTTCCACAGTATGCATCTGATGAAGTGAGCTGTAGCTCACGAAAGCTTATGCTCAAATAAATTGGTTAGTCTCTAAGGTGCCACAAGTACTCCTTTTCTTTTTGCGAATACAGACTAACACAGCTGTTACTCTGAAATCTCTCAAACACTGTTTCTCAGGTGTTAGGACAGACACCCAGCTCTTCTGAAACTGCAGGCATTTATTCTCTGCTTCGTACTAGTCACATCAGATCATTTGTGCATGTCTTCAGATAGTTTAAATGAGTTTTCCTTTCACATGCACAAATGTTTCAGTTCGCAGGGGGTTTCTAGTGATCATCCATGCTGTCCCAGTGTCTAGGAGCTATCAGCATGTTGATGAAGATTAACTTGGCTGAAACTGAAAGTAGGAGGTGATTTCTGGGGAGGCAAGGGAAGTACTGTGGAAAAACTTTTACAATGTTCCTCTCAATCAAAATTCTCTACAATGGCCGATCCTTCTGGACTCTTTGTTACTTTTAGATATCCAAATACCTACGGCTACTAAAACATCCCCTTCTGTCTATGGCCAACCAAGGGTGATGCCCCATCCTCTCTCTCTGAAATGACCACAGTGATCCATGCTGCATTTGTGACATCTACATTTGATAACAGCGATTCATTTTACCTCCAGAAGAATGAAATTAACCCAGAAAAAGTTCTCGTAGAAGGGATTTTGTGTAGATACATTCCATAGTGCTCAGGAACTACAAAGCAGGGGTGTTGTAAGTATTTAGGTAGACTTCTAAGGTATCTTCTGTCTAGCGTAAAGATAATTTTAAAGGAACCTTCAATAATAATCGCAACACTCTGCCGTGCTTAATTGATGTTTGATATCATGTACATTTCTGTGTACATTACAGCATAAAAAGATAATATACATGTTGTCCTGGTACTCATAGAATCATAGAATATCAGGGTTGGAAGGGACCTCAGGAGGTCATCTAGTCCCACCCCCTGCTCAAAGCAGGACCAGTCCCCAATTAAATCATCCCAGCCAGGGCTTTGTCAAGCCTGACCTTAAAAACTTCTAAGGAAGGAGATTCTACCACCTCCCTAGGTAACGCATTCCAGTGTTTCAGCACCCTCCTAGTGAAAAAGTTTTTCCTAATATCCAACCTAAACCTCCCCCACTGCAACTTGAGACCATTACTCCTTGTCCTGTCCTCTTCTACCACTGAGAATAGTCTAGAACCAATAGTCTACTGATCTCACGCTGGTGTTCATTGGAAGTAGCTTCACTAACTTTAGCCATGTTTGTAACCAAACTGCACACATTATTGTAGCCTCTACTCTCATGTTGTTTAAACTTTTGTATTTAAAGTTTTTTATGAATCCTTCTATTAAAGGATGTATTTGTCACTTTAAAAAAGTCAGAGGGTAGGTTGTTTTTTTTTTTTTGTAAGAATTAAACATTCCCCTGCAGAGTCTGCAACTGAAATGATGCAGCTTTATGGGAGTACAGGAATATCGGACGGTGTAGCTGATGGGATCTGTTTTCATTGTCAGCCTAATTGCAAAACATGAACAACGTAAATGGCAAAAAGTCGATTAGATCATTAAAACTGAATGTTAATGATCTAAGATCTTAGGAACGCAAAGGCACTTATGTTAAAAGTCATTTTTAAAAATGAATGTGCTTAATGGACAAAAAGTAAAGTGCAAGAGAAGATAATAAAAAGGAAATATACCCAGCCCCCACTTCCCTTCCCTACCTCCGCCACCCACTCTCCAGAGAGGCTGGCTGGCCTTTCTTTTGGGTTGATACATTGCTTTCAGCACTATTTACATCCTTATATAAGCACGGTGTCCTCAGATAACCTCTTCCTAAAGTCTAAGCATGTTTCTGTTGCTGCCGCTAGTGCTTTACCGTTACAGGAATTTAAAATCCAGCGGCATTGTGGATGCTGGGATCTAGAAGCGCCCCAAATTAAATTGTACTTACCCTAGGAAATGGGCCAAGTAGGATTAAATGTAGGTTATGCTGTGATGCTGGCTTTTAAAGAGCAGCAGAGTGCTTGCTTTCTTCAACTTGACATATGAGCTACCTCAGTATGTAGGCAATTAGAATTCGTCAGCATCGCAGGCTTTGATTTTTGTTTCTCAGAAACATTTCCTGACCTTTTCACTTTTATTTTTTCAAATTGGACTTAGCATGGTACTTTCACCAGAACTATGTGATAACTGGGCTTGGTGGGAGGAGCCCAAAAGCAATGAAAAGCCTGAGGTGAGGCGGCTGCCACAAGCTCCAGAAATCAACAATTACAGGGTACCAAAAAGGGGGGGTGGAGGAGCAGGTCACAAGGGCAAAACAGTGATAAAGAGGGGGACACTGAATGGGGAATCCTGGGGAACACCCACTGCTCCAAGGAGTCAGTGGATGCTTCCCAGAGGATTGTTGCCTGTGTGCAGGAATGGACAAGGGTCCAGAGAAAGGCCCTGCTCTCAGAAAATTGTCTCCCTTCCTTCCTCCCCAATCCAGCTTCCTTGTCGTGTCTCCCTTGAAAAGTGGCAGCCCTGGAGAATGAAATGTTTTATCCAGAGAATACCTACCGCACCTTTGTTTTAGTTTAGCAAAACCTAATGTTTTGTGCTCCCCCTGCTGGCTACATCTCTGCTAGTTAATGGCTGCTACTGGTCCCAGAGAGATGTTGACATCAGTGAGGACTGTCTTGCTAAACAAGGAAATAATAAAATTAGCATGGTGTTTTTAAAACTTAATTAGACACCAAGGGACAAATAAATTTTTATTTACTGACTAGTAAAGGGGCAAATCTGTATGGAAATGAAGTCTGTTTTAGGAGTCTTTCAAAAAGATCCACTTTACCATGGGAAATTGGGGCATGTGGGGTGGGGGAATCAGAACTGTCTAAATAATAATAATAATACTGTCTTAAATTGTCCTGGATGAACTATGACCAAAAATGACTTTAATGCTGTATGTTTGTTTGTCCTTAAATTTTATCTGAATTTTTTTCTTTTGAGTTAGCCAAAATACTGATAGGTCTCTCTCCAGACTCAATATTTTCCCTTATTAAAATTGCAACCCCTTCTCTCTGCTTTAGTTTGCTTAATTCTTCTGAAATATTTCCCTGATGTTTTAAATTCCTAACCTGTCTCTGTGTTGAAACAGTCAGTGCTCTGATAACTTCACGTGCCCCACAGAAAAGTTTCCCTCCCTTTCAGCAATCTTGCCAAGTTGGCTCCTCACAGTTTGTGTAGAGTATTTTGCTTTTCAGGTAACATGCTCTTTGAGCCTTGTTCTGTGTTGTTTCCAATCTTATCATCTCTTACAGTATGATCTAGTGGATACATTCTCTAAGATATTGGGGACAACTTTGAGAGGCAGCTGTACCAGTTTACCAGATAGACGTCAGCTGTGCTGGCCAGTGCTGACTGTAACCCATTCAGCTGAGCAAGCTTTAAATCAACTGGGGCTACTAATCAGTCTTAAAATCACAGTCAGCCCAAGCTGCATGATGAGTTAAAGGTGGCCCGACTGACCAGTGGCCAGCAGTGGTACATATGGGCCAAACAGAGGGTCATTTTTCATGCAGTGATGTCCTTAATGTTCCCTGATTAATATCTTCCGTTTCTTGGCTTTGGACCTTCACTGACGCTGTCCCCTATGTGTGGTAAGAGTCTTCTGATCTTGAGACTCCCAAGCGTTCTCTCTTTTCTCTGGATCCCTCCTTAAGACTCCATTTCTGACAGCAGGGCTCGGTTCTGAATTACCTTTGTCCTTCTCCTGTAGATTTTGCTGACTTGCACGTTACTTTATGGGTGAGGCCATGGCCCCTTTTTTTGACTGAGACATGCTTGCTAAGTTACCTTCTAAACTGCAGCAGGTGGCAGCTGCCTCTAACGATGTTTTTACTTCAAGGGCGGCTGGCAGAATGCCCCCTCACCAGGGATACCAGCTTCATACAAAAGCAAATTGAATTGTCGGCTACAGCAGTTGAATTGGAGTGTGTGTGTGCACTGAATGAGAGAATATTAGAAGTTAAAGATGGAAAATACCTATTAGATTATCCATTCTATTCCATCTGCTTAGAGTCAATACAGGATTTTTTGATAGATACAGGATACGCTTTAATCTATGGCTTTGTCCCGTCTAGTTCTAAAAGTCCCAAGCAACTGACCTTTCACCACTTCCCCTGAGAGGCCATTCCGCTACTAATTCAACTCACTGTTGGGAAGTTTTTCCCTGAAACTCAGTTTAATTTTTCCCTGTCTTGGTGTTATCCCACTAGATCAGAAAGATCTGACTGTAGGGAATGGGGGGTTTAATACTAGGAAGTTATTGTAATATGGCATTTTGAATATGAGGAAAGAGCTGATGTGTTTGTCTAATCAGTATTTGTTCAGGATTTTGAAGCTGTAAAGCTGTATGTCATAAAATACTAAGAATCATTATCTGCCTTGTGCTAGCAATCTGATTCTTAGTCATTTCTTTACATATTCTGGGTGATTTTACTGTGGATGTTAAAGGATCACTGGCAACTAGTTTTCATTCCCAAATTTAGATTTTATAAAGTGTTTTTTGTTCTGGTTTTGGGGGATAGGATTGGAGTGAGGGAAAGGGAAGCATCTATTGAACCTTTGAATTTGTTTAAATAAAAACCTTTTAATATTCTCGTGCAGTGTTTTGAATCCAAACAGAGTTTTGCTAGAACATGCAAACCAGATAGTGAAACAAAGAATAATTAGAAAGTGCAACAGATAGTTCTGTCTCTCTGTTCAAAGTGGGTGAAATGCAAAAGCAAACAACAAGAGTGTAGATTTCAGAAAGCAGAAGAGCGTTAATGCTCATCCACCATGTAGCAGAAAAGTAATGTAGGGAAAGCAATTTAAATAATTCTTTCTTGGATGTAATTGAATACATAAGTAAAGATAAACAGGAATTATTTGGGGAGAATGCTATGACCTGTAACTAGATGGTCACAATGGTCCCTTCTGGACATAGAATCTGTGAACCAACATTTTAACTCACTTGAAGTTATACAACAAACTTCAAACTGATTAAAGTAATTTTTACCCAGTGCACAATTAACCTGTGAAACTCACTCCCATAAGATATTACTGAAAGTTTAGGATTCAAATGAGGATTAAATCATCATATCTTAAAAATGTCAGGGAAGATTTTCAAAGGCACAAATACTTGTTAGCTGCCAAACTCCTGCTGAAAGTTAAGGAAAGTTTGGCACCTGTCATTTATGCTTTAGAAAATCTTCCCCATTCATTTATACATCTTATCGGATGTAAAAGAGATCAAACCTTCAAGCTTTAAGACGATCATCAAGCATTTACGGCATAGGATTAGGAAAAAGCTTCCTGCATATAGTCATGCTATTATATAATTGTCTATTGATGGATTGCTTTCATTTGAAATACCTGGTGGTTGGCTACTGTCTTGGCCAATCTAGATTAGTTGGAGTGGTGTTCTGACTCAGTATGGCAATTCTTATGTTGTCCCTTATTTTTTAATAATACTGAATTAAAAGGCTTTAATAAAATGGCCAAACCAGATCTTCTGCTCTGTGGAACTTACGTAAGGCACTCTCCTTTCTAGATGCAAAGTTAGCAAACCTTGCACTTCCAGAGATACGGGAGTTTCCAGTTATCCACCAGTAACACAAGTTTATCCTTTGACAACTCATACTCATTCTATCCCTTCCCAGTTAAAAGCGCCCAGAATGAAGTGTGGGTGTTCTCCCTTGTGGCTCAATTATTTCCTGACATCTGTCTGTTTTAAAGTTGTTTTATTTGTGGTGGTGGTATAAATAGCAGCTGCCGCATAGTAATGTTGAACATTCTGGTACTGCTGAGGTTAATAATGGCATTCTGCTATTGCATTTGGTCACCTACAAAAGTGTAGTATGTCAATCCAGATCAGTATTCTGATCACATCATCTTTGTGTACTGAAAACCTAACACACATTTATATTCCCAAACGTAAAATATGAAGATCCCACATCAGAAATAGAATGGCCAGGTATGTTCTGTATTTCAAATATAATTTCTAACCCTGATCTCCCTTCCGTTCTTTTTGGAATACTTCCCTTTGAAAACTTCAAGGAATCCGCTCCCATCTAACAAAGATTGTATCTAGAACATTCACTGACATACTGAGATTTCAGTTAGGGGCCTTCAGGATTTTAAAATACTTTTTATTATACTGAAGGCAAAAGTTATGACAGAGAGCAAAATCCTGACTTTGCTGGTATGCTACCTAGAGAGCAAAGTATTGCAAAAAGAAAAGGAGTACTAGTACTACAATTTATAAATAAATTGGTTCGTCTCTAAGGTGCCACAAGTCCTCCTTTTCTTTTTGCGAATACAGACTAACACGGCTGCTACTCTGAAACAAAGTATTGCAAGTTCTTGAACAATAGAATTAGATGGGATTTGCTCTTAACGAAATTCTCTCTTAGAAGCTATTGTCACCCCTAAAGATAATTTGAATAATTAGAATCATAGAAATATAGGGCTGAAAGGAACTTTGTGAAGTCATCAAGTCCAGTCCAACTATGCTGAGGCAGGACCAAACAAACCTAGACCAGCTGTGACCAGTGTTTGTCCATCTTGTTCTTAAAAACCTCCAGTGTTGAGGATTCCACAGCCTCACTTGGAAGCCTATTCCAAAGCTTAACTACGCTTATAGTTAGAAGGCTTTTCCCAGTATCTAACCTAAATCTCCCTTGCTACAGATTTAAGCCCGTTCCTTCTTGTCCTAATTATCAGTTAACACATTTCACCTTCAGAGTTCAGTACAAACGTTAGCTCTTGGAGCAAGATTGTGAGTTGTTACTGTTACCACCATTTTATAGTGGAGAAACTGAGGCAGAGATATGAAACTACTTATCTGAGACCACAGAGAGAGTCCGTAAAGCTGAGGTAAGAACTCAGGAGTTCCTGTCTCCCAGTAGCTGCACACCTCTCTCAAGCAGTCTGGGCCATTATGCAGTTCAGCAGCATTGACAGAATCAGCATCTCACCGGACTGACACTTAAAGTGGGCAGGTAAAAAGAGGTTGAAGTAGTAGATGCATGGCTGCTATTTATCATGGCAAAAGGCACATTTGAGGTGTCTAAGTGAGGTAAGAGAATACCATATATATTTGCTATATATTTATTTTTAAATTTTGTTCTGTACCTAAAATGCTAACCAATCATTATGGATTGTCTGTTTGGTTAGGTGTTTCTGTGAGTTACATCACTACTCAGCTGTGTATATATTTTAGTTTTAGCTTCAAAAGATGCAGTGAAACCTGTTTTTAAATTACCACTAAAGGATTTGACCAAAAATTGGTTGCTTCATGTATGTAATCTTCTAATAAAGGTGGAGCTTGGTTCTGCTTAATAAATCTGGAAGGTCTGTTAAAGGTGGCCTGCAAGGGAAGAAAAACCTGGTTTTGTGCCTTATAATGCATCTTTATGATGTATAAAGAAGGCCTGAAAGGCATACGGTTTTCCTCTTAGCCTTTTTTCCCCCTGCTAATTGCTGTCTAGGCTGAAAGACTGATGACTGGGGAACCCAGTGAAATGACAATACCACAGGAGTTGAGCGTGCAAGTCGGCCAGATGAGACGGGATGGGACTTTTAGTCCAACTATTTTTAAAATAAAATTATAAAAAATGTGGGGAGAGGGTATATATTTTTATTAAAATCTATTTTACTTCAATGACTGACTAACATTATCGATAAAGTGTGTATTTCCTAGAGATTTACTCTCCACAACCCATCCCTTCAACAAAAGGATTGGCTCTCTCAATAACGTGACCTGCCAAAAAGTCTTCCAGCAAAGCCAGAGAAGAGCAGTCTTGACATAATTGATATTTGTGAGGTAACAAGCCAAAAAATAAACCTGGAAAAAAACAAAAACCCCTCTGACCTTCTTTTTGCATCATAAAGAAGTGAAAAAGGGCTCAGCCCTGTTTTTAAAAAAAAATCCTTCATAGTTCATGTCATAAATATAAAGGGAAGGGTAAACACCTTTAAATCCCTCCTGGCCAGAGGAAAAACCCTTTTACCTGTAAAGGATTAAGAAGCTAGGATGACCTTGCTGGCACCTGACCAAAATGACCAGTGAGGAGACAAGATACTTTCAAAGCTGGAGGCGGGGGGGACAAAAGGTTCTCTCTGTCTGTGTTGCTTTTGCCGGGACCAGAGCAGGAATGCAGGTTAGAACTCCTGTAAAGGGCTAATAAGCAATCTAGTTAGATATGCGTTCGATTCTGTTTTGTTTAAATGGCTGATAAAATAAGTTGTGCTGAATGGAATGTATATTCCTGTTTTTGTGTCTTTTTGTAACTTAAGGTTTTGCCTAGAGGGATTCTCTATGTTTTGAATCTGATTACCCTGTAAGGTATTTACCATCCTGATTTTACAGAGGTGATTCTTTTACTTTTTCTTCAATTAAAATTCTTCTTTTAAGACCCTGATTGCTTTTTCATTGTTCTTAAGATCCAAGGGTTTGGGTCTGTGTTCACCTATGCAAATTGGTGAGGATTTTTATCAAGCCTTCCCCAGGAAAGGGTGTGTAAGGTTTGGGAGGATTTTTTTTTGGGGGGGGGGGGGGGGGGAACGTTTCCAAGCGGGCTCTTTCCCTGTTATATATTTGTTAGACGCTTGGTGGTGGCAGCAATAAAGGCCAAGGGCAAAAGGTAAAATAGTGTGTACCTTGAGGAAGTTTTAACTTAAGTTGATAAAAATAAGCTTAGGGGGTTTTTCATGCAGGTCCCCACATCTGTACCCTAGAGTTCAGAGTGGGGAAGGAACCTTAAAGAAAGTTGCATAAATACGGATGGTTAGTGGAATAGCTCACCTTCCCACATTAAGCATCTTCCACCAAAATAACAAGGATGCCACAGATACAAAGATTAGATGGATTCTGTCATGGAGAATGTTCTACACTTTGAAATGTTTAGTGGTGGCAAATGGCTTGGCAGATGTGTCTCTAACTCCGTGACCTCACACTTAGTAAATGATTCTTATTTTCTGTTTGAAATGTAAAATTAGATAAACCAGTTCTGCCTTATTCTGAAAGGACAATAGATATGGAGTAAAAGGCTATGTTTATATAATCTAGAGCTGAAACAATTCAATAGATTGTGAATTGTTTGGGAAAGGGACCTTGTTGTCCTCTGTCTAGTATAGAGCTGAGCATACTTTCTTCTATTTATTAAGATCTAGAACTATTATTCTGTTGTATTAACATCTAAATGACTGCATGCTCATTTCTATCCATTCTGGGATGTGATAGAAATCAACAGCTCATTGAAAAGAGTGGTGCCTTCTAGTTTGAAAATAAATGTGTTGATTTCTGGAGCTTGCCTTGATGTTACCTCCAAATCTTCAGGCTAACATCAAAAGAGTTAATGCGTGGACAGCACAGTATCTAGCTAATGTTATCTCAGTTGCGGGGAACAAAGCCCAGTAGTTTTAAATGGTGTCTCCTGAGAACTTGAGAGAGGTTGAGAGATCTGGAAATCTCACCAGGGACACAAAGAAAGAAATGCTGGTAAAGAGAGATCAGTGAGACTTTCAGCTCACTAAGCATGTTGATCTTTTAAATTGCAAATAATCATTCTAATAACTCACTCTTGAATAAGGTCTCTTCAAGATAAGATTCATTGGTTCTGTGGAGCTGGTATTTAAAGTATGTCCATCTGCATCTAAACGAGTAGCTCCAAGACAATCCGATTATGCAGTAGTTAGTTTGGTGAGAATATCGCCTAAGTGGAATGGAAACTTCATTTTGAGTCTAATATTAGACCTTGCTTTGGAAAATTCCTTTTAAATGATTACAAGCTGGGAATAGCAAAAGAATTTAACTTTCGACAGACAGCATTCACCAAGAATTGTTTTTAACTGCTTATGTTGGGTCCCTGGGAAAGCAGATGTGAAAATCTTACCGAAGTGAATTGACTTGACCTGATGCAGTGTTTATATCAGTCGTTGATAAGTTTTCCTCTCTGGTCTAATTTGTTCAAGATATTTTCATTCTTTGAGCATGAGTGAGCCTGGGTTGGAATAGTTTGAATGCCTGTTAGTCTAATAATCCAAATCCTTATGCATCCAGACATTATTGCCTATAAAGGGGTCTGAGCAAAGGAAACAAAAGTTGGACTATTTTGGTTATGTTCCATGGATCGCAGAGTGGGTGGCTTAGATGCCAGGCTGGAGACCAACAAAGGGGATGCAACATAATATTGCCCAGTTCGTAATAGACTACATACATTGAGACCACTATACCTGTGCTTCAGCATGTAGCTCTGGTCTGGTTGGTTGGGTGTGTCTTGGCAAACTCTTTGATCCTAGAGTCTGAGGCATTTTTCTACATGGCTTTGCCGTTAAGTGAGTTTCAGTGATGGCTATAGAAATTGGCTATCAAATGCGTTTCTTTCATTCTGTGACCATGGCATTATCATGTTCTATGAAACAAAACGATACCGTAGGTGGCAGAGAAGATTTTAAGAGTTGTTAGTGCACTGTGAAATCGGAGGGAGCTTCATTGCTACTCGCGTGTCACGTTTCAGCTTTAGCCTCTTTGCTGTAATCTGACGTACTTTGACGTCAGCCTGAATTCTTTTTAATTTCAAAATACTCTGTTTTCTGAAAAAACTCCCTTTAAATAGTATGCCTTACATTAAAAAAAAAAATTATAATGTTATGGGCTTGTCTACTTGACTGCCAATCTCTTGTTTGGTGGTGGGGGGAGAAGAAGGCAGAGACAGACCATTGCCACCAAACACAATCGGACCTACCTCTCCTCCCCCACATCTGCCCTCTGCACACACCTGCCTGCTGCTACTTCAGTTTCAGCTTTGTTGCTGATGTTAGAGTGTGAGGAAATGCATGTATGGAAGCTCTGTGCAATGCAGTGGAGGGGTGTGATGTCCTGGTGCTGGTGTACAAGACAGGAAGTGAAGCTGACCATCAACAAAACAGTGAAATGGACTTAACACCAAGTGCTGACAAATGCACAGGGTAAACAAACTGAGAGGATTCAGAGTAGCAGCCGTATTAGTCTGTATCTGCAAAAAGAAAAGGAGTACTTGTGGCACCTTAGAGACTAACAAATTTATTTGAGCATAAGCTTTTCTTTTTGCGAAACTGGGAGGAATGTTCAATATGTCTAACTGTTCAGCTCTGGTAATCTTAGAGGCAACTTGTGACAGCAACAGGAACGGCATTTTCATATGGAAATCTGATGTATTTTTTCTTCTACTTGACAGTATCCCTTTAAGCATCTACTGGACTATGGTTGCTCTGTTCTAGAATGCGTGAAACACGGTTTCTTATGAGTG
The DNA here is from genome assembly GCF_965152275.1 of Natator depressus. Taxonomy (NCBI): domain Eukaryota; kingdom Metazoa; phylum Chordata; order Testudines; family Cheloniidae; genus Natator; species Natator depressus. The sequence goes on along the minus strand of NC_134240.1, from coordinate 119,568,702 downwards.
TCTATTTTTATCCTTTGCTCATAATTCCATTTCTAATCTTTGAGTCTAAAGTCATAATTATTAATCTGTCTCCCTGCAGGCAAATCTCATCTGGCAATAGTACAGCGAGTCAACAATGAAGGGGAAGGGGACCCTTTTTATGAAGTCCTGGGAATTGTCACGTTAGAAGATGTGATTGAAGAAATCATCAAGTCTGAGATTCTAGATGAAACTGATTTGTACAGTGAGTAGAAGTATTTTGTGCTTTTTCTTTAAACATCAAAGAGAATTCTTCCAATCTCTGTTCTCGGTCTAGCTAATTTGTTTTGGGAGAGGTGATGACATATTACTTAAGATCTAGAAACTCAAATTTCCACACAAATCCACATGCTGGCTGACGACATTTTCATTTCTGCAATATGGCCCCCTCTGCATGACCCTCTAGCTGAGACAGGACAGTTTTTTTGTGGAACCCTTCAATCTCAATGGTTTATGTGAGCAAAACTTCAGTTTTCTTCAGTTATCATTTCCCCACCTCCAACAATCCTATTCTGTGTCCTTATTGCGCCTGTCGAGATCTCCATGCCTCTCCTTGATTAATATCCACGTCACCCTTGGGAGCTCTCAGTACTACTCCCATTCTTTCATAGAGGAAAGTTGGATGATTTCTCTTTAGAGTTGGTCACTGCCAGTGAATTGGTAGGGACACAGTAGTGATGAGGTACTTTCCTTCAGAGCACTGTGATTACTCAGCCCGTAATTATTTCTCCCTGCACCACTTAATACAATTTCTTTCCCTCCTTAATATTAATATATTTTGAGATGAAGGAAGGTGTCGTGGTTAGAGCCCTAGACTGAGACCCCGGAAATCTGGGGTCCCTTCCCAGCTCCATCAGACTTCCTGTCTCACTGTGGGCCAGTTACCTAATCTCTCCCTCTGCCCATTTCCCACATGTACAACTGGGTTACAAATGCAGTACTTCTTTTCTCCCGTCCTTTATCTGTCTTAACTGTTCTTTAAGTTGGTTGGGGGCAGGCACTGTCTCTTACTGTGTGTTTGTGTAGGGCTTAGCACATTGGGGCCTACAAGCATGATCACAATACAAATAATCATTTGAAATACCCCTATGCTATTCAGATATCCTTTGGTTCACTGTTCTTTTCCCCTTCTGTAAATATTAAGTGAATCTTTCCTAGGTCCATCTCTTCAGCTTCCTAATAGTATGTTATTCTCTGAACCACTTTCAGTTTGTCAGTATCTTACCAGTATTCAGGTGCCCAGAAGTTCCTGTATGGCAGTCCTTTAAGACATAATATTCTTACCTTAAGTGTGTTTTATAAGGTGGCAATATGGCCTAGTGGATAGAGCTCTGGACTGGGACTCAGGAGACATGGATTCTATTCCTGGCTCTTGCCTCCTGGGTGGCCTTCTGCAAGTCATGCATGCCCCCTGCTTTGTGCCTCGGTTTCTTCATCCTGTAAAATGGGGATAATATTACTGATCTCCTTTGTAAAGTGCTTTGAGACCTACCGATGAAAAGCACCAATATAAGAGCAGTGTTATAATACATCTAGAATTCACCATCTGTGTGATGGAACTCTCATTACTATCAACTCTTCTAATTGTCCATTCAATAGGATTGTGGCTTAATGCTTTACAGTTGGATCTTATGATTTCATTTACACTGCAAAAACATCCTCCCTTTGGATGTATTATACCTGCCTCTTTGATGATAGTGGAGTGCTCCCAGAGGTGGGAGGTACTGTTTATGCTTTTTGGTATAGCTTTTTTGCTTTTTTATAAAGAGCAATAATTTGGATTATTCTGTATTTTATACCGAAAATAAAAAGGGGTTGACTGTATTAATGCTATGAAAGGGGCCAGAAAATTAGGCTCTGTATTTCATGGTCTTTGTAGGCTGATAAATTAGATCTGGTGAACATAAGTCCATGTGAAATTTTTCTTCCTTGGAAAGTTTAACTATTGTACGTTTATGCAGTATAATACAAATAGTAGAGAACTCTCCTGGCCTCCTGGAAGATGCTGCGGCCATCCAAAACCATCTGCTGTAAATTAATAGAAAGCATCCAAGGGACCTGTTGGTTCATTATGAAGTACTAGAATCCATTCCACCAGTATTTTGTATTTATATTATTTAGTACTCACTCCAAGTATTCACTCCAAATCAGTGTAGTGATGGAAAGTACAAGTGGTTTGTGCATGGTATATGAACTGTGAGTAGGAGGTAAAGCATATAAATTTTGTGGGGTTTGACGTTAATGTTGTCTTAACTGCAGGTTTCCTTAATGTTTAGTGAGTATGTTGTAACAGGGTGGAAATTAACTCTTGTGCAACCTGAACTCTAGTCAAGCTTCTTGTATGGGAAACATCACTCTGTGTGTGTAGTTTTATAGACAAGTGTCATGGCACTGCCTACAATTAAGGTTACCTGACGCTTCCCATCTTCCATCTGGTTTCAGTTACTTATAACTGGGCTGAAATTTTCCTTGCTGGGTCTCTGCGTCAGGCTCACATTTTTTCAGTCAACATGGCTCAGCTATTTCCAAGAACCAGGCAAAGCAAAAATTCATTTTGCCCATATTAAAAATTTCTAGCAACTTCTTGTTTGAAACATTCTAGTGCCCCCATGCTTTGGGACAGGGACATGAAATTTGCCAGTAGGGGTGGGCTTTGTGTCAGGGATGGGCTTTTTGCCATCCCCATGAAAATCTGCCCAAATTTGGCTAAGTTGTAAGCCTTTGAAAAATTGCAGTTTGCACATGCTCAGTAGACTCCCAAAGATTCTATCTGCTTTGATCATGCTTCAGCCTGGGGCATATGCAGTTCTGGGCTGCTGCCACTGGGCTGTACCAGGCCAGGGCACCTGAACTGAGAGCAGGGAGTCTGTCTCTGCTGTGCTCTCAGTGAGGCCTGGTAGCGTGGAGGAGCCTGTGCAGTGTTGAGAAGGAAACATCTGATTCAAATGCTCAGGGAACAAGAGGTAGACTCGGGGGAGGAATGTAGAATGGAAAAAGGAGCCACTGGGGGAGAAGGAACTGATAGCAGGTCTACACTACAGCCGGGATCGACGCTCTGAGACTGATCCACCGGCGGTCAATTTAGAGAGTCTAGTGAACACCCACCAAATTGACAGCAGATGGCTCTTCAGTCGACCCCTGTACTCTACCCCCAATGAGAAGAGTAAGGTAAGTCGATGGGAGAGGTTCTCCCGTCGACCCCCTGTGGTGTAGACCTTGCGGTAACTTGACCTAAGGTACGTCGACTCTAGCTACGTTATTCACGTAGCTGGAGTTGCGTAGCATAGGTCGACTTACCGCGGTAGTGTAGACATAGCCTGAGACTGGGGTGTAGACATAGCCAGGAGGTTAGGGGGAAAGGGAGAGTGCCTCTGGGAGCATGCAGGGGAAGGACAGGAAATGACTGGGCAAGGGGACAGGAGCTGGGAGGAAATGAGGTGGGGGTTCTTGGAACCAGTAGGTTGGCAGAGATTGGGACTGAGAACCAGTGGGGTTGGGGGGAGAGGAAGATCTGGCGAGGAGCCGGGGTATAGGGGGAGAACTGGCATTGGCTGGGCAAAGAGTGGGATAAGGAGACAGGAGAGGGAGATTGGGTCTGAGAGCAGTTGGGACCAGCAGTGTGAGAGGGGGTTAAGACTGGAGGCCAGGGCAAGGGGAAGAGACAAATCGGATAAGGAGCTTGGAAGGGAAGAACCCGAGGAGACTGGGACTGAGATGAGAAGCCCAAGAATGGATGTGATTGTGTAACGAAAGACTATACCATAATACGTATGGACAAGGAGGCCAAATGAAAGTTGCACAGATAGGAAATACCAGAATTAAGACTAACTTTTGAGTGCTTGACTTCACAACCTTTTAACATAGCGTGTGTGAAATATTTTATAATACATAGAAAATAGATATAATGATCTGTACCGTCAGGGGGTAGCATACCATGGTGGTTCTTTAATGCTTATCAGTTACATTAAATAGCTCAGTCTGCAGTTAAATAACCTGAGTATTTGCAAGGTATTCCTATAATGTGCATAGGAGAACGAAAGTGACTGCTACAGATACTGAAATGATTTCTCTGTTTATCATTAGTAAAAATGTTGAGAACAAGATCTTCCACTAGGTCTAACAATACAGGCCATGGTCCTCCAGTCCAAATTCCACAGGCAGATTCCTTCATCCCACTGAAATTGGTGAGATTCTGGGCTGCTGCCTGAGACCACACCCTGTGGAGCAAATGCAAGATGAGTTCTGTAGTACAATTAAAGTTTTATCACTCATATAATCGGCTTTGAGTATATTGTAGGGAGGTCTCTCTGTCCTGTTTGTTATTCTAGATGGCTGTTGCAGTTTGGATTGTCTTAGGGCTTGTCTAAACTTACCAGGGGATTGACGCACGGCGATCGATGCATCAACGGTCGATTTATTGGGTCTGGTGAAGACCCACTAAATCAACCACAGATTGCTCTCCCATCAACTCCTGTACTCCACCAGATCGAGAAGAGTACGGGGAGTCGATGGGAGAGCGTCTCTCGTCGACGTCGCATAGTGTGGACCCCGCGGTAAGTAGATCTAAGCTACATTGACTTGAATTATGCTATTTGCGTAACTCAAATTGCATAGCTTAGATCAACTTTTCCCTGTAGTGTAGACAAGGCCTCAGACAACTACATTTAGTCAAGCTCATATTGGACCCTGTTCTAACAGACTTTGCTTCCTTCCTTTTCCCACCCTCCCTTCCACAGCTGATAACAAGACAAAAAAGAAAGTAGCACATCGGGACAGGAAGCAGGACTTCTCTGCCTTCAAACAGACAGACAGTGAGATGAAGGTTAAAATATCACCACAACTCCTCCTGGCAATGCACCGTTTCCTGGCAACAGGCAAGTACGGCTTATCACAGCTTGCAATCACACAAGTGCCTGAGAGCTAGATTGTCAGTGGAGGCTGGCGAGGCCAGTGGGCAGTGCTGGCAGGGAGGGAGGCTGGACAATGGGGTGACAAATAATGCCACTTTTGTGTATTTTGTGTTTTCTTTTTAAATTCTCTCCTCTCCTGTGTTCAGTGTCGGCATGAACCCTCTGAGACATTTACCAGGGGTGGACCAGTAACTTTAAATTGGTCTGAAAGGTAAGGTTGAATGCAAGTGCCACACTGCATGTGTAGAGTCAGTCAGGTTAACGACTAGCAAGTACACCCCACTAGGGAGAGTTCAGGGAACAAACTAATGAGGACTCTGTGCCAACTGGCCAGTTCACTGGACTGCTGACTGTAATTCCCGTTTGGTGGCTCATCTGGGAAGAGATCCTGGACTTTAGGGGGAAAGTGTAACCTGTTCCATGAGGCTTTGAATGAAAATGAAAATCTTTCTTTGCAAATTAAATGCAAATTGAACAGGTTGTGGAATTGTATTTTTAAAATGGATTTCTTGTTGGCCTCTGGGGCATGAGTTGGTGGCTTCAGTCCAGTTTTTAGTGGGCAGATGTCTGCATTCCCAAATCCCACCATGATGGTTGGTCCCCCTCTGGGCAGTCTTTGCAAAGAGCCCATGGATTGCGTAGGCTACTGCGACTGGATTTTCTTTTCATCATAGAGCTGGTCTCTCTGCATCAGAGATAAGACCCATTAGCAGCAGTGTGTGTGAAGCTTGACCTGCTATTGCTCATGCTGTACCTGTTTGGTGTGTAGGCAGTGGCTTTCCATGTACAGGCCTTTCAGTCAGCACCTTTCACCATTGCTGCTTCCAGTGAAAGAAAACCGTTCAACAGGAAGACGCGGCTTTAATAACAAATAGCACTTCATTCATTTATGTGCACGAAGTTCGATGGAAGTTCCCAAACACCGTCTTGACAGATTTTTATTGACTTAATTTGGTGGTGCTGTTTCTGTGCTTGTCTAGGAAATGTAAAATGATTTTATAATTTAAATCCAAGTCTGGCTGTGGAGGCATTGCTATGTAAGTCAGATATTTCAGTTTGGTTGGACTGTTCTAAATGCAGACCAGGATCTGCAGACAGTCCTGTGTCTCCAAAGTCCTGATCTGAAACCAGCGTTAGCAAGTATTGGCAATTTGCATGTCTACTTCTTGAGTGTCCCTGGCCTAATCCATCCCACCAAAAGCTGGGCTTTTTTCGCTTCAAATAGCTCTCCTTGGGAAGGTTGACCAATAAGAGCAAGAGATTATAAGGTGTGTTCTGTGTGCTATGCATTAATCCCACTGGTGTGAATTTGCCTGCACTCTGCCTCTCACTTTGAGCCGCTGTCCCCATGTGGGCTGTGGCACCTTTCCTTTATTTCTTCTTTGGGTTTACTCAGTGGGCCTATTTATAGCCATTTTCTAGGTCTATGAACAATCAGAGACCTTTAGAAACAAATGCAATAAATAATGAATCCACGTTAACATCATTTCAAAACCAAACTGAAAGGTCCTCGGGACCCTAACTGTAAACCCCTTCCCTTCACAGTCCATGAGCAAGCCCGAACAACTATGGCTTTCTGAGCTCTCAGCTGGGCAAATTCCTCTTCCTTTTCCCTTCATGTTGGGGAGATCATTCTCAGTTATCTGAAATGTATGTTATTAACTCAAGGAGGGCAAATACATTTGTAATATCTGGGAACTGCAGTAGGTCTTGTTTTCCCGTGAAACTCTTCCACAGGGTATGTATACACAGGGATAAAACCCTGTGGCTGGCCCAGGTCAGCTGACTCAGGCTCAGGCTGGAAAATTGCTGTGTAGATGTTTGGGCTCGGGCTGAGGGTGGTCCATTCCAGAGCCCAAGTGTCCATACAGCAATTTTTAGCCCCAAAGCCTGCACCCGAGTCAGCTGACCTGGGTCACGTGCAGTCGTGCCATGGGTCCTTATCCTTGTGCAGACGTACCCTAAGAGGCTTAAAAGACAGGAAAACTCCAATTCTGTAACATATGCCTCTGCTTCCATGTTTCTTAACAACTAATGCCAATTCATCCCCATGCACGTAAGGTGTAATGCCAAGTTATGTCTTGTGTTTCTAGAAGTAGAAGCATTTGGCCCATCCCAGATGTCAGAGAAGATCCTCCTAAGGCTGCTAAAACATCCCCATGTCATCCAGGAGCTGAAATACGATGAGAAGAACAAGAAAGCCCCAGAATACTACCTCTACCAGAGAAACAAGCCTGTCGACTACTTTGTTCTCATTTTACAGGTCAGGCACATGACTAGATATATGTGTATCATGATATCTGTCTCCTTACTCCTTCCCCTCCATATCTAAACTTAAATCGTCATGTTAGTCTACTTCTTAAGGTATGGAGCCAGGCCACCAGGCCTCTCTTCCTGACACTCTTGCTAAGTTGCTAACCTTGAGCAACTCATTCAACTGCTCCCAGACTCAATTTTAACCTTCTGTACGGTGTGGATAATAGGCCCCTACTTCTCAAAAAGGATCATCTGTTGAAAATTGCAACAGAAATGCAGCCAGTATTATTTGGGCAGGCAGCGAAGAAGAATTTTGTGTCCAGTTGAAACAGTTGGGAAAACATTGGTAGGCAAAATGTAATGACTGGAATTGACATTTGGCCAGGACACTCTAGCGAATGCATTTTTTTCCTTGCAAAAAGTGCCGTGGGATGTTTGATAGCTGATCAAAAACTCATTTTTTATGTTTGAAAGTCTGCATCTCCAGAATCACAGCACAATCGTTCAGTATTAATTTAGGGAAGAGCGCCACCTACTGAATTGCCAACATTGCTTTCTCCAGCCCTGTGGGTTTTCCTGGAGGTCCTCCATCCAAGCAGTAACCCTGGCCTGACCCTGCTTAATTTGTGTGATCTAATGAGATTACAGGCCCAGGTGATGAGGAAATACTCTTTTGTCTTCGAGATTAGGAAGTATATTTTCTCATTAATTTCTTCAGTGTTCATCTCCTGAACTTTACTCCTCAGGAGATAAGCAGCAGGCGCATAGGAATACTTGTCTACACTGAGATTGAAACCCAATAGCACCTTTCTAGCAAGAATGGTATTTAAACATGGATCTTGCTGGAAAGGTGCTAACTTCTCAAATCTCAGAGTAGACTGGGTTCAGTTGTGTTTACAAAATAGCTTTCAAAACAACATTATAGTACTATAACTTATACTGTAAACCAGGGTTGTAGACTCTCTTATGTGGCATTAAACATAAAGATGTCTTTATTTTTCCATGATCTTAGTAATAAAGAATGAAAGGAGCACCAAAAATGTAGTGCTGTGTATCCAGTTGAGCTTTGTTAATATGGATTGCTTTCCATGAGGAATTATCAGCTCTGTGAACTCCCACACTTCTGCAGTGGATCACTGCAGCTTGAAATACACTGTAGGCAAGATAATAGATCAAGTGCTGTAGGATGCAGTATTGCATGGGCATAATAAAGAGCACACATTAAGACAAACAAACCATCTTGTAATAAGCAAGCATATGATTAGTAAAAACTAGCATGCTGTTTTTAGAAGAAACTTTTCTACATGCCTGTGTCACATCTGAAAGTGAGTGTATAAAAAGACACACGCTGTGAAAGTGGTACTAAGGTTTGGTTCTAGCAGAACAAGTATCAGCATATAATAGGTACTTCCCTTTGGTTGGCAATATGGTCAGTCTCTGATCTGGATGTCCCAAGGTATATTAATACTCTTTCACATAGGAAATATACAAGAAAACAAATGTACAGTTCTGTAAATTAATTTAATCTAATCTCAAATAGTCTATTTAACTGATTTCTGAACTGTAATTTATTTCCACTGGATAGGCTCATCTCTTCCACTGCACTACATTATGTAGCAATTTGTAACTTTTTTTTTCTTCTTCAAAATCCATGTTGTGTCATTAAACAATGTTGGCAAAAATGCAAAGACAGACCTGTAAAGTGTGGCAGGACATTTCTAGTATCATGCATGTGAAATTTTGCTGCCTGATTCTCAGCTATCAAGCTGCTCAGCATGCCGCATGCTCGTCGTGTGGCCCAGATTTGGCAAGGGTGACATTTTTGGAGTGTGTAACTAATGAAATAACTAGGTCGCAGAATTGAGGGCCCATTTTTACAGCTAACTGCCAGCTCAAACTTTCCAACCATTAATTTCAAAGGGACTCCCATGTGAGGATTCTGCCTGCAGACATCTAATTTCGGGGGTGGAATCTATGACTGTGCAATGAATAATTGCCAGTAATTACTCAATTGATTCTACTAGGCTGAGCATTGTATTTTTAACAAATTATTAACAGTATGTTTTTGAAATAATTATAAAGATCAAACGTACTTCTGACCTGTTTATGCTGTTGGATTCCTTTTTGCGCTACTCTCATTTTGGACAATTAGACTAGATAATTTGATTGCACTTTACTGCACTAGCACATTGCTGCATAGTTTGGATTGAAAATACTGATGGACAAGGCTGATTATTTTTAAATGGTTTTTAATTGAACTGAAAAAAACACTTGGAAACATAGATATTGGTCTTAGGTTTAGTGTAAGCTTGTTTTTACAAAACCTAAATTTTAGCTTCAGTTTGACCTGACTATCCGTTCAGTGGCGTATTTATCCATTACATGTGGGAGGACCCAGTCTGTTCCTTCTCTCCAGCCCAGCAGAGACCGAGAACACTGCAAGTAATTAATTAACTTCTGTTTACCCTTCCTTCCTCCTGCAAAATATAGTTTCAGCTTGATATGGAATCAGATTTCTACTTCCCTTGTCCCAAAATCCACTAGTGGTGTCACTGCACTGGGGGTGGCGTTGAAAATAGGGTCCCACTAGGTAGTTACTGAAGCTTCTAATTTTATACTTTGAACATTAAAAATACGTTTCTAGAATAGATACTTCTGTTCTTTTTCTGTATTAGACTCATGGATATAGAGTGGTTATGTGCTGTTAAATAACTTCTGTGTTCCACACCAGAAGCGGCTGCATTTCTGTGGTGATATACTTGTGTATAGTTTGTAAAGTGTTTTGGGATCCTTTGATAAGATCCTGTATAAAAGTCAGTATCAAATAGCAAGGGATGTGGAATTTGTAAAACCGTTGGAAACCAACTAACCAAAAAGAACCTTGAGAAAGAAGACTCGGGACTCTTTCAGGAATTGTGGATTTCTTTTCTGTGTGGGAAAGCATACAACCTTAACTTCAGCCTCCCAAAATATGTTGAGCTTACTCACATTCCCAGTTGAGATTTCCTGTGTTTGTGTTCGGAAGGGCCTTGTGTGAATTTTGGGCAATTACCTGAAATGAGTAGATCTGTCTTGATGGACAAACTGTGTGTAAGTATGGGCTTTCTCAGACTTGGAGACCACTCCTTCCCTTCAGTTCGAAGTAAATGGCTTAGTGGTGCACAAACATTCTTTGGAAGTGGAAAAAAGTGCCACTGAGAAGCTACTATATTTCTTTGCAGTGATGAGCCCACCCACCTTGCTGAGTTAAATTAGCTGGAGCAGATATGAGGCTGGAAAGTTTTGTGGGGCGATGGGACTGATTTGAGGTGGAAAGTTCTACCCTTGTCTGTGCATTTTTACGGACTTCAGCAGAAGGCAGGAATTAACCCTAAATTGCCACTTCAGGCAAGGCTGCAGCTTTCAGGGTGCCAGCCTGTTATAAGGTCTCTGGATCTTTGGGATGCTTGAGGCCCCTTTTAATTATGGCTCTCTCGTTTTCCTCAACAGGGGAAAGTGGAAGTGGAGGCTGGGAAAGAGGGAATGAAGTTTGAAGCTGGTGCTTTTTCCTATTATGGGGTGATGGCCCTCACAGCATCGCCAGGTATGTTCTCTTACCTTCTGCTTTTGAAATTCTTTCATGCCCAAGCATGCCTCTCACTGTTAATGTGGATGGAGGGAGCTGTGTAGGAGAGACCCCTGTGGTGTTTGATGCAGCTGGCATCCACAATGCATGGTAGCATCCTGCCAATGTAACTAGCTGCCTGGTGTTTCACACCTGGGAGAGATTGATAATGGTTGTGGTATTAACTCATGAAATCTGACCAGTTGTCACAAGTTTGCCAGATTCCAGGCAAACAAGAAGTCTGCTAGTTAGTGATCTGTTTTTCTGTTTGAATACAGGGACAGTTGGGTTTGGGGGTTTTTGTTTGTTTTTAATAGCAGCACAATAGGGGCTGAAGGAACAGAATAAGTAATACTAAGTACTAGAAAGACATATGGTGCTGTCAAATGAAAATGACACATATCAGGAAAGAATAATGATATATCTTAATAATCGTCTACATGGCGAGTTACGGTGCAGCAAGCCCAGGTGCAAATCTACAGCACACCAGTTTGCTGCGCAGTAACATCCCATGTGGATGCTGCTACAGCGTACTGAAAGCCCCAGAGTATAGCAGTGTCCATGTCGGGCATTACTGCGTGGCAAGCTGGTGCACTGTAGATTGGCATCCTGCTTTGCGGGGCAGTAACTTGTCATGTAGACAAGTCTGAAGTTTGTGAAACAAACCTGAGATTCTGAGAATTATCAGTTATACTAGAATGAGGAAGAGAGATTTTCCCATCATGCAAAGATGCTGAAAATCAGCCCATACAACCAACTTGCACAGAAATGTATCTTCTTTAAAATATGTGTAAGTAAAAATGTGGGCAACCACAATGAGAAAAGCAAGTTGGGACCCAGGCGAACCCTCATTACAAAAACCATAATCTTGTGAGCCAGGTACCCTGTCAAGCCACCTCCATCACATAAGTATGTATTAGACATTCACTGTGGGCTAACCCTGATTACAAGAAGTAAAGGTAACACTTCAATTGTCTCTATAAGTATGCTGTTCTCTCTGTACCACCTTGGGCTGTGATTCTGTCAAATCTCACAAGCTAAACTAGGTTGGGCTGGCTCAGTGTCTAATGGGAGACCTCCCAGAAATCTCAAGTGCTGCAGAAAACGATGTTAGTGATTCAGTGGGTAGTACCTGTCCATCTTAGACAGTATTGAGCCACTGCCTCCACCATGGTGCCAGGGGGCATATTTTATTGCTGGAAATGCTGCCTTTCAGCTAGAGACAAAAAAAACAAGATTCTGATCAGCTGAAGTATTTAAAAATCCCACAACACTTTTCATAAATATTGGTGGTTTAGTCTAGCAGTTACATTCTGCCCACCTAAAATTCCTTGAATGGCTTCAAATGAACAAGTTTTTCTTCACTCACACAGAAATTTATTTCTGGTGTTACTGGAGTAAAATACCTTCCATGTTCCACCCAAGAAATAGCTGCAGTTCAAAAGTGGGTTAATGATTTCAGTATATATTGTTAAATGGCTTTGAGAGCCTTTAGGATGAAAAGTACTCTATATAAATAAGGTATTATCATTTCCTTGTAAGAGCAGATGGTTAGAGTAAATTCCAAAGACAAAAGCAATTCTCTGGGACATATGAGATGTAAGCAGTAATCTATGTTGCCATTTAGCTGACATTTTTCTGAATATATGTTAGCAATTTCACATTCAAAGTAGAGAGCAATTGTTCCTTGATTATGTGTGCTGAAGTTAATAGATCTTACTGCTACCCTGTAGGTTTTTGAACAGCAGATTTGCTAAATGACAGATCCTTGGAAGAGTTTTGTCTGTGCTCTAGAAACAGTCGTGTGTGTGTGTGTGTGTGTGTGTGTGTGTGTGTGTGTGTTACACCCTCCCCGTTCCCCTCATTTTGAGGTTCAGCTCTTACAATACAGCTGGGTCTGGGGGTATGCTAGAGCATCATCTCTCACCTCACATGTACCAACACTTCACTGGAAAATCTTTCACAGCTGTCCTTTGGCCACTGTTATTCAGTGTGAACTTCCTTGTGTCCTTTTTTTGCTGACATATTCTGGGTTCTTCCTTCCTTCATTCCAGTTTTTGCACTCAGACGACACCTGTCTTTTTAGGGATCCCACCACTCCACCATAGATTGTGTCATTGCATCTTTCCCAGGGTGGGCCCTCCTGCTCTGAAATCCATGTTGGTCTTCCTCTCACCAAACTCCAAGTGCATACATCTGGGGTTTGTTTTAAATTGACTGCTAGTGGCTCTGTATTTTATTACTTTTTCTACAGTCCCTTTTCCAGTAGCAAAGCCGTTAGTTTGTGGATGCATTTTTCTATATGTTAAGAGAGTACATTTTATTTTGAGATTTTATGTCCAGGATGAACTCTTATAAATAAAGTGGCTGTAATTTCTCCATGTAGGTCTGGAAGCTGTTCCCCTTCAGCACTCTGGGTAATAGCCAGAGAGAGGCACTGCAGAGCAAGAGTAGGTGCTCTTACCTGACTCTTTAAAACTCCCAATCCCTAACAGCCCTCATGCCTCTGTTTCCCCATCTGGAAAGTGAAGACAATACAAGGTTGCTGAGGCTTAAATATCTGTAAAGTCCAGTTTGAACTGTAGATGGGAAGTGCTACTTAAGTGCAAATTATCACTATTAAAGTTACTATAAAATCATGACTGGCGTGGAGAAAGTAAATGAGGAAGTATTATTTACTCCTTATAACACAAGAACTAGGGGTCACCAAATGAAATTAATAGGCAGCAGGTTTAAAACAAATAAAAGGAAGTATTTCTTCACACAATGCACAGTCAGTCTGTGGAACTCTTTGCTAGAGGATGTTGTGAAGTCCAAGACTATAATGGGGTTCAAAAAAGAACTAGATGCGTTCATGGAGGATAGGTCCATCAGTGGCTATTAGCCAGGATGGGCAGTGATGCAGAACCATGCTCTGTTGTGTTCCTAACCTCCCTTGCCAGAAGCTGGGAATGGGTGACCGGGGATGGATTACTTGATGATTCCCTGTTCTGTTCATTCCCTCTGAAGGATCTGGCATTGACCACTGTCGGAAGACAGGATACTGGGCTAGGTGGACTACTGGTCTCACCCAGTATGGCTGCTCTTATGTTCTTCACCCTAAAATGGCTAAACTTGGAGAATTGCGAGCTCTTTTTGATGGTCTGATAAAAAGAATTTGAAGAATAGTGAAATCTATCCTGTTTTTGTTTCTGTATTTAGTTCCCCCGTTGGGCCTTCCCCCAAGATGACTTGCCGGGTTTTCATTTTTATTCTTCATCTCTTGGGCTAAAGTGGTTGCTGCTTTTGCGTTGTGTACTGTTTTTAAATGAATGGGTCTTGAAATGTAAATAGAGATCTCTGTACTGAATGCCAGTTAGGATTACCAAGTGGAATGTATGTAGTCTTGCTGATTTATTTTTTTTAATTATTTCTACAAATTGCCTAATCAGCTTTTCCCCCCCTTTTCTTTTCTGCAATTGATTTGTGCTTCTGGTTTCTTCAAAGAGTATGAATTGACTCTTTCCCTGGCAATGTGGATAGCTGTCCCCTTCCCAGTCATGATCTCACCCTTTTTCTCTCCTTCTTCTAGTTCCCTTGTCCCTGTCTCGTACCTTTGTTGTCAGCAGAACAGAATTATTAGCAGCAGGTTCTCCAGGTAAATCCGCATGCTTCTTTTCCATCATTCTTGTGCCTGAACTGACCCAATAAAAAGCCCATTGCAGTCTGTATTTGTCTGACCCCTTTCCTTGTTAGAGAGAAGTTCAGCCAAGAGATATGCCTAACAGGTAAGTATCCTAAACTTTCTTTTATGACTAATTACTAATTGGTAGCAAACTTACAGACACATCAAAATGAAATAAAAGTAATAACTGTTTAAAGAGAACATATTTGGTAATGAAAAGCTTCTTGCTTCTCTTACTCCTATACTGATACAGTATCAGAGTGATTTTTTTTTTTAAAGATAATATTCTGGTCCCTAGCCTGGATTCATGTAAAAATATACAAAATGTCTCAATTCTGCAGAAGATGGAGTTAAAATGGAGGAAAGCATACTGCTGAACTGCCAAAAAAAAAAAAAAAAAAAAAAATTTAACTGAGAAAGAGGTACCTTATCTCCAAACAAAATTTAAATTATATATTGGTTATACACAGAATATCCTGTTTCACATGCTCAAAAACTCTGTCGTCTTCAAAATTAATTAATTTCACGGATTTCTATGGAGACTTATAAATAAAGCCAGATGTGATAGTTCTGCCCATAGTGGTATTTGAGTTATTCAGACACGTAATGTGTGGATGAGATATGTGGGGGAAATGTGGGGGTTGGGGTTTTTGTTTATTTTAAGACCATGTTACTCAGATGACTGAACTTGAACTGATTTTGCTTAAACTTCCCCAAAACGTTTCACTTCAGGGCTGAGACCAAGTATGGAATGTATCAGGCCAAAAAGACCTTGTTAGGGGCATTTGTGAATGATTGGAAACAGGGAGGTGAGGAATCCAGAATGGAAGTTGGAAGCCAGCCTCACCTATAGTGAGCACCGGGGGTGCCTTTTCTAGTTAGGAGATAAATGAAAACGCTACCCGAGGGAAATGGCAGAGTGTACTGGAATGACTGTTCCTCAATTTCCACAGTATGCATCCAATGAAGTGAGCTGTAGCTCACGAAAGCTCATGTTCAAATAAATTGGTTAGTCTCTAAGGTGCCACAAGTACTCCTTTTCTTTTTGCGAATACAGACTAACACGGCTGTTACTCTGAAACCTGTTCCTCAACAGAGGCTGAGCCGTGCTGAAATTTTGTTTTCCATTGAAGTTACCATGTTCATGTTAATGCCACTGTCTCTCTGTACCTCTAACCAGAACATGAACAGGACAATATGTGTGTGTGTGTGCTTAAAAAAACAAAACTGTCCCCTTTTCCCCAAACTTTAATGTACAAACCAAAAGGAGCTCTCCTTCATTGGCCATTTCCTGAGCTTTTGGTGTTTATGCGGCATCTACTCCCTGGGTTTTTCCTCTCTCTCTTTAGCTTTCTGCTATATTTTACCCTCTGTCCTGAAATTAGTATTACGCACATTCCAAACAAACTACAGGTTATTGCCCTGCAGGGGATTTTTTTTCATGCCCAGTTAAAGTTTCCAGCAGCTAAAATCGAAGGGGAAAAAGTTTAATCTTTCTTTAATTAAACTGTTTGATGGCTTTATTTTTTTTCTTGAAACTCTGCAGCTTTGATTATCTTTTTTGCTCAATTATTTTGCTGTGCCCAGATCATCTTTTTTTTATTTGTCCATTTAACAAATTAAATGTACCCCTCACACTTGCAAACTATTTCCAATATAAATGCCAGACATTTTTTCCTAGCTATTTCCAACTGAAAGAAATAAAATAATAATGGAAAATAATAATGCGGGGGGGGGGAGGGGATATACCACTTGAAATGAAATCATATGGTAACCCTGGTTGCTATGGCAACTGACAATGCAGCTTGTCAGTTGTGTTGCTGAACATGTGGTACAAGAGGTGACTATACCAGGATTCTCGGCTGTGGTACTGGGGCATTCTGAAAATGGTTCCATTGTGTTAATCCCAAATGTGTAACTCGCTGTTAGGCTTGTGGTTTGTGCCATTAGATCCTTTCTGTAGGAATTTGGGAAGAGCCAAGCTTTCAGTCCCTTGCTTTTTGTGCTCTCCTGCATGCTTGCTGTTCTTGTTCTGTCCTCTGCCTCCATCCACTCCATGTTTTTAGCACATGCATTCTTTCCATTCACTTCCCCCCCCTTCATTCACCATATTTTTCTAATAATTTCCTTACCCTTGATAAATGGGGATTTCAGGAGTCCATGTCAGATTCACACTGATGCTGAAGCTACTTCAGAAAAAAACTTTCTTCCAAAAACTAGTGATGTGCTATTCTTGCCACATAGATATGTATTTTGTGCATCAGTATGGCAAAGCAAAGGCTGACTGATTTGGTCTGTTGACAGAATGATGGCATATTGTCAGACTACTTTCTGTGAAGAAAGATGCCTAGTAGCATTGGGTTGCTTCTTCTAATAGCCTTTGTAGCCTTATAGTGGTTTTCAAAGACGACAAGGGAGTATCCACTTGGAGGGCTGACAGAAATCTGACTGCTTGCCTCTGAGTCTAAGCTTGGCATTGCTCTTAGAGGCCAAAATGATTGCCCCGCTGATGGAAATTGCAGCACAGAATTGCCTGTTTCTCAAAACCTTTATTTTCCTCCTTGCTGTTTTGAAATGAAAGATGTAAAGTAGCCACTGGATTTTAAAAGCAATTGGCGGGTCACTTCAATTCCGTCATAAGCCAGGAGGAGTCTGAGATGCTAGGACTTTAGAAAGAGATAAAAGGTAAAAGAACGCAAGAAGTGAAGAACCACATTTCATTTTCCTACAAGGACGGCATGGTTTGCATATCCATGTGGCCAGTGCAGAGAGTGGGCTGTGCTGCCCATGACAAGGCAGATCTGTGTCCAACCACCAAGGAGAGCATTAAGAATTTTATGATTAAATGAAGGAGACAATGCTCAGAGCACTGTGAAACCTTTTAAGATCAAAGCTCCTTTGTAGAAAGGCTCCAGCTGTCCAGATGCTGTTCTGCTGGTTGCTAAGTCAATGCAAAAAGGCTTTCACCATGACGTCTTAAAGTGAGACCTCTCACTTGATACACTTGCTACCCAATGAGCTCTTCAGAACAAGCCAGGTTTAGCTTTAATTTGGAATTGGTGAACTTTGGGTCTGATAGGGACCAAAACCACACTGATCCTGCAGATAATCTGTATCTTGATCAACACACACAGTATTTGCATCCAGACAGGGAAGAGGACCTGCTAAAAGTCTTGGGAAGTTGCATTTTGGAATGCATTTCTGTGGGCACATCTTCACAGCAAAAAACCCCTCCGCAGCAAGTTTCAGAGCCTGGGTCAGCTGATTCGGGCTTGTGCTGCAAGGCTAAAAATTGCAATGTAGTTGTTTGGGCCTGGGCTCCAAGACACAACTCCCTCACCAGGTTTCAGAGCGTGGGCTCCAGCCCGAACATCTACACTGCTATTTTTAGCCCTTCCGTGTGAGCCCAAGTCAGTTGACCTGGCCTCTTAGACTCACTGCTGTGGGTCTCTTTTGCTGTGTAGACGTAGGGCCCCAGTCCGTGTAGGGCATTGAGTTGGTGGAAACTTAAGGAAGTGAACGTCATCTTACAAGGAAAGCAGCATTTTAGTATTTTCATAGTTTAAAGCCAGAAGGGACCATTTGCAGTAGGTACATTATGGCCAGGGCACCCTTCTGGGATGGCTACAATGCTTTGGTCGGCCAGCGAAGCTCAGCACTTTAAAAAAAAGTGAGAGCAAGAAGCTGATCAGTCATGATTTTGCCATATCCAGAGGACAAGCCAGGCCTTTCCAGAATCTGGGTGTTTCTCCATCGGGAGTAGAGTAATTCACTGGTCCCACTGTCTCACCTGGCTGACAGAGGTTCTGAACTGCATCCGCCCAAGTTATCCCTTCAAACCTTGAGCCCTGGCAGGTGTCAGGGAGAACGTTTCAGAAACAGATGAAATAAAGAGAGAGCCCTTTGGCCCATTAGAACCACGTCCCTTAGCCTCTAAAGGTGGATGCACCCTACCTTGTGAAGCAGCCAGATGTGATATAGTAGAGGACACCCCTGTGATGTAGGTGAAATGTACTAAATGGTATGATGAAGTAAATATTGGTAAATGGCTCCAAGGTCCCTGGATGAAAGGCACTGTCCAATGTGCGTGATCATAATCATTTACAGCTTATCCTAGTTATAGTGATGTCACGAGTTAGCTCGGGATTTAAAATGTCCTAACACTCATGGTAATTTTGCTGCTGAACTGTACTTTGTGTACTCAGTGACTTAAGTACCTGTGCAGTCTTCCATGCTATATCATGGGTTAACAAATGTCTTTGAGAACTAATTACTAACCGTTTCCTGCTTTATTTAAAAAGTTTTTCTCTCTTCATTCCTATTCTTCAGCTGAAAACAAGTCACCCCCTCGTCCTTGTGGCTTGAATCATTCGGACTCTCTAAATCGAGGTGATCGCATTGAAGCAGTGACACCAACGTTGGGGAGCAGCAACAATCAGCTGAATGCATCTTTTCTTCAGGTGTACGTCCCAGACTATTCAGTGAAAGCACTCTCAGATATTCAGTTTGTCAAGGTAGGAAAAGAGTCAGCGGGGCTTCCCTCTCAGAAAAGCTGCACTACGTTGCAGAGCTGAGAGGCAGGGGGAGGGAGATGACAGATCTGTTATGTCCTTGAGTTACAAAGAGCAACTAGGATTATGCAAGCTGTAGTCATTTTGAACTGCCTACTTTCCCCTGTTTCTGCTGTTGGTTGACTTTCCTCCACTGCTCGGTTTGGACAGTGAAATCGGACTGGTCACTTCATTTTCTGATTACCAGCACTTCAGAGGAAGCTTTAAAAAAAAAATTTCCACTGGAGTTAGTCTTGAAAGCCCATCTATTGCTGTGAAGTTTTGTAAAGCCTTTTGAACAATCTGAATCCGTTCTCATTAGTTGAAGAATGAAGAATTTGTTGGTGGTTGCAACTGATTTATTTCTAACTAAAAATTGGCCCAGAATGTAACTTGGAATCCAGCCTGCCTCCCAGCTTGTTCCCCTTCCTCAACTTTGGAGAAGTCTTGACTTCATCTCTGCATCTGGACTCCCCATGTCAGGCCCACCTCTCGTGCTAACTACCGTTGGGCACATGCATATTGCTCTGTTCTTCAGCTCTCTGTGTCCCATCATGATAAGCAGGCAAGGTGCTGAAATGTGTAGAGATCTTGTGGGATGAGCAGACCAATGTGATGGAACCAGAAATTCAAACCTAGCTGAAGTCCCCCGTTAGATTAGGGAAGCTGGTATCCCACTGTCCCTGAATGATCGTGGTGCTTAGTTTAAACAAAACCGTTTTCAATTGGTTACTTACATTCAGACTTTCTTTGTAAGCACACTGCTCGAACAGTGCACTTTAACTTGTTTTGCCCTTTGCCACAGTTAATCAGATACTCAAAACTCTTTAAATAAGGGAGAGAATAAAAAAAATCTTTTTAATGTTTGAGATGTTGATTATGTTCCCAGGTATACTGGGAATAAGATTTAAGTGATGCTGTCTTAACACAGAGACACATGCTCCAAGCAGCTGATGCACTGAGTCTTACAGACTTACATTAATAAGGGTTTAATACTGGCCAGGGTGAACTGAGAGTTCACTGTCAGTGTTACAGGCCCTTGTTATACACTGCAATGGCCAATTATTTTTTTGTATTGAGAGGCAACCCAAGGTTATGTTGCACCCACATGCCTTGAAATTGCTCTGAGAGATACGATCCTAGTGAGGGAGAAGCAGAACTCCTTTCCCACCTCCTTCATTTTCCCAACCCCCATGTCAGTCTGATGTTGCTGCTCAGAAGTTGGGGTCATCTTACATGTACATCATTTCAGACAGCGATATGCTGATATAACTGGGAAGGTGAATCTAGTGCAGTGCAAGGGGATTGCTCACTGTTTTCAGGAAGGAGTTCCCCATTTCCCCATGTATAGCATGGCACTACTATCGGGTATAGTGTGAAATTAGTGGGTTTTCTTTCCTCTGGAGCGTCAGGTACCAGGAAAAGGTATTGAAATATTTGACTTATATGCTACTCCAGTATAGCAAACCCCAAAAAGCTGGCTAACCTAAGATACTTTTCAAATGGCTAATTTGATGGGGGGAGGGGAGGGATAGCTCAGTGGTTTGAGCATTGGCCTGCTAAACCCAGGGTTGTGAGTTCAATCCTTGAGGGGGCCATTTAGGGATCTGGGGCAAAAATTGGGGATTGGTCCTGCTTTGAGCAGGGGGTTGGACTAGATGACCTCCTGAGGTCCCTTCCAACCCTGATATTCTATGATCTATGTTGGCCCTATGTAGAGCTCAGATTTTACTCAGGCAAATACCCATTGGCATCAGAGCAAGGACTTCAGGATTTGGCCCACGCTGCATGTGAGACCATGAATTGCTGAACTGTGTCAGAATTGCAACACTTGT
Organism: Natator depressus; assembly: GCF_965152275.1. Classification (NCBI taxonomy): domain Eukaryota; kingdom Metazoa; phylum Chordata; order Testudines; family Cheloniidae; genus Natator; species Natator depressus. The sequence goes on along the minus strand of NC_134240.1, from coordinate 119,547,865 downwards.
TTGACTCCCTTCCTACAAGAGGGCTCTAAGAATCTGATCCCAAGCACATTGACTTCAATGGGCTTTGGATGAGGCCCTAAAAATTTGCATCACAACATCAATGGCTTTTAGCTAGGAGTAACTGGAAATCTCTTGGGCCTCTTGAGAGTATATCCAGTGAGACAAATCCATGCATCACAACACTGAGACAGGATAGAACCACGTGGCAACATTATCATCACAATGTTGTGTCACATTGAACTGTCACCACATCATGATATTAAGTTAGGATTCTCTGTTATCCTGCTAGGCTTGCAGAACTCAGCCTTGTCTTATAGAAAGTGGGATGATCCCGTGAAAAACAGGGCTGAAAGGAGAATTTGGCAAGAGGAGAGAGTTTATGTTCATAGTGTGTCCTGTAGGACACCAGCATTAGAAACCAAAGTGTTATTGTGTCTTTTTTGTGTGTGTGTTTCCCACCCCCACCCCCCTTGTTTGCATGAAATAGATCTCAAGACAGCAGTACCAAAATGCCCTGATGGCATCCCGGATGGACAAGACACCTCAGTCCTCGGACAGTGAAAACACTAAAATCGAACTGACTCTTACGGAGCTACATGATGGTTTGCCGGATGAGACGGCAAACCTGCTGAATGAACAGAACTGCGTGACACACAACAAGTCCAATCACAGTATGCACAGCGAAGGCTCCATCTAGGAGCTAACGATCTGCATCCTTTCCCACCCTTCACTTCAGCAGGACCAGTCCTTGCTCCTTCTTGACTGCAAACGCTCTTAGTATGTGCTTGCAATGCTGTGCTGCATCCAGTGTTCTGAGACCAAAGACTTAGCGCCCTTCATGGGAACAGAAGAGGAAGAAACGAGAACACAGCAAGACAAAAACCAAACAAACCTTGGGCATGTTGAGTGCCCCTTGGAGAACGATGGAATTCTTCCTCGCAAAGTAGAATCGTGTTTATTTTTTCAGCCGTATCTTTGATCCTCATTGGTTTTCCCTCCTTCCTAGATGCGCGCAGAGAAGTTTTTAAAACTGCTCTGATTATTTTTTCAAGAGAGATCATGTTTTTAAAAAGAATTTTGCAGAGTTTTAAATTGTTGCTGTCCCTCCCCTTCCCCAAATAGGCTCTGTTGTGACTTTGTGAATCAGCTCCAGTGTCATAGACCTGTTTCCACCCCTCCTTTTGGTCCTGTCTGTTGCCCTGTTGTTAAAACAGCAACTGGTACCCATATGTATATGTGTCCTGAGAACAAAGAATGGATGAGATTTCAAGGAACTTGGGGCTTAGCAGTATGGAAGTTTGGGGGAATGGGCATTATTTTCTCCCCAGTTGAGTTTCAGGGAAGGGGTGGTTATTTTGGTTGCATGCGTTCATAATATCTGAAATTTCAGACGGTTCCTTGTAAAACAAACAAAAAGATTGTTACATTTACAGTTTTGTAACCTCCACAGATGTTGTGTGTTTTGACTATGAAGGTGGGTTTTTAATCGACATAACTGCAGTCTCATCAAATTACAGACCGGGATAAATTTCCCTAGTAGTGTACTGGGCAATTTTTGTCCCCCTGGGATTTGCATTAATGTTACTGGGAATCACATGGTCAATTTCCCTGTCTCCCCTGCTGTACTGAAAGCGTGCACCCCGAAATGTCCAATCTCAGATTCTAACATACTGAAGTAGTCTGAGTGCCCTTCTCTTTACCCAAAGCATATTTGCAGGGCATATTAAATAACTGGGATAGAATTCAGGACGAACCATTCCCCCAGAATTGTTGTTTGTGTTAAGACAAAAGATGCTGCTACAACAATGTCCAAAGCAAATCCTCCAGGTGGATCCTAAACCTTTGCCATTGCAAGATGGATTTCATGGTGGAGTCAGGGCCTTCCTGATCTCCCCAAAGACTGACCAAGAACTTCCACTACAAGCTTGATCTATGGAGGGAGTTCGAGGGAGCATATTGCACTTCAGGGATTGGAGAGGTTAGTCTCCAGGCAATTCCCCTATTTCTGAGGAGCTGTTGGATTTCCTTCCCTCTTCCCTTTTATCTATTGTTCTTCTTGCTGTCCACAGTAGCGTCCTCCATGACTGCCATCAGTGCCACTCCACCTGCCCATCCCGGAGCCTGGCCTCAGAGTGGAGGGGAAACGCGTTCATTGGGAGTTCACTGTGTTGTATATTGTAAACCCCCAAAATGCAGAGTCTGTCAGTGAACAAATGCTGCATGGTGGTTTCTCTGTTGACTTTCAGTCTGCACTGCTCCAAGAATGTCCCGTGGCCTGATTGTCATGGACCATTTTCTTCCTTTACGCTCATGTAAGCTTTACCGGACTCTGAGCTTAAAATCAAAGCCCAGTTGTGGAATCCTTGGTGTCAGTGCTGCCTCCCCCGTCCCTTAGTCCAGGTGGGAAGCGCCTTCTCTGTGGTTACGAGACAAGTTACGTCTGTGCAAACACGTTCTGAAAAGGTGCAATATTTCACTGCAGCAACTCCTTGCGGGAAGCCAGAGTATGTTGCTGCTACATGGGAGTCTGTCCCATTTGCTTTAGGCCTTAAGAAGAATTTTGCTGTTTACTCTGAGAAGGGACCACAGACGGGTCCTCTGTGCCCCTCAAGGAGAGATGGCATGGGGAGAGGCAGTTCCTGGCCCCTTTCACAGCAGGCACTCCAGCCCTTTTGAGGGCAGTTAATAAAGTCCCCCACGGGGGCATGGTAGTTCCATGCATGGTATTTAACATGTGGAATAGTCAGACTGGGAAATTCGGCCCTGAAACTTAACTCCCTCATTTTTTAACCTTGTACTTTAAAAAAATGCTCCTGCTTTTTCCTTTTAAACTGTGTGCCTGTTGTTTCCTTCAGCATTTTCTGGCCCACCCGTTGGCTCTGGTACAGCGCTGCGAGAGAACTGCAGCCACCTGTGGACGTATGTGTCACACATGCCTCGGATGGAGCTGGCAACTCACAGGTTATTTACAGCACCTGATTGTCTAGCCCCAGCAGCCCCCCATTTAGCTGTCTCAAGGAGGACTGCCAACGTTGCACCTTTTCTGCCAGAGCAGAGTGATGAAATGTTATGACGTTAATCCCCATAGAGGGAGTGATCTGTTTCCTTGCTCTGGTCCCTTTTGTTTAAGCTGCCTTTGTGCCCTAATGTTCCTACTTGTGAACCATTGTTGAAAGCGATGCAGAGCCTGGTAACCCTGGGACGCGGTATGCCTTGTCTCAAACCTCCTGGAAATTCTCTGCCAGGGAGATTTCTAATTTGATTGGATTTCTGGCTTTCATGCTGTGTTGTGGCTTTTTTGAAAATATTTGTTCCCCTGTAACACAAACCACAAAAGCCATGTCATCCCAAAGGCGAGTAACTCCTGTCTCTGTCCATGTGTTGCCAGTCCAAACTCTCCAGGCTGGTTTTACATAACTTTTCTCATCACTCTTCCAAATTTGGTAAGAGAAGGTGAAGAAACTTTCATAAAGCTAGTTGGTCACAGGTGTGATTTTTATGGAAAATGGACATCCTCTCTAGGGGGACAGGAGCTCCCACGAATTGGCTTCAGGGACAAGGCATGCTGTCTTTCCATAGACTGGCTTCCTTGAAAAAATCCAGTCTCTCTGCTGTAAGAGTACATGGGCCTGTTGAAATGCGAAGCGGGACACAGTAGAGATGGGCTTCCGAGGGAAATGGCTAGCAGGCCGTGTGGCAGGTACCAATGCAAGCAGAGGGAAGACAAGCCCAACTCAAGAACCAGTCTTAGTTTTTGAACCCGTGTTTGCAGAAATAGTGTTCTGTCTATTACTGCTGCAGTGGAAATCCCCAGGCTTCCAAGAGCTCCTCCTGTGCCGTAAGCGTCTACCGAGAGCAGACATAGCATTGTGTGAGTCTCCGCTTGGCTGTCCAAATTCAGGGGTGCTCAGATTCTGGATGCTGCAGTACAGTGCCATGCACACCCAAAGCAGAGCTGTCAATCAGTCACTGTCATAAAACAAGGCACCAGCTGAAAGCTTTGGGAACCATTGGACTTGATTTCAGTCCTTGTCCTTTTGCAAGGCTTTGATTTGTAGAAAGGATACAGTATCTTTCAACATTGGCTCCTGTGGCCTGTATGGTTTCCCTCTTCCGCCTGCATCGAAGTGCAACACGAAGTGCAGAATCCAGCCTGTTAGCTGGTGGTCTCTGGGAGGCAGGAAGGCATGCCACCAGTTTCTTATGTCAATACAGTTTTTGCACAAAAGTTCTTTGAAGTGAGGTTTTCCACACTAATATCTTAAATGCACAACTGTGAATTAATTTTTACACTCCTGTTGGTTGAATCCTGTATGAATGAAATGAACCTGAATCTGTTGTAACCATGATTTTTAATTCTGTGTATTGCCAAATCTTTGTAAAGAGGAAAGGAATATTCTTGCTTTATAATGAGAATCTCTCGCTCCAAACAAGGCTGACTCTGGTGACATGGAGATCATATGAAGCACATGAGCTCTGAGTGTGGAGGTGGATTTAGCATATAACCTTTCCCTTCTGCAGACCCTAATCACAGGTGAGAGTTTGCAGGGCCCTCATCTGCTATTTGTCTGTATCCCAAAATCCCTGCACAGTGGGAAGCCTTTCCCCAAGGATTACTTGGGACTGGATTATAGCAGAGAATGAAGGCCAGGATTGAGGTACATTGGCAGAGGTGTGGGATAGCCCAGGATTGGCATAGCCAGTGTAGCCTGGGATTGATGTGCATTGTCAAAGCTGAGTGGGGGACCCAGGATTGCATAGCAGGAGGTGCTATGGATCAGGGTTGAGATGCATCAGTAGAGCTTGAAGGGGCAGGCTTATACAGTACTTCCCTGCCTTGGTTGTTGCTTTCATTCCCATACAATTCTCTCTCCAACTTCTCCCAGACCATTTTGTGTCACTGTTCCTATACTGAGCTCCGTGTGGTGCCCTGTATTGTTTCCATATGTAGCAGTCAAAGTCTAATCTGGTGCCAGATTTAGCAGTGTGGTGGTAATGCCACACACACACACTTCCTCCTGACTCATATTCCTGTTAATATTCCCTTGGCGTTCACCTCTCCTGGGGAGAAAGATGACTGGGGAGAAGGCATGTGGGGAGGGGAAAAAGTGAGTGGCATCTGGGAGACCCCCTAATATCTCCCCATTGCTGCTCCTAACCCCTCAATGGGCAGGCATTTAAACAGGCTGGGATTTGGCCTTGGAGGAGGTGATGCAGGGAGCTGCTGCTGTGTTCTGTTTGAAAGCGGCTCAAAGGAAAATGGAGTGGCTGACTGGACAGCACCAGTGCTCCGCCCCCTTTGGGTGCAGTGGTGCTTCACGTGATCTCTGTGGCGCTCCGCCACAAGGGAGTTGTTTGTGAGTGGCAGATGGCAGCATTGTCTTCTCGCTAGCGTCCCAGGTAAGGATGACAGAGGGGGTGACCAAGTTCTCCAGGACCTGCTGGGAAATGCATCTTCCTCGTGCTGATATAGAATAGACACACAACTCATTCCCATGTGATATACGTACCATATGTGATAGGATGTTGAATACACAAATCATTGGTTTAAAACTAGTACCTGTGTACCAGTTGTTACGTTATCCAGTGTCTGGATTAGTTTAGAACTAGCAAACTTGGGGAGGGGTGGGTGTTACCATTACAGTATCTTTGTTAACATTATAACTTGAGACTTTATACTGAAGGTCTCTGACTGGCATTAATATGTTGTATAGAAATGTGTATATTGTAGACTTTGATGCCATACCCGGGGTATGCTCAATAGCACTGTGTGAAACAGACCTTGGACTTGCTGTACCTCATGCTGCTTTGGCTTTGTGTGTGGTGTTCTTTTTTTAGGCTGTCCATCGTGTGGCTTCAAAAGGATCTAAAGAAGTACTTGACCCTTGGATTGAAAGAACAATAGGGGGTTGGCCTCTTCTGACAGGGAAATAATCATCTTGATGAGGGATGCCAAAGGCCAGGTGGTTTATCCTGGCTGAATTATTGCAGAAAGTAACCCTCATCCTGGTTCTGACTAGAGGGCAGAGCGAGCACGTGTGTGGGAGATCTTAAATGAGTAACTAGCGGAACTGCTATGCTGTGTGTCTGCGCGTTAGTCCCGGTGCACCTCCCTTTGTGGTCTCTCTGGGGAGAGTTGCTTCTGAAGTGTTGCTACCCCAACGGCACACTGACATGATGCGGCAGCTCACATATAGCAAGTGAGGACTGGCGTTGAGGAGCCTAACAGCAATACATGGGCTTGCCTCATTTACTGCCACCACCCCCAAATTATTATCAAGGTTTCGCCTCGTTGTCCTGCTCTGCCCCTCTCCTCCAAAAGGCCACTCTTCATGTTCTGTTTAATCTCTCCACCTTTTGCTTCCCTACAGTGCTAGCTGCCCACACCATGAGGGCATGTTCAGCACGAGGCGCGTTATGGCAATGGCACTTCCCTCTCCTAAATAGCACAGGTTAGATTTTCAGTTTGGATTTCATGTGTTTATTGCTTTTCTACATTAACACCTGGGAAACTGGGTTAGGGGTGGCTAGAGCATACCTTAGGAGAGAAGGGGGAAGACCTTGGTAATGCAGGAAATCCCAGCTTCTTTCCTCCTGAGCTGGGGAAGGTGAATGTAGGAGGCATGGAAATAAAACGATGCAGTCAGCCTCTTGCCCACTGAAGAAGCCTGGTTTGAGATGTTTAATTGTTGTTAGCACTGACTTCTGGCGCAGGTGTGAGACACATTCGACATCGTCTGAACACCTAGTTTCTGTGAGTCACATGGAGCCCTCTCTTCCGTCCTACCCACCCCCATTCACATGCTGCTTTAAAGTCTCACCTATGGATGGGATCAAACCCTTAAAAACCTACAGTGTGTGTATATCAGTGGATTAAATTCCATTGCCTGGTTTTGTTCTTGTCATATCTTCATCTGCAAGCCAAGATGACTGTTGAGGGACGCAAACATGACTAAGTCTGATTCCATTATAATATTTCTTCACATTGAGATAAGATTCTTGGGATTTCTGACTCACCTTCCCCACCCCAAACCTATTGTTCGTGATTTCTCCTGAGACTTCTACCTTTGAACAGGGCTGGCGGCTGGAATCCTGCAGAGTAAAGTGCCTTCCCAGCTGCCGTGAAAATGCTATTAAGAAAATCTAATTCCATTTTAGACACGTGCTTGCTGTTGAGTCAATCTTTTTCCTCTTCTCTAAAGAATGATTTGGAGGGTTATGAAGAGAACCTGTCTGTTGCAGAGTGGTGGCTGAGATTTTATAGACACTAGTAATGGAAAGTCAGAGCCATAACATCAGCAACAGCAAAGAGTCTACGTGAACGAAATCTGAGATTGTAAGCAGCTGTGACACTCAAGGAGTTACTGGGATGTGCTGGTATCTCTAGAGGTCTGCGTCCTTTGTGAGGCAGTGTTTGGACATAGGGCAAGTGGAGTCTGGTTGACGAGCAGCATTTGGTTGATTTGCTCCTCCTGGAGCAAAAATTTGGTTTCTTCTGTGCTGCAGATCTCAAGTGCCCCATTCTGTGGAGAAGTGTGTCAGCATGTGGGGCATGTTCTGAATCTGGAGTGAGTGCAGAACCCAGGTAGATGGGTAACCAGTTAACCTGGGTTTTACACCTGTCACTGAAAGTGTAGATACTTGCATTAATGCCTTCTGGGCCCATCCATAGGTTAGTGCCTCCATCACTAAGAAGTTAATTAGGTTTGTGAGCCTATGTTCACAAAGGCAACAGACATGTGGTAGCTCGATAATCTCCAACACAGTTCCTACTTGCTAGGGTCCATGTTCCATGGTTGGGCTGGGAAGTTTTTCGTTGCTGGAGTCTCGCTTAGCTAATGCATTCTGTCATTCTGGATAATAGTCTCTTGGTACGTGGATGCAACATTCTGACACTGCTGCTGCTCTGTCTGTGTCTAGTTCCCTGCCATCCTCCCACTGCTTTGGTTGAGTTAGGGGGAAGAAGAAGAAACGCTGCACATCTAGCCACATGCAGTTGCAGAAGGCAGTAATTGACTGTACTGTTCTGATCCTCTCCCCACTCCACCCATAATAACTGTAGCTATTAAAGAGGGAGGGGACATCACTCAAAGATTTGCTGTCTTAGCTTTGCTGCACACTCACATGGCGTTTGGATAGTGGGAAAATCTCAGGACCTGCTCCTCCGACACTAAAGGCGCGTCTACGCAGCATTTTGGAGCCCATGGGAGCGATCCGCCCTGCCTGGGTTGATGGACTTAGGCAAGCAGGGCTTGTGCTAGCACTCTAAAAATAGCCCTGGTGGAGTTCAGGGTCTGAGCTCTAGCCCAAGCTGCAACTTCAAAGTACTGTCTACACAGCTACTTTTAGAGCGCCACCAAGCCCAAGACTGTTGTCCCAGGCTGGGAGGCTCACTGCCGTAGGCTCCAAAACACTGTGCAGGTGTACCCTTCAAGTCCGATCCTGCATTTCCTGTCCTCAGAACTCCTGCTGATTTTAAAGGGCACAAGGATTGTAGGGTTGGGCCCTAGGGGGTGAACTGCAAAGCTTTTGTTTGTTCTTAACGCTACTTGAGATCCCAGATTAGTAACTAAATCAAGGTGCAGATGTGTCGATGCCAAATTAATTTAATCTGGAAGCCAGATTGTTGGCAAATATGCTCCTCTGTCACTTAACAGTCCAAGACCTCTGGTTCTACATTCAGCTGTCTCTCTGTAACAGCGGCTACATCACCTAATTCCTAAAATCAAGCCATTCCCCTGCATTTAAACCTTACCTTTAAAACCTGTACGACTACATATTGAAGTCTGTACAGTTCTTCTTCAACTTCTATTCATAAAACTTTTCCTTTTTCTCCACCAAAAAGCTTTGAAGTTCACCTTTAAAATGTATGTTCACAACTGTTTAAACTTACACAATTGTCTTTAGATTATGCTGCTATTCCTAGGCCTTTTCACTATGTCTTATTTTCCATCATATGTGGTCTTCACTAATTGTATCATATTGTACATTACTCCATTTTTTATCAGAGATGTAGTATTCTGACTACAGTATTTCAAATTGTGTACATAAACCTGAATAAGCACAAATGAAATCCATGAACGAAGTGTATACGTTTCATAAACCGATTGTCGTACGAATGAATGTTATAATTATTCCAATTGTGTTGTAGATTTCCAATCTCTCCTATTTATTTTGTACCTGATTTATTTGTATATTTTGTGATTTTGTTTAAAAACATTTTGTTTATTTCTGCTCTTTTTAGATAAATGATGATTTTTCTGTTGAACATTCCAATTTATGCATTTTCCCTTCTCCATGTTTCATCTTTATTTTATTTAAAGGACAGATTGATAATTTCCTCATCATGAGAGGGAATCCAGTGATGGCAGCAGATCAGAGTTCCTTGCTGATCACAGGTCATGATGAATACTTCCCCAGCTTGTTGCTGTCCTCTTACATTGCCAAGAGTGTCAGAGAGCCTGCTCTCACTCCCATTGAAGTCAGTCTTGCCACTGGCTCTTGTGGGACTGGATGGGGCCCAGAGCTATATATGTTAGGGACAAAAAAGACTCCCACTAGTCCATTCCTGTCTGTCAGAACATTGAGGAGTTGACGGCACTGAACACAGGCTGACTAGCTCCTGGTGGAATGTTCCATCAGGACACTTCTAGCAGGAGTCTCCTTTTTCTTCCTCTAATAAAATCCCTTCTTTACGCCCTTTTCTTCCAATATCACAGATTTGTTTGCCATTAAATAGCAGTGATGTGTAATGTGTCCCTTGCACTGTGTTTATTGTAGGCTGTGCATTAATGTCATCTGGAAAGCCAGCCGAGGGACTTGGGATGGGTTGCACAGCTGCTCGGTCAGATGTGTGTATGTAAAGTAAATGAATTACCATGTTACTTTCCTGTTACACCTCACAGATTTCATTCACGTTATCTCTACCTAGGTTGCAGAACGAGGTTTGATGGTAGAATTCCACAGAAGCTTCAGCTGTGTAAACCCAGGTCTCCAGTTGAGGTAGATGGTGCATGTGGCTACTGTCCCTGCCCACACTCCAACTCTCTTTCCAGACTGCTCTGCTCTGCTCTGAAAATGGCTTTTACTTGGACTCTGTTTGCTGAAGAAGGTGACATTTGTTTGGCTTCTTCTCTGGAGCCATCATACTGATTTACCAGATGATGTCCAGGTGAAAGTTGGCCCACACCAGTCTCTCTCCCAGCTTTGGTGTTTGCTCTTGGTGAGTGCTAATATTTGTGACTTGTTCTCATGCCTCTCATCTCCCTGTGCCCCACACCCCAAATCATTTAGCCAAGTTCTGGTATTTAGGGCTGTCCCTCTTACCTCCCAGGAGCGTTTTTTTTTTTTATAACATCAAAATAAAACTGACCAGGACAGAAATTCTCAATCAGCCCCATTTGGATTGTCTTCTCTTTAGTGGAGGCTGTTTTAATTCTCCGAGGGCAATATCCCTCACCTGCTTGTGGGCTACTGAACTGGAAGGAGTATAACCCTGCCCCGGAGTTGCTTTTACTGTTTTTCAGTGCACTGAATTGTCAGTCCATCCCTAAGCATTATCTTGACGATGTGCGTCCATTCTTCTCTTCGGATATCGCTACGTTACTTCCCACCCTCCCTCCCCCTTGGCACTGCAACTGACGGTATCAAAATCATCCACGGAGTTTCTATGGTTTAAACAAGCAGGCTTGCGTTGCGGGGCCTGCAGTTGGTTTCTGGTAACTGTCATTTTATACTCTAGAAAAGGAATGACTTTAATAGCCATGAGTTATAATTAAACCCCAGTGGAAAAGCCAGCTGACTGTTGCTTAATGGCTGCTAAACGCAGTTCGGCTGGTTTCAGAACTTCCTTTCTCCATTGGTCCTCATAACCGATAGGCCTTCCATTCCTTTGTGTGCCCCCATGCATCACTTTCTGCTGAGCATCCCCAAGGGCACATGGGGGAGGGAGGGCACTAATTGCCCCGAAGAGGGAACAAGCACAAGAACGTCTAAACAAAGGACTGCTTTGCATTCAGCTTTCTGCTCTGGTGAAACAGGGACTGGCCAGAATCAGACATGCTCTGATTGTTAAGAGAAGGGTACCGTATCCAGAACACGGGGTGACAGCCAGTTGTTGGCTTTTAATCAAGGGGCTTTTCATGACAGTCAAACGCACAGGAGCCAGACTGTCTTGCAATGGCAGTGTTCAACTCACATCTACTAGTGGGAGAAGTGGCATCCCCTAAGACAGCAGGTCTGTGGTTTCCAGCCATCTCTGTGACCAACATCCGGGTGGTGGAACAATGTGTGGCATAGACACTGGGGCCCAGATCCACATAAAGGTAGTTAGGCTCCTCACTTCCATTGATCTCAGTGGAAGTTAGGCACTTAAATACACTTGTAGATCTGGGCCTGGGCTCCTAACACAGGTCAGCATCACCTTTTCTTTGTCGTGTAGCTGCTGTATTGTAGTTTCCTTGTTCTTGGAAACTATTACGTTCTGAGAGCATCTCTGGTTACCCTCAGCAGGGTCCAAAGAGCTTTGCTGGCTGTAGCCTTAAGGGATCACGTATGTAGGTGTTGCTGTGGCTTGGAAGATGGTCACCGTCATTTTCGCACCCCCAGGAAAGTTTGCTTGGCAAATCTTGTTTCCAAGTATCCGTGGGGGAGGGAGACTTATATTGCGACATCACATTCTTCCCATGATGCCCGCATTGTAATGTCACTGAGTCAAAGCCTGGAAAGTCACACAGCTGTTTCGGGTTCTTGTCGCAGCTGTGTGCAGTAAAATGCTAACACACTAGCTTAGTCTAGACATTACTGTGAGCTGGAGCTGCAGGAAGTTCACTGTGGAGCTGACTGAGGAGCAAGCACCCAACTGAGTTATTTATAGCCAGCATTGTAGTGAAATGAAAACTGACAAATGTTCTGGGGTGGAACAATCCACTATTGTTGGTTTTAAGTTAATCTGAATGCTCTTTCACCTGCAGTAAGGACATTGTCTCCCCGTTGTGTTTAGAGATGTTTTCTCCTCTGCCCTATAGCATCTGGCTTAATGCTAATGCTGCGGGATCGTGAGGTGGCTCTGGCATCCACAGTGGCCTCTGATTTGAATGGCCGCTTTGGGGCATCTTGCTACAGTCTCCCCTATGTGTGTCTTGAGTTTGTCTGGAGGCAGTGATCGTGGCACCAGCAAGAAGTGTAGTTTTGAAGGAGAGAATTGAAGTATCAGCTGCCCCGTTGTCATAAAACCAAAGATGGCAGAAACCTATTGGGGGTTTGTTCTTTATTGGTCACGGAATGTGAATATTCTGGATCCTCACCTGTGCTTTGGGAGGCCGTGCTTCAATGCATATTCAATGCTGCTTAATAGTTTTGTGGAGCTAAGATACCCTAGTTACACGTGTTAGAGGCCACAGACTTTGGCAGAGGGGTTCCTGGCCCATGTGCAGTAGTTCCCACCCAATGGTAGCTGAGAGAGAGGACTATTTCCCTTTGCAGTGTTAATGTTGAGTTTTGAACGGTGCCCACTGTAGCATTCATATGTATCAGGAGAAATGTTCCCACTCTGGCTGTGGGGAGATGGGAGAGACCATGTTCAGGGCATCTTGACCCTATTGGGCTGTAGTTCATGTCCATTCCTTAGGGGCCTGTTTGTGTTCCTGCAGCACATCACACCAGCCATCAGATCGCCCTCCTGGGGAAAGCTGTTCATCTACTTTTCTGGCTGACCCCTGCCCAGGCTCTGGACTTGAGCTGTGGCAAGGCCCGCTTTCAAAAGTAGCATCTATCAACTCCAGCCCAGCTTCATCACAGGGAATTCTAGCGAATGCTTTTCAGGCAAGAATTCAATCTTGCACCTTAATCTCCGAACAAGGCCAGAGCGAGGGGAGTTTGGAATAGACAGATGCATGTCCCGGGAGCTAGTTTACGTGGGAGAGGGTTGACATGCTAAGGCAAGAGTTGGGTTTGTTGCTGCTGGAATGCCAAACTGCGTCAAGCAAACAAGGGCTTGAAGAGCAAGAGTAAAGAGTTGCTCGTTTCCTGGGTTTATGAAAAGCTTCTGGAGCCAGCTTGGAACTTTATGGCATGTGCAGGAGCAGAGCAGAACTTCTTGTGGCATGGGGAGGGATCTGCACTGCAGTAACTTTATGGGTGTTCATCTGACTCTTCCTGCCACTTTCCCAGCAGCAAGTTAGGGTCAAATAGTTTCCATAACTCCAGCTCCTAGAGGAGGCTTCTCCGCATCACATAGTCATAAATAGCCAGTTGTTTGGAAGTAGGCTATTTGTGGAGAGCATTTTGAAAGGCAGAATATTTTAAGCTGTTCCATCATCCCCAGGAAAACTTAAGGGACTCTCAATCTGCTGAGCTAAAGCTTAAAAAATTCAAATGTCTAAACTTGGAGAACAACTTTTAAACATAGTAAATCCTGCCGTGGCCTCATCTTGAAAGGGCCAGTGACCTTTCGAATCCTTCTTGTTCACCCTTCATTTTTTGTAATAACCTCTTCGAGCTTGGGAATTACTGGATCTGTCAGAGTGGGATACAAGGAAGAGCCCCTCCCAGACTTCTCCTGATTCCCACAGCAACTGGGAAAGGACTGTTAGGAGTCTTGATGGGTCTAAGCTACACAGGCCCAAAACCCAAAGGGGAGCGACGCAAGCTCCATAGTTTTTGTTAGACCTATTCTGCAGCTACGGACCAGCCCCAAAGTCAGATCTGGTCCAACTTCTACCCTGGTGCGGGTGTTAAGGTTTCACTTAAGGTCATGTTAAGGGACAAGGTGAAAATAAGCTCACTTCAGTTCAGTGGCGATTTGGTTACATTCCCCATATGGCGTGCCTGTTTCTTTCCTCCAACTCTGTATACGGCTTCACGCATCTTGGTACCAAATCTCCCCAGGTGGCCTGCAGCCCCTGCTGCTCTGATCTCTCCAGGTGAATTTCTACTTGCGTCTTTGCCCCCGCAACCTTGGGCTCAGCCCCAGATTTGATCTTGAGTCACTTTATACCCAAGAAACACCTGACAAAGTGAGACTTGAAGCTGCCACACAGGGTATGGAAAGGGGGCTTGGCTTTGTTTAGTTGAATAGAAAAGCTGCTGGAACCCGTGACTGGACTGCAGTATTCCGGAAGCATCATTGCTTAGTAACTGCAGGTGCTGCAACATCTCCACCCCCAGCCTGCCATGCTGGAAATGCTCCATCCAAGCAGTTTGCAAAACACCATCTGTGAAACTTGAACATAAGGAGTCTCCCTTCTCACTGCTCCTTTTCATGGGACAGATTGCGATTTCCCCTGTCCCAGCCTTGTGCCCCCTGAAACTAAGCTACTTTGTCAGTTTGTCCCAGCTTGATCAGTGGCAGCAACATGGCTCGGACTGTGTTTCTTCGCTCCTACTTCCTCTGCCGGCTGTGCAGCACAATTCACTGGACTTGCACCTGGGCTTCCTGTTAGTGTCGCCGTGAGACAGCAGCTGCTTTAAAAAGGAAACGCTGTTCAAAATGCAGGGGCTGCTCCCCACCCAAAACAATGCCAAGGTGAATTGTACTGTTGCATTAACATCAGTCAGCTACTTAAATGGCCATTGGTGTCAGGTGGGTAAACAGGTGAGGAACCTGGAAATCATGCTAAACAAGGCCAAGATAATGGTGACATGAGCTGAGCGGGGCATGGGCCTGTCACTGAAATACAGAGCAAAACCTCCGTTGCTTAAAGCACTGTGGTTGTTTCAACCATTCTGCAAGGACAGTAGAGGCTAGAACACAGTCTCTCAACCCATGGGTCATGTCCCAAAATTTGGGGTGCCGGAATCTGACAGAGTCATTCCAGCCAGGCTAAATTTGAGTGTGGCACTGTGCCCCCATGTGCCAGGTTAAAGTGTGTGTCTCTCAAATTTGACCTGCCCAGCATCCCATGTGGGGGGCCAGTCAAACCTGAGCGTTACTGCAAACTTGGAGGTCGCCACACTGGAGCAGGGAGCTAAGCCCAGCCAGTGCCATGGGACAGGAGCCACCACTGGGGTATGCACGGGGTACTTATTTAGTATGTTAATGTGTCTAATATATAGCATGGGTAAGACATATTTAGTGAGGCTTTAAGTCTCTAAAGCTATTTACTGGGTGGCAACAGGCCCTCAAGGTTTGCAAATGGGTCTTGAGCCCAAAAATGATTGAGAACCATTGGCTAGAAAAGTGAGCCAAGAACTTGGGCTAAGCCCATTGTGTGAGCTAGGGAGTGTTCACACACGAATACACACCTTGGATTTTTTTTTTTAAAGCTATATGATTAGCCAGCCAGCGGTCCTAAAGAGAGTGTGAGTGTGATCAAGCGTTGCTCTCGCCTGTAAGATTTACACTGAGAAGCAAAAGGAGTGGTGAGTAGGATGAAAATGTAAATATCTTTGGCTTTCCTTAGTGTAGTATGAAAAGGAGGGGGAGATGCTGTGGGTGCTGGAGAAATCCTACTGCACTACCTTTTGGCTTTACTAAGTGACCCTTGCTCCAGAATACACACAGCACCACAGGTTAAACTTATCACAGTGAAGAGCCTCCTTTGAGACAGAAGCTGTTGAAAGATCAGCTGCTGTTTGGATTGGCCCCTCAATCTGCTGCACGTGAAGCCCTAATTCGGTGTGGGGCAGTGAAGTGCTGAAGCAGTGGGATATCATATCTTCTACACGATAGACTACTAGACAAACATCAGAGCAAGCGAGCCTAGATCCTCTAGGCCAGACACATGACCTATGGCATAGAAGGACAGAATAGCTTCTTCTCAAGTGCCCGTTCCCATACTGTCATTTCCCCCGCAGCCTGCTTGTTAACTCTGTGAGCTGTCTGAAGGCCATAATTCACTCACTCTCCACTTTATTACTCATGAACTGACCAGCTGGCTAGGCCCACTCTCCTGCACGGCCCAATGCATTGTAATGTATCCTACCCCTCTCTTCCAACACACCAGGGGTGGGTGCACAGGCTGTGACTTTCATAAGCCCTGAGCTGCCATACAGTGCCATATTCTGTCCTTCAAGAGACTTCTCGGTGTTGGGTATCTGCAGCCTCTTGGCAGGAGAGTTATAAATGAGAGATGGAAGAACTGGAGATGAAAGTGACTCTGGCTTAGAACAGGACCAGTGGAATTCCAGCAGGGGGCAGCACAAGCCAAAGAACCCACCCTAAGCCCTACACAGTGCGAAGTGGGACGAGAGGGACCAAAACTGAAAGTCATCCATGTATGGTCAAAGAGGAAGCCAAGGGCAACTCTGCCAATAGTGAATGGAAGCCCCTGCCCCACGGTAAACGGGCCAGATGGAAAGGAGAGAGGAATGGTCAAACTGTTTTCAGGAGACCCCTCTGCCCACTGTGGCTGCTGGAGATGAATCTGGCCTAAACTCCCGTCCGCTGCAGCCTGTGGAAGGACGGGGCCAGCTAGTGCTAACAGAGCGATCTTGTGAACAGGGACACGGAGGCTGCTGGCAGCTGTTCTGTCCTAGGACTCTGCCTACAAGCCATTTCTTTTCAGCAGAGGGATGGTGTCACTTCCCACCCCACTCAGCTATCCCAGCTCTTCCACGTTCAATGAATTCGCACAGCCCCAGTGCTTGGGCAGTGGCAGCTACGCACCCCTCAGCCACAAACAACGCTCTTAAACTTCCACGCAGCCAATGTGAAGGGCAGGCTAAAGTCACTTGCTAAGCCTATGGGCCTGTGACTGGACCTGGCAGCGGAGTGACAGATTCTTTATTAATGAGCTGGCTGTGGGGCTGAAGGGTGAGAGGCTGCCACATTCACTATAAAGAAAAGGAGGACTTGTGGCACCTTAGAGACTAACCAATTTATTTGTGCCACAAGTCCTCCTTTTCTTTTTGCGAATACAGACTAACACGGCTGTTACTCTGAAACACATTCACTATCTGCTTCCTCACATACTTCACCCCTGCTGGGGGGGCAATGTCTAAAGGCGAGAGAATGGCAGTTACCACAGCTCAGGCAGGACTGGGCTTCTCTTCGACCATTGCCATGGTGGGGGGTGGGCAGTGGTTCTTCTAAATAAGGTGCCTACCTGTGCTAATATCCCCTGACTTTTCAAGGGGCCATTGAACTGATGGTCTGAAACAAGGCCGAGCAAAGTCAGCGAGCAGGGAGGCGGGGGTGACCTTTGTCCGGCTAAGACCGGTTTGGATAAAGAAATTGCTCCGTGGGATGGCAGGGTCAGGGCACAAAGTGTGAGACGTGCAGCATGGGACCATGATCCAGCCATGGCAAAAAGAGGGACCAACCCTGAAAAGCAGCTGGGCCATGTCTGTGCTTGCATGAGCAGGAACACTCTCTGTCCGGCCAGTCTCCTTCCCCCAACTCCTTTTTGGCTGGAAGACTGGCCACTAGATTCCAAGGCCAGACGGGACCATTGTGATCATCAGCTCTTACCTCCTGCATACCCCAGCCCATAGAACTGCCCCAAACTAATTCCTAGAGCAGCTCTTTTAGCAAAACAGCCAAGCTTGATTTACCAGGTGCCAGTGATGGCAAATCCACCTTGGTCGAAGGATTAATTACACCCTCTCTCAAAAATGGGTGCCTTGGCTCCTATCTGAATTGGTCTAGTTTCAACTTCCATTCATTGGATCACGCTGTACCGTGTTCTGGTAGCGTGGGACCCTGTAGTAACTGCTTCTTCCCCATGTCGCTCCTTGCAAGCTGCAAGCAAGGGGTTTCTGTGCAAGAATTGCTTTGGCAAAGTAGCTGAATGAGCCTGAGGACGCAGTTTTGACTTTCTGTTGCTATGACTCCATTTAATGGTGAGTAAACACCTTAGTCAGGAAGTTACTTCAACAGGAAGAGCTGGTGGTGTAGCAGGGCTGCTCTTGCTGCATCTCTTGGTTGAGCAAGATAAAGTCACCCTGGTTTGGGGGAGAAGGGGAGTGTTGGCCTGTAGTACTTCTGCGGCTGCTTTGATTGCATCCTGAAGTGACCTGGGATGTACTTAGAGGGAATTTGGTGCTGTCTTAGTTTTGTCATCCTTGTTTGCCTTTTGGTTCTGTGTGCTGGGGAGGATGATGTAAATTATATTAGCGGGGTTATACTGCTCTCTGCTGTGGATAGAATCGTACCTTTGCCTGGCCGTTCTGTGCGCTCCCCCCCGGGAGCCATTGCCCCAGGAAGAGGAACAATTAACAAAGGCTGCTCCAATTCCCTTGAGGCTCAAACCCCAACGGACCTGAGGTACTAGCGCCGTTACAGTCGTACGTTCAACATGTTGAGCCTCAGAATCCCTGCTCAGCTGCTGCGCCTGCCGTTCCTGTCAATAACGTCCCCAGGGCTGCTAACTGGCTGGCAGTGATCATGCTCACAGCCACACTGGTCTTAACAGCTGGGGCCTAGCCCATGTTTTCAGAGGCTGCCTAACAGCATGGCTGCTGCCCAAAACACCACTAGTTGCACTGGCTTCACTGCTGCCTTGTAACAACTCAGGGATTGGCACACCCCCCCCCCCCCCCCAGGTTCACCTCATTCCACTGCCTGCTGAGTAGGGCTTGAACGCCGATCTCTTGCGCACTGGGCTTTGGGGTATTTTTCAGCAGGTCTGGCACTGTAGCTCCTGTTCCACTTGGCATAAGGCTTTGAATCAGTGTGTGACTGACTAGCCCAAGGCGCTTACCAGGGAGGTGGGGAACGTGTGTTCAGGGCACTGTTCCACAGGGTAGAGGTAGGAATTGAACCTGCATCTCCCCCCTGAGGGGTTAGTGTTCCAACCTCTGGGCTAAGGGGAACAGCCACCTCAGGCACCAACATTCCAGGAGCTGGTTCATGCCTGTGAATCCCAGGCAGAGCCAGATGCCTCCCTCTGGCCTGGACATAGGCACCTAATTCTCTTGCAGGAGAGGGATTTGGACCACACCCATCCTTGGCCTTTCCTATTGGCTAGGTTAGGTGGCACCTTCCTCAGCTTGCTGTGGAGCCCTTTCTTCAGTACCGAACTCTCTCCCTGCAGTGCAGCGAGAGCTTTGACCAGTTTGCAGGGACAACTGATGGGAACACGATTCCCAATAGGGAAATCCAGTTGTTGTCTGGCACCCAAAGCATGCACATAAAACAGCTGCACTGGTCTAGGCATCTCGTTTGTACAGCTGACTTACCCAGATAATACCCAGGCCCTAGTTTATGGGCAGCTAAAGGAAGGCACCTGCTGTCATGGCAGCCAGTACAAACCACAGGGCAGGGCACCTAAAGTTAGGTGTTGAAACACTGAGCCTACATCCTCTTTGTGGATTTAGTCCTTTGCTCTTCCTGAGCTACAATAAATGAGAGTAACTCCTGGATGTCTTGCTCCTTTTCAGCTGGCTACAGGCTTGGCATGCTCCTCAGAAAGGTCTGACAAGGAGAGAGGCTCATGCAGAAGTAGAGTCAGGGGGAAGCTTTTGTTAATCTGCTTCACAGCTGGTGGCCATGCTGCTTTCAGCGCTGGATCTGAACCAACAGTAATAGTGTAGTGTGACAGGCTCAGGCCAGATGGCTATAGGCAAGTGATCCTATTGGGATCCCCCCCACTGCTAAAGGACCTCCCCTTGCCTAAAGGGAGTGTCCACAAGACCTGGAAACCAAATAATTCTGGGGGACAACTAATGAAATAACAGGGACAGGAGTGAGGTCAAAGGGTCAAACGAAGGGAACCTGACGGGGCCCCTCGAAGGCATCAAGGGAGCCAGTGGATGCCCCCAGAGGAACGCTGCCCGGCTGTGTGAGCGGATGGAGGATCGGAAATAGGCCCCACCGTCACAGGAGAACCCCATCAGCCACCCTCCTCTAGATAGCCATTTTAGCCAGGGCCAGGAGGTCCCATGACTTTGTGGGGCCACAGACAGGGGTGCATAGCTAAGAAGGTGAGGGGGAAAGTGCAACCAAAAACATAACAGGATATCAACAGTAATGGTAGGAAGCAGGAAAATTCTAGTGTGGGTTTGTTTCACAACCTTCTTCTGTGAACAGACTCTTTAGGGTATAAGTTTATATATGCTCAATAGATATGCATGTGCATAGAAAACTCTTTACAGGCATAGGGTGAGTTCTATCTACACTACTTGATCCAGTTGCACTTTTTACAGTTACTCAGTAGCTACTACTACTCTAGGAAGATTTCAGGGCTTGCTTGCAATGGAGTCTGGTCACTCCAAGAGAAAAAACCAGCATCAATAGGGTTTACATGAAAGAGGCTTCACGTTGCTCAATTTAAAGCAACTTGTATAGTTAAATGAACTGGTAATGTTATCATAAAAACCTCCAGGATATGTTCTAGTGTTGTAGGGCTCAGCAATACAAATAATTATGAAACTTCTACATTTCCTGGAGGGGGCGATGTTGCACTTCCCAGGGAGACCATCATTGAACTCCAAGGACAGATCAGCTAATCTTGTGCAGTGATGTGATGAGTCCTGAATCCAGAGTTCAAACAGCCTTTTTGCTTTCATTGAGGCTAAGTTTTGAATTCTGTTTCAGAAGAGGAAAAGAAAGCAGCAGGTAATCTGCACCAGTAGGATAGTTATTTCCTATCAACGGGCAGGTGGCTGATTTGTTCTGAAGCCATATGGTATCATCCTCACTCCTACAAACCAAGACAAAACAGTGTCGTTACTAGGGCACTTGCCTCATGAAAGGTTTAACTTGAAAATTTACCTAAAACACCTTTGATCTGTGCTACATTAAAATGTGGGTAAAATCCCCATCTCTGATGGCGCAATTGGGGAAAAACTCCCCTAACCCTGCCCCAGCTTTTCCATCCGAAACATTTATCCCCACCTTTCCACCCCACCAAAACATCCCTGTTTTCCCTTAAATATCATGTGGCTTCAAGAGACACTGTGGGAGGTTCTGCACCAGCTCTGATGGCCTTTCCCTGGTATTAGACAAACACTGGGGAGTGTTTAGCAGTGGTGGTGGGAGGAGGTAGAGGTGTGTCCTTCTCCCCCTCATACTCACCATAACATGTGAAACCACGGCAGATGGAGGGGAAGCAGTGCCATAGAAATGTCTGACCCAGTTGCAGGAAGGGGTGGTCTGCGTGTAGCTGCTGGTCGGGGAGCAATTATCTCACAAGTCTTTAAAAGTAGTTTCTAAATCCATTCACTGTGAACCTGTTCCACCCCTGCAACCAGGGCAAAAAAACCTGACCTGACAGTTTCACACAATATCACATCTCCATTACTGAATGCAATGGCTTAGTGTTGATTTTCATTCTTGTTCTGAATGGTGTGCCCCGTATAGGATAGCTGATTTATGCACAGGTGCAATGGTGGATGAGCCCAGAATCCATCCCCTTTGTATGCAAGGACTTGCTACTGGCTTACACCCTAGGGTCTGAAAAAATATAATGAAACCAAAACTCATTTCCCACCTCTTTGGGGCCCTTTAATCAATCAAGTTGCCATCTTCTTTCCCTGAACACTTCTTCTGAGTCCCTTTCAGGAGGAGGCTGGATACTGCCCTCCTTAAAACTTAGTGACAAAAGCGCTGGACATCTCCTCCTGAAAATCCAAACTCTCTGATGGTTTCCTGGCTTGCCAACTCTGTACCTAGCAAAGTCTCTCCCCTTCACCCCATTCAGCTGTGATGCGACAAGGACACCTTCCAGCAGTGATGCATAAACAACGTGATAGGCCAAGAATACTAGAACCATCATGGTTTATTGACTTGTAGGCCATCCATACCAGCACCTCCTGCTGATTTGTTTTTCACTGTATGTTACACTGGCGTAAGATCAAATGCAGTTATGAGATTGAACCAAAAGGTCTAATTCTTTAAAATCAGGCCCCCTGTTCTGTACCTTTCACAAATGAATGGCAGTTTGGAATAAGCTACACCACACCCATGACAGGTAGTAAATGGCAATGCACGGTTAACACAGCTGTACCGCACACCACACCTTACAGGGAATGGTAACATAGGAGGGATCTGTGTTTAAGTTAACACCAGGTGGAGGCCCAAAGGGCACAGACAGGACACTGAGAACTGTTTGCAGGACAAATGAAGCAGACTGCATCATATTCATTTCTGAAACAGAGGTACCAACAACTTCCAGCACAGGTTCCTGGAGACTACAGCTATCTTGAACCAGATCTCTTTCATGCTGGGACCTGTAGTTTCTATGTGCTACAGCTCCATGTGAAAGATGGGGCAGCTGCAAGCTGTATTGTGGAATTGTATGGGTCACACAGTTGGACTAGCCCTGCATTATATGATCATATATTTATACATACACACACACACACACACACACACGATCATACAGACACCACCGGTCAGGGATGGGCTAGATAATACTTAGTCCTGCCATGAGTGCAAGGGACTGGACTAGATGCCCTCTCGAGGTCCCTTCCGGTCCTATGATTCTATAGTGTGGGCCAAGTTCAAGCTAGAATGGGCAGCCCAAGCACACACTTCCACTCCAGAGGCTGTTTGGCTTTTATATCTTTGGGATACTTTGACGCTTTCCTTTCCTAAAGCTAAGCAGAGAAAAAGATAACAGAAATTAGGGGGAAAAAATAACTCACATACAATGTACAGATATGATTTCCAGCTCCTGTGCTAATACTACTTGTTGAAAAAACAGCCGGATGGGGGATAGATGAGAGCGTGTTTTATAAATGTAGCAGAAATCATGCACTACATGTCAGTGATGAAAGAATTAAGTCTTTATCCACCAAGGGGAAGACAACAGACTTTCTGACAAACCCAAAACTACTGAATGCTAGTAAGTACCAGAATCCCAGTGAAATCAGATATTGCCAGAGTAATTTAGAACATTAAACAGCTTATAAGGGGAAACTTGTGCTTAGCAGAGGGTAAATTCAATGCTGGAAGCCATAACGTTTCCCTGGATACAATACAGTATTTAGTAGGGGGAGAATTTATATCCAAAAAAGCTGAGAGTTAAGAAGAGTGGTACAACTCGCAATAGGAGGATTCCTGTCAGACCATTTTGTCTGCTACTGGGCCCATTGCATCCTTCCTTCTCTGTGGAGACTGTACAAATTCCAAACCGTTCATAAGACACTGTTCAATGAAAACCAAATGAATTGCACCCATAGGAAGAAAAAGGGGGAAACATGCAGCATCCCGAATATGTAACAGGGGAGGCATTGTAGATAACACTTGTGTGAAGTCCAGTCTGAATGCACTGTTAGAATCTCCTGTAGTGCAGAATCCATTGGCATTTCAAACTGTCTGCAAAGAGCAGATTCGCAAAATTAAAAACAAGGGGCACCTCCTGATTAGTGTTAATTTTAAAAAGTTTTTGGAAACTTTCAAAATGTGCCTTTGAAAGAATCACGCCCATTCCCCCTGGAACCAAACAAGGGAATCCACTCCCGCTGATCACTGCCGCAATGATGTTTTGTCTTCAGAGAGGCTTCCATTTTTCCTTCCTATTCCTCTTCCTCCTCCTCCTCCTCCTCTTCATCATCATCCTCATCATGGCAATGTGTGATTTCCTGAGGAGTCTGGGGGAAGAGGTTAGGTGGTTTAATTTCACTGACTGACCGGGTCAGTTGATGCCGTTTGTAGTCGGAATCTTTGAAATCCACTGAGGTGCGGTTGCGGGTGGCCAGAGGTGACTCCTTTTCATTGATGTCCACATGAATGTGCTCCACCGTCGATTCATGTGGCATCTATACAAAAACAACAGAGAGGAGTGGACCTGTCTTATTGTCCCAGGAGGAATGCTGTGATCAGCCATGCAGATGCTCTCATTATTTCTCCAATATATGCAAATACTAATGAAAAACAAGCACCTGAAGTTTGTTAAATATGCTGTACCCTTGGGATTGTGACCAGAAAGCAGGCCCCACCATGCTGTGTATGCCTGCAGCATTGCAGAACTAATACTAAAACACAGGTATGCACGAGGGCTTTGGGCTGAAACGGAACCTAGTGAAAAGGAAAGGAGGACTAGTCGCACCTTAGAGACTAACCAGTTTATAACCAAATGGGTTAGTCTCTAAGGTGCCACAAGTCCTCCTTTTCTTTTTGCGAATACAGACTAACACGGCTGCTACTCTGAAACCTGAACCTAGTGAAATCGTTTTCACTACTCTCTGAACCACTTAGCGCCTTACAGATGAAGACCAGTGACTTTTCATGCTATCCATTCAGAACAAATTGTCCCGTTATCTTTCATAAGACAGCACAAGCCCATGACATTGACATTAATATCATCAACAACATCAATACTGAGGGCCAATAATTAGCCTAATTACAGCCTATGGTACTCTCCCCTAGGAAAGCCAGTGTGGAGAACAGCAAAACTGGTAACTAGATCCAGTGTTATCCCTCTGTACGTCTTGTCGCATCACTGCATGCATCCCCAACTCTATGCTGCTCTACATGTGATTCTGAGGATGATCCCCAGGTCCTTTATTCTAAGCACCAGTATTTTTCTTTTATAATTCCTCTATCCCCACTGAGCAGCCCACATTACTGTCTCTGGCTGGGAAGGTGGACAGCTTTCGGGGTGGCCAATGCCATCCTAACAAGCAGGAGTCGATCACCCTCCACTAAAGAGCTCAGACACCTCCATAACAAGCTTAAGTGCCTCCAAGCCATAATATGAGAATTTGAGTTTCCTATCTCTTCTGCACTACAGTAGTGATGTCCCCAAGTCCTTAATAGTGTTTATCTGGTTCTGCCAACACCACACACTAGACAGTTCTGATGGCATTTGCCTGTCAGGACTGCTGCTGGATTCTCAGTGGGTTACAACTCACCAGTACGTGGGCGGCTCTGAAGAGGTAGCTGAACGGATAGTACAGGAGGTTGATGAAAGATGCTGCATAGAGATCTGCATAACGCATCACCTGGCTGGCAAAGAGGGTCTGTCGTGAGCCACTACGGAACAGGCTTCCCATCATCCCATAGCACATGTCCATGTCGTGAGTCACTTTCTACAAGCAAAAGGCAGATTCAGTGCTCTGGCCAGAGAGCAACGCAAACTCCAGCAGAGAGACTGGGAAAAGATCGTCACGTAACTGGGACATTCAGAGTTCCTGGGCTGCTCAGTTTCTGCAGGGGTCTCAGAACAGAGGGGCACTTAACAGGCTGTGTGTGTTCTAACAGCGAGACCCCACAGCATCCATATTCACATCTAATGGAGGGGAAAGCTGTACTGGAATCAATGACATTTCATCATAGCTGCAGCCATCCCACCAGGCTGTGATGTCATCTGAACAGGGTTTGCCTGATCAGTAGATGGGAAACTTCCAGGGAACACCAAGAATGCTGTAGGAGGTGGTGACAGACAGCCAACAGGCAGCCCATCTGAGTCAATATGGAATCAGTGCCCCAGAATGGTACCAAGGGGCACTATGCTTCTTAGATCAGGCATAAAACCAAGGTCTTGACCAGGGCATTCTCCCTAACAGTGCAGGTGCTACCCCAATGACCTGGCCAAATTCCAAGTGGGGTAACAACCTTCTGTCTACCTAAAGCTCCTTTTTAATTTCAGTTGAACATGATATACTTCCCTGCCTATGAAAGTTATTGTGTAATGCTGCTGCATTTCACCCCAAAGGTGGCTGCATTTTAGTGCTGAGGGAAGTGATCCCAGTATACAGTGTGAAAAGGTGTTTTTATAACTGATACCTTAATACGTTTCTGGATGGAACTGATGTCAGGCCGTTCATTGCTGCTACTGTCCAAATGCCTGGTTATAGAAGAAAAATTACACAACGTTGTTTGAAAACATTTAGGAAACTAGGTGGTTTAGGGTATTTTTTAGTTAGGAAGTATGGTCTATAGAGGAAAGAAGGCTAGCTTTGTGGGTAGAACCCAGGATTATTAGGAGTCAGGACTCCTGAGATCAACTCCTGGCTGTGCCACAGACTCATTGTGTGATCTTGAGCAAGTCATAACCATTGTGTGCCTCAGTTTCCCCATGTGTAAAAAGAGGATACTGCTTACCTAACTTAGAGGGGACTTGCTGGGATTCATTATCTAATATTTACAAAAGTGCATTAAGATCTTCAAATGACAGCTGCTATGTGGGGTAGGAAATTATTATACGAATGTTGGAATACTCACTTGTACAGCTCCGCCAAGAAAATGTCCAGACTCTGCAGCTCTTCAAAAAGGGCTGAACAATTCCATAAAAGAGAAGAAAGAGGGTCAGAGGGCTAAACCTGAAAGTGCCAAAAGCAAAAGCATCACATTTCCAGCTCTTCTCATAGGAGGCAGCTGTGGCCAGGAATGGAAAATAAAGCAGAGTGCGCAATTGGTCGGGCTGACATGGCGAGAAACAGGTGTCTAATGTAGATGGTTCAGATAAAGAGTTGAATGCACACCGTGCAGGCCTGGCAGGGCTCAGGACTTGCTTTCTGGGACTGATCCCTGCTGCTTTAGGGCCCACACCTGCAGGTTTTATATAAGTAATTCCTTTGACATCAACGGGGCAATCTGTCTGAGCAGGGCTGCAGGACAGGGCCATTGAAATGGTTCTACACTGAAGGCAGTTCTGTTCTGTGTTGTGAGTCCTGCTGCTGTCTGCAGCTGAATGGAACGAAGCTGGGTCCCAAATAAATTGAGGTGTAAGGAGAGCAGCATGGGGACCCCGCTAGTCCAATACTGCGACTAATGCTACGCTAGTTCCTCTATAATACTGCTGAGCTGCTGTGTTCCACCCATGGGAGAATGGGATCTTTGCTTATCCTAGGGATTAAACATGGGAGCTGCTTTCACCTCAGACTTCCCCCTGCTCTGACCTCACACCTCCCCGATCCCCTGCCTTCCTTGTCCTCATCTGCCCTGCAACTTTACATCATGGATAAGTACACAATAAGTTTCTAAGCTTTTTAGAGCACTGCTGTTCCACTGTTACTCTGCAGCTACACGATTAAACACAACAAACGAGATCCTCATTGCTTCTGCCCTGCAAGCACCTCACCAGCAAAGGAGCTAGCCCAGTGACAGCAGAGATCTGTGCTTGAGGCTCAGGATGGGATTCAGGCACCACTTTGACAGAGATGCCAATGGAGGAAGAGAAGGGGGAGAGTAGTGGCGTGAGGGGGTGAGCTGAGAAAGCAGCCCTCCCTCTTAATTAACTGGAACTTCCTCCAGAGAGGGACAGTGTCAGGAGATCAAACACCATGATAAGAAGAACATAATCTGCTAACATACTTTTTAATGAATAACAAACCATTTTCTAACAAGGTTTTTGAAAAGTGACCATTTGGTCACTTCAGGGACATACTGATCCAGTCAGTGAAAGAGGTGTGGCTTATGAGAAAAAATTACATGGGTTTGGAACACTTTAGCCCATCAGATCACAACTTCTATCCATGCCATGTAGAGCTCATTTTAATACATAATGCAACTGGAAATTTAATTCCCCTCCACTGTGCCCAAGTGCAAAAGGCCTAGATCCATCCTCGCAAAGAGATGCCAGTGTCAGCAACAGCCAGGACTGTGGTCTGAGAGGCTGAGCAAGTAGTCCAATCCTTTCCCTTGGGTAACAGGACTGCATCAGCCCCTAACACAGATGCCAAAAGCAAGGGGAAGATCTCAGGAAAAAAAGAAACAAAGGCAGATGCATACTGTCATAGAGCCCCTCTAAACCCTGCCCCAGCTTTTCCCCTCGACAACATACAAACAATGCAATCTTGAGAAATAGAGCTAAAATCTCCCCTCAGTTACAATAGACCAGCCGCAGTGAGGTCAATGTTGCTGCACAAGTGAAGTGACAGCAAAACCTGGCCAGTGGTTGCCTAGTTTCGTACAGCTTTTGTCAGTCCAGACATGCAGCTCCTGGGCTAGTTCGGGAATCACCAGGAAGGTCCTCCAGCCCTGACGTTTCTTGGACTTTAGGATGTCTCCAAAGATGTGGTCTCCAATGTACAAAATGTCTTTGCCCTTAGCCCCCAGCAGGTCACAGATAGTATCCGAGGAACCTGAGAGGGAATGAAAACAGGATGGGTCAGCAATTGTGAAATGAAGGGAAAGATTTCTCACATTTCAGAAGCTCACAACTCAGGCACATGCCTGTCACTGCAGTACAAAAACACAAGTGTCCAGTAATTGCAGCTACTCACAGAGCATACACTGACAGCCAAGACACAGGGAGCTGTGGGCTACAGACACAGCAAGTTGGCCATCTCTTCCCAGAAACCATCTTTGCCAAGTGTATTATCTCCACTGGCCCAGAAAGCAGCATCCTTTGGGGTCTCCCCAAAGCCCCAGTCTGCTCCATATTAGCACATCACAACAGTAGCCAAGCACTTGCAGCTATTTGCACTACAGGAATGCCTTCACAAAGTACTCAGTGCTGTGGTTCCCAGGCTGTGGGCAGTATCTAGGGTGGTCAGTGCTGGTTCTTATCTTCCCCTGAAGTGAATGAGCCAGATCCTTTTCATGTGTCAGAAGAGCTGTGTAAGCCATCACCCTCATTCCCATTGCCCTTCCTTTGAAGCAACATGCAAACTGGGCAGAGGATTCTGGGGGCACCTGGCAAGTGGCTGAACATGGCATTGCAGTATGAAAACAGCTGAGTCCCAAGTGTGCTAAAGCAGCCAGAGCTCTCCCATGCCCTTTAAAATCCTTGCACAATACTGGATGATGAGCAGGTCCAGCAGGTTACACCGAAGGGCTTGCCTATCAGAAACACTACCAGAGATTAACCTGACAACCCCAGATTATGCCAGTAGGCTGAGAAGCTAAATCTCTGTTTATGCTCATTATACAATATACATGAGATTGTTCTCGCTTTACCGCCTGAATAGACGATGCCATGCTGCAGAGGCCCTGTGTAGGTACCAATCTTCAACTTGCCAGTAACCTGTACAGAAGAGGAAATAAATCACTTTAGTGACGGGCAACTGGTGTGGTGGATCTTTTCTGTCCGGTTCTTCCTAATTCTTCCTTCTCTTGGACCCCTGTCTCTCCCTGGGAGACTGGAGGCAGCTTTCACTCACATGGAGGGGTTTTGTGTTTCACTCTTCTCAATACACAGTTTGCTGTATTCTAATTTAGCTAGGAAGGACTCAGGTTTGCCCGTGAGACACACATCTCTGACAGCAATGAGGCTGACCGGGTGTAACTAAAAACAAACTCCAGCCCAATGCCTTCCATGAATTTCAATGCAGAGTCCAGTCTAGAAAAGGTCCAGTTCCTGTTCCAAGCTGCCTAAAGAAACCACGTGGGTAAGTGTGCTCTGTATGCAGTACTTACAGTGTCCACTTGTCGCAATACTGTGCCTTCTCCAAAAAATAGGGGTTTTCGTGCATCCACTAGGATTAGGTCAAAGTAGGACTGCCATGGCTGATGAGAGCTTCCCGGCTAGGAAAGGAAGAAACAAGAACCATAAAAGCGTCCGTTGCCTTCAGCCTCTTCTTCTCAAATCACTGATACGCTTTAGGATACAAGCTGCTATATTTATTGCACCTTTCATCCTGAAGGATCCCAGAACGCTTTCATAAACTATATATCGAGGAATCACTCCATACACTGCAGAAATGCAGCCACCTCTGGGTCCAACATGACAGGTATTTAACATCACCAAGAAACGCTACAGTTTCCAGGAGAAAGCGAAAAATACTACATCCAAGAGAAATTCCACTGTAGAGAAATTTAGGAAAGCAGATTATAAATAAACCCCAGTGGAATCTGACTGGGGCTGATACTGTGACATGAGCCCAGGTGCAGTGTTGACAGGCACATGAAAATAATTAAGTAACTCCATGAAACAGGAGCTGAGCCATGCATTGTGTGACTGATGAAGTAATCGATTATGCTGAATGTACTAAGCAGACAAAGGTTTGGAGCTCCTAGCTGCTTTACATTTGAACATTTCAGGGCCTACCTCTGCCCTAACTTATACCAGTGTAAATCAGGACTAACATGACTGAAGTTAGTTTAGTCATGCCAGTGAGATCAATATTAGGCCCTAGATATTCCTTTCCATTTACAAAGCCCTTTTGCTCTCCAATAAGATTTCTTATTGGAATCTAAACTTTGTCAGTTTCATACTGATCTTGACTGCAACATTATTATGTTATTATTAAAAAGAAAAGGAGGACTTGTGGCACCTTAGAGACTAACAAATTTATTTGATCATAAGCTTTCGTGAGCTACAGCTCACTTCATTGGATGAAGATGCATCCAATGAAGTGAGCTGTAGCTCACGAAAGCTTATGCTCAAATAAATTTGTTAGTCTCTAAGGTGCCACGAGTACTCCTTTTCTTTTTGCGGATACAGACTAACACGGCTGCTACTCTGAAATATGTTATTATTAAAGATTCTTGTTTTAAAACAGCTAACAATAGCTCTCTAAATGTTCTACTTATATTTGGATTTGATTCTGTGTAAATAAGGAAACTAAACAGCAACTGTGTTTTAATTATACCTGCTAATCCCCATGCAGTCCATGAACCAGGATTACAATCCTATTATGCTACACAGAGATAATTACATGCATTAATTTCTAGTAAAACAGCAGTCCTAGAGTCACATACCTTTGGTCCATGTGGAAAATCAAACAAATAAGTCATAATTTTCTGAAAGACAAAATTAGGATTTTAAAATATACATTTGTGTAGTTTATAACAGCATACTTTTCAGTCTCCACCTTTTCAGATTACATAACTTTTTTAGTTTTACAATTTACTGTCAATTTTGGCATTAGATTTATTACAATTTGGGAACAAAATTAATAAAACACATCAGTTGGAGATAAAACAGTAATTTTTATAATCAAAGAATAGATTTGCCTTCAAAATATGCACACTACAGAGAAGGGCTACTAGGATGATCTGAGGAATGGAAAACTTGTCTTATGAAAGGAGACTCAAGGAGCTTGGCTAGTTTAGCCTAACTAAAAGAAGCCTGAGGGGAGATATGATTGCTCTCTATAAATATATCAGAGGGATAAATACCGGCGAGGGAGAGGAATTATTTAAGCTCAGTACCAATGTGGACACAAGAACAAATGGATATAAACTGGCCACCAGGAAGTTTAGACTTGAAATTAGATGAAGGTTTCTAACCATCAGAGGAGTGAATTTTTGGAATAACCTTCCAAGGGAAATAGTGGGGGCAAAAGATCTATCTGGCTTTAAGATTAAACTTGATAAGTTTATGGAGGAGATGGTATGATGGGATAACATGGTTTTGGGTAATTAAATATTCATGGTAAATAGGCCTAATGGCCTGTGATGGGATGTTAGATGGGGTGGGATCTGAGTTACCCAGGAAAGAATTTTCTGTAGTGTCTGGCTGGTGAATCTTGCCCATATGCTCAGGATTTAGCTGATCGCCATATTTGGGGTCGGGAAGGAATTTTCCTCCAGGGCAGATTGGAAGAGGCCCTGGAGGTTTTTCGCCTGCCTCTGTAGCATGGGGCACGGGTCACTTGCTGGAGAATTCTCTGCTCCTTGAAGTCTTTAAATCACGATTTGAGGACTTCAATAGCTCAGACATAGGTGAGAGGTTTTTCGCAGGAGTGGGTGGGTGAAATTCTGTGGCCTGCGTGGTGCAGGAGGTCAGACTAGATGATCATAATGGTCCCTTCTGACCTTAGTATCTATGAATCTATATTTTAGAGACCTTTAAAATGATCTGTAAGCTTTTTATGCATAATAATGCTGTGATATATTGCGATTTCCCAGGGCTTTAAAGAAACGCCTTGCACCACTAAAAAGAGGTAATTTCCAGCTTCTCTCCACCCAGATAAAGCACCAATTTCTAGCCCTCTAGCCTTGATGGTTCAAAAGTTATTGGACCATCACCTGATCACAGATTCAGGATTGTCTGATGCCTTCATGTATGCATCAGAACAGTTTGATTATAGGGAAAGTTTTGCATTTTGGAGGCTACTAGTTTTAAAAATAAAAATACATTGCATTTATCTAGCACTTTTCATCTGCTGAGAGATTGAGACACAGATGAGGTAACTGACTTACCCCAGGTCACGCTAAATTAGTATCAGAGCCTGGAATAAAACCCAAGAGTTTTGAAATCCAGTCCTCTGTTTTAATCCCTAAATCACACTACCTCTCACTCAGGAACTATATAGAATACACTCAAAGTTGTCATACTGAAACCAGAAAATGTACGAAAATGAATATCCAATTTTTCTTCATTAAGTTCTATGCAAATCCAAGTATTTCAGCAGCACTTACATCTGTGTATTTATAGTCACTGTTTGTGGCAAGAAACACCTTTCCAACCTCATTCATGCGGCGGAGCAGTAATGGCATTTTCCCCTAAAATGACACGCAAGGATTACAGACACTTTACCACTGGGAAAAACAAGCCTTAATTAAAATCATGCTTGCAAGACAATACATTGAAACTGGCAACAGCATCAGGAATGATGCTTGCATGCAGAAATGAAAAGAGTGGAAGAAATGTAAATGGGTATCTTTAACTGTGTCCACAGGTGCTCACAGACCCTGAGCTCCCCTTGATGATATTAAACAGTTCAGTGGCACTTCACACACTGTAGCATGCTCACCCACTACCAGCTCCACTTCAGACAAACTGGATGTGGCCCTTGGGCTCCTGGTAAATAACCAGGATGAGCCCTTCGGTAGAAGGTTTGAACACCCAAGTCTACAGGTAGGGATGTGCCATAATTCAAACACCAAAGTTAGAGTGAGTTTGAGTCTGGAGCTGTTTTTATTAACAAGTTATAAATCCTAATTCAGCCATGTGTAAATTACAAGTGATCAACTACCCCAAAACAGAAGTTTCCAAAGCAGCTTGCAGACAGGTAACTAGACTGGTTAATTACTTTAAAATGAAACATTGCAGGCAGGCAATGACTCCATAATGTGGACTGGCTGGTATCAGTACTTTAAACCAAATGACATTCAGATAAGTTTTTACTATACAGGAACTCCTCACTTAAAGTCGTCCCAGTTAACGTTGTTTTGTTGTCACGTTGCTAATCAATTAGGGAACATGCTCTTTTGAAGTTGTGCAATGCTCCCTTATAATGTGGTTTGGCAGCCACCTGCTTTGTCCACAGCTTACAGGAAGAGCAGCCCGTTGTAGTGAGCTGGTGGGGGCTTGGAACCAGGGTGGGCTGGCAGCCCCCCGATCAGCTCCCCGCTCCCCTAAGTTCCTTGTGCGGCAGCTGCCCAACAGGCTACCAATTGCCAGCAGTTCAGCTGTACGTCCCCCCCATTGCCATGTGCTGCTCCTGCCCTCTGCCTTGGAGCTGCTCTCCAGAGCCTCCCGCTTGCTGTGTGGGGAGGAGGGAGGGGAAGGGAAAGAGGGGGGCTAATGTCAGGGTGTCCCCCTCCCCCCTGCTCCTGCATCCCGCTTACCCCATCTTCCATAGAGCGGGGAGACACAGGACAGGGCTCAGGACAGAGGGAGCTTCGTTGCAGCAGCTGCCATCTCAGCTTGCTGATTAACTTAAAAAGGCAGTGTACGTAAGAGTGGGGTCCAGCACGAGAGTGGGTTTGGGGGGGGGGGGGGGGGAGAAAACCTGGATTTGTGCTGGAAATGGCCGAACTTGATTATCATACACATTGTAAGGAGAGTGATCACTTTAGATAAGCTATTACCAGCAGGAGAGTGGGGTGGGAGGAGGTATTTTTTCATGCTTTGTGTGTATATAAAAAGATCTTCTACACTTTCCACAGTATGCATCCGATGAAGTGAGCTGTAGCTCACGAAAACTTATGCTCAAATAAATTGGTTAGTCTCTAAGGTGCCACAAGTACTCCTTTTCTTTTTACACATAATATAGTCTTTTGTCTGGTGAAAAAAATTTCCCTGGAACCTAACCCCCCCATTTACATTAATTCTTATGGGGGAATTGGATTCGCTTAACATCGTTTCGCTTAAAGTCGCATTTTTCAGGAACAGAACTACAACGTTAAGCGAGGAGTTCCTGTACATGGGGCCTACTCATGGAGACTGGCTGCAGAATGCTCACTTGCAGCTCACACACTTCCTTCAAAGGCAGTCCGAAAGCAGGGAGGTGTGAACAGTTTCGGCTTTCCTAGGACAGACACTGCACTCACTTTAGAGGGAAGTCTGAGAGATTGGAAGGTTTCTTGGAATTTCCCCTCCCTCTCATGCCTCTTTCAGGGGCTGGCTATATCAATACTTCTGTCTGGAAAAGATCTCAGCCTCTTCTGAAGCTGAGTCAACAGAGCTGCATCTCTGTGGTTTATGGTGCTAACAGAACAGCCAGGTAAAAGGAACAGTCCCCTTCCCCACCCGTGGAGTCTGCATGTGCCTCACCAACATCCTCACCTCCATCATGTGTTAAATTCTCCTCTAGCTTTTGTAATCTGTTCAATAGATGTGTGGATGAAACCTAGCCATGTGGATTATTGGGTTGGGACCCAGGCCGGATCTGAACTTTCCACTTAGTCTTTGGTTGTTACAATGGAAACCAGGCTTACCAGTTTTCTAATTCAGTAAAACAAATCAACAGGTTTACTCCTTTCCCCACACTTCCTGCCTGTGTTCTCAATACAGTATGTCCCACAGCACAGCAAAGTAACCCCACACTTACATCTTTCACCACATACTTCTCCAGATTCTCAAGTGTCTTTTCCTTGAGGGTTCCCTGAAATAGAAATAACAGAACTCCATGAGATGCTGGGCTTAATGATCTTACAAACATCAGTTTATCTCCAACTTCCACACTGTCAAAGCCCTGTAAAAATACAAACCAGGAATGAATCTGAATGGGTGACTCAGAGACAAAGCACAAATCCTGTGAGCCATGCAGTCCCCTACTCTGGTGGTAATTTTAGAGGTGAATAATCCACTTTAACATCATTTCAACCCTTTCAGGAAGGAATGTGATAGAAACAGAAACTAATATAGATTGCCATACCAGATCAGACCATTGATCTCCTGTCTCCAGCAGTGATCTAGAGCTTCAGTAGAAGGTAAAACCTACCACAAAGCACCTGGTCAATTGTGCAAAACTCTATATGAAAAATTCCCTTCTGAATCTTGTAGAAATCAGACGACAACCTGAAGCATAAAATGTGATCAAATAATATGAAAGTGCTCCATCCTACTCATTATGGGACTCTTCCTGGGAGTAAAGGGAGCAGAATCAGGTACTCAGCTGCCATATTTACAAATGTTATTGATCAGGAAACCCAAATAGCATAAGTATATATGTTTGTGTATATAAAATCAGGTTGCCTCCTGCACTAAGCAGAGGATCAAAACTTATGAAATTCTCCATCCAGCACAAACAGCTTCCTAGCAGCATAAAGCTATTAACACTCTAGAGTAGATGTACAATAAAATCAATACTGCAAAAATTAATAGTCCATAACTTCAATACATGGTATAAAATGCAAATATGGTTCATGGTGCAATCTTTACATCGCTTGTTAATTATAGGTAAGGAAAATGAGAACTGGATGAGATAGAAGGACAGAGGGATTCTCTTGTGTAATGAGAGAGATAATCATTATCCCCAAGGGTGTAGTCCTGCACCATTCACATATTTGGTCACTAAATGGCAAAATAGGTTTCTTTTACAGGGATATAGTCACATATTAACTGCTTCCATTTCAAGAGTTAAAGACAGGTGTAGTTCAATTAATGACTAATAAAAAATCCCAAGGAGTTCCAATCACCTGGTAATGAACCCAGTCAACAGCATCTCTGACATCCTGGAACATACTCCTGAACGACATAAAGAGGTCTCCATCTTTAAACCCTGTTTCACAGCTATGAGGAAAGAAGAGAGATCAGATATGTCAGATAAAGAACAGCAGCCAGTAAGAAGTGTGCATATACCACAGGACCTCTGTGATTAAGGAGCAACCAGGGAGACAAGATAGCGCAATATATCTGACAGACAAAGCTTGTATTCCCAATTTGTATTCACAATTTCCTCTTTTATTCCGTCATGGGTGCTGGGATTGAGAGAATGCCCCTGTAAATAGTTTCCAGTTAATGGAGTCTATCTGCACAGACTTGGTATATACAGCAGCATTAGAGATGTGTGTTACCCAAACATGGTATTCATTCAGAACTTCAGGAACCAGATTCCCGTCTCTGGACCATGCACCAGTAATGTGGTATTTCAGGTTTTTGTGACTGCGACTCTAGTTTCTCCCTCCTGACACTAATGGAATAGTAAGTACATAATGATTATGGACATGGAAATATTTCCATTTCAGGAGTGATTGATAGACTGGGACTATAGTTTAAACAGGTGATAAATAAGAGAGGACAGGATACAGGTATACAAAAAGATTAACGTAATAAAGTAAATTAAGTGTTGCTGACTATCCTCTTTCATAACCCAAGAAAAAGGAGATATTCAATGAAATTCAAAGTCAACACATTTAACACTGATAAAAGGTAATGTTGCTTTTTTATATCACAGTGCATAATTATCCTGTGGAACTCACCACCACAAGATACCACTAAGGCCAAGATTTTACATAAGTAAGATTCAAAAGAGGATTTTATACTATATATTGGATATTAAACCTTATGCTTTTGGGCATAAGCCAACCATTAACAGATGCGTATTCCATTAACAGATGCGTATTAAGAAGAAACTCTATTATGGGCAAATTATTCCATAATTGTCCACTAGAGGGTACTGGCCATTTTCAGAGATAGGATACTGGACCAGCTGGACCACTGATCTGATCCAGAATGGCAATTCCTGTGTTCCTAGGCAAAACTGCATATGTGTTTAACCTTTACTTTCCAAGAATGTAATACCTGGTATCACTTCATATCATGTGAATCATTCATGCAGCTGCATCCAGGTTTGCGAGCTCAAAATGTAACCTACCATTTTAAACATGCACCTCTTTGCAAGCCCATGTAAATATTGATTTTTATCTCCCCCCATCCCATATGTCTCAATGTTCCTTTTCTAAACCAAAAAGCATTGACAGCACAGCACTCATGAGGAACCCCACGATAACAGGTGCTGATGCATGTACATGATGGAGGAAAAAGAAAACATATACATTTCCTGCTTCAAAAAGCTTGCTATGAACAGTAAATCAAAAATTACTGTAAACGTTTGGAAAATGTATCCTTTAAAGTTATTAAAACCAGACTTAATATTTTAGACAATTCTCTCATTAAGTGAATCTGTTTTTTTAATCAAACCCATGTCATTAGCATATTTCACTTTTGAGTGAGCAAGGTTCTTTGCCATGAAAATGTTAAAACTACTATATGGGAAATCTAAGTGGCTCTGGTAATTGGCCTTGGGAGTTTCGCCTCTAGGTTACTGGCTCAAATACAGTTCTAACTGGTAGGCATTGAAAACAGACATCTGAGGGCTGTTTGGGGGCCACTGTGTTTGTAGTAAGTTTGTGGTCTCAGATCACAAACTTCCACGTCATCAAACCTCCAACTCATTTAGCATTATTTGTTGGAGTCTTAGCTGAGGCGCCAAGAACAGAGTGGAAATGGAAACTGACCATTTACAAGGTTCATATCTAGAGGTGGTCTCTCCACAGCAAAGTTGTGGCAACCAGTGCATTGAGACAGGGACACAGTGTGAGGAAGAGCTGCATTGCCAATGTCTTTACTGCATCCAATTGGTCTAGGCTTTCAGTCTCCAGAGATGTTAATAGACACTTCACATCAGCATGGAATTCACTTTTATATTAAACAGCTAAAGAGGACTGATCTTAGTCCCAGTGATGTCAATGGAAAGATTCGCATTGACATTAGTGGGAGATTGGACCTCGGTAGAGCAGCTTTGTGCTGTACCGTGCATCTATTATTTAAAACATATATTCAAGACTGCACTATACCATTAGTTTTATAAAATCAGGCAATAAACTTACCTAGAATATCTGTCACAGTTAGTAAAGAAATCTATTAGGCAAGCCAACAGGTAGGTCTCTGCAAAGAAACAAAGCAGAATTTTAAAACAAGAGAAACATCATAAATTAAAATAACTTTTGGGGTAGGAGTCTGGAGGAAGAGAGGTGTTCATGTAACTCAAAGCACACCTGCACAGGTCCGAATCTGCTGTCAGGAAGTCAATGGCAAAACTCCCATTCATTTCCGTGATGAAGGATCAAGCCCTACAGTATCTAATTAGGGATTTACCTGGTAGATTGAACAGCGTGTTCAGAATGTAAAACCTCTCTGTGTCATCCCTCTGAATAAATTTATTTGGATACTGCTCCCGAGTTTCTGGCCTGAAAAACAAGATGGTAAAGGGAAAAACTGAATAAAACAATAGCATACTCTATAGTTCTTAGAATATGATCATAAAAGGGCCAATTAACTCAAGATTCCCTCAAGCTTTAATCAACACCTAGTTTTACCATGCTGAGGGGGAAATTAACAGTGTGTTGGTGACACAAAAGTAAGAACAGAATCCAGTTCACACTCCATAGCTATGCTGGCTCTAGCTTGGCAAAAATATCCATGGTTGGTCAGTAAAACGAACAAATCTGACATAGGGAAGCAGAATGGTTGAGTGACCACAGCCTTACCTTAATCCCTGAGTTCATAGGCAGGGGATACTTAAATCCACTGCATTTTCATTTTTTGTTTAAGATCATTAATCTTTACCCTAGTTTTCATGTGGTTTTTTTTTAAACACCCACATGCAGCTTTCATCAGTAATGTGCAAGGTTGTTCTGCTGGAGTCTATAATGAGGCTCTTTGCAATTAAACATTTCTGGCAATGTTAAAAAAAAGTAACTATTCTCATTCTCTGAAAAGATCATTTTTAAGTGATCACTGGCAGAATTATGCTATTTGCATTCAAAGCATTCATTATATACATAGCAGGACCAAACTCAGAGCACATTTACACCTATCCAACCCCACTGGAGTCTGTGAAGACTACATATACGTATGAGAGCTTTGAGCACACATTTGATCTTTCATTTTTTAAGGTTTCTACTTCCTACTGCAGAGACTCGTTAGCTTGAGATGAGCTTATCAGAAGGCCTGTGTGATGGCCTCTTTGGGATTTCTGTTCAGTTGCTACTGAATTTAACTGTTTCTCCATTCCATCAACTCTAGCCTCATATTATGGATTTGGGAACTTATTTGGACACATTTTGCATCAAGCCCTGCACTCCCCCCTTTTCTTATTTAAACTTTCTACTCATAGAGGTAAGAAGAATGCTAACAGCGAATAGGGACTGCAGAACATCACACACACAGTTTTCACACTGCTTTACTATTAGAATCATAGAAGATTAGGGTTGGAAGAGACCTCAGGAGGTCATCTAGTCCAACTCCCTGCTCAAAGCAGGACCAACACCAACTAAATCATCCCAGCCAGGGCTTTGTCAAGCCGGGCCTTAAAAACCTCTAAGGATGGAGATTCCACCACCTCCCTAGGTAAGCCATTCCAGGGCTTCACCACCCTCCTAGTGAAATAGTTTTTCCTAATATCCAACCTAGACCTCCCCCAATGCAACTTGAGACCATTGCTCCTTGTTCTGTCATCTGCCACCACTGAGAACAGCCTAGCTCCATCCTCCTTGGAACCCCCCTTCAGGTAGCTGAAGGCTGCTATCAAATTCCCTCTCACTCTTCTCTTCTGCAAACTAAATAACTCCAGTTCCCTCAGCCTCTCCTCATAAAGCATGTGCCCCAGCCCCCTAATCATTTTTGTTGCCTTCTGCTGGACTCTCTCCAATTTGTCCACATCCTTTCTGTAGCGGGGGCCCGAAACGGGATGCAGTACTCCAGATGTGGCCTCATCACTGCCAAATAGAGGGAAATAATCACTTCCCTTGATGGGCTGACAACGCTCCTACTAAATAATGCAGCCCAGTATGCCGTTAGCTTTCTTGGCAACAAGGGGACACTGTTGACTCATATCCAGGTTCTCATCCACTGTAATCCCCAGGTCCTTTTCTGCAGAACTGCTGCTTAGCCAGTCGGTCCCCAGCCTGTAGCGGTGCATGGGATTCTTCCATCCGAAGTGCAGGACTCTTGACTTCTCCTCGTTGAACCACATCAGATTTCTTTTGGCCCAATCCTCCAATTTGTCTAGGTCACTCTGGACCCTATCCCTACCCTCCAGCATATCTACCTCTCCCCCCAGCTTAGTATCATCTGCGAACTTGCTGAGGGTGCAATCCATCCCAACATCCAGATCATTAATGAAGATGTTGACAAAACCGGCCCCAGGACCGACCCCTGGGGCACTCCGCTTGATATCAGCTGCCAACTAGACATTGAGCCGTTGATCACGACCCGTAGAGCCCGACAATCTAGCCAGCATTCTATCTACCTTGTAGACAGTCCATTCATCCAATCCATACTACTTTAACTTGCTGGCAAGAATATAGTGGGAGACCATATCAAAAGCTTTGCTAAAGTCAAGGTATATCACGTCCACCGCTTTCCCCATATCCACAGAGCCAGTTACCTCATCATAGAAGGCAATTAGGTTGGTCAGGAATGACTTGCCCTTGGTGAATCCATGTTGACTGTTCCTGATCACCTTCCTCTCCTCCAAGTGCTTCAAAATGGGTTCCTTGAGGATCTGCTCCATGATTTTTCTGGGGACTGAGGTGAGGCTGACCGGTCTGTAGTTCCCTGGATTCTCCTCCTTCCCTTTTTTAAAGATGGGCACTATATTTGCCTTTTTCCAATTGTCCAGGACCTCCCCTGATTGCCACGAGTTTTCAAAGATAATGGCCGATGGCTCTCCAATCACATCAGCCAACTCCTTCAGCACCCTCGGATGCATTGCATCCAGCCCCATGGACTCGTGTATGTCCAGCTTTTCTAAATAGTCCATAACCTGTTCTCTCACCACTGAGGGCTGCTCACCTCCTCC
Organism: Natator depressus; assembly: GCF_965152275.1. Classification (NCBI taxonomy): domain Eukaryota; kingdom Metazoa; phylum Chordata; order Testudines; family Cheloniidae; genus Natator; species Natator depressus. The sequence goes on along the minus strand of NC_134240.1, from coordinate 119,507,113 downwards.
CCAAACTGTGCTGCCCAGTGCAGCAGTCTGGGAGCTGACCTTGTCTGTGAAGACTGAGGCAAAAAAAGCATTGAGTACTTCAACTTTTCCCACATCATCTGTCACTAGGTTGCCTCCCTCATTCAATAAGGGTCCCACTCATAGAGGTGACCTTCTTCTTATTGCTAACCTGTAGAAACCCTTCTTGTTACCCTTCACATCCCTTGCTAGCTGCAACTCCAATTGTACTTTGGCCTTCCTGATTACACTCCTGCATGCTCGAGCAATATTTCTATACTCCTCCCTAATCATTTGTCCAAGTTTCCACTTCTTGTAAACTTCCTTTTTGTGTTTAAGCTCACCGAAGATTTCTCTGTTAAGCCAAGCTGGTAGCCTGCCATATTTGCTAGTCTTTCTGCACATCGGGATGGTTTGTTCCTGCGCCCTCAATAAGGCTTCTTTAAAATACAGCCAGCTCTCCAGGACTCCTTTCCCGCTCATTTCAAAAACAGACGCCAACGTGAAACTGCAGAACTGGAATTAATTTGCAAACTCGACACCATCAAATTATGCCTGAATAAAGACTGGGAGTGGATGAGTCATTACAAAACCTAATTTTACCATACTAATTTCCCCCTACTGTTACTCACACCTTCTTGTCAACCGTTTGAAATGGGCCACCCTCATTACCACTACAAAAGTGATTCTTCTTCCCTTGGTATTCTACTGTTAATTGAATTGTCTCGTTAGACTGACCCTCCACCTGGTAAGGCAACTCCCATCTTTTCATGTACTATGTATAAATATACCTGCTAAAGTATTTTCCACTCCATGCATCTGATGAAGTGGGTTCTAGCCCACGAAAGCTTATGCCCAAATAAATTTGTTAGTCTCTAAGGTGCCACAAGGACTCCTCGTTGTTTTCCCCCTCCCCTTCATATTAGCCTCCTAGGGGATCCTGCCTATCAGTGCCCTGAGGGAGTCAAAGTCTGGTTTTCTGAAGTCCAGGGTCCATATTCTGCTGCTCTCCTTTCTTCCCATTGACCTAAACCATAAGCTACAATAATTTAGCTCCTAGACTAGTTCAATCCTTCACCTCTCTCAAGCAAAGACTGGTGAGCTGAACCACTGGCCGTTGTTCATGCAATGCAGACTTCTGCCTGTTCCAGAAAGGGCTGACACAACTGAACCATTTTACCTGATGACAGGGTGCTGAAACTGAATTATGCCAGCACAGGTAAAAAGCCCCACACACTGTCCTATCCTAAACTCTTCCCCACGCCATGTCCTATCCCATTTCCACTGCTCTAGAAAATACAGGCCTCTTTGTACTGTACTGATGTTTTTCCTAGACTTTGAAATATCATTAACTTCAGAACACTCACAATTTCTTATATGTAAACCGAACCAAACCTATAAAAATATAAAAGCAGCCTCTCTTTATCAACAAATTGTCTGCTATTCCTTATGGTTTATTAAGCCATTTATCAAACCAGAGCCAATGACCAGTGAATGGCCAAGTTGTCAGTACTCACCCTCTCACGAAGTTAAAGCCATGTGCACACACTAGGAGGTTCCCATAGGCATCGACTTTCAACAGGTTTCCATACAGTGTATCAAATACCAGGCCTCTGTCAAGGAAGGAATTGAAGATGTGAAATCAGAGTGGCCTCAGAAATCACTGAGGAGTGGCCAAATGTACCATACTCAGAGCAAGAATCAAAATCAGCTCTTGAGTGTGCTTATTTGAAGTAGAATATTTGAGCCAATTCTTATATGTCCCATCCAAAACAGAACTGAACACTGGGGGCAGGGTTGTGCTGATCCACTTCTAATGTATCCCTCTGTCTGGCTGTGTAACCACTCTCCCCACCCCCTGCATTGCCAGGTTGAAATGTAAAATTGACCTGCTCTCTATGGATCTTAAAACAGGATCATTATACTCAACAGAAAGCTTAGCTATATGTTCATCGGGGAAGATGTGTAGCTTTCTACACAAGGTCAAGAATTTGGCTCTCATGCTTGCCCTAGTGATTCCTTGAGAATTCTACTGGGATGCAATGGAGAGCTGATTGGGGGAAGGAACCTCTCCAGTCCTGTGCATCTCTCCATTGCATTTAGGAGAGCCAGACGTGGCATGTGACAGCTGCAAAAAAAATGCCGTGTCATTCCCTGCTACCGATTTGAGATCTACATCTTTTCTGGCAAAACCACATTACAAGTTTCGGCTCATTTATCTAGTCACTAGCCTTTGGGAAAAGGAGATGCCATGACTGCTGAAAACGATGAGCTTCTTCAAGACTGATTGGTAGTAAGGCTGCTACCAGTTGTCCTCACATAGGCAACCCTTCTTTGTCCTCCCCATGATGGGGGTAGTGAATTCACTGAACATGCTCAGTGTAACCGTCCTGACAGCTTCATTACGACCCATCTTCCTATTATGGACATGGTAACCTGTGGCAGTAGGCTCAGTGCAACTCAGGGTGGGAGGAATGAAAGGAAGGAGGCTGTCTGTTTGTGCAAAAATTCTGCACAAGTGAGGTCAGTCACTGCAAGTCAATCGGGTATGTTCAACAAAGTTCTGTGCACAACTAAAGGCTTAAAAGGTGTCTTCTGAAAACTTGAAATTTCACATCTATGAACTTCACAGAACAAACATTCAAAGCCACAAGTAGACTGGATCAGTATCTCTTAGTCATTTACCTGGTAGGGAAAGAAGGATCATAGACAAAACTGAGCAGCTCCTGAGGGTATCCAATGGAAACCAATCTTTCTACGGTCAGGTCAAATCCAAGAGATTCATATTCAGGGGATTTATACACTGTACCAAGATAAGATTCCAGTTAGAAAATACAAAAATAGCTCATGGTAAAACAAGGCAGTTAAAAATAATTTTTCCATTCTCCCTCCTCCCTCTTCCACACTAGGTTCCGTCATTATTTTCCTTCTCTATTTCAGGTTCACTTGCTCTGGTGCTTACAGTGATCATGGAATTAGATCATGCTAGAGGCCTTTTGCAGAATGGAAATGCAGTTCATATTTCAGAAGCAGAACGCACCAGATGAAATATAAGTCAGTCCATCAGAGCTCTTTGCCTCAGAGGAAATATATTCCAAACAGCATCTCCCTCTCCTCCCCCACCCCCTCTATACTCATTATTAGAAGCAGAGAGTCTGAAATTCTTTACTGCTGTTACAGCTGTTACTCTGGACACAATTCCGTAGCCTAATATTAGTGTCAGGAATTCAGCTAGGAGGTGTTTATAAGTGCTGTGGGCTGTGATGGCTTCCACAGAAGATACAGTAATCAGGTCAGCATATAATTTATTAATAAAACTATATGGTACCGTAGAAACCTGTGAGATGTTACCTTCTTGCATCAAAATGTTATTCTTTTAAACCAGTTTATTATTTTAATATTTCATTTATAAAATACACCTTAGCTCAGTGCAGGGAAAATGTATTTAACGAACCTTATATAACAAGTTCATTCAAGGATCATTTGATGGCTTCACTGTATTTCTGTGGACAGTATGTTGAGGTTTGCTGCCTGGAAACTGTCACTCTTACAGAATCTGCCCCTAAGATGCACTGAGGTCAAATAATTCCCATCACAGTTGAGATATATATTTAAGTGGGCCCCACTGTATTAATGATTTGGAGGCAGCAGATGTGTGTGTCATATACACATGCGCTATTTGAATGATAAACTCTTCAGAACACAGACATGCTTTTCTGTGAGGTGCCTAGCACCGCTGCGGGAGTCATAAAAAATGCTAACAATAATAAATATATCTACAGTCCCCAAAGAATTACTACAGGTAAGAAAATGTGCTGTGGAAAAGAGAGACCAAGTCAAAGAGGAGAAAACTTATATGTGAAACTACTGAAAAAAGATGGAAAAGGAGGAAGCTCATGAAGGAAAATCAGGGATGTTAGACAGGGACAGATTATAGATTATGGTGACTGTCATGAGGAATCTCATATATAGAACTGAGCAAAGTGATTTTTGGTTTCCAGGAAAAAAAACTGGTCAGTTTCTAACCAAAAATGAATTTTTTTTCTTGACTGCATGAAAACCCCCCAAAAATTTGTTCTGGTCAAATTAAATGCTAATTAAATGCTAATTCAAACCGACATTTTCAAAATAAAATGTGGAGTGGATCTGACATTTTCAAAATGAGTTATCACACTTCCAAAATTTCTGTTTTCAGGTTTTACTTGGCCAAACCTATTGCTAAATTCGACCCAAATTTTCAAATAGTTTCAGTTCCCCCCAATACTGCATTTGCCAGTGAATTTACTATTTGCCAAAAAGATTTTGCCCAGCTCTACAGTAACATGTGTCCTCCAGGGTATTATTTGGCTGACAGATATCTAAGGGTTCATTATTATTTTTAACAAAGGCCTATTATCCCTTAGAAAAGCAACAATTCATTGTAAGCTTGAACACACTTATAATACTAACTTACTTAATAGTAAAGGATACCTAAAAGTAATAATGTAGTTAACAAAATCTTCAAGCTTTTACTATACTAATGGTAAACATATAATAAAGTTATATGACATTTGCTGCATGGGACCTTCTCTGTGCAATAGGAACAGAGAGATTGATTGTGTTGTGGGTGAGAATGAGGGGCAGAAATAACTAATATAAATAAGAGAGCACAAGATTGTGCAGGAAATTCTGGGGTCTGATCTAGAGCGCTAGTGAGCAAAAGGAGGTCAGAACAGAAAGAGCACAGTGAAGATCATGAAAGATCAGAGTCTAGAAAAAATGAATTCCCTTGATGAAGGGCTGCTAAAGGCAAATTACTGAAGGGAACAATAAGAAATATACCTTCATGTATTATAGATGGGTAAGACAGATGCCCAGATTTCCCCGTTTATTAAAGCAGCATGGGACAAGGACATGCTGAGTTATTCACAGGGGCGGTGCTAGAGGGGGCGTGTGGGGGCTACAGCCATCCCAAAATTTGCCTTAGCCCCCACCCCGTAGCCACCTCTCCCAGCTGCTGGCTGTGGCAGTGCCTTCAGAGTTGGGCACCTGGCCAGCAGCCGCTGCTCTCTGGCCGCCCGTGAAGGCACAGCGGAAAGAGCTGTGGCTGCTGGCCAGGCTCCCCACAGCAGACACACTCACTTCTCCTTCCCCAAATTCACTCGCTCTCACTTCCCACCTGCCGCTCACCGCGGCCTGCAAACTGCAGCAGCCAGGGGAAGCGGACTGGTTCCTGAAGACCTCACACACACCTGATCTACAGAGAAAAGGCTTTAGCCGCTGGCCTAGACTGGAGGAAAATCGTCTTCTTCTTCCATTCAGTCCCTTTGTGCTCAGGGATCCTCTGACAGATTTGCAGCCCTGGCTGCGCTGCAGAGATCTGCACAGTCAACTCCTCTGCTGAAGCCAGCCTTGGCTAGAGGTGTGACATGGCTCCTCAGCAGCAGGCAGTACAGAGGCTGTGAGCCCCATGTTTACATTTAAGTCTTCCCTTCTTTGGGAAGCTGATCCACGGCTGGCAGGGCACTGGGGGAGCTTGCCTGATGCTAGAGGTGGCCATGCCTGAGTGGGTCTCCACTGAGCTGGGGTCGGGGGACAGGGAGCCTGTTTGCTGGTGTCTCTGGCTCAGGAGTGGGAGCTGCTGCAGCACTGAACAAGCGTCAGGCTCCTGAATGCTCGGCTTAAAGAGATAGCATGCTGACACTCTCACTCAGGCCCGTGCAGTCTCCCACACAAGCTCCCCCAACACACACACACACACACACACAGAGTCTCCCACGTACACTCCCCCACCACACACATGCGCCGTGTCTGTCACATGCTACCCACAATAAATACACACTCCCCCAATACACTCCCTCAACACAGTCTCCCACACACACTACCCCCAACACACACACGCTCAGTCTCTCTCACATGCTACCCCCAACAAATACACACTCCCGAACACACTCCCTCAACACATACCCACTAACACCCACAGAGTCTCCCTCGCACACTCTCCGAACACACACATACACACACACAAATTGTAAAATTATACTGTGGTATGAAACTTGGGAGGGGGAGCACCTCCCTAAATAGCACCCCTGAGGCAGGGGCAGGGTGGTTGCTGACTGGTGGGGAGGCTTGTCAGAGCATTGTCCGGCTGCAGCCATCCAGCCCTGGGTGGGGAGCAAGCTCAGGTCTGGGATGTCCAGCTTGCCTTGTGAGGCTGGATTTATCTGGAGTCAAGGGCCTTCCTCCCTGCCTGGTTTGCATCCCCAGCGTGCAGCTCCCTGCCACAGTCCCTGCTGCACCTGCACATGCAGGACAGAGCGGTGTCTGGGTAACACTTCCTACAGCACCTGTTTTCAGTTAACCCTCTCTAGCACTGAGGCCCCCTGCTCCAGACTGACCGCAGTGTGAGTTACTGTATTATGGGTCTGGGTCTCCAAATCTTCCAAATATCCTACTTTGCTCACTTCACAGGCTAGACAAAGTTTAAACCCGATGTGTCTGTATATGTTTTTATTCCTCTTTTGAGGATAACAGATAAATCACACATTTAAATGCGTATTGTTAAAAAATAAATGGGTACGCCCACAAGATGTATAGTGCAGCCTCCCCCCCATTTTCTGTCTAGCCCACCTCAGCCCCCACCACCACCAGGAAGAAGCTGGAGTCATCCTAGTTCTTCAGACAGACCATATAAATTTTTTTAACACTGCTATGCGATTTCACCTTGGTAATCTGGCCAAATTCCCAAGGAAACTGTAATTTCTTTCTCTATACAGAACTTCACCAGTCCCCTTCTTCTAAAAACCCTGTTGCATTATGTTGCTGCTATGGGAACAGTTTGTTGAAAGCTTGTCTCTCTCACCAACAGAGATATCACCTCACCAACTTTGTGTCTCTAATATCCTGGGACTGATACGGCTATAACAGCACTTCAGACATGAGCCATGGTCATTTCTGGAGCCCAGAGACAGCTGTAGTGACCCCTACACACACATGTACAATCTGAAGAGTACTTTGGGATCCCTTTTAGACAAACAGAAGGGATTTACGATCAATCCACATGGTAAGCCACCAAGAAAGCGTGGCTGTAGCTAATACAATGCTATCTTTCAAATAACACCCTTACTTCTCTAACAATCTTTCAGGGGAAAGGGCAGTGGATTCATATTTTCTATGTGCATCATGCAACCCATAAAATACCCTTATTCCATTTTCTATGCATTGCACTCCCCTCTCCAATCTACATTCATCACTGATTTAGTTGGGGATTGGTCTTGCTTTGAGCAGGGGGTTGGACTAGATGACCTCCTGAGGTCCCTTCCAACCCTGACATGCTATGATTCTAAGACCTCCTAGCCTCCTAGCCTATGAAAGCAGCTGAAAAGCCAAAAAGAAAGGTTGTTGCAAAAGGACTATATGGTATTCCCAGGCCATACCAATACAAGGAATCAAATCCAGATCTCTGATTAGGTGGCAGAACCACAAGGCTGTCCCTGAACATTCGCAAAATTCATATCCTCACCTATAAACTTTGGACTTTGCTTGCCTCCTTGCCCCAGCCCTTTTTTAAAACGCAAGCCACTAGCTCATTTAAAGAGTCTGTTTGTGTGTCATCACTAAAGACACCTGGAAAAGAAGAGTCTTCTTCCTAGTGTAAGAAATCAACAGACACACTGGAAATCAGACTCTTGGAGGATAGAAATGGACTATAAATAGCATTCTCCAGTTACTGTGATGTTATCCAAGATATACTTTCCTTTAATTAGACAACTGGGAATGGTTTCAGAGTTCACCTCGCCCACGCCCCATTTTGACAACACACTACACCACGGTACGGACTATATTAATCAGCATGAGCTACAAGCTACTGACATTTTCGCACAAGCTGTGCAAATGCTCATTTCAGTAACATGAGCTTCAGACAAGTGATCCACCTACTTGAGATAAACAGTGTGAACAGGATTGTGATGCTGCAACTGCAGCGTCACAACACAGGAAAATGGCCACATTATATAACCTCTATCTACATACACATGACAAACTGGGAATTTTCTGTAATATTTTAATGAAACCTCTGTGTGCCTCAGTTTCCCTCTGCACTTCATATTGTTACCCAGTGGAGGGAAAAGTGTTAAGTCTGCTCATGGAAGCAGGACAGGACATGAGGTTCAGGTGTCACCTTGTGGTCTGGGCCACAGTGAATAGGATCATTAAGGAACTGGCTGGAACCTGCTGAAAGTGACCCCATATCAGTGCAGAATCCAAAGAAAGCCCAATGACCAGAATATTGACACCTAGCAAACAATGACCAAGAGGAAGGAGCCCCCATCTCCTCTCACCCCAGCAGGGCAGCTAAGCAGAGACCCAGCTCGAGAACAAAGGACTGAGACACGATCAGCAGAGAATAAAGTATGGGATACTGGAGGAAGCTGGTTGCTCTCTCCTGGGACTGACAGAGAGAGACAGAGAGCCTAAAATGAAATCCACTACAGCGTGGTTGGTGGTTTGCTCTGGCTTGACCAGAATGGGCTATGCTTTAACCTTTATTTCTCTATGCTAACCTAAGGACTTCCAATGCTGTGTTCCAGCTGACTAATAAATCCTACTCTCTTCTGAAAAGTGTGTTTGGTGTCACTGGAAATACTTGCTCAGTTGCGTTAATCCCTGCAGAGTGGACAAGTCTCTAACTAGGAGTCTGTCTCAATGGGACTTGCTGGGCAGAGCTCACGGTGTGAAGCCAGGAGTGCTGGAGCCCAGAGGTTCAGCCTAGGAGGCGGTGAGGCTGGGAAGCCTACCCTTAAGCTAAAAAGTGGGGCTCCGCTACACTGAAGGGGGTCCTCCAAGAGGCTGTTTGAAAGTTAGGGCATAGTACTGATCCTGTGGAAACGTGGCAATATATTCGTGTACTCAGGGCTGATGTGTTTTTATATCTTGTTCTGGTCAGTCATCTGTGCAGGAATTTAGCAGTAAGGAGAGATCTACAGCTGGATGACTAAAAAAAGAAAAAAGTAATTAAATACTTTCCTGGAAACCCCCCAAAGCCCTAGCCACTGTGGCCACAGCTATAGACTTTGTGTAGGATACTGTGGATGTCATAGATTTAGATGCTTGCCATGCAGAATCCGTTGTGCTGTGAGCTCCCACACAGCTGACAGTGCCCCTGCCTCAAAGCACCCACAAGTGTGTGACAGGTGAAATATGCACAGCTACAAAAACACAACCATTCAATCTTCAGTATGTTTTTGTTGGTCTCTTAGCCCTACTTCTAACAAAATTACAGCAAATATAAGCACATGTTACAACTTTTTCTATCTTTTTTTAAGTTGACCCCCATCCCTCCACAAACATGTTGGTCCCCAATGTCAAAAGGACAAGTTATTTTAAAGGTCTGTGCTCTGCAACAGACAAATGTTTCAGCAGCTCAGGGCAGTCAGTACACAGTGTTCAGGGGTTATGTAACTATGGATTGCGAAAGAACAACCAAAGCTTTGAAAACAGAAGCCAGCTGACAGCACTTACAGCTTCCCCTTAACATCATAATTTGCCATCAAATTACATTGTGGAGAGTTAAAAAGTGGTACCACAGAAGTGAATGTTGCAGGCTCTAAGTCCGTGATGACTTCCACGGCATGTGTTAGAATGTGTTGGAATGAGCAGGAGTTGCACAGTAAGGTATGGAATTCTCATGCACTTTATTGTGGATTTTGGGTGGTTGGGGTATTTTTGGTTTTTTTACCTTTGCTGCCAAGACACATACGGTAGCAATTTTATAGCCTTCCTGGAAAAGAAAAAAAAAATCTCTACAGAGACTCCAGCTTGTGCAAAATGCTGCTGCCAGGATTTTGACTCACATGAGGCAGATGCAGATGCAGAGTGTCACTCCAGTCTTGAAGGAGTTACACTGGGCTCCCCTGTTAAAAAAAAAAAATCAAACTGTTTTTAAAACCACGACAGCGCTGCACCATTTGGGACTTGCGTGTTTGCTGGAGCTGCTGCCTCCGAAGAGCTCGAAAACCAGTCTGCTGGCTATTCACAACACCGCACAAAACTGATTTACAGAGGAGGTACGGTTAGTAGTGGTACATCCTACAGGCAAAATTCTGGCCTTAACTTCACAAACCAGTCTCAGATCAATCCAGCAATATTTTGTTGGCATGACAAGCTACCCAAGTGTTGCCAAAGTGTTTGAGAGACAGATCCCTCGCGTTTCCATCAGAAGTTGGTATAATCTACTCAGGAACAGCCTTCACACTGTGTTTAGGGTTCTGTCATTAGTGACCATACTGGATCCCGTGGCAGGTTACTATGTAGCCTGATGTCATCTCTTTCCTTTCAAGATATTCCATTCCCTTCACACCCACCACACACGTCTACATGTCATCACGGAAGAATATACGTCAAGAGTCACTGTGTGGATCTGAGAACAGAATTTTGCCCTAAATCTGGAATCTGCTCCCATCAAGAACTTAAAATATGGAGTCAGTCTGACTCATGTACATTAAAGCTTAAAACTTACTCTTTACACCTAGACTTATCTGGCAAGTTTGGGCTTTTCTGTGCAAATCTTTTTGGAATGTGTTCATGAAAGGTGCCATGCAACCATACTCGGCATTGTACAGTACTGGTTAACAAGCACACATGGTAAAGAGAATGAGAACTATTCTGCAACTTACAAATATGCACAAAAGAATGAGAAACAACTCTTAAAGAAATTCAAACTAAACACTAAGCTGAATGCTTTTGAATAGGTTTCAAAGAGGGCCCGACAGAGCAGTAAAGTACATACCATTACCTCTAATGCTTTTTAAAAATAATTGTTAAATAACCATTTTGCATGGTTAAGAAAGTTTGGGGTGTGATTGGGTATGGTTTTGGGGAGAAGGAGAAAGCTCTTCAAGACCTGCAAATTTCCTTCTTTATTCCCCCATTGCACTCTCAAAGGTTCCACGTTGAGACCCAGGTATCCTTTCATTGAAGGTGTGACATGGTTTCTGCCAGAGTCTGTCAACACTCCTCATGGGTTGGTCAGAGATGATCATGTGAGAACAGGGAAAAAATGCTTTCTCCCTTGCCAGTGCAAAACCTCGACATTTGGTGCCACTCCATGTGTGCCATATTCTAAAAATTATTTAATGAATTAATTTGCACACTTGTAAACAATTTGTGTACAACCATAAAGTTCTGTTTAAAAATGATTGTGTGGGTTTGGTGCTGGTGAAAGGTGTTGTACGAACAGCAGGGACGACAAGTCCTTGATTTCCCATACAGGGTCCTCCGGAGCAGTGGGAACAGCTGCAAGGAAGAAGGTCCTTATTCCTCACACCCTCAGAATAGGAGTATATGGCTTATGGGGAGGCAAAGGCATCTCTGAGTGAACTCAGAAGTAAATGTGGGAGCCTGAGGATAGTGCAATTGCTGAACCACTGTGAAGATAAGAGCCTGGGGCTACTGGAGTGAATGATGAGGTGGGGTTGCTATGATGTGGTATTAAACTTTGTTCACTCTTCCCCACTGCTCCATGTTGGCGGGGAACTCTCAGGGGAAGTAAAGAGCAGCCTGGGGAAGAGGCAGACAGGCCCCAGGCTGCCTGCTCAGCAGGTGCCACAGCAGCCCCCACCAACCAGGAGTAACACCTGCAGCTCAAGCACTCCTGCTTCCCAGAACTCAGCTGAATGCACAACATTCCATTTAGGCTGTGGGAGTGTGAGAAAGGGTGCTCGTTCTGCATGTGAGATGCATTACAGTTGACAAGTTTTCTAAACATGCTTGGCCCAGGTGTACCTCCTGCTGAAGTCAATGGGGTTAGAGGGCAAAACTGGCCCTCTGACTGCGCATTAAGCTTTGCTTGAAATATGTAGTCCAACAGGCCAAGACTCTGCAACAGGTGACTGCAGAAGGGAGAACAGCTCTTGTGTGGAAGCATTAATGCAAGGATCTGGGCTTTAATTTGAATAAATCACTAAAATATCAGCTGAAAAGAAACCATCAGCAAATAAAATAAAACAACACAATAATAATAAATGACAAATGAGCAGAATAATAGCTTGTGTGTTTGCAAGTGTGGGGCTTCAGTGAAGAATATCAATGTAAACTCACATGCAGCCTAATCCCTATTTAGGCACCTAAAAAAAAGGACCTGATTTTCAGAGATGCTGAGCATCCAAAAATCCTGCTGAAGAAGTGGATGCTCAGAACCTTTGAAAACCAGGCTGCTCTCATTTAAGGCCACAATTCAGCAAAGCACTTACCCATGTGTTTATGTACATACCTGTTCAGCAAAGCATATCATCTTAATCTGCTTAACCCTAAGCATATGCTTCAATCTAACTTATTAAGATTAGGCACACGTTTAAGGACCCTACTGAATCAGGGCCTAAGTGACTTGTCGAAGGTCACACAGGGAGTCTGAGGAAAAGCCAGGGGCAGAACCCTGTTCTCTTGACTCTTAGTTTTCCATCTTAACCACAAGACCATAATAATCCTTATTTTATTACTCACGTGAAGCTGTACAGAGCAGGGTCTCTGATTTCAGCCTACATCAAATCTAGTTCTCAGAGTCCTAAACATCTTTAAATGAGTAATGAAATCATATTTTGTTTTGTTTTTTTCTTTAACTACCTGTATTTTCATTCCCAAATGAGAAGAAACTGCAGGGTTATTTATCATCATTTTCTTTCTGTAACAGGGAGGAAACCTTTTCGCACACTGCAGAGCCAGTCAATAAGTGACTAAAGGTCTGTTAAGTATATTTTACTTTATTGCTCAATATGTACCTTTATTTTCCTCTAGGGCGTATACATTTTTATCCATTAACAAACAGGCCTTCCGCTGAATCACAGGGTGTTTTCTAATACCCACATGCATGCCTCTTTGCCGTGCAGGTACAGGAAAATCTTGTACCAACCCTCCCCGTCCATTAAGAAGCAATGTGGTATCATATACACAGCAGGGCTTTGCATTGTTCCATGTCTATTTTGTTTGAGTGCTGTGCATTTCTACTTAACAAAACCCCACCAAAACAATGCTCTTGCAAAGTGTTATTGTCCCGACACTCCTTCCCCAATTATTTCAGGGAAATTCTTTGGCCTGTGATATATAGGCCAGCCAAACTACAAGATCACAATGGCCCCTTCTGGCCTTTGAATCTATGAATCTATTGAAGTAATCTTGGTAATGGTCCTATCAAAGGACCTAATGTCACTGAGTTTTGTTTCCCTTAGGCCTGATAAAGGTTTGGGCTTCCTGGCTATGTCTCGCAGAGTCAGAGCTCAGTAACAGACTCAGCACTTTATGGTGGAAAGATTTCTTCTCATGAATAAAAATGCCAGACTTGAGGCTACATCAACAATAATAAAGTCTAAATATGTACAGATTTGCATATGGGCAAAAGCAGCTTCTTAGTAGCTGCTACTCTGTGGCACCTCTGCATTTCTAGTGAATCTTCCTTTTAACTGGTCATTTTAACAGTCTGAGGAGCATTTCTTTGAACTGGAATAATTTATCACTTTCAAAGAGTCGAATGAATATTCACCTTGGCTTTTATGAGTGTATCCATGGAAATAAACCACCCTACTAAAATATGGGCTTAGCTCTTCAATAAGGAGTTAAGCCAGGGGAAGAAATGGTTGCACAGAAGGCTCATGTTCAAATGCAATTCAATAATATCCAAAAATAGCAAGGAAAACAACTTAAGATGTAACTGCCATCTAAATCCAATACCCTACGGTACCATTCACATGCGTTAGCACCTGAATTTGTTATTTTCCACACCATCCCTCGGCCGTCTTGAGGCATTGCTCAATTTCTCTCTGGACATGGATTTTAAATTGGAAGGAAACAAATGTCTAGTTGGTAATGTACAGGACAGTAAACTTCGAGTTCTAGGTTCTACACCTGGCTCAGTCAGATTCATCGTTTGATTTGGGGGCAACTCACTTAGAGCTTGATTTTCACAATTGCATGTGCACAAACACATGCCTTTGTGTGTGTACAATCAGCACAACTGCACACACAAATCAGAAATTTGCACATGTAGAGAAGTAGTTACATATATAACTGGTCAACTGTCTGCTAAAATAAGTGATTTGCAAAGCATAATCAGGGAAATTGTGCATGTACAGTTGTGAAAGTCAAGCCTTCAGTGTACTTGCGCCTCTGGCTTCTCCACTGTACAAATGACAATACGCGCCCTACACCACGGTGTGTTTGAAGCACAATTAAAGCTTGTAAAGTGCTTTAGATCCCAGATAAAAGACTCTATTGCACGTGGAAAGTATCATCATCGTAATTTCTATCAGACCAGCAAGAATAAGACCCTAACTATTTGGGTATTGAGAAGCTGCTGATCAATGTAGGTCTTCAGCTATATTCAGACTGGGAGAACAAGGAGCAAACTATTGCAACTTTTTAAGCACGTTATTAGTGAAGTGCTACCCTTTCAACAGCTTCACTCTGACATTCTGATTCTTGAAGAAACGACACCTTGCAGATTAGCACTTTGTCACTTGGTGATTTATTTGGACACCATGACAAGCAACACGTGCTTTTCCCATGCCCCATTCTCGGTGCCAACACATTACAATCCACAGCTTCCAATCTCAGTGGGCAGTTTTATACAACTTTAAGCAGTCAACTCTTAAAAGCAGCAATGGAAACAACCCTGATAAAACGGCTATTGAAATGCTGCCTGTATTCAACCAACCAACCATCCCAAAGTAGACTAGAAATATCAGAGCTTTGACCTGCTTCTAGTTTCAAATCACGATCTGCTAATTTATTAAAAATAGCCTCAAAACCTGCGCCTGCCAAGCTGCATGTGCACCATTGTGAATACACAAACAGGTAGCTGACGTGCAATTACCTGATTACATGCACACAACAGATATTCAGCTGATTTTGCAGATGCAATTTTGCCAGATTAGTTTCAGTTGCAGTCAGTCAGTCTCCCTAGGAGCCCCCGTTTCTTTTCCATTTTTAATAATCTCTGAAAAAGAATCCAGGTAGCACAACCCTGAAATGAAGTTGTACATACCTGTAGAGAGCTGGTTACAAAAAGCAATGGCCATTATTTAGAAAAGCAACTGAACACCACCAAAAAACAACTTCACTATTTTCAATTGTTACAACATGATGAACTAAAGGGAAACCATCAACCTAAATATCACACTTTTGTCTGAATATTTTTACTTATGATTATTACACACACCACCTAAAATTACTACATTTGGAAGAGATTAGAGGGAAAAAATTTGTCTGCAACTCTTTTGTTTAGCATGTGTACTCAGCAGCACACTGTAACTAGTCAGTTCACTGTCTTCCCTATGTAATAGCAACACCATGCAGCTCTTATATATCACTTTTCATCTGTAGATCTCAAAGCACTTTACCAAAGAGGCAAGTATCATTAACCCCATTTTACAGATGGGGAAAATGCAGCACAGAGTGGTGGTGTGACTTGGCTAAGGTTAAGCATTTAGGCCAGCAGCAGAGCCAGGAATAGAACACAATGTCCTAAGTCCCAATCCAGCACCATATACACTGGACCACACTGTATAGTGAATCTGTTTCTTCATTTGTATGGGTCTTTGACATAGCCAACATGGGGGAGAGAAAAACATTTAAAATATAAGATGTGGTTGTAAAACCACAAAAAATTGAAGGGGAATCTGGGGCAGGTGTAGGACTTAAAATTATTTTTAATTCATTTAAAAATGAACAGATTTCAAATTGACTGAGGGCAGCATTTTCAAAAGTGCCTAAGGGACTTAAGAGCCAAAGTCCCATTAAGAGTCAAAATTCTTAGGCTCTTAAATTACTTAGGTGCCTTTGAAGGTTTTATCTGGTGTCCCTTACAAACAGATTGGGACTTTTTATGCTATACTGTTAGCGGAGTTTCTCTCTAGAGATAGGTTCCCCTGCATGTAAAAAATCTTTATTATGGGTATTTACATATATTAAATATATAACCAGACAGCTTCCTTTCTTCATCCTTCCAGCTTACTGTGTAATATTATACTTTGAATGTATTTATAAAAAACATTATCAAAGTTCATTGGAAAACTCTATTCTACATGTGTATACAGAAGATGTTTAAAACTCCATTAACTTTAATGTATTTTGGAAGTGGGTTTGGAATTGCTCACCTATGCATACCCCAGTTGCACATCAATTTAAAAAACAAACTCAATTTGACTGAGTTACATAAATGTAAAAAAAAAAAAAAAGGAAAAAGAAAAACAGACACAGGTTTATGTGTAATGCAACAAGAGTTTGATTTAAACATATGAAACTTTACAGAACATTAGCCTACTATGTAAGTGAGACCCTTTTAGCATCAGAGGGTCTTCATCAGGGTGTGTGCGTGAGAGAGAGAGAGAGAGAATATCATTTAACCTGCTTTAAATCAGATACATTATATTCTGTACCAGCTGCTGTAAACTGGTTTCGAGTGCCCCTTTTTACAGTCTCAGATGTTACCAGTCTCCATTGCTTGTGACATTTTAAAAGGCAAGTCCATTCAAATGACTAAGAGCCTCCACTCCTTGGGCTAGACTGGGGCCTGGACTACACGTAGAAGTTTTGTTGGCATAGCTACACCAGTTAGGTGTGTGAACAAATCACTCCCCTAATTGATATTGTTATGTCGGCAAAAGCCCCACTGTAGCTGCAGTTATGCCGGCCAAACAGTCCTTTTGCGGGTACAGCATATTTCGTTCAGGGAACGGGTATAAGCTACACCTGCAAAATAGTTATTGTGCTGAAGAGGCAGCAGTCAGTCAGTCTTACACGGAGCACAGAAAGTTGCTATCCCCACCTGGTGGGTGTAGATGGGCTCTATCAGAATTCACATCCAGTAAAAGAGGCAGTTGTTCTGATGTGCCAATTCCAGAGTGGTTGATGGGTGATCAAATGGGAAGGATCTGATATCAAGTATTCACCTTGTAGGAATTTTATACTGCAAATTCACAAGCTCCAGGGAAAATGAATATACCATAGGAAACAGTCCCACACTGACTGGATAGATTAAATGACAAACCATTTGGCAACGTTTACCTGAAACACTGCGTCTTGTTAACAGGAGTTGATCCTGCTGGTAAAGGGTTAAGTGGGGCTCCTGATCTGCTGAGTCAGGTGGCTCAGGACTACAACTGGATATCAGGAAAGTAGGAATAGCTCTCTAGAGCTGTAAGTTGAACAGTCCTGATGAAGGACTTCATTAATTTTAAATTCTTTGTTAATAAAGCCTAACCCTAGGCAAGGGATGAGTACTGACTCTACACATAATTGTGTTTTAGATCAGGTTGGGAAAGGCAACTTCTCACAACAACCTAAGAAGTCTTTTCCATCTCTAACATCTGTGATGCTATGAGAATGGAAGTGTTGATATACCTATAACTTACAGTGTGAGAACCTCTCTGTAACTAGTCTGCAATATAACAAATCTTAGCATTTATTTTTAAGCCTGTAATGCTTCTGGGACACAAACTTAATTCCATTCCAGTAGTACAGTATTAATTCTTTTCAACATACTGCACAAATAATGATTTAAGTCTCATTTACCATTCATTTTCTCACTGAAACAGGTTTCACTATTGATGATTACTTTCTTATCAATTCCCACCCAATATAGAGGCAGAAGTGACTGAAGTACGGGGACAGTTTTCCCGAATGAAACCATCTTGCCTACTGTATAATTTATCTCATAGGTATGATAAAACTTTCAACAAGACTGTAACTATTGTAGAAGAAGGTTAGCGACTGAGTAACTTGTCTTTACTAATTCCCTCTCCATCTGCCAGTGACTTTGTATGAAATTACAATCTGTTTAAAATCCTCACTTGTTTACGTCAAGTTCTATCAAGGGACACTTTTCTGTAACCTCATCATGCAACTTGCCCTGTTTAAGACCTAGGGATGCCAAGGCCTCCTGGATTACTTGGATCCAGAGCTGACAATATTGCTCATTAAATGTTTAGCTCACCCTGAGAAGAAAATAGCCAAGTAAATTTCTGCCTGTCTTAAATTTGATCTCTCTTTCTCACATTTCTAAGTGCCCTTCACTGTACTATTTAGGCTCACTTAAATGCCATGCTAATGAAAGTCTGGCAATCCATTTGCAGCTGCTCTTTCATAGGACAGGTCTGATTTTAGAAGCCACAGCAGAGAAAGGTTGTGCATCCTTGGCTTAGACCACCAACAGCATTTCCATTAACGATAGGTAGAGATGGTTTTGACACTACGAAACAAACAGGAAGGAAGGCAGGAACAGTGTAACATTACTACTTATTAGTGTTCTTCTAATAGAGCTGGATTGTATAAGCAGAGATGAATCATTAAGATGGATAAAAGAAACTGTAATTTACAAAACAAAAAGGCGCTATAAACATAAATCCTCAAATCTCCCTAATTTAAGGATTTAAACATAAAGATCTTGCAAAATTACTAGTTTTCGCACCATATGCTCTCATTGAATGGCTGCCCTTCAACTCTATTTGAAGATACTAGATCCTGATGCTTGTGTAATGTTATCTCCTTGTTAGGAAGGAAGCAAATATAATAGTTTCTATTGCAGAATTCAGAAACAGTGCCCTAGGCTCCCTACTGAGATTCAGAAAGGTCAGGAGAAAAAACTAGTGATTTCTGTGGGGCTGATTACATAACTGATCACATGGACTTCTGTTAATTTTCTCTAGAAGTAACCACTGAAATTACCCATAGCTCATGCTTGGCCCAAACCCATCAAGGCTTCCAAAAGCTGCTACTTGATCCCCATGTTATATACACAAACCACAAAAATAACCACACTATTGTCCCAGAAGTCTAGGAATTTATTCCAAACACTATCTCTCTAGCCTGAATAAAGCCTTCTGCTGCATATTATAATGCAGTTCATCAATACAAACAAAAACTAATGCAGTGAAAGGAAGTATATATAAATAGCCTGTAAAGTTAGAATCCTACACAGGTATGTGCTTCTGGACACTCCATGTCACACGCATATGAACTTAGGAAGATTCGCTGAGTTTCCAGAAATGTGGGAACCCTTCATCTTAGCATGGGAGGGTACTACAGTGAGCCTCAGTGGGCAAGAAAGCGAGTATAAGTGCATCAACAGTTATTTTGTTTTGATTTACACTCCTAGCAGGCAAATTAACATGAGCCATAAACACAGTGACCACACATTTTTGAGATGAGAAGGGAAGGCAAATATACAGTTTCATGTACAATAGCACCAGGTTTTTCTCTGTGGTGAAGGCTGAAATCATCAAGCATCTTGCCTGAAGGAAGGAAGATGTTATTTGCCCATGCAGCCCCTTAGAGGAACACACTGGGTGGAATCATATTTTAGTATAATGTGTCATGATGATACCATGACTATTGGTGACAATTGTGTGTCAATCACTTGGTCATCTCCCAAGTGTTGTTCCTGATAAGGCAATCATCCTGGTTAGGGAACACATACTCTCTGCAGTGTAAGTATATTGCAACAGCTACTACTAATTGAAATGGAAGTGCTGTGTTTCCAGTAAAATGAGCTGTATCCCACTCATTAAACTGTATACTGTGCATATACTTCTATACTTGACATTCACAGTTGGAGTAAAGGAGCTGGCCACAGACGCACTATTTTCATCTTGATGGCAAAGCTGTTTAAGGAACTAAGTTCAAGATGAGTTAAGCTCTCCTGACTTTTTTGGTACTAGGAAGCATCTTGCCTAAAGCCCTCTTTCCTCACTTTGCTGGTACAGGCTCAAAGCCACTGCTTTTGGAGAAGGAAAGAAGAAAATAGTGTATAGGGTTCTTTCTGCTGCTAATGCTGCCTCCTCCCCTTCACAAGTTGGACAATTTGGAGGTGTTCTAAAAAAAGAACTCTGTTCTCTGGCTGAACAATCCTGAGGTCTCAGCTATCAAAGGCAATGATTGCCAACCAGGAATGAATGTCACCAATTTACTTCTGACATCATGGTCCTCAAGGATACAGAATGGGAAAAGGACTCCAATCAGTACACCTTCCAAAATCAAAATTTAAGCATAAGTATAGGCTTTCAGTGTCTTAGTGGCATCTAACACACTGATGAGGGTGTTTGGGATTTTTTAAAGCAACTTTAATGATAAAAGGTAGCTTAACAAGGCCCGTGGTCTCTTCTGGGACTGCAGAGGCAGAAGACTAGTTGAGTGGCTGATGGACTTCAAGATGCCACACCCTTCTCCTTCACTTCGGTCAACTTCTTTCCCTGTACAGGCTTTGAAGATGCACCAACTGGGATTCTGGTCACGAGCCAGCATACTGGCATGAAGATATCATTTACTGATGCTGAATCTCAGCTAAAAAACAACTTTTTACATTCTCTCTCGCTATACACAAAACAGAAGCTGGTGATTGCTTCCAAGTCCATGTGAAGAGGCATGGATTTATGCAAGTGGCTAACTTTTCTTAGCAGGAATACATTAGCTCTGAGGCTATGCACAACAAGATGTTAATATAATCCCCAAGAAAATGCAACATCAGTTAACAATGAATGCATCATTTAAAGCTCCTGCTGCAAACAATAACAAAGTCTACTTATGTGCCATAAGCTGGATAGTGGATTCCATTATTTATTGCAAGTAATACTCAAAAAATGTTTAGCCATGTGGGGAACAAAGGATGCTGAAATACAAAAAGATGAATGGATTATATTAGTTTGTCTGCCTGAGTTAAGGAAAGAGGAGGAAAATACTACTTAGAAATTGACATTCATAGCACTTTTCATTGTCAAAGTGGTTTACAAACATTAAACAGATTCTCACAACACACAGGTCAGGGAGAACAGTAAGGATTATTATCCACTTTGTAGAGTTGGAGAAAATGCAGCAGAGTGACTTGCCTAAAATCACAGAGGGAGCCATGATCAATGTCAAAGTTGAAACAAAAATGTCTCTGGCTCCCAGTCATCAGGTCAGACCATGCTTCTCTGTTTTCCATACCATATAGCATATGGTCCAGTCCAGCTACACTAGACATAGCATGTTTAAAGTGTCCTTATATCCTGGCTTTGCTAGGATATTCTCAGTTTTTGATATCATGCCCCAGAAAATTCTTTGAGGACATTTAAAATGTTCATATTTTTCATTTTCATCGATCAAAACTTTTTTTTTTTTTTAAATAAGTACATGTTCATTCAAGTCATTTTGCTGTGCCAAGCAGAATTTGCTCTGCATTTACCAGGAACAGCCCAGTGGAATGAATGTTCTGTGGGATAAACAGTGTTTAGAGAGATCAGTTGAAGGAGCATAGACATTATCGAAATTATTCTTTTTGTTCACCATAAATGCTAACAGCACTCATTCAGTGTTTCATACTAACCTCATTCAGAACATCTGAGTTGCTGGGAAAATCCTCCACGCTGAGAAATTTGTATCTGTTGCTACTGAGACAGAAATTGGCAAAAGTGGCACCCACAAACTTTTTTAAAAAAACTGTACTTTTGTTTTTTGAGTGACTATTTTGCAATCCTAAAAAACATTGCCACAATTTTTTATTTTGAAAATTTGATCACCTTAAGCATGTGACACTCAATGATTATGGCCAGACCCAATATAGATTATCCAGGAGCCTCTGGAGGCTTTCCTGACCTCAATTTGGCTGCTGGCCCTTGGCTTCTCTGATCCTCAGTGCTGTCCCTATGGCCTTCCCTGCCACACTACTCACCTGCTGATACAGTAAAAAACGGTTACCAACCTATTCTGTAACTAATGTTCTTTGAAATGTGTGGCACATGTCCATTCCATTTCAGGTGTGTGTGTGCGCTCTGTGCACAGTTGTCAGATTTAACCTGAGCAATACCTGTCAGGGCAGCATATGCACACTCTCCTGCCTCACACCACAACACAAAGGTATAAAGGGCAAAGCCACCTTCAACCCCCATAAGTTCTTTCTTACTGTAAGACTCTGATAGAGAAGAGAAGGAGGGTGGGTCATGGAATGGACATGTACAACGAAGAACAACAGTTACAGAACAGGATAGTAACTATTTTTAATTCTTCAAATGATTGCATGTCTATTCCATTTCAGGTGACTCACAAGCAGCTCAATCTGGAGGTCGGAGTCTACCTCAATAATGACTGAAGGACCACAAATCCAAATCTGGCATCATCTCTAGTTTGCCCAGAGATGGCATAATGGGAGGCAAAAGTATACACTGAAGACCAAGTTGCCACTTTGCAAATGTCCAAAATAGCCAGCTGGGCCAGAAAAGCCACAGAGACTGAGAGAGATCTGGTCAAATGCACTAGCACCCTAGTCAGTGGCGATACATCAGCCCTGTTGTAGCACAAATGAATACAACAGGAGATCCACGAGGAGAGACTGGAAGAGACTCTGTCTGCAATTGCTACGAACAATAGAGATGATGACCTAAATGGTTTAGTCCTGTCCAGGCAAAACGGTAAGGATTAGGAAAGGAAGTTGATCATGATATTGCCTGATTGATGTGGACGTGACATACTACCTTACTGAGAAACTTCGGATAAGGGCGTAGGAATACCCTGTCCTTGCAAGAGACCGTATACGGAGTCCAGAAACTAGTGCTTCTAATTCGCCTAGTCTCCTGGCTGAGGTACTTGCGATCAAAAAGTCTGTCTTCATGGAAAGATGGAGTAATGAACAGGTAGCCAATGGTTCAAGAGGAGGACCCACTAGCTCTGTTAACACCATATTTAAGTCCCAAGGGAAACCAGGATCTTGTCCTTGCGGGTATAAACAGTTCAAAGCCTTCAGAAATCTAACTGGCATAGGGTTGGAGAAAAATGAGTGATTATCAATTGGCAGGCGGGAAAGCTGAGTGCTGCTTGATGGAGCTAATGGTAAGACCTCACTGTTTTGGGTATAACAAATAGTCCAAAACATGATGGATTGGAGCGTGGACTGGGGGAACACTTTTCTGCTGGGACAAAATTGGAGACTCCCACTTTGCCAGGTAAGTAAACCTAATAGAAGGCATTCTACTATTTACAAGTGCATCTGGAACCCGCTTTGAACAAACCTCCTCTTGAAGCCTTAGCCTGGAGCATCCAGGCAGTCAGAAGGAGAGCCTCAGGTTGGGGTCGGAGGGCGACAGTGGTCCTGAGAGATCAGGTCTGCATACCATGGTAGTGGCAATGGAGGTGTGCATGAGAGGGTCAGCAGAGTAGAAAACCAATGTTGCTGAGGCCATGCAGGAGCTATGAGTAGGACTCACAGATCCTGTGCTGCAGCATAAGCCTCCAGAATAGATGATACTAGGATAGTCTCCTCTACCGTTAACTACATGGAGCCACTTCAGGGGCTGGTCTCAATGATGCCAGTGCCAATGCCAGAGTCGACAGTCCCTCCTGAGCAGATGATTGCCTCAGAGACCTCCTCAGCCTCATGCACGCTCTTGCATCCTTGTCCACATGCTTGCTGGACTTTGGTGCTAGGGACCTTGATCTATTGCTGGGGTGGGCAAACTTTTTGGCCCGAGGGCCACATCTGGGTAGGGAAACTGCATGCAGGGCCATGCATGTAGGGCTGGGGCAGGGGGTTGGGGTGCAGGAGGGAGTGTGGGGTGTGGGAGGAGGTGCGGGGTGTACGATGGGGCTCAGGGCAGGGGGTTGGGGTGCAGGAGGGAGTGCTGAGTGCGGGAGGGGGCTCAGGGCAGGGGTGCAGGAGGGGGCTCAGGGCAGGGAGTTGGGGTGCGGGGTGCAGAAGGGGTTCAGGGTGTGGGCTCCAGCCCGGCACCACTTACCTGGAGCAGCTCCCTGCCTGCCTGCTCTGGCCCCACGCTGTTCCCAGAAGAGGCGGGCACCACGTCCGTGCAGTCCCGGGGTGGGGGGTAGGGGGGGCAGAGGGCTCTGCGGGCTCCCCACGCCTGTCGGTACCTTCCCTGAAGCTCCGATTGGCTGCGGTTCCCCATTCCCGGACAATGGGAGCTGCGGAGGGCGGTGCCTACAGGCAAGGGTAGCGCGTGGAGCCCTCTGCCCTCCCTCCCCCACGGGCCATAGGGACATGGTGCCAGCCACTGCCGGGAGCGGCGCGAGGCCCGCAATCCCGCGGGCCAGATCCAAAGCCCTGACGAGCCAGATCCAGCCCGCAGGCCGTAGTTTGCCTACCCCTGATCTATCGGATACTGATCCCTTAGATGCTATCTTTCAGTGCCTCTTCCTCTGTAGCAGGGAGGGTGACCAGCCCTGAGGGTCAATCAAAAACCAGAGGAGCAATTTTGATGGATACTGACGTGCTCAGTACCTTCTCCGAGTGGAAAGTCTCCAAGGGGGAATACAGGACCATCTCCAGCAGAAGAAACTTAAGCCCAGCCTCCCTTTCTTGGTTCTTGGCTTAAAGTTCTTGCAAATTTGAGACCAATACCTGACATGAGTCTCCCCGTGACAATTCAGGCAACTGGAGTGCAGGTCACTCACTGACACTGGCTTCTTGCAGGAATGACAGGGATTGAAACCCAGTGACCAAGGCATGCCCTGTCACCAGTACCCAGCAACAGGAACTGAAGTGTTTATAAACACTTTAAAATAAAACTTATTTCTGTAACTAACAAACAGTATATGACATTAAAACTTCTGAAACAAGTACCAACTAGCTATACAAATATTGGGGGGGGGGGGGAGGGAGAGGGAGAGATTTCAATAGCTAGATCACATGTTCCATCCACCATCACAGGCAGTAAGAAGGAACTGAGGGAGGGTAAGGGTCGGCTCTGCCCTTCATACCTTCAAGCTATGGCGCAAGGCAGCAGAAGGTGCATGTGCCACCCTGACAGGTACCGTTGAGGGAAAAATCTCCAACAACTGTGCACTAGGTACGTGCACACCTGAAATGGAATGGACATGTGCAATCACTCGAATAACTAAATTACCAGACCTGACCCCCTGCACTGACCCATTTATCAACCAACCTTGATATTTTAGCTTACATTTCTCATCTTGAACAGGAGTATAGATAGCAATTATAAATTAAAATATCCAGTGTAGTAGAAACACTATCAGATACCTTATATCAAAGACATTGATGGTGGTGGGAAGGGAGGATAGAAATTTGTGCAGTGCCTATTATTACAATATATACACTGCAATACAAACCTGGGAAATGAACAATGGGCTTTTTAATCTTTATCTTGCATAACATGCAGAGAATATATTATATATGTATTTGACAAACAGTTTTATTTCCCATCTTCCACCTTAAGTTTCAGAGCATTTGCATTCCTTGTACTTGGGCGATGGAGAAGTAAAGCATGAAAAATGTAAAAAGCTAAAAGGTCATTTATAGCCCCTGCACAATGTACATCTGTACAGAAATGTACAAAGCTTTCTAACTAACTTGTTCAACACAAACAAAATATTTCCTATCCTTTGACCTTTATTACACAGGCTCAGCCAATTGAGGAGTGGGAGATAAGGAAGCTTAGTCACAATTGAATTAAGACCCCTTTGATAGTGGTTCTCACAGGCATATCTCCCACCAGGCTGGGTGAATGTACAGTCTTATCATCCTCACAGCATAAAAAACAAAATCAGCTTACCACTTACAGCCAGGTTCACATCACGGTGTAATTCTAATCAAACAGGCATCTAGGACAATGGCTCTCAACCTTTCCAGAGTACTGTACCCCTTTCAGGAGTCTGATTTGTCTTGCGTACCCCAAGTTTCACCTCACTTAAAAACTACTTGCTTACAAAATCAGACATAAAAATACAGAAGTGTCACAGCACACTATTACTGACTTTCTCATTTTTCCCACATAATTAAAAATCAAATATAAATATTGTATGTACATTTCAGTGCATAGTATACAGAGCAGTATAAACAAGCCATTGTCTGTATGAACTTTTAGTGTTTACCGACTTTGCTAGTGCTTTTTATGCAGCCTGTTGTAAAACTAGGCAAATATCTAGATGAGTTGATGGACCCCTGGCAGACCTCTGCGTACCCCTGGTTGAGAACCACTGATCTAGGACACCAATTACATTCAGTGTAAGCTTTGCTCTGTCTGAGACCCCAGATCATTTGAAATTGACTAGGGCAACATATTTTGGGACCAAATACGGTTTCAAGATAGTTGATGTAATTGAAACATCTGAAGTGAAAATACTCTGATTAGGCGGCACTTCAGCCTACTGAGCAAGCACCTCCTAGCTAGAGTGCAGCAACCAATCTCTATTTTTCTCTTAACAAGCAAGAGACAAAGCACTGATCAGAATCAGGTATAAAAATCAAGAAGGAACTCACCAGCAAGTGTGTAATCCATATCAAAACCAAAGCACTTTATCTTTTCCATTGCTAAACTTCTGTTCACAAACACCCTGTAAAGAAGAGAGGAAATAAATCCATAGGGATAAGCATTTCTGGAATAAAATTATTTGGGAGTAAACTTATTTCTCTTCTTATCAAGTGATGGGATCTAACATACCCAGACTATCCTAAATGTGTAAAAATCAGAATGTACCTGAAAAATGAATGCACAGATCAGCTTTACCTGTAATTATGTTTCCAACAAAGCCATGATTTTTCCATGGTTATTCTCAAAATCTGTGTGCGTATAAATATACACACACCCTGGTACAAGTCCTGTAAAAATTCCTAAATACAGGAATGCAAGATCTCTTGAACCCAGGCTCACATACAAAAGGAAACTGAATGGGGAGGAATGATGAAGTTTGCCTGATTAAAATAAAATATGACAGAAGCAAGAAGAGAGGGAATGAGATTAGCAGTTTCCCGGATAAACATTTACTATCTGAGCCCTGTTTTGAATGAATCTGAAAACTCAAGGAAAATTTAAAATGACCTCTCACCAAAATTTGACCAATACTATTATTAATCACTTAATATAACACCACAAAACACACAGTAAAATACATTCCCACCCCGAAAAGCATAGGGGAAGTTTTTTACATTATTTGTAACAGTGTTATTTTCCAGTTTTTATTTTTACTATCAAAATCTTGTTGCAATGAGGATCTATTCTGTATATTGTTCTGATACTTTGATTTCAATGTACTGCATTCATTTAATCCAAAACAAACAAAAAACAAACAAATCAACCCAAGATAAAGAAATAGGTCAGAAAAACACAAAAGAAACTGCATTCTACTTCAGCTATTACATTAACTAATCCAGTTAAGTTTCCCACATAATTTCCACCATGTAACTGATCTGTCATTCCTCCTGATTTCTAGCCAGGATTGGTCTCATCTGAGAACTAAAAATCAGATTTACAAACAGCAAAGCCAAGGATTCCACTGTAGGGAGGAATCTCAGCTTGTCGTCAACAAGGCTGACGTTGGCCAGAAATTCCAAGTATTGCTAGAGATATCATGCCAAGAAAAAAAAAACCTGCCTAGAAATGTCTGAGAAAGGGTAATAGTACCCAAGCATTCGGCTGCATTCTAGACCCAGTAAGGTTTTGTCTGGATACAAGCACACTGCCCTCAGCAGGAGGCCAACATAATTAGCCTTCTCTGAGGCTAATTCAGAAACACTTCTTTGTGAAGGCAATGTAACGGGGAGGATACCATAAGCAATAACAGTAAGTGCAAAAACAAATAGACACCAATTCCGTGAAACTTCTAGTTTCAGGAGACCCTGAGATTCTTCTTCAGACTTATGGCCTGTCAGGCAGCCTACATAACATGTCAGTTTAACTGTGTGTCAATCTACTGAAGCTAAAATTTAAACAGCAAACTTGTCAAGATCAAACTATCACACTTCAATGCCAGCAGCCTTACCTCATCTCTCAGACGTTCTTCTTGCAAAATGTGTAGCAATCTGATTCATCTATTCATCTGAATCACACTACGCAAGTCCTTAAAGGCTTCTCTAGTACAAATGCAATTTTGCTTGAATCTGATTTGACTTTAGAACATCATTATCTCTGAACCAAGCCCTAAGATACTGTATGTCTTCTTAAATAGTGTTATGGAAAACACATCTGTGGCTAACTTAACTAGTCATTGGATATCATTGTTGTTCCACACAGATCCACTTGGAATAGAGTTTCTTTGGCACTAGTATACTTTATCCCTAACCTTCCATGCTCGCTCTGGGACTCACAGTTTCCTGGCAAACTGCCCATCTCTGACAATGAGGCATGTAATGGGACTGAGGAGTTAATAATGACCATCTTTCCTGACAGATGTATGTAATATCTAAACAAGATGATATATTCAGGGGAAAAAAAACTGTGAATAAGTATAGAAATCCCTTTTGAAAATATTAGAGGAGATCAAACCACCCAAGCTTCACTCTTGAAATAAAGAGCTCAGCTCTCTGGGCTGTGGTGAGATAGTGTCTGAATCAGCAGCATGAAACTTGGGTGTTTTTTAAAACGAAGTTTAAATATCTCAGATTTAGAACAGGCCAATGCTAGACACTACATGAAGAAAGAAGCCTTTGTGTGAAGGAGATGCTACGTTCTATTGCTTCTGATTCCAAGAAATGCTACTAACTATCTAATTCAAGTACATTGGTATGCAGAAAATATTTCTGAACTGAAGTTTGTTCAGTTTGCTTTCTAAACAAGGAGGAAGAGATGTGTAGAGGGGATAACACATTTCTGGGAAAAATTAGAAATAGTTTTTGCCCAAGTGTGATGGCCCTGCAAGAGCTGAATTGGGCCAGGTGGGCCCAATCAGCTAATTAGGCTGCAAATAGGGGAGCTTTCATCTGGAGGCAGCTAATTAGAGGGACAGTCAGGGCTTCTATGGAAGACAAGAAATCTGGAAGAAGAGGGGACTGAAAGGAAGAAGTCTGTGGTCACTCTCTGTGAAGAGGGAAGTGGGTCTGGGGGACTGCAGAGCTGAGTTGCCTGAAGTTACTCCCTGGAAGGAGAGAGTAAGGAGACTGGCAAACCCAGAGAAGTGGGGAGGGCATGGGTATGGAAGCAGCTCAGGGAAAAGTAGCAAGGTGCAGGGAATGGACCTGGGCGGCTGTGCAGAGGGTCGCTGACCAGAACCCAGAGTAGCGGTGGGCTCAGGTTCCCCTGCCAGCCACTGTGGGAGTGGCAACATGAAAAAGTGAAGCAAAAGACTGCCTGAGACTGCTGGAGTGGAGAGCAGGAACTTTGATACTCCTGTCCCCAGAAGGGGAAACCACAATAGTGACCTAACCGGAGGGCTGAGTCACAAAGATGATAGCTGCAGCACCTGAGAGTGAGAGAGAGGCAGCAGAGGAGAAACTGAACAGGTGTAATGACAGCTAGAAGAGGCATCGGCCTCACCGAGCTAATCCCCATGACCGCCAGAAGGTGGCGCCATCCAGTGGTGAGTGGAGCAACCCTGTCACACCCAGTAAGAGGGCTTGATTTTGTACATTCTTTAAGCCTCACTCCCTGGAGGAGAGTTTGCCTGCAGAAAAAGAGGACTGAATATCTGCCACATTGAAGAGGAGGGAAGGATTACAAAAGAAAATTAGAAGAGCCTCACAATTCTGAAGAGGGTTTCAACTATGGTTACAATGGAATTGACCAGAAATGATGGAAAATTCCTTTCAGCCTTCAACATTCTTTTCATTAATCTGCTTAAGAATGCTCAACAAAATATTAACAAATGGCACAGTGGGTTTAAAATAAAACCTCATGTTGGTACTGGAGATATAGCAGGTTTTCCTACTTGCAGTTACCAACGCTGGCCAGGAAACCAGAATTAATAACTCTATTCTTGTGAAAGCCACTAAAGACCTTTAATGACTCTACAAATGCTCAATACCTTCATTTTAAATCCCAATTAAAACATAACATCTCCCGTTCATGGAGATCACCTTAATACCATAGAAGCATTGGACTGGAAGGGACCTCGAGAGGTCATCTAGTCCAGTCCCCTGCACTCATGGCGGGACTCAGAATTATCTAGACCATCCCTGACAGGCGTTTGTCTAACCTGCTCTTAAAAATCTCCAATGATGGAGATTCCACAATCTCCCTAGGCAATTTATTCCAGTGCTTAACCATCCTGACAGTTAGGAAGTTTTTCCTAATGTCCAACCTAAACTGCCCTTCCTGCAATTTAAGTCCATTGCTTCTTGTCCTATCCTCAGCAGTTAAGAACAATAATTTTTCTCCGTCCTCCTTGTAACAACCTTTTATGTACTTGAAAACTGTTATGTCCCCTCTCAGTCTTCTCTTTTCCAGACTAAACAACCCAATTTTTTCAGTCTTCCCTCATAGGTCATGTTTTCTAGACCTTTAATCATTTTTGTTGCTCTTTTCTGGACTTCACCAATTTGTCCACATCTTTCCTGAAATGTGGCACCCAGAACTGGACACAATACTCCAGCTGAGGCCTAATCGGCGCGGAGTAGAGTGGAAGAATTACTTCTCGCATCTTGCTTACAACACTCCTTCTGATACATCCCAGAATGATGTTTACTTTTTTTTGCAACAGTGTTACACTGTTCACTCATATTTAGCCTGTGGTCCACTATGACTCCCAGATCCCTTTCTGCAGTACTCCTTCCTAGGCAGTCATTTCCCATTTTGTATGTGTGCAACTGATTGTTCCTTCCTAAGTGGAGTACTTTGCATTTGTTCTTATTGAATTTCATCCTATTTACTTCAGACCATTTCTCCAGTTTGTCCAGATCATTTTGAATTATAATCCTATCCTCCAAAGCACTTGCAACCCCTCCCATCTTACTATTGTCCCCAAACTTTGTCAGTGTACTCTCTATGCCATTATCTAAATCATTGATGAAGATATTGAACAGAACTGATCCCTGCAGGACCCCACTCATTATGCCCTTCCAGCATGACTGTGAACCACTGATAACTACTCTCTGGGAATGGTTTTCCAACCAGTTATGCACTCACCTTATAGTAGCTCCATCTAGCTTGCATTTCCATAGTTTATGAGAAAGCTAGTATCGAGATAGTATCAAAAGCTTTACTAAAGTCAAGATATACCATGTCTACCGCTTCTTCCCATCCACAAGGCTTGTTACCCTGTGAAAGAAAGCTATTAGGTTGGCTTGACACAATTTGTTCTTGACAAATCCATGCTGACTGTTACTTAACACCTTATTATCGTCTAGATGTTTGCAAATTATTTGTTTTATTATTTGCTCCATTATCTTTTCGGGTACAGAAGTTAAGCTGACTGGTCTGTAATTCCCCGGGTTGTCCTTATTTCCCTTTTTATAGACTGGCACTACATTTGCCCTTTTCCAGTCTTCTGGAATCTCTCCTATCTTCCATGACTTTTCAGAGATAACCGCTAATGGCTCAGATATCTCCTCAGCCAGCTCCTTGAGTATTCTAGGATGCATTTCATCAGGCCCTGGTGGCCCATGCTGGGTACATATCCATTCAGGGCCCAATCCTATGAATGTTTACTATCAGAAGTAGCTCTTACCACTTTAAATAGTCCTATTTCTATTCAAAGGGACTACTCAAAGTAGTAAACATCTGCAGTATCCAGAACCTACAGAGAAAAGTCCTACCCACTGAATCATCTCTACCGTTTCCTGCAACCCCTAGAGCTTGCTGACCAGATCCAAGCCATTCACTTGAGCAATCTGTTGAGATCATAGTCCAGGGAGTCATGGCTGATGAAGAAAGACCAGCTTCAGCTTCAAGAATACTGACCAAATACACTTACTGGCTAAAAAAAATAGATTTCAAAATCTTTCCATGCGATACCATCTGGAGAGACGGGATAAACACACCTTTGATCTAAAAGCTGTACAGCAGCAGCAGAGAGACTGTTCTTTTCATCCCAAAACACATGAGAAGAATGATCCTTTGATATCTGAAGAGAAGGGAGCATTGACATATTTTCTAAATATTCCTTTGAAGCTAGGTAAATAAGGTATCAAAGAAGTTCTGGGAGTGTAAAACAGAAAGCATGTGTATTGTTAGCAGGACTGCCTACAAAAGCAGTTTTCAAACTTTGAGCTCAGCCCCCCTTTGAGTTACAATTTTTGGCTGCGTTCCCCCCCCCCCCCCCAACCCAGACAAAAATAGACACCATAACTGCCCCTCCCCCCCTTGGGTTTTCAGCATGGGGGAAGGCGCGTGCAACAGTCTCTGGGGGCAGCGGATGTTGACACTGACCCACAGGCTGGATGGCCTGCTGAGGTGAGTCAGAGGATGGAAATGGCGCTCCCACCCTGCATCCCACCGCATGGGGCTGACCCCCCCAAACGTTTCTTTGTGCCCCCATAGGGGGCACCCCCCCACAGTTTGAAATCCTCTAGCCTAAACAGTCAAGAGGTAAGTCTGAAAATAAACTAACTGAAAACTTTTTCATGCCAAGAGGTCTGAGGTTGTAACGAACACCTTTCTTCTTGCTCAGATCAGACAGAAAATCTTGATTTCACCTCCATCAATTTTGGCCTTTTCCATTAAGCAAATGATGTTTTTTTGTTTTTCACCAGAGCACTGGTGTTAAAAATCAATAAGATATGGAAATGTAATAACACTGGGTAACAAATCAAATCAGATCATACTCACAGCATAAAAACACCTTCTGTACCAGAGCAGCAACAACTGAAAATCATCCTCCGAGTTGACTTGCAGGGGTTATTATTATTGACTCCCTAACTCCACCTCTCCACTCCAGGAGTGCATTTTCATAAATATAACACTCTTGTCTTACTTCTTTCCTTTCCCCAGGGATATTACTGTCAATGTTTTCTGTAGTTTGCACACCCTGAAGGGAGCAGCTAAATGCACCCACCTGTCTTATAGGATGATGGTGTCCCCATCACTTTAAATAGTCCCCAGCTGTCCTTTTAAAGGACATTAACATGAGAAGCTTATCTTTCTTTCTCTGTAATAAGACAGCACCAATAGAGAAGATGATGACTGGAACTGAGCTTCCTTCAACCACTGTTTCCACTCTCGTCTCAAATGCACAGCTTCCTCATGTGATGGAAGGTCTAATAGTCAAAGCCACCTTTTCTGATGATACATTGAGGTGTCATGAAAGGGGAAGGAGAGAAAATTAAATTCACTTAACCCCTCTTTATACACATTAAAGTGTTTACTTCTACTAGACGACAGTACAGAATCAGCTAATTACCCTGATCCACTTGAGAACTGTAGGTCATCTGCCGGAGCACAAAGACATAAGGGCCACACAAGTCCCGGAACAGCACTTAATTGGAGACCACCGTCTGAGCTACTTGGTTTCTGAGCTATGAGCGTTTAAAAGATGGGCCACAGCAGAGGAGAAACTGAAGCCTATAACTGTTTAAGGCAACAGACTGAGAAAAGCTTGGCTAGCTTAGAAAAGTGGGCTCAAAATGAGCTGGAGGCTGTTGTAAAAAACAAAAGGGAAAAATTGCTAGCCAGAAAACACAGAAGGGGCAAATTTACCCTTAACCAGCAATCTTTCGATGATTAAACCCTCAAGTTTTGTTACAGTAGAATATCCTTTAGCACAGTAACCGTACTGTTTGTTTCCCTTTTAAGCTCTAAGATTTACCCTGGATAACAGAAAAATACACTGCATAATAGGGGGGAAAGGAAGCACAGTACACAAAGGTGAATCTACAATGACCTGACTTTCATCATAGCTGCAATTCGCTGTGCTGTATACCGTTACAAAGGAGGTGATCTTGTTTTTGCAACAAATTAATTAATGATTTGTGAGTAGCGTGTCAACAAACTCTCATATCATAATAGAAGAGAAGCTCTGCTTACTAGAGAGGAAATTCAGAACTGGCCTCATTACACTAGAAAAGGAATGCTTAGACAACTAAGAAGAATCCTGTTTATTTTGTTTAACCAAGAGCTCAGAAGCATTCATGAAATAAACATATGCAGCATTCCTGTACCATGACCAGTGAAATATACATGGATTGCACAACTGAGGAGGGAACTTGGCATGTCTTCCAATGCCTAGGAGCAACAGAAGAGAATTAACACAGTGGGGGCAGGGAGGTAGTCTACTTGCATAACCTTGTTTTTAAACCATGTCAGAAAATGAGCAAAGCGAAGGATAGGTATTCTTTTTAAGCAATGTGTATTTAAAGTAGTGCCTTTTACTGGGATTACACTTATGGCGAGTGGCAGGAGGGGGGCACATTTTATATTTCTACTTTAAAGAAAGACTGTAGCGATTAGTTTTGGCTCAACCCATCCCAGAAACAGAGGCTAGCCAGAAAACTGGATCCAGATTTCAATTTCCTCAAAGTTTAAATACAAAATATCTTCAATGATCAGCAGAAGTGGCAAGGAAAGTTAAGGAGAGACAAGCAGCAGCGGAATGGATTTGTCTTTTTCAGTGTATCAAGTCTAACAGCCTCCCCCTCCTTAGCTTAAAAGGGGTGACGACACTGATAAACTTAGTGCCTGCTGTACCATTGCTTTTTGTGACCTTGGTGTGCTTTTACTGCTGGAAAGCTAGTCCCCCGGTATACTGTAGCTGGTGGAGACACAGAAATGATGCATGCTGCTGTCAGAAGTTACCAGATAGCATTCTGTCTCAGCAAAAACTGTGACCTCCAGAAGCCACAGTGAAACTGGATTAACCTGTGACTGAGGTCAGACATATTTCATGGAAATATGCAGTTTCCCTGAAAAGAACATGTATGTGACACCAGCCTGTCTTCTCTTTGGAATGCTGGATGCCTTGGCACCTGCCTTAAAAGGGTTAATGGAAAACTTTAAAACGACTACTGTCAGAGAGAGACAAAGGGGGTGAGGTAATATCCTTTACTGGACCAACTTCTGTTGGTGACAGAGAGAAGCTTTCGAGATTACACAGAGCTCTTCTTCAGCTCTGCATTAGCTTAAAAGCTTGTCTCTCACAACAACAACAGAAGTTGGTCCAATAAAAGATATGATCTCACCCATCTTGCCTCGCTAACATCCTGGGACCACCATGGCTACAACAACACAGCATAAAATCAGTGGAGTCATACTGGGTTTTGCTCACTCTTGTCCCTTTTGGCAGGTATTGACCATTCCACACATCAAGTAACTTACTTTCTTTCATTTAACTTTTTTTCTTTTGGCACACTTAAATTAGCAGAGTTTTATTTTACTCCATCTTCAACCTAACAAAGTCTTTATAAGTGGTTTCCATGTTTTTAATCATTCCCTCTGGAGATGGCGTTTGGACTTGGGTCAGGTTTAGGTGGAGGGAAGGGGTCAGATACGAGGCTGATGAAAGAGTCAAACTGGACAGCACCAAAATCTCACAAACTGTTCTTGCAACATTTCCAATATCCGGTTTTGAAATCTCAGAGGGCTGACTGTTGTTGCAAACTGGAAAATTTGGATCCCACTTGAATCCAAACCCTGGTAGGTCATAGCGGGGCAAGGTTAAAAGCCAGAAATGAATATGAACTCTTTCCTCTGAAATTCAAAGGAATTCAGAGTCAAGATTCTAGTTTTGTCCATTTCTATTCCCATTGTTCAGGTTTTCTTCCCAAGTGACAGCAAGATGCTGAGCAGCTCACATATGGATTCAAACCCAAAATAACATCTATCTGCTCCATGGAAATATTAAAGTTGGGCATCATGGAACATTTTCAAATTGAGTTTCTTTATTATTATTAATTTGGCAGTTGCACTGTTTTGTCATATTATTATTATGATATAGTACTTTCTAGTTGAGGATCTCGAAGTGTGTTACCAGCATAAATTATTTAGTTCAGTGTTTCTCAATCTTTTTTCATTTGTGGACACCTAAAAATTTTTGAATGGAGATGGGGACCCCTTTGGAAATCTTAGATATAGTTTGCAGACCCCTAGGGGTCCACAGACCACAGGATGAGAACCACTGATTTAACTCATATGACTTCTGTGAGATATTATACAGGTAAACTGAGGCAAAGAAAAATGAAGTGACTTGTCTAAGATTATATTGTAAGTCAGTGGCACAGGTGAGATGTAGAATTCAGAAAATCTTGACTGCCAGTTCCCTGCCTTAACCACTAACTTAAAATAAACCAACTATACCCTGGCTGACAACTTTCAAACCAAACGACAACCCAATGTGATTCAAAATGGCAAAAGATATTGAACTCCCAACATCCGTATTTCTAATGAAAGAGCCACCTCAGTCTTACTGCCCAGGTAAACCACAGCCAAAATTATATAAAATAAAAGGCTTGAATAGAGACTGGGAGTGGATGGGTCATTACACAAAGTAAAACTATTTCCCCATGTTTATTTCGCCCCCACCCCACCCCCACTGTTCCTCAGATGTTCTTGTCAACTGCTGGTAATGGTCCACCTTGATTATCAATACAAAAGGTTTTCTCTCCCCCTCCACCCCCGGCTCTCCTGCTGGTATTAGCTCATCTTAAGTGATCACTCTCCTTACAGTGTGTATGGTAACACCCATTGTTTCATGTTCTCTGTGTATATAAATCTCCCCACTGTATTTTCCACTGAATGCATCCAATGAAGTGAGCTGTAGCTCACGAAAGCTTATGCTCAAATAAATTGGTTAGTCTCTAAGGTGCCACAAGTCCTCCTTTTCTTTTTGCGAATACAGACTAACACAACTGCTACTCTGAAACCTTATTTATTATATGTGAACCAGTTATAACAAAGAAAAGTTCATAATTATACAGCCCAATAATAACGCTAAGGTTTAATAACGCTTAAAGATACTCACATTTTGGATTTATAATGCTGAAAGACATTATTCTTTATTCTTTGGCACCAAGAAACACAATTTTCCACAGTATTCACTCAATTCTTAACCATCTACCTGTGACGTGTGTTAAAATGACCGTTTAAGATGTATCAACTCGTGATAGCTCTGCTCTACGTGAATTTCCAGCTATGCGACCTTGATGTATATTCGAGTTAGGTGTCACTAGCACTGCAGCTCTTGCCGTTGGCGGATGTGTTTCATTGTGGCTGAGTTATTGCTTATCTAAATTGCTGAGTGGGTCATCTTGACCCTACGTTGCAAACTGGAAAAAAAATTTGCTAAAATATTATTTATTTTTGCAGTAAATAAAAGATTTGACATATTAATAAATTCTCAGAAATGCAGAGAAATTAATTATAATTCATATTCCCTCCGTACGCACACCGGAATTGAAATAATGACATCTTCGTTATTTTATTTGTATTTTTTTCATCTTTTTCATTTTTTTCATTTGATTTTTTTCCTCGAATTTGGCGCCCCATTTTACTTGGCACCCTAGGCAACCGCCTAGTTCGCTTATATGGACGGGCCGCCCTTACCTCCGACTCAGCCAGACACCAAAATATATTTAATAGTAAAATGCAAAGTTTCAGAAATTCACCTTGGGCTTCACGATTTTGCCTTTACATGTCTCACCTAGCACAACTTTGCCTATCATAGCACAGTAAGGTATTTTCCTCTATTTAGAGAATCAAAGATGTATAATCTGTAAAACACCTTCTAGGAAGTAACACCCTACATGAATCACAAGTGAAATATGACATTCGGGTGTAAAATATCAATTGGGAAACTTGGTATTTGCATTTCCTTTATCAGATCTATATCCCCCTCCAAGACACTGTCACAACATTTGTTTTATTTTCAAATTCTGATTCTTTTACTACAATTTGAAAAAACAACTGATTTCAGTTGTGCAAAAGGGGTACATATAGCCTCTTTGAATACGATAAAATAATTACATTACTTATTAAAATTACAGTTAAAACTTTTACACATACCTCCCTCAAACAACAAAATTTGTCAGTCATTACATCTTTTAAAAACACCTATAATTTTACTGCTATCCAGTTAAGTCTTTTATTAGCACACAAAACGCATCTTCCTCTAGAAAGAAAGGATGATCTTGAGGTCCAGGAACTGAACTGGGCCTCAGGAGATCAGGATTCAATTCTTAGCTCTTCCAGACGTCCAGTGTGATCTTGGAAAAGTCACCTAATCTCTCTGTGCCTCAGTTCCCCATCTATAAAATGGGGATAATATTTTCTTTATTTCACTGTCTTGTTTAGTTAGCGTATAAACTCCTCGGGGCAGAGGCTGTCTCTTACTACGTTTGTACAGTGTCTAACACAATGTGTCTACCTGATCTGGGTTTGGAATTCTAAGTGTTACTGTAATACGGATACTAATATTATAAGATGTAATACTAAAATAACCTCTGTTTTTTATTTCACTTCCCCCATACTTCTATTTATAACCTTCACTGTCTAAATAGTGTCTATGCTTTCCCACTTCGCACTGGAATAATATGGAAGAATTGGAACAATTACTATGACATTTTTGCTACTGGGTATTTATCAACTTGAAAAAAATGAATGATAGTTTCCACTGCAAAATTTGACCTGTGATTAACCTTTCCACTGAGAGTTTACCACATGTAACTCAACTGTCTAATCTGTAAATTCCTGCAGGTAGGTTTCATGTTGACTTATGTGTTGTATACCACTGAGCAGTCTATTGGTGCTCAGTAAATAACTCCTGAATAGGTACGGGGAAGTCATTTTCAAGTTTCTACCAGTGAACAAGATGGAATCAAAAATTTGTTTTACATTTCATTTCCCTAACCCTACAAAATATGGGCACAGTTTACATTACATGAACAACATACCGATGATAGGCTTCCCGACGGTACTTTTTCAGAGCATGCCCATCCATGTTCGCAGGAAGATCTGCTGCATTCTGGAGCCTGTCACTCCATGAGGTTGTCATTTTTAAATGGTCACTTAATTCTGGAAGAGAAAAGAGAAATTTGCTTAACCTGCAACATGTTTCACAAGAGTATTGTACAGCTGTTTTCTGATTACAAAAGGATCTTACAGTACTAAGAAAATTTGACAAGATGCCTGCTGTAACTTGTGTTTATAGGTCAAACTTGTAAAAGAAGTGACTGGCGATGTCTAAACACTAAGAAGTGTTTGCACTTCCAATCACATGAATCCCAGAAAACATACTTTTGCTCTGGATGCCATCACCAAACACAAACTAAAAAGATCAGGCCCAGTATCTGCTCCAAATGTCTTTGAAATACCAATTTAACTTTACCATATATAGCATCTTTCATACAAACTGCACCCCAAAATGTTTCCCCAGAGTTAAATAATGCGATTTCAGATGTAAATAATAAATATTATCCGATGGGGAGAGAAGCTAAGACATACGGGGAAGGGAGAAAACAGATGTTTTCAGCTGAGATTTCAAATGAGATGTAGAATCAATAAAGCAGAGAGATGCAGTGTGGCTATTCCAGATGGCTGGAATTCCAGAGGTTTTCATAGGTGTGTTTAGAGACATAGGCCTTGTTTCTGCTGCTAAAAAAAAAAAAAAATCAGAATTGTTTTACCTCAAGGTAGCTAACGCATGAACTATCACGGTAAAAAATACACAGAAGACAAGGCACTGTAGTTTTACAGAGAGGTAAATGAGGTGAGGTCAACCACAGGTGGGGGTCTAGTGCTGATCTTGCCTAGAAGTTTTACCTTGTGTTTATACCTTGGGATAGCTCACACACTTTAGTTACCCCAAGGTACAAATACACATTTTAGCAGTGAAGACAAGGCCACAGGAAAGAGGGGCACTGTGCAAGCAGAGGGAATGGGGAGAGGAGTAGAAAGAAATGACTGTAATAATTTACACTGGTATCATTTTTCAGCTTCACTCAGGTAATATATGAGGCACATTTGCAATGTATGCAATATTAATGAGTCTAATATTAACCATCTCAACTCTCCGGTAAAGTAGGTATTTACTGCCCTCCTTTTACAAATGGGAAGCTAACGCACAGAGAAGTTAAATGACTTTCACAAGGTCACAAACAGGGGTGATCATCAGTTAGGTTACACCAAATCTATAGTTTTAAAACTGAAGAGAACAGTTCTGAATGTTAATCTGTGGGTGTGTGTTTTGTATCTAGATTTTACTGATGGCCATGAAAAAACGATATAAAAATCAAACCATGGACAATTTGGCTACAAAAATATGTCCCACACTCAGCACTTTGTGACGACTTTCCAGTTACTAAAAAACAAGATTTAACAAGTAAATCTTGCACCACATCCTGAACCCTGTGAGATTCAGGCTTTGGCAGACAGCCTGAGGAAAGGCATTCCAGAGCTGAGAGCTCTCTACCAAGAATTCCCTGCTACACACCCAGGAGGTCAAACTCCGAGGAACAGACAGCAGGAACATTCCAGCCAACTGCAACTTCCACAACAAGGTACACAGGGGGAAAATGTTTCTGCAATAGCCCATTTCCAGGCCATTTAGGGCTTTATAAATAATTACCAACAACTTAAATTCCACCCAAAGACAAATGGATGGCAGTGCAGAACACAGGGCATTCAATTACCAACCTGGTCTGCTTAAAGGGCAAGGCACTCTGCACTAGCTGAAGCTGAGTAATCACAAGTACTGAATACTCATAAGCAGATAGCATTGCATGTCTTGGGCTCCTAGGCACCATGGTAATAGAAATAATAAACAATAATAATAATTGCAGTAGTCCAGGAAGGAGGAGACAAAAAGCAAACATATCTGTGGAGAGAAAGGAAGGAT
Organism: Natator depressus; assembly: GCF_965152275.1. NCBI lineage: Eukaryota > Metazoa > Chordata > Testudines > Cheloniidae > Natator > Natator depressus. The sequence continues at coordinate 119,466,682 of NC_134240.1, read as the reverse complement.
CGCAAACTCCAGGTCAGCTGATGTTTAGAAGGTGCTCTGGGACCTTAGGAGTAGTGATGGATCAAATTTAGACCCCAAGACTGCAAACCACAAAGACTAAGACGACATGCCCATCAATTCTTCAAGGGGCTTCAACATACCTAACCTATCAGCATGACCTCTGTCTTTCCTGGATTAATCTTAAAACAGTTATCTTACATCTATGGATTAGGACTCGGAGTGAAATAAATATGCCCACTAAGTTGTACTGACCACTTAAAAAGATCCCATATCCACAGGGGCTCTGTGGAAGCAATGTCATAAAGGAGAGCATTGGATTCTTTTTCCAAGTGAGGGCAGTCTGAATCCATCAACCTGCCAACCATTCTGATCATTTACATTTGTCTACCTTTTCAGATGTCTCCACCACAGCACAAAGACATAAGAGACAACGTGCCACAATCGAAGTCAGAAGACTTTTTCCATTACTTTAGCCTCATCTTGTCACTTCATCTGCTGCTTGCCATTTTTGTGCCACACTGAAAAAAGATGATGATACAGTGGAAAGGTGCATCTGAGTAGGAGTGCATCACAAAGGCCAGCAATGCCATGGTCCAACAGTTGGACAGTATCATTCCGAAAAGAATTCCGGAACACAGTGGATCCATTTGTTTCTCAGATGGTGGGACTATTTTAATTGATCACCTTTAATCGCATCCTTATATGAATGAGAAACCAATGGAGTTGTCTGAGGTCCTGGGAGATGTGTCTGATTTTGTAACATGTGAGAAAGCAGCCAGCATCATTCTGTGCATGTTTGAGTTTGAAAAGCTGAGATTTGGGGGAGCTACAGAAATCAGAGCTGCAACAGCCAAGGCAAAAGGAAATGAAGGCATAAAGTAGTATACATTCCATTAATTTAACTTTATTTAGATAATACTGCATGATAAAAAAACTACCAATGCAGCAATATTTGATAATCATGTAAACTCTACCAGGCACTTCACCAGGTAAGTAGGTATTGCTCATACAGCAATGTACACGCTTTGAGATAATATATTAGGAACATACAAAAGGCACAAGGATTGCAAATTTGTGGCCCCAATCCCGAAAGCCTTATTCACACAAGCAGCCCCACCTGACTTCAATGGAACTACTCTGGTAAATCAGAGTTGTAGATTCAGATTACCTGTGTGAATAAGAGTCAAAAGACGCCGCCCAAGGTTTTCATTTTTTTTCTTTTCTGAACATAAATCCCTCTTTAAATTGATGCCAAGGATAGTGACTAAAAATAAAATGAGCTAATCTGCTCCATCCATTTGTAAGTTACTGGGATAAATATCTAGCTGAGTGGGCAGCTGGCCAGTCAAGACTTTCAACTCTGAGCAAATGAAATATGATGCATCTTTCTTTAGTTACAAATCTATTTTTGAGATTAATCATCTGTAAATAGCGCCACAAAAAATAGAAACCTTTGCCTAGATAAGATGTTTTAGAAATATCTCCCTATGATTTATTACAATTGTAGCTCCTGCTAATCCAGTCATAATTAAGCACCTTAGTGTTTCTGATACAGAGCTCATTTCTGAGAGGTATTTAAAAAAAGCTTCCTGTGAAACTTTGACCCAGGCTAGCACATGACACACAAGAGTCAATGCAGAAGAACACGAACACAAATTTTGAAATAAACTGATTTCCCTCTTTGTTAGACCATACCTTATTTAGAGAATTACCCATGGAAAAGTTTTGCAAATGTTGGCATGCCACTGACATTTTCCCCTTCAGGGGGACTTTTACTGGCTATCTTTCATTCCTTCATTTTCTAGCAGATCATTAGAAATTTCTGCATCCCAGAGTAATATATATATTTATTTATTTATTTATTTGGCTTTGGTACACTGTCCTTGGTTCAGCTGATTTTGTTTTTAATACTTTGACCAAGTCAGTTCATAGGATTACATGCCAAAAAAGTATAAACAACAGCAGTGACAATCCCACTTTTATAGTACATTCTCAGAGAGTCTATAAACAGAAAACAAAACCAGCACTAAACCTCTGTGTTTCAATATACTCACAAGAAGTTTACCAAGCACTGTTCTGGGCTCGTGTGTTCAGTTTTAAAAGCCATAATATAATTGTTAATACTATTGTTAGGCATTCACACCATGGACAGAATAATAATACCTAACCTTGATTCTCTTGAGCACCTGGCATCTCAGGATCCCAAAGCCCTTTACAAACCTTAAGTATCATAACACCCTTCTGAGACAATTGGTGTTGTTATCCCCATTTCACAGGCTGGCGACCTTGGGGCACAGAGAGGTGAACCGCATGTCACTGAAGTTAACTGAGGTCATAAAGCAAGTCAACAGCAGAGGTGTCACCTGAATCCAGGAGTCCTGACTCCCGGTCCTCTGCACTAATCACTATATTGCACTCCCATTGTGGATGTTGTAATACCCAAAGTGGGGCTAAACACCTCTAATACACATTGTGTGACATTATAATGTGTGTTCAAGGATGTGTGAGATATTTTAATATGTATTCAAACATACACATATTCTGATTTTAATATTTAGCATTGGTTGTATTGTATGGAAGTTCAATGTCTGTTAAGAAAGTGCCAGATTGTATTAAATAAATACTCAAACTTCTACAGCTATGGAGTGCTGCTTGCCAGAATAATATTTAGATTGACTCAGTCTTAGCAGGTTCATTGACAAGGCATCTTTTAATCTCCACACAACTCTAGTGCTCCCTACTTTTCTTCCCAAACTCTGCACTGACCTTTTGTTATCCCTTCTGTTTCAACAGTGCTCCCAGCTTTCCCTACTTGTTTGTCAGCTTCTATCACCTCAGTCCCTTCAATGCAGAGTGTGGTATGACTACATTGAACTCATGCACACTGAAGTCCTCTTTAAAGGCCCACCTCTGCCGCATTACTCACTGTGACTCAAGGTAACATATATATTGGGTATGTCTACACACTGCAAACAGCCACAGCTGGCCTGTGTCAGCTGATGGGCGCTCAGGCTAAGGGGCTGTTTAATCACAGCATAGATGCTGCAGCCTGAGCCCAAATGTCTACACCGCAATTGAACAAACAGCCCCTCAGCTGAGCCCCTTAGCTCGAGTCAGCTGACATGGAACAGCCACTGGTGTTTAATTGCAATGTAGACATACCCAAAATGCCTATTGTTATTCCCTTCTCCCTAATTTCTCTCTCTAGATTGCTAGTTCCTTAGAGCAGGAACCACTATTTTTGAAAGTTTGGGGTGCACCTAACACAGGTGCTATTGTAAATAAATAAATAATGGTATTAGGACCACTATCACCTGGATCTTTCACCTTGTTGATGGTACCTATATTTTTTAAAATATGATAATAAAAATTAAAAACAAACTACCTCCCAAAGTATGACGGTCTAATAATGTCAGCACTGACTCATGCCAATGAAAACAACAAAATCTAAAAATGGGTCTGAAACTTATTTTTACCCATTCATTTTTGCCAAACAATACACAGTTGACCTGCCATTTGCACTAGAAAGAACTGCATGGATAAAAAATGGAGCTCCAATCCCCAGTCTCAATTTCACTGTTTTGGAAGGATTAAACTAATTCCCTTAACTCTTCATTTACACATTTCTTGGGGTTTTTTGTGCCAATTCAAATCATTCTCAGCTTATCAGACGCTAATTGTGTTTAGGTTTCAGAGTAACAGCCGTGTTAGTCTGTATTCGCAAAAAGAAAAGGAGTACTTGTGGCACCTTAGAGACTAACCAATTTATTTGAGCATAAGCTTTCGTGAGCTACAGCTCACTTCATCGTGGCACCTTAGAGACTAACCAATTTATTTGAGCATAAGCTTTCGTGAGCTACAGCTCACTTCATCGGATGCGATGAAGTGAGCTGTAGCTCACGAAAGCTTATGCTCAAATAAATTGGTTAGTCTCTAAGGTGCCACAAGTACTCCTTTTAATTTTGTTTAGTAGCCAATCACAAAATCATTTCTGAAGGGCGTTTTAATTACTGATACTTTTGAAAAAATAGAACATCAATTACTTTAAAACGCTAGCAATTTTGTGAAAGCCCACAATTTCCAAATGTAAGTAGAGAAGACTGTAAATGACCTAAACCTGAAGAACTCAGTGTAGCTCGAAAGCTTGTCTCTCTCACCAACAGAAGTTCATCCAGTAAAAGACTACCTCACTCACCTTTCTCTAAACCAGAAAATTGTTATTTTGTTATTTTCTCTGCCTTGTGCCTGGTGTAAATTCCTCATTTTAAATAATTTTACTCCTAAAGGGCTGCCTCTTTGAGAGCATTTTTTTATTCTTTTGATGACAGCAAATAAGATCCTCTTCCTGGAACAATAATTATTTTCATGGCATACAGGTAGCATAGTCTCAACTCACAGCGATTAGTTAATGTTTTTAGATGGCTCTGAGCACGAAAAGTGCAATATAACAGCTAAATAGTATTAACAGGCAGGAATTTGCTTTTGAATTCTTGTTCACACTAACTGAAGATGTGCATGAATTGAATTGAAAATATGCCCTGTAGTTTGTAAGTTATACTAAAAGATATGATTGGATTCATAACACTACACCTGTGCCCCATTAATTGCACTGGCTTCCCATCCATTTCTTGGTGTTATTTAAGATCTATAAAGACCTATGTGGTTTGGGGCGTGTCTGCTACAGGGCCTCTCTCTCTCCCTGTGCACCACTGCAATGGCTGAGACTGCTTAGCCAACAGTCCATAGGGAACTGGTCAAACATTTCTCAGTCATGCATTATATATTTGTTATAGCTTGGTTTACAGACTATAGTCTCTAGCGGGTTATTTCTGGATAGGTGTGGTAGTAGAGGGAAAAAGATGTTTACGGAGTCTATTATGGACAGTGATTTAATTTCTGGCCAAATATCCTCTGTGTAGTGCACACAGGTGCTATGGTATTGCTGCATAATTAACTATTACATTAATTAAACAAACCAGTTTTTGTTAACTTACATGTCTTTTCCAGACACGAGTACTGACACTCTTACGCAAAATATTATTAATTACTTGTATCACTATAGTCATGAACCAATACCCACTGTGCTAGGACTGTACAGACCCAGAACAAAAGACTGTTCCTGCCTCCAAGTGCTTACAATCTAAGTGTAAGAAAAGAGACAACACATGGAAATGGAGACAGACGGGGGAGTACAATGAAATAAGGAGACAACACTGATCAGCAGGACAGGCAATGGTCTCAGCACACCAGCAGCCTAACCCGTCACGTTTTTTTATTCATCATGGGAAAGGAGAGTTTTGAGGAGGGATTTGCAGGAAGATAATGAGGCGGCTTTGCAGATGTTTAAAAGGACCTCTTCCTAAGCTTGAGGAGCAACATGGGAGAAAGCATGAAGTTGCTTGTTTTAACATGTAACAGATGGGAGATGAAGGCTGGCTTCACTGACAGAGGCAGGAGTTGAGAGATGGGTGGAGGAGGAGAGGGTGTTGAAACATAAGCTTCTTGTCTTCACTTTTATGTGATAGAGAAGCAGGAGCCAGTGGATGGATGCAAAAAGAGGGGTGACATGGTCAAAGCTATAGGCTAAGAACATAATCTTTGCAGCCACATTCAGAATGGTTTGAGTGGGGCAAGACTGTATTTATCAAAGCTAGAGAAAAAGGCGCTGCAGCAATAGAGACGCACGATGATGAGAACGTGGACAACACTTTTAGCTGTGTGGATGGCTAAAAAAGGCCATATCAGAGAGGTTATGCAGAAACAATCACCAAGATCAAGACATAGCCTGAATGTGAGGACCTAGAGAGAGGTCCGAGTAAAAGATGACAAACAGGTTACACCTCTGAGTGACAGGCAGGACATTGGTGCCACAGTGATCAAAAAAGGAGGTGGGGGGAGAGCCTGTGGGAGGAAGATTAAAAGCTCTGTTTTAGCCATGTTGAGTTTGAGCTGATGGCTAGCTATCCACAAGGAGATATGAAAGAGACCAGCTGAAATTTTACTTGGATCAGAATGAGAGAGGTGTGGAGCAGAGAGTTAGATCTGTGAGTTATCAGCACAGAGCTGGTGGTTGAATTGGTGTTCATGGGCGAGATTATACAGAGATAAGGTGTACAGGGTGAAGAGAAGGGGACCAAGGACAGAGCTCTGTGGAATCCACGCAGGAAGCTGAAGGGGAGATGAGGAGCAGCCATTATTTACATTTTTACCATCACATTTTATATCCTTCTGTCACCCAGAGAAGTTAAGCAATTTGCATAGGGTCAAAGTGCGAAACATGTCTCAGATGGGAATAAAATTCAGGAGTTCCTTGTTCCTAAAGTGAGTGTTCAGTCCTCTAGACCCTGCAGCCTTACAGATTGCCTTGGCTCTCTCCATCAGTACCAGCGATAGCATTTTTTATTGTTTAGATATACTGTTGGTAGTCCACCGCTGACGACGACGAGGATATTGTCACAGTTCTCATCTGTGGCTACACATATGACTCTGAAGTCCAAACCCTGATGCAAAGAGTCGGTCGCACTGAGGGCATGGGAAGTCTGTATCTATGATGTTTGACGGTGCAGCTCTGGGGCGCCTTTCACGTGCAGCCTGGAGATGGTTTTGTCGATCCCGCTCAAATCTGTTACATGCTGATCTTGTCAGAGACCACCAGTGAGCCATTTGCTCAAGCTCTTTGGGATTGATGCCAGCCCACTGGAGACTGCTCTTCAGATTATCTTTGAAGCGCTTATACAGATGACTTTTCTTTCTTTTGCCCTGACTCTGCTCCCCATACAAGATCCGTTTTGGGAGATGGTGGTCTTCCATTCTGATGACATGTCCAATCCACCTAAGTTGTCTTCTCAGTAACATTTCCTCAATGCTGGTTGTATTTGCTCTCTCAGGGACCTTAATATTAGTCACTCTATCCTGCCAGTGAATGCTCATTATTGAGCAGAGAGAGCATGTGTGAAATTGTTTGAGCTGTTTAATGTGATCATAGAATCATAGAATATCAGGGTTGGAAGGGACCTCAGGAAGTCATCTAGTCCAACCCCCTGCTCAAAGCAGGACCAATCCCCAATTAAATCATCATCATCATCATCATCAATCATGATGTCTATAAAGAGTCCATGTCTCAGATCTATACAGGAGAGATGTTAGAACCACTGTACTGTAGATCTTCAATTTGGTGGAGAGACGAATGTTGTGTAGGTTAAGGACTTATGTTCAGAGTCAGCTAAGGGCCTGGCTGGCTTTACTAATTCTGGAGGAAATTTCCTTATCAAGGGAACTGTCACTCAAGATGGTGCTGCCCAAATATTTGAATTGATCCACGTTTTTCAGCTGTGTGCCTTGGATGAAGATGGCCGGCACTGGGGCAGTGGAATGAGGTGCTGGTTGGAACAAGACCTCTGTCTTCCTGAGACCGATGGTGAGGCCAAAGAGCTGGGATGCTTCAGAAAATCTATCAGTGATGACCTGAAGGTCATCATGCTAGAAAGTAACATAGGACCCCGTGCATCTGACCACCCAGCCATGGTGCTTCTAACAGTACCACTGGCCAAGCCATTAAGAAGAGAGGATCTGGTCACAGAAAAGAAGGAATTCTGATGGTGACCCTACATGACTTATTATGAATAAGGCCCCATAAACATAGAGCCAGCCTTGCACCGTATATACGTAACCTTTAAAATATTGGTCATGGAACTCCCACCCAGGAAAAGAGAGAAAATTAGAGGTGAGCTGTCACCTATTGTTGAGCCAGGCAAAAGTCTATACATCTGTACCAACACACACAATTATTTTTTGTAATTAATCCCTATAACACAAAGTGCTGTGATGCTTGATTAACTAATGTCCATAATACGTTTTGAGATCCTCACAGAGAAGGCACTATAAGCAGAGAGTATTAATAACATCCCTACTAGTTATTATTATACCATTCTGGCATATTTTTAATAAATGCTGCTTGTGTTTCTTTTATGCTCCCTTTGTGGAGATAATTCTTCATAGCATCAAAGATATCAATCAAATCAAAGGGTTTATTATTAACCTAAGAGATTTTGATTTTTTTAATACTACATATGATGCATGGATAAAAACTAACATTCTTTGCTTGCTAATAATAATATTTAGCATTTCTTTAGCAATGCCTAGCCAAGGAACTTTCAAGGCTTCCAACAGTCCTGTGGAGTAGGCACGTATTATTATCTCCATTCTACAGATGTGGAAAATGAGGCAGAAAGACACAAAGTGATAAATGTGAGGTCACAGAGTGACCTAATGAGTCCAGCCAGGAACAGAACTCAGATCTCCTGACTCCAGGTCCTGTGTCTGAACCACAAGACCACCCATCCTCCCTCAGAGAGTTGTAACAGCTTCGTCTGTCTTGAAACAGGAGCCGTAAACCTCTGATAAGTTAATTAATATATTTTCCAGTGTCCATGGAGCTTCTGCATCTCTAGATCCTCTGCAGAACTGCTGTACTGTAACATCAGTGCTGGCTTTATCATTCCCAACTGACAAATTTATGCCTCTTACCCCCAGTGTACTGTCAATGTAACACTAATTTTCTGCTTTCTCTACCATGCGTGCACAGTACTGTCATACATCTAGAAACAAAGAATACAGGCCATACTTGCAAGACGGGAGACTGTATCCTGGGAAGCAGTGACTCTGAGAAGGCCTCACAGACCATGATGGCTAAGTGTGATGCTGTGGCCAAAAGGGTAAATATGTTCCTGGACTGTATTAACAGAGGAATATCAAGTCGGAAATTGTATTTATTTTGTATTTGGCACTGGTGCAGCCGCTACTGGAATACTGTGTCTAGTTCTGGTTTCCACAATTCAAGAAAGATGTTGATAAACTGGAGAGGGTTCAGAAAAAACCACAAAAATGATTAAAGGATTGGAAAACATACTTTATAATGAAAAACGTAAGAAGCTCAATCTGTTTATCTTAACAAAGAGAAGATTAAGGGGTGACTTGATCACAATCCATAAGTACCTACGTAGGGAACAGAAATTTGATAATAGAGGGCTCTTCAGTCTACAAAACAATGGTATAATAATATTCAATGGATGAAAGTTGAAGCAAAACAAATTCAGACTAGAAATAAAATGCAAATTTCTAACAGTGAGGGTAATTAGCCATTGGAACAACTTATCACAGGTTGTGGTGGACTCTCCATCACTAGAATTTTGTTACTCAAGAATGGATGTTTTTCTAAAGATATGCTTTAGTTGAAATAGGAATAAACTGGAGACGTGCTATGACCTGTGTTAATCAGGCTAGTTGATCACAATGGTTCCTTCTGGCTTTCTAGTCTATGAATAAAGGGGACTCTTGCCCTCTACAATGATACTAATTGACCACAAAACCAAGAAAATGCTTTGAAGTTGTTAATATAAGGTCAGTGTATGGACAAAAGGTTGCTTCTGGGGAATCTCAAAGTGCACTGTGCACAAAGAGCTTCCGCTCATTGTAAATGAATGAGTACAGTACAACACAAGACTTAAGAGTCCTCAATATTGCACCTATTCTACTCACTCTATTAAGACTCCCTCTATTAAGAGCTAATGCAACCCTGGGATGCAAAAACACGGGAACCCTGAGTAGAGACATTATTTTACCTCTCTATTAGGCCCTGGTGTAACAACTACTGGAATAAGATGTCCAGTTCCGCTGTCCACAACTCAAGAAGGATGTTGATAAATTGAAGAAGGTTCAGAGAAGAGCCTTGAGACTGACTAAAGGATTCTAAAAGAAAACATGTCTTATCATGATAGACTCAAGGAGCTCAATCTATTTAGCATAACAAAGAAAAGGTCAAGGGGTGACTTGATTACAGTTTATAAGAATCTACATGGGGAACAAATATTTGATAATAGGATCTTCAATGTAGCAGAGAAAGGTATAACACAATCCAGTGAGGGGAAGTTGAAGCTAAACAAATTCAGACTGGAAATCAGGTGTAAATTTTTAATGATGAGAGTAATTAACCACGGGAACAATTTGCTAAGGGTTGCAGTGAATTCTCTATCACTGACTATTTTTAAAACATGACTAGAAGTGTTTCTAAAATATATGCTCTAGGAAATATTTTGGAGAAGTTCTATGGCCTCTTGGCCTGTGTTATACAAGAGATTCCACTAGATGATCCCTTCTGGCTTTGAAATCTATGAAGACTGCACTGAAGTCCACTAAAATCTCCCTCTTTACAGTATGCTGCTGTTAGAATAATGCTCAACTCCTAAAAAAGTCTTGCACAGAAAAGGACACCCTAAAAATGTACAGCATGATTTAGTACAGAGTTATCCAAACTGTGATGCACTGAGTGCTTTCTGGCAGTCTGGCCAGTCACACTGTGCTGTCTTTGCTCCTTGTTTCCAGCTGCTAAATTACATAAGGACATACCTAAAACTCATTAAATACTTGCTTATTATTCTCCATGCAAGCAATTGCTCTAATTGCCACAGGGGTGACTATGTGATTAGGAACAAGAGATGAAGTTAATCTTTCTGCTAAAATGTATTCCACCCTATGAAAAAATTTGAGAACCACGGATTTAATTGTTTTAGCTGAAGACCAGGAATTGATTTTTGATCCAAGTATCTACCACAGCCAGACCCATATCCCTGATTGGGAGCCCTAGACGCTACAATAATGTAAATAATAAAAAGTGTGATTCCATACTCTGTCACTGACTTGTTCCTGGAACCTTGGGTAAATCCCTGAACTACAATATACCTCAGTTGCCTTGGAAAGTGGGGACAATAATACTTATCCATCTTTGCAAAGTGATTTGAGATCCTCAAAGAAAAGGCACAGACAGTACAAACTATTCTTGTTTTTACTACTGCTGTGCAATATAAAGGGTTAACAGCTACAAAGACTGATTTGACATTATAGCTGACACAAGATCATTTGTTTCAGAGTAGCAGCCGTGTTAGTCTGTATTCGCAAAAAGAAAAGGAGTACTTGTGGCACCTTGTCTCTAAGGTGCCACAAGTACTCCTTTTCTTTTTAAGATCATTTGTGACTATGTTGAACAGCACTGGTTGCAGTACAGATCCTTGGGGCTCCACTGTGAAAACTGACCATTTATTCCTAACTGACCCTTTGTTTCCTATTTTTAACCAATTACTGATCCATGAGAAGACCTTCCCTCTTATCCCATGACTGCTTACTTTGCTTAAGAGCTCTTGGTGAGGGACTTTGTCAAAGGCTTTCTGAAAGTCCAAGTACACTATATCCACTTGATCGCTCTTGTCCATGTTTGTTGACACCTCAAAGAATTCTAACAGATTGATGAGGCATGATTTCCCTTTACAAAAGCTGTGTTGACTCTTCCTCAAGATACCGTGTTCTATGTGTCTGATAACTGTGTTCTTTACTATAGTTTCAACCAATCTGCCAGGTACTGAGGTTAGACTTACCAGCCTGTAATTGCCAGGATCACCTCGGGAGCCTTTTTTAAAAATCGGTGTTATACTAGCTATCCATCAGTCATCTCGTAAACTGGCGGAATTTTACTTTTCTATGCTACAGGTTTTGTTATACACCAACTTTGTCCTGGAAAAAATATAGGACAGCTCCCTACACATTCATGTGGCTGCTCTTTAGTAATAAGCTCTATAAATGACTGCAATATCTTTTAACATGTACTATACAAAGAGCAGTCTTCATATATACACAGTGGTCAGCATCCCAAGCTGATCAAACAATCCTGAGATCTGCACTGCCAAGTTAATTTTGTATTTAAAAGGATTTTTTTTTCTGTTTGTATTTTACCTAAGATATCAAAATACTAGCTCTGGTCTTTCCTGGTTTTACTAGAGGACTTTTTGGGAGTCTCAAAGGATGTATATATTGTGACCTCGCACACTTTAGCAAATGGCCCAGGGCACTAAATTTTTGACAAGGACATCATTTGTCCAATGGAGAAAGGATAGACTTGTGGTTAAGACACTGGCCTAGAATTCAAGAGACCTGGGCTCAATAACCAGCTCTGTCACAGACTTCCTGTGTGATCCTGGGCAGGTCACTTAATCTCTTGTGCCTCTGTTCTTGAACAGAGATAATGGTGCCCTACCTCACAGGGGTGTTGTGAAGATAAATCCATACATAGTATAGTAACCAAATATGAAAGGGGTGCCTGTTGGATCTCTTTTTAGGGGGTACTATTATTCATATAGCACCAAGAGCATAACAGGCACTTAGCTTACCATGAGTCTTCTGGGGTTCTCCTTTTTTGCCCTTATTTTTTATTGTAACTCTTCCCCCCACCCCACTCTCCCAAAAGCTCTGTATTAGATGGCCCCAGCCTTTCAACTGACAATGGCAGGAACCAGCTGCATCCACCCTAAGTTCAATACCACTCCTCAGTTAGCCTTCGAGAACCTGAAATGCTCCCTTAGCCAAGGGAGTGAGCATGTTGCCTCTGCAGTACTCCCAGCCTATCAAACTGGGGGTCTCAAGATATGACCCATAGACATAATCCACTTTTTTCATCCACCCTCTCCCCAAATGAAGGGTGAATAAGATACATAGATATTTTAATCATTTATCATTCATTATATGCTAACGGTGAATTTAGATAAAATACATCTCCTGAACTGTGCTCTAGCCTTAATTGCTCAATCCAATCTGGTAACCCTGCAGCACTTTACATGTGATAAAAAAGCCACACTGACCTATCGGTTGAACAAGCAGGAAGATGAGGAAACAGGTAATATGACATTCATATCTGTGTTTAACTGCAGTTACAGCATGTTGTTTCTCTAGATAAAGAGAGCACCGTTAATTTATTTTCTGACCTGTTTTTTCAGTCAGCAGTGGGCTGGACTGTCACATGATCTGCTCTGCCCCCTTTCCCTGGGAACTTCTGGGGCTGGTTAGCTGACTGAGTCAACCCAGAACACACCAGCTAGACTCAACTGGGTTTAGGGATTATGATATATCCTAAGCTATCAGTAGAGTTGATCTCCCTCAGATACTTCCAACTCTTAATACTTAAAAAACTGACTGCAAAACTGAGTTATTTTTGTTAGTAATTAATGGAGCTGGATGGATCAATTACCTCACCGTGATTGCTATGGATAGCACTTTCAAAGCGTGTCTTCACTTGAGGGTTCAACTTTGTTCCACTTCATTAAACCCTGTAGGAATGTTTTTATATATAAAGTGTTCCACACATTAAACAGATGTCAGTGTGGAGAGCTACAAACATCTGGGCCAAAGCCAGCTAATTCAATGGCCTGCTCTTTTTGCTTTCTTAAGCAAACAGTGAAAAATGAGACTATTTCACAGCACTTTGTAGGAGCGCCTAAGGAAAGCTACATCTCTATTTTTTCCTTTCCCCCAGGCCAACCCTACAATCTGCTTATTAAGTACACACTCAGTATAATAAATCTTTGTTTTGAAACATTCAGAGCATAACTGGGAGCTGTAAATATTATTCCTGTGGTTAGACAACTAAATTAGACCTGGACTGTGAAATGACTTCAGGACACAGCTGGGCACAGTGGAGCACCCCATCCCCTTCTCTTTTTTCAGATGAATTTGTACCGGTGAAAGGAGCCAGACTGGCAGGTTTGGAGGCTGAAGCCCTCTGTTTAGCCACAGAATGGGTACAGCACAGGCAGCATTAGTGCAAGACTCCACACACTAGACCCTGCTAAAGTGCTTCATCCTGGTTCTGGAAAGAATATCTTCAGGGCTCTTCAAAGCTTGTGCCTTTGCCTTCTACCTGACTCCCACCCAAAGTTAGAGATGCTATGCTCAAACATTCATACGTTTGATTTAAAAACCCAAACAAGATGTGCAAACAGCAATATTACATCTACCGATATTTCACTACTGTAACCCTCACTCCCCCATATTTCTTCCTCCACCTTTGTTTATTTGTATCTCTGCTGTGTTAAGTCTGATCTAGCTGGTAAGATCCACAAGCCAAGGACCTATTAATTTTAATGGCCTATGTGTGCATAGCAGCACCGTATAAGCAAATATAGGGGAGAAGGGATTAATGGCCCATTTAGTCCTTGGTCTCTACCAAAAAAGGGAGCTATATATCAGCAATTGTGACAGTGAGTTTTGCAACAGATGTACCTACGCAGAAGAAACTGGACTAAGATTGCCAGCTAGCAAGAACTTTTAGTCACTGCCAATCTATGTCAGATTTTAACAAGTGACATAGCAGCGGAAGGCTTTACCCAGGCACAGAGACATTCAGTACTACACTTAAATAAGCGGGTGCAGTGGCTAAGTGTCAAGGAACTAATACTCAGGACAATGCACAGCAAATCTACTACTGAATGTATTATAAAATATACATTCTACTACATAATATGGTAGTCATAAGACTGTCTATATTTAAGGGATTATCGTGCTTCTCAGATGGGCAGAATGACTTACGCTCTTTCTTGCCCCGCCTATCATCTGAGGCAAGATATCATTGTCCATATATGTACGGTCCTTAACTTAGCCAGTTGAGCTTCAATACTGTAAATGCTAAAGTTTTTCATAGCACTGGCCTGACCCTTCAACATACAGTCTGAAAGTGAGGAGTTTGGGGCAGAGTGGTTACCCTAATTTAGTCATATTTAGATAATATACTGCTCATGGCAGCCACCTTAAACAACAACACTGAATTTTTTTCCAGATATTGCATCAATTCTGTTTATTGTACATTCTGAACTTCCTTTGTGGTAATAAAGGAAAAGAAAAATAAACTTGTGTTGAGTGCTCTCTATTGGCAGGAAATAGCCTAACATTTTAGGAATCATTCCAATGAATGATGATCCATAATATTAAAATAATACAAACCATTAATACATGGACCTTAGCCACAATACATAATAATGGTTTCTTCAGTAGCACAGAATGGGTCTGTTACACTGAGAACAATTAACATGAAAATTCATAATATGGAGATAGCCAAAGAACAAGTTATGCCTAGACACAGAGTAGCCAATTATCAAAGATTAATACTTTGGTCTTCTTAAAAGATGCCAATAATTCAAGTATTTTTCAAGTGAGCTTTATGCTGATGATTCACACCACTACAAACTGGGGGAAGAACAGATACAGGGCAGACAAAGTGGAAACTCCCCCACGCTGCCTTACTGATGTGTCTCAGATCCATCAGAGAGTGAAGACATAGAAGAATGCGACAGGAGATCAGTCCCAAAGCCCATTCAATCCTTGTTCTCTTTAAGACAGCCAAACAGGGAGCCTGTTAGGATGTGGAACTTTCCATGAGGAATTGAGCTAGAACCACTCATTCACTTCCCAGAAGGCCAAACAGCTGTCAGATAACAGCTTTGGATCATTACAGAGCTCTGCTAGATTTTAACCAATGGCCAAGTAGCAGTAGGCTCTGCTGTATCATATCACCGATGTCCCACAGCACTCTCTGATTCCAAGTCTACAGAACTGGCTAGGCAGTATAGCTTCAATTGCACATCATCCATCTGATTCTACCTATGTAGGATTATCTGGGAGGAGCTGCCAACAGTCAACCTTCCTCCCATGCACATATTCTGGAGCAGTTTATGTTACTCCTGGGGATCTCAAAACTTAAGCTGAGCCTGAACCTGCAAACTAACTTGTGAGCACTATGAGCATAATCTATAACCCGGTGGTTCTCAGCCAGGGGTACACATACCCCTTGGGGGTACACAGAGGTCTTCCAGGGGATACATCAACTCATGTTGATATTTGCCTAGTTTTACAACAGACTACATAAAAAGCACTAGCAAAGTCAGTACAAATTAAAATTTCAAACAATGACTTGTCTATACTGTTCTATATACTATACACTGAAATGTAAGTACAATATTTATATTCCAAGCCATTTATTTTATAATTATATGGTAACAGTGAGAAAGTAAGCACTTTTACAGTAAAAGTGTGCTGTGATACTTTTACATTTTTATGTCTGATTTTGTAAGTAAGTAGTTTTTAAGTGAGGTGAAAGTTGGGGGTACGCAAGACAAATCAGACCCCTGAAAACAGTAATCTGGAAGGTTGAGAGCTATCACTATAATCAATCCTCTGAGCCATCTCTTCCCTAGACAATAGTTTCTATCACAAACTACATTTTATTAATCAGATTAAAAATCATATTTAACAAGCCCATATTTCCTTTTCCATGGTATTTGAGATTGTCTCCCCCACAAACACTTCATTTCTCTCAGCACAGACATGAAAATGTATTTATTTTCACTTTTGTTTCTTCTCATTTTTTTAAATAAAAGTTACTTTTGAGATTTTCCCGAAGAGAATAATGTTTCAAGGTTCAGGTTCCAAACATTAAGGGAGACTTTTTTTTTTTTTTTTTAAAAGAAAACTTGAAGTTGACATTTGAAAATAGCCCAGTGTAAATATTTCTAGTGGTTTTAGCTTTTATAAAGCTTATTTTTCCAAAACCTAAATTTGGAGACATCCCTCACACTTTATTTAAACAAGCTTTATTTTAAAAAATTGCTTTAAACTGAAGAGCTGCCTGACAAATTTCACCTCAAACTGATCTTTAGCAAATGCCTTATAATAGCAATGCTAGAAAAGCAAATATATTGGCACAATTTCTGATCTCAAACCTCAGCTGAAAAGGTTTCTCTCGCTCTCAAAATTTTTCACCCCTGTTTATCTCTGTAACTGTATGTAACTCCATGGAGCATTTTGGAATACAGTTTATTTAGGTGACAGGATACAAATAAAAGTTGTATTGTAGTATATAACAAAACTACATTTATGCTTGACAACTCCAACTGTTGTTATAAGTTCCCAACTGATCTTTTGACCTCGAGACTAGCTACAATGGAGTTCTGCTCTAGAACATGACTATTAGGATTGTTTCTCAAATCTTTCCAGAGCAAAAGTGCTCAGTGAACAAGTTGAAAATGTGTGTACGTTTTTTCTAACTGCCACCACTGCAAACTCAATATGGAAGTAAAAAAAAAAAAAAGCTACGTCCTCTTTCTGGCTTACAATATCACAAACAACAAAGATCCTGAAAATAAGAACATAAGCCATAACCCTGCAAACATTTATACACATTTAACATTACTCATATGAGTAATGTGAATAAGTATTTGAAGGATCAGGCCCCTAGTTAACAATTCTAGTAAGAGGAGCATGATAATACGTGACCCAGAATAGAACACAGCTCCGTCTCCCAGAGCTAACAGGTGTAAGAAGCAGCAAAATATATTTTAGTTAATGGCAAGATATATTTTTCACTTCACAGGGGGTTGAGGAAGAAGGTGCCATTTTTACATAGTCATGAATATGAAACCCAGAACCAACAGGCCAAGTATCATCCTGGAGCATCCACATTAGAGTCAATTAAATGTAAACACCTTTAGAGGAATTCATCATCTCCACATTTTTACAACAGCCTGAACCAGATAAAAGAGAGATGGAAGAGACCTATTAAATCCCTTAATATATCAGTAGCTAATGCAGAACTGTTTCCCTGGTGTACATTTTGCAACACAACATTGCCAGAAGTAGAGGCATTAAAAAAAGACAAGTAAAATGAAAGCAAACTTGATATTTATTTGGTTCCCACCTGCCCTCTCTGGGTTATCAGTTCAAGCCTGACAGGGACCCATTTGCCAAGGCCAACTCAGTTCAAATAAAGCAAGTGACACTGAACCACCTTCTGATGCAAGGCTACCCTGAAAACACTTCCCATCCTGCCAAGTCAATTGCTTTCCTCTATACAGGGCATCACCCCCCCCTTCAATCCCCAGCCCCAGGGGGAAGCAGGGATGAATTGTCCAGGTGCAGTTTGGTTTGCTGGGGCGCTCAGCTCAACATCCATGAGAGGAAATAAACGACAAGGGGTTCCCCCGCTCAGCCAAGCAGCCCCCTCTCCACCCAGAAGCCAGGGTGAGCCTGGAGGATGCAGTGAAGAGAGCCTCAGGGGCTCACTCGATTTGGGGGGGAAGGTCCTCAAGCTGGTCTCTAGCCAGTCACTGCTGGGGAAAGGGGGCACCTCTCCTGAGGTGGAGGCACCCCTCAGTAACCACGCTGAAGAGAAACCCCCCCCGGGTCACCCGTGGGGAGCAAGGATCCCCTCAGCGATAGCACAAGGGAGCAGCTCGACTGGGGCAAAAGGGGGCACCCCAAGGACAGGGGGGCGTGTGTGGGGGTCCTGCCCTGGGGAGCTGCCCGCGCGAGGGAGGGGGGCCGTGTGGGGGGGTCCTGCCCTAGGGCGCTGCCCGCGCGAGGGAGGGGGGGGCGTGTGGGGGGTCCTGCCCTGGGGCGCTGCCCGCGCGAGGGAGGGGGCGGCGTGGGGGGGGTCCTGCCCTGGGGCGCTGCCCGCGCGAGGGAGGGGGCGGCGTGGGGGGGTCCTGCCCTGGGGCGGTCCTGCCCTGGGGCGCTGCCCGCGCGAGGAGGGGGGAGCGTGTCGGGGGGGTCCTGCCCTGGGGCGCTGGCCGCGCGTGGGGGGGTCCCGCCCTCGGCCACTCCCTAGGTGAGGGGGGGGTCTCTCGCGGCGGGGGTCCCGGACTCCCAGCTTCCTCACCTGCAGCCGCTCTGCGAAGAAATAAACCGCACCACAGCCGCAGCACGGGGGCGTCCGCACTGCGCAGGCGCGGCGTGCGCCCCGCCCCGTAGCCAATAGACCGGGGACGTGGGGCGGGGACGGAGGGAGGGGCCAACCCACTCCGCTAGCGCAGCCGCACACAGACCCTGCCAGGGACCGGGGAGAGTGTGCAACCCCCCAATAAAACCGCACACGGACCTTGCCAGGGACCGGGGAGCGTGTGCAACCCCCCAATACAGCCGCACACGGATTCTGCCACCCCCTGGCTTAAACCCCCTGGTTCCCATCATATACAGCATCTGCAGTTTGGTTCAATGGCTCTCAACACCCCCACTATACAAATTGTTCCAGCACCTCTCCTGGAGGCACCTGGAGGGTGATCTAGGGAGTGGTGCCAGGATCAACCCCAAAGCAAATGGGGGGCTGGGGGCTGTGTGCAGAAGAGGATGTAATGCATTCAGCCCTTTGCAGCAATCACACCCTGGCTTCACACAGTGCTTGGAGCACTCCGCCCGGATTCAACGTGCCGCTACACCTCTGCAGTTTGATTAGCCTTTCGCTCAGCGTCTGCAGCATAGTCTTTGCTCCTTGCCATGTACGCCCCCCGCCCCCCGAACTGCAACAGGAGTGGTAGTGCAGGGTGCCCCTTCTCAGTGACATTAACAATCAGAGCTGGCGGTACCAGTCTCCCCATCCCAATGGCTTTGCAACGAGGGCTGGTGGTGCCAGGCTGGCCACCCCATTGCACTGGAATCAGCGACAATCATTTTGCCAAGTGGCTGGAGAGCTGGTTGGTTCTTTTGTGCATGGTAAATACTGTAAAATATCAAAAGCTGCATGTTCTCTGGCTTGGATGAAAGATGCGGCAGTGTGTGGGAGTGATTATGGGGGAACAGATGATACAGTAGCATGGGGTAAGTAGCGAAGCAGTTGATGGGGTTGGCCATATGTACACTACAAAATTAAGTCGACTTTATCTAATTAGACCTTGAGCCTCTGAATGAATTAAGTCAATTGTGCGTGGCCACACCATGCTCATTGTCTCCATGGAGTGCGTCCTCAGTAGCAGTGCCTGCATCAATGCACAAAGTAGTGCATCGTGGGTAGCTATCCCAAAGTGCAACTTGCCGCAGTGTGTTTTGGGAAATTTGTGCAATGCCTCATAGGACCAAAACATTGTCCTGGGGAGAATGGGAACATTGCATCGGCATCCCACTCAATGGCAAACAACTCAGTGGTTTTCGCGCCTTAAAACGCGTACACCAGAACCCCAGAAGCATGGAGCCTGCTCAGTTGTGCACTCTTGCTGTGAGCATCTCAAACATCTTGCGCCTTCTCCTGCAGTATTTTCAGAGCCGAAGTAGGGTCCGCTGCACAAAACATAGCAATGTCCTGCAAGCAGCCCTGCTGCAAGCCATTGAAAAAAGCAATTCACAGTTACTACTGGCAGTCACAGAGCAGCTGCACACTGTTGAGCGCCGTTTCTGGTCCCAGAGTAGCAGCCGTGTTAGTCTGTATTCGCAAAAAGAACAGGAGGACTTGTGGCACCTTAGAGACTAACAAATTTATTTGAGCATAAGCTTTCGTGAGCTACAGCTCACTTCATCGGATGCATGCAGTGGAAAATACAGTAGGGAGATTTTCTATACACAGAGAACATGAAACAATGGGCATTACCATACACACTGTAAGGAGAGTGATCACTTAAGATGAGCTAATACCAGCAGGAGAGAAAACAAAACCAAAAACCTTTTGTAGTGATAATCAAGATGGACCATTTCCAGCAGTTGACAAGAACGCGTGAGGAACAGTAGGGGGGGAAATAAACATGGGGAAATAGTTTTACTTTGTGTAATGACACATCCACTCCCAGTCTTTATTCAAGCCTAATTTAATGGTGTCCAGTTTGCAAATGAATTCCAATTCAGCAGTCTCTCGTTGGAGTCTGTTTTTGAAGATTTTTTGGTGCATCATCAAAGATCTACAACCTATCCTGAAGGATGACCCACCACTCTCACAGATCTTGGGAGACAGGCCAGTCCTTGCCTACAGACAGCCCCGCAACCTGAAGCAAATACTCACCAGCAACCACACACCACACAACAAAAACACTAACCAAGGAACCTATCCTTGCAACAAAGCCCGTTGCCAACTGTGTCCACATATCTATTCAGGGGACACCATCATAGGGCCTAATCATATCAGCCACACTATCAGAGGCTCGTTCACCTGCACATCTACCAATGTGATATATGCCATCATGTGCCAGCAATGCCCCTCTGCCATGTACATGGGTCAAACTGGACAGTCGCTATGTAAAAAAATAAATGGACACAAATCAGACGTTAAGAATTATAACATTCAAAAACCTGTTGGAGAACACATCAATCTCTCTGGTCACTCAATTACAGACCTAAAAGTTGCAATTCTTCAACAAAAAATCTTCAAAAACAGACTCCAACAAGAGACTGCTGAATTGGAATTCATTTGCAAACTGGACACCATTAACTTAGGCTTGAATAAAGACTGGGGTGGATGTGTCATTACGCAAAGTAAAACTATTTCCCCATGTTTATTTTTCCCCCCTACTGTTCCTCACACGTTCTTGTCAACTGCTGGACATGGCCCATCTTGATTATCACTACAAAAGGTTTTTGGTTTTGTTTTCTCTCCTGCTGGTAATAGCTCACCTTACCTGATCACTCTCCTTACAGTGTGTATGGTAACACCCATTGTTTCATGTTCTCTGTGTATAGAAAATCTCCCTACTGTATTTTCCACTGCATGCATCCAATGAAGTGAGCTGTTGTTGGATCATATTAAAGAAGTTCTGTATTAAAATCAAGAATGAGTTTGATTCCCCATAGTTTAAATTCCAGGGTATTACTAATTAAGAGGTCTCTTGGTTTTTAGTACTGTTTCTCTCCCTCTATGTGTGAAACTTGCAAGCTGCTAATTGTGTTAGTACATTCTAAGACAGAGTCTGTTCTCAAAGCAATTCTTTGTAACAACAACTACTCACACAGAGAGAGACTCAAAGCAATACTCTGTAACAACAGAAACAGCACCCAGAGACTCCCCGCCCTTTTGTTGTATTCATCTCGCTTTGTTAACAATTGTGATTAAAATAGAGATAGAGGATGTATGTGGATGGATGCTTGGTGTGGATAATAACTGAATGATCAGGGAGGTGCCAGCCTAAGAATCCAGTGTCCATCGGCTGAAGAAGAGGTCAAGTGGAAATAACCAGAGGACCCCCGGAGGGCAGACTGGAATCCACCCAACAGCCTCAAGGATGGGAGAACCAAAGAACAAGATAACATCTGGCAGCACCGAGCCATCAGGAATGTGCCATCTGCTGATTGACTCAGCAACAGCATGATGAAGCAATTCCCATAGACTGGCATAGGAAGAAATTCCTATAAAAATGGACTCTAGAAAGTGAGAACTTTGGGGTCTGATTCTGCAAACCAACTTCCAGGAGCATCAGATGTGCATCTGACGAGGCCCTGCTCCCTCCTCATGTCAAGGCCACCTGGCCAGTGGCTTGGCATGAGCAACTCTAAGGCTGGTAACTATGATAACAACATTGCAGAACCTGTGTGTGTGTGCGCATGTGCGTGTGTGTGTCCGAATGAATGTGTGAATAAATATGAAATTGAATGGAATGCTACAGCTATAACTAACTGCTTACTATAATTCTTTCTGTATTCACAATAAATGTGGCATTTTGCCTTTTCCCCTTTAATAAAATCCTGCTGGTTTTTATTTTGTTGGTATAACACTGTAGCTCACGAAAGCTTATGCTCAAATAAATGTGTCAGTCTCTAAGGTGCCACAAGTCCTCCTTTTCTTGTTTCTGGTCCCGTGGAACAAGCACTGACTGGTGGGACCGCATCATTTTGCAGGTCTGGGATGACGAGCAGTGGCTGCAGAACTTTCAAACGCGGAAGGCCACCTTCCGGGAACTCTGTGCAGAGTTTTCCCCTGCCCTGCAGTTCAGCCTCACAAAAATGAGAGCTGCTCTGACAGTGGAGAAGCGAGTGGCAATCACTATTTGGAAGCTTGCAACGCCAGACAGTTACCGGTCAGTTGGGAATCAATTTGGAGTGCATAAATCACTTTGGGAGCTGCTGTGCTCCAAGTGTGCAGGGCCATTAATTGACTTCGGCTATGAAGGGTAGCGAGTCTGGGAAATGTGCAGGACGTAGTGGATGGTTTTGCCGCAGTGGGGTTCCCTAACTGTGGTGGGGTGATAGATGGCACAAATATCCCCATCTTGGCACCAGACCAGCTTGCCAAAAAGTACATAAACCAAAAGGGATACTTTTCAGTGGCATTGCAAGCGCTGGTGGATCACAGGGGGCATTTCACCGACATCAGCGCAGGATGGTCGGGAAAGGTTCATGACGCGCGCATCTTTAGGAGCTCGGGTCTGTTCAAAAAGCTGCAGTCTGGGACTTTCTTTCCAGTCCACAGAATGAACATTGATGACATTGAGATACCTATAGTTATCCTGGGGGACCCAGCCTACCCCTTGCTCCCATGGCTCATGAAGCCGTACACCGGCCGTCTGGACAGCAGTAAGGAACGGTACAATTATAGGCTCAGCAAGTGCAGAATGGTGGTTGAATGTGCCTTTGGTCGTTTGAAAGGGCGCTGGAGCAGTTTACGGACAAGGTTGCATCTTAGTGAAGAGAAGATCTCAATGGTTATAGCTGCTGACTGTGTGCTCCATAATCTCTGTGAAAAAAAGGGGGGAAATTTTCCACAGGGGCAGGCAGTTGAGACAGATCACATGGCAGCCATTTTTGAGCAGCCAGACACCAGGGCAATAAGAAGAGCACAGCAAAGGGCACTGCGTATCCCGAGGCTTTGAAAAGCCGTTTCAATAATAAGTCACAGTAATGTGAACTGCTTGTCTGCATTGTGCTTTCCCAAACCTTCATCTGCCTTGTATCACTGTCCTTGTAAAGCCAATCCCTCCCCCCCAAGCCCACTGCTTCTATCAATAAAGAACATTTATTTCTCAAATCCATCTACTTTATTTAACAAACATAAGTAAAGAAGGGGAACAGGAAAAAAAAAGGTAACCTTGGGGAAAAGAGGTTGTAAAGTTGGAACGGGAGAAACATTTTCAGCTGTCAGAGTAGCAGCCGTGTTAGTCTGTATCCGCAAAAAGAACAGGAGTACTTGTGGCACCTTAGAGACTAACAAATTTATTTGAGCATAAGCTTTCGTGAGCTACAGCTCACTTCATCGGATGCATGCAGTGATCCGATGAAGTGAGCTGTAGCTCACGAAAGCTTATGCTCAAATAAATGTGTTAGTCTCCAAGGTGCCACAAGTCCTCCTGTTCTATTTTCAGCGGTGTAACATAACACCGCATTCCAGACCATCAAAGGTCTGTGAATGGGCGCCTTCTGTTCCTTGTACCCTCCCCCGCTTGGGGGAGGGTGATTCTGGGCCAGGCGATGCTGGCTGGCTGTCCACCAGGGTCTGCAGGGGGACTCTACCCTCCTGCTTCTGTTCCTGCTGTTCAACCAGATGCCTCAACAGGTCCACTTGGTCCCTCATAATCTGAAGCATCTCATCCTGCGCTGCTCGCTCTCGCTCACTGGAAGCTTTCCTGCTCTCCATGTCCATGTCTAACTGTGACGGGTTGGATCACAGAAGCCCCCTGGGAAACTGCCACCTGATGTGCTGAGACTACCTCTGAGCCCATTTTCCCTGGCAGCGTGGGACTTCAGTGCCCTGCCTGGTTGTGCCAGAGATACCAGCCTGCTACAAACACAGACCCAGGTCTGAACTACATCCCCCAAAAGCTGCAGGCTTAACTGAAAACAGCTTAAGAAGTGCTCCTGTTTCCAGCACTCGGATACCCAACTCCCAATGGGGTCCAAACCCCAAATAAATCCGTTTTATCCTGTATAAAGCTTATACAAGGTAAACTCATAAATTGTTCACCCTCTATAACACTGATAGAGAGATATGCACAGCTGTTTGCACCCCCGCCCCCAGATATTAATACTTACTCTGGGTTAATTAATAAGTAAAAAGTGATTTTATTAAATACAAAAAGTAGGATTTAAGTGCTTCCGAGTAATAACAGACAGAACAAAATAAAATAAAATAAATAAAACACACAAGTCTAAGCCTAATACAGTAATAAAACTGAATACAGATAAAATCTCACCCTCAGAGACGTTCCAATACATTTCTATCACAGACTGGAGGCCTTCCTAGTCTGGGCCCAATCCTTCCCCTGGTACAGCCCTTGTTCCAGGTCAGGTGGTAGCTAGGGGATTTCTCATGACTGCAGCCCCCTCTGTTCTGTTCCACCCCATTATATATCTTTTGCACAAGGCGGGAATCCTTTGTCCCTTTCTGGGTTTCCACCTCTCCTTCTAAATGGAAAAGCACCAGATTAATGATGGATTCAGTTCAGGTGACATGATCACATGTCACTGTAAGACTTCATTTCCCACTTGCCAGCACACAGGTGTACAGGAAGACATACAAGTAAACAGAGCCATCTACAGTCAATTGTCCTGGTTAATGGGAGCCATCAAGATTCCAAACCACCATTAATGGCCCCCACACTTTGCATAATTACAATAGGCCCTCAGAGTTATATTTCATATTTCTCGTTTCAGATACAAGAATGATACATACATACAAATAGGATGACCACACTAAGTAGATTATAAGCTTGTGAGGTGTGCACGTTGCTTGTGGGGGTGGTGGTAGGTCACCCCCGAGAATCGCATGCAGCTCATTGTAGAACCGGCATGTGTGGGGTTCAGCACCAGAAAGCCGGTTCGCCTCCCTTGCCTTCTGGTACGCTTGGCGAAGTTCTTTGATTTTCACACGGCACTGCTGGGTGTCCCTCGTGTAGCCCTTCTCCCCCGTTCCACGAGCGATCTTTGCACAGATGTCAGCATTTCTTCTGCTGGATCGGAGCTCTACCTGATCAGACTCTTCTCCTCACACAGCGATGAGATCCGCCACCCCCTGTGCAGAGCAGGCTGGAGCACGTTTGGGCCGTGTAGTCTCCATGATCAGCTGTGCTCAAGCTGGCATGTTCCCAATGCTGATCAAACAGGAAATGGGATATCAAAAATTCCTGGGGCTTTAGCAGGGGAGGGGCTGTTTCCTGTGTACCTGGCTACAGTGCAGCAGAGTTGAGAATGATCTCCAGAGCAGTCACAGATGAGCATTGTGGGACACTACCTGGAGGCCAATTCAGTCGAATTACACAACGCTGCGTCCGCACTACCTCGCAGTCAACCCACGAAAATCAAATTAAGTGCTACGCCTCTCACAGAGGTGGATTACAGAAGTCGACATTAGAGGCAACTTAGGTCAGCGTAAAGGACCTGGTAGTGGAGACACATACATTAACAGGTCAGCGCAAGGTGGCTTCCTTCGACCTAACTTTTTAGTGTGGGAGAGTGAGGCTGGTGCAAGCAAGGGAAGTGAAACAGGAAATCACAGGGCACTAAAAGACAGAGAAGACTCCTGTGTGTGTGCTGAAGCTGTCTAGAATCTCTCCACTGTGCTATGCCCCTTTGTTTTCAGTTTTAACCAGAGGTGAAAGTAAGCCGGTCTGGTCCGGTACGGCGTGCTGGACCGGACTGGCTTCCCCAGGCTGGTGATTTAAAGGACCCAGGGCTCCCCACAGTGGCCAGAGCCCCGGGCCCTTTAAATTGCCTCCTGAGCCCCGCTGCTGGAGCCCTGGGGTAGCGGCGGCAGGGCTCCGGCGGTGATTTAAAGGGCCTGGAACTCCACTGTGGTACCGGCAGCTGGAGCCCCGGACCCTTTAAATCGCCCCTGAACCCTGGGCTCCAAGCTGCCTCTGCAGCTGGTAGCTCCGGGGGTGATTTAAAGGCCCCGGGGGTCCCAGCTGCAGCCGGAGCCCCTGGGCCTTTAAATCTTGATTTAAAGGGCCCTGGTATTTAAAGGCCCAACCTCTTCCGGTTGAGGCCACGCCCCCTGCTCAGGACTCCGGCATACCAGTAAGTCCTTTAAATTACTTTCACCCCTGGTTTTAACTGATTTTTACTGACAAAATCCCACGTTTTACAAAAAGTATTATTTTTTCCCCAGTTTTCACCCTACGTTTGTATCTTTCAAATATATATAAAAAAACTTGTTTTATTAGGAAAATACAATGCATTGCATGAGATATCTGTATTACAATAATACATTAGTCTGCATATATGCAAAGCTGCCTGTTGAAGTAAGGCTATGTATTAGTCTAGAAGATACACACAATAAACAAACAGGGACACATGCAAGCTCTGAAGTGCGTGCACATCTGAACATACTGATGAATCTCACGCCCACTACTTACACATTTCAAGCTGTTAGCAGACAATGGTTTAAAGATCTGACACACTAAAATGGGAAGAAAATGAAAATCTGTCCTTCCATCCACCAAAATAAACGCCAATATTTACCCAGAAAAATTAATAGTTTTTTGCACCAGTTTTCAACTGCTTTTGTTGTTGTAATAATAAACACTGAGCCCCAGACCTGCCGCTTTCACAACACGGTGCATGAAATACTTCGCGAAGAACCCCTCCAAGCATCTCACACGCTACAGTGGATACTTCAGCACAGCCTGAGACAGAGACCCCTGCCATGAACAGTGAGGAGGTGTGGGGGGAGACACAGTGCGGGGGGGGTACCACGAGCTATACCACAAGCCAGGACCTGCTTGATACCCTTCTGCAGTCTAGTCAATCCCAGCAGCTGAGCATGGGGGAGCCCAATGCTGCTGAATGCATTTTTCTTTACAATGTTTAAATTTAGAGATGGCGCCTAGCCCACCCCCAAGCGAACAAGACACAGGTACAGACGATCCCCGACTTATGCAATCGTTTTGCTCCAGAAAGCCTTGCATAACTCGAATTTTGCGTAAGTCGGAAACATATACCCAACCATTACACCAAAAAAACCCCCAACCCTCCTGTTTCTAGTTTACGGAACTTTTTCCATAAGCGCGGATTTGCATAAGTCAGGTCTTGCATAACCCAGGGAGCGTCTGTATTGACTCATCCTTGTTTTACTCGTACAAGAAGTAGAGGTACAACAAATGGAGGTGGAGTTATCTGCTTTCCATTCCCCCACTGGGTTTTGTGGGGAGTGGGGAGGTCATGTGGAGCAGTTTGTTTATGTACACAGGGCCGTGCCTTGAATCCTCCTGAGAGATCTCGATGAAACTTTCATGGAGATACTCTGCAGTCCTCTCCTGAAGGTTTCTACGGGTGGCTGCCTTGTTCCTTCCTCCACAGTAGGGCACTTTCCCATGCCACTTTGCAGTGAATTCAGATGGTACCATTGCAGTAAACAGGCTCGCACCATATGGGCCTGGGCGGCTTTGAGACGCCCATAGTAATGGGCTTTCTGTGTCCTGGTTATCCTCCGGAGTAAGATATAAGCTCAAATCACCATTGACTGTGCAAACAGTGTCAATGTTCACTGCCATGCAACCGAAATTCCTTCCCATCACCACCCCGCCCTGGCTCACTGTAATCACCATGGC
Source organism: Natator depressus (assembly GCF_965152275.1). Lineage (NCBI taxonomy): Eukaryota > Metazoa > Chordata > Testudines > Cheloniidae > Natator > Natator depressus. The sequence continues at coordinate 119,438,585 of NC_134240.1, read as the reverse complement.
TGGGTTAGAGAGGGATGCTGTGCCATGGAACTCCAAAGCTGTCATGTCAACAAGTATGTCTTATTAAAAGTTTTATAGAAATATGCAAAGCGAGTTCTGAAACTTGTCTTTCCCTTTCTCTTGTGACTATAAATCCAACGACACATCTGTCTGTTTTTATCATCTGATGCTGATGCTGCAGCCCTGCCAGGCGCCCCCTCCACACCTGCAGAATACCTGACCCTGAGGAGGAGAAAGAATAGGAACTCAGGATGACATGCTCAGCAAGATCCTGCAAGCCGGTGCTGCATCAGACTGCGAACAAAGGGCCTGGAGGGCCGACATGCCAGACAGCATAGAGAAGGAGACAGCAGACAAGAGAAAGGCCCAGGAAAAGGAGCGGGAGATGCACCTGAACATAATGGGTCTTCTCAGGCAGCAAACTCAAATGCTGCAGGCCCTGGCTGACCTACAGGTCCAAACATCCCAGACTTCCCACCCTTTGAAATCCTCAAAGAATTCCATGGAAACAGGTCCCTACACTCTCCAGTGTATATCATGTAGCATCCTGGGCTGCATCCTTATGCCTACCCCTCCATGCCAGGGGACAGCAAGGAAAACTATAGCTTCATATATACTGACCTATGAGAACCACGGTTTGTGTATGTGTCGCCAAAATGGACTACATTTGTGCATGACATGGACAAAAATGTTTGCTGCCTTTCCAATTTTAAAGATCCGTTCCATTAAGTTACGTTAAAAGTTTGTATTGTGCGGCCTGCTTTTTGCACGTTGTTTTCCTGTACTGTTTTTGACACTCAGCACATTTCTTTTTTTTTAAATAAAGTGATTTTTATTAGTTCACAACACATATTGCAGAATGCCGAGCAGTGCCAAAGCATCCAGTATTTGTCAATGTACAGCACTACAGAACTCATAGGTTCAAGAAAACACCCAGTCTTATGTATAAATGTACAGCAAGCCTGGAAGTTAGAACAAAGCCAAGCAGGGGTCAAGAACCAGGGCCCTGGAACACCTAGGGGCATAGCCAGTGGTGAGCTGGAGCTGGTTCGCACCGGTTTGCGTGAACCGGTTGTTAAATTTTGAAGCTGGTTTAGAACCGGTTGTTAAAGGGGTGGGCAAACTCCGGCTCGAGGGCCACATGCGGCCCACGGGACCATCCTGCCCGTCCCGCCTCAGCTCTCGGCTGGGGAGGCTCCCCTGTGAATTTTTACTCACCTGGCGGCACTCCGAGCCTTCGGCGGAACTTCGGCGGCAGGTCCTTCAGTGCCACTGAAGATCCGGAGCGACTGAAGGAACCGGTTCTTCAGCTTCTGGCAGCTCATCACTGGGGATAGCTGAGAGCAGAGCAGAGCCACAGGACAGACTCAGGGATCAGAAGCCAAATGCCAGAGCCAAAGGGTGAGCCGGAGATGTGGTTGGAAACCGGAGCTGAGGGTTGCAGCCAGAGATCAGAAGCTGAATGACAGAGCTAATGGGTGAACCAGAAACGTGGTCAGGAAGTGGAGCCAGGGTTTAGAGCCAGAAATCACAAGCCAAATGCCAGAGCCAATGGGTGAGCTGCGGCATGGTCAGGAAATGGAACTGGGGATCAAAGCCAGGGGTGTCAAGGATGGAAAAGGGCAGGAACTGAAACAGGTACCAACAGGCTGGGTAGGAACAGGAGCAAGAGCAGGAGCATGCCCAGGCCGGATGGGAGCAGGCACAGGGAGCAGGAGCGAGCGCAGCTGCAGCATGGGATGCATTGAGCTCTGTCTCTGCTGGGTCAAGTTGTAGATTAACTCTGCCCCTCCACCAATCAGGAAGTGCAGTCAATCAGGATCCGCTATAATGCCAATGAGTTGCTAGGAGACTGACCCTGCAGCCGCTGGCTCCCTGACACAGTGCAGCCGTCGTTCCAGTGTCCCTGCGCTGTAGGGTTGGGGCGAGCTCAGCACACAGATCCAGGAACGTTCTGCAGCCACTGCTCGTCATCTAGGGTGACCAGAGAGCAAATGTGAAAAATCAGGATGGGGGTGGGGGGTAATAGAGCCTATATCAGAAAAAGACCCAAAAATCGGGACTCTCCCTATAAAATCGAGACATCTGGTCACCTTATCGTCATCCCAAACTTGCATTACGCTGCGATCCCATGAGTCAGTGCTTGTTTCTCAGGCCCAGAATGGCGCTTCACCATCCACAACGACTCCATGAATGCCACCAACAACCCTGAACGGCTATTCACTACGTTCCTTAGTAAACTGCCCTGGGAGAAACCGTCGCGTCCCCCCTTTTTGTGTGGTCTGCAAATACCCGAGGATAGGGCATCCTGTGTTCACAACATTCATGAGAACAGTGCTGAGCTCTGCAGGCGGCATGCTTCTGCCAGAGAAGGCAGACACTGCAAAACGCCACGTAGGTTCGTGGGATTTTTTTTTAAAAAGGTGCAACAGTTATGGAATATGGATGGCATTATAGGATGGAGAAAGTTGCACGCTGGCGACTTGAGCCCTAGTTCAGAGAGATCCCTGAGCAACTCATTTTTACCCCACAACACACTGCAAAATTTCCCCCAAAGGCCTGGTGCATGACACGCTGAGATGCCTACCCACAGTGCACCACACTCTGCATCGACACAACCGTTCCTGGTGAGTGCGCACAGTGCCGATGCAAGCAGCCAAGTAAGCATGGACGCAAGCAATATACCAATTTCAGTGGCTGTACCCTGACACAGATAACTTGTGTTGACCAAAGTTTGTCGTGGCCAGAACAGGGAAAGAACTGAGCCCTTTCTTTCATTTGAGAAGATTATTCGGGGCAATTTCCTCTCCTCCCGCAACACTGCATCTCCCACACTCTAGACTAGGGGGATCAGGTTTGTAGGAAGAGGCTTCCCAGTGTCAGTGAGCTCTGTGTGGAGAAACCTTCAGAACCTCTTGGGCTCAAATTGTCACTGGGGACAATGAGGGAGGCAGATCAAAAGGACAAGAACAACGTCAATACAGAAAGAATATGTCTGTATCTAGCGTTGCCAATAATGGAATCGTTGTGGCAGCAACAGTGATGGATGCTTTGGAAATGTTCATAAATAAAATAAAATGACAATACATATTAGACTGTATATGTATTTATTATTGGGCAATACATGTGACATATCACTGCTTTTATCCTAGCCAAAATAAATGCTATCTGCTATTGTAATATACCTAGATTAACCTCACATACAGCCCAATATTAATTAAAACAGCATAACCTAATACTGATCATTTATACTGTATTTGTGTTATATGGTATCTATATAACGAACAGGCTAGATAAATGCTACTGTATGACATATATATTGTTCCAACTGATAAAAGCTGCAGAATTAGAAAGGAAGAAAAAAGGTTTGATAGACACAGATATGGGTGCTATTTGTGTATTCATATGAATCATGATTTCTGTTCTGACGTTTACCTTAGCGGGTGAGTAGAGCACTAGAGATCATGCACAAGTGATACAGTCATGATGTGATCTGTCCATCTCTAACCCGAGAGAAGATCAATGTCATAACAAAGATCAGTCAGAATTTTTGTATAATTTTTTGTATCATAGACTCATGTAGCTCTGGAAGGGACCTTGAGAGGTCATCTAGTCCAGTCCCCTGCACTCACGGCAGGACTAAGTATTATCTAGACCATCCCGGACAGGTGTTTGTCTCTTAAAAATCTCCAATGATGGAGATTCCACAACCTTCCTAGGCAATTTATTCCAGTGCTTGACCACCCTGACAGTTAGGAAGCTTTTCCTAATGTCCAACCTAAACCACCCTTGCTGCAAATTTAAGCCCATTGCTTCTTGTCCTAGCCTCAGAGGTTAAGGGAAATAATTTTTCTCCATCCTCTTTATAACAACCTTTTATGTACTTGAAAACTGTGATCACGTCCCTATTCACTCTTCTCTTCTCCAGACTAAACAAACCCAGTTTTTTCAATCTTCCCTCATAGTATTTGCTTTTTTTTTTTTGGTCTCTGCTGCCTGATGGCATATTTCCGGTTCCAAATGAGGCATGTGGTTGACTGGTCAGTTCATAACTCTGGTGTTCGTAACTCTGAGGTTCTACAGTATGTAAAAAAACCATTTCAGACAAAAGTGTGAAATTCAAGTCGGCAGTGTCCTTTCTAGCTACTTATATGGCCCCATCATGGTAATTTCTGAGTGCACCTTTCAGTGATGTCAGTTCCCTAAATGATAAATGCCGTGGATGTTCTTTATGTGCAGGTGTGTGTGCGTGTGCACATGTGTGTCTTAGTGCATCACATGCATGTGCGCAGATACACGCAAGTGCTTATAGCGACAGGGCTGGATTATGACATTCTGAGGCCCTAAGCGATGTCAAGTGTAAGAGGCCCCATACCATTAAAAAAAAAAAGTATTATTTTCACAGAAAGGACATTGAATTTATAAACATGAAAGCTTTATATCTGAATATATATACAAAGGCAAAGTTGTAAAAATAGAATAATAATCTAACTAAAACACGTCTCGCAATATGTCTGTTTACATTATAAAATAGTTTCAAATTAACATATTTTCGTCTAGGATTTCTTAATTAGTAGATATGAAAACTGTATATCTACAGCAACACAAAAGCAGTTACAGTTACGCAGACCAGCTTACTTAATGGAAGCAGTACAACCTGCAGTATGACTGTTTCCACGTCACATTAATTTTAACACTGAAATTTAAAATATTTTCTTTCATAATTTTTGGAGAGCAAAGTCACTGATGCTGTCCTCAAATGACAAGCTATGGAGTTTGTCACTTTCGATGGATAGAATGCTTAGGGCAGATAGCTTTTCTTGCAGCATTTTCGAGGCAGACATCTCTCTTCGCGTTCGCTTCTCTATCCTCGGTCTCCCCCAGGACCACTAATTAATCTCGAGTAAACACCTCAGATGCACAGAGTGACAACAAGCTATATGCATGAAAGAGAAAGAAAGAATTTACCAGAAAAAAGACTGGTAATCTCTAGATAGGCATTGAGAAAGTGAGAAAAACTAGCCTATATCCAAGCAAATATAATGAATATTATAGGCTTTAATAGCCAATAAATCATATATGCACATAGTTTGAAATAATTTGCTCATCAGGTACTCAGAATATTTTGATATATATGTATATCTTCCTTCACTTCCCTCAAAACTCTCTATTTATCCTTTCATCAGCACTCTCTGATATTTACTGGGAAGGTTCTGGAAATTGATGGAGGGAAGCCAGCACAAATTTATCCTCCTCAAGAAAGATCCACTAGACCCAAGTCCATAAGACGATCACCTGCAAATTCAATCATGTGAAACCTGGATAGCCCATGAAGCAGAAAGCAGCGTGCACACTAAAATACACAATTGTACATATGTACAGATCCAAAGAAGAAAGAACACACTAACACTTAAGAAAATGAAGAAAAACAGGACCAAAGGCACTCTACAACCAAGTGTTCTGGACTGTAAACAAAAGATGGCGGCCGTCCGGCTATTACCAGCCAAGGGGGAAGCTATACATGACGTCACTCCTAGGACCAGTCCCATACGAGTCCCACAAGCGTGGCAGGATGGCTTCACGACACTGCCATCTCCGACCTCACTTTTCCCCCCAATTTTATTGGCAGTGAGATTATTTATTTATTTAACTGAGTGACGAAGGCACGGCGAGAATTTTACCCGTCGCAGCTGGCCAACAAAACGCTGCCTTAGGAGACTGATAACAGACTTACTCGCAGAAATACTAATTTTACAAGTGCAAATTATATTTTTTTTCTTAGCCCTGGCCTCCTGCCTGTCAGCAATGAACAATTAGTGAAGGGTAACAGTAGGGTAAGAGTATTTGTGTAGCCAGATGTGAACATTTTTGTCATATTTGAACGAAAATGTCAATATTTAGAGAGAATCTTCTTTTTCCCATATCTCCTTTATCATCCGATTTTGTGCAGCTAACCAGACACTGACAAACGAGGGTTTCCAGCTGCCAAAGCTCTCTAAGACTTCAGAAACAACTGGGCAGCTAGAAGCAGTCCCAGACTTAGAACCTCCTTGCCAAAGGGTGGGGACAGCTCTTCAAAATCGGGACCGACACGGCCATTCCTGCAAGTTTCTTTACATGCTAGAAACTACTAACTAGCATCATTTATTTCCATCTTGTCCAGATTGAGCTTCATCCGGCTAGCTCACTCACCACCAAATCCCAGTGCTGGCCATACACTGGGACAGCAAGGAAGCTGCGTCATTGGGACAACATGGAAAGCAGGGGTAGCGTTGCAGGTCATCCACACAAATGCCAGAGCACTGCCCCAACTACCTTCGTTGCCTCACATCCATGTGGGATAGAAGGGGAGACAAAATGAGCCCTGAGACAGAAGCCCACACAAGAGAACCCATGGGGCAGATGAACAATCGTGTGTGCGCGCGATTTTGTGTGCGTGACTCTGGGTGTGTGTGTCTGCAAGTTTCTGTGTGTCTATGTTTGTGTGCCTGTCCCTTTGTGTGCTTGTGAATGTGCCTGTGTGCTTTTGTTTGTGTCTGCATGGCTTTGTGCGTCTTTGTATGTGATGATCTGTGCGTATGTGAGTCTGTGTTTAACTATTGCAGGGGTAGGCAACCTAGGGCACGCGTGCCAAAGGCGGCACACGAACTGATTTTCAGTGGCACTCACACTGCCCGGGTCCTGGCCACCAGTCCCGGGGGCTCTGCTGCTGGCCTGGGGTACTGGCCGCTGGCCCCCTTTCAGCTGGGGTTCCGTCCGCTCAGCCCGCTGCTGGCCACTGGTCTGGGGGGCTGTGCTGCCAGCCTGGGGTCCCAGCCGCCAGCCCAGGGCTCTGCAGCCGCCCCAAGCTGTGTCTCACTGGCCCCAGCCTGGGGCAGTGAGCGGTGCACACAGGGGCAAGAAGGGGCACAGCTCAGCACCCCCACCTTAAAAATTGTTCCAGAGCCACTGTGCTGGGATATTTTCAAGTCCTGATTTGCTGCTTACATCACTATCACGCCACGTGGACCAGCGCACTGCATTGGACGTTGAGATTAGAATGTACATGCAAGAACGGGAATCAGAATTTTCTGACAGATTTCAAGATTTCCGGCGATTTGGCCCAATGCTTTCTTTTCTAATTAAACCTGAAAAGTTCAACGAAAGTGACTTGGATTTGTCAGTATTTCAGTGGATGGGGGTTGAAGATTTCAAAATGCAGCTCATTCAGTTAAAACGCTCAGAATTGTAGGCATCAGAGTTTGGAGATCTGCAGAGCGCATTTGAAGCTACCGAGAGAGATATGGGGCCTCTATTCTGACCTGCTGGACGTCCCTGCCAGTGAAATTTAACTGTTTGAAGAAAATTGCGTTTGCAATGCTTTCAGCATTTGGATCCACATACCTGTGTGAACAGATATTTTCACACATGAAATCTGTCCTCTGTCCCTTTCGGAGCTGGTTAACAACTTGTCACTCAGAAACCCATGTGCAGCCTAAAGTATCCAGATACATGGCAGACACTGGAAAACTCAGCAAGGAAAAGCAAGGGCACGGATCACACTAAACTGATAAGATCAGCATTTTAATTTAATTTTAAATGAAGCTTCTTAAACATTTTAAAAACCTTATTTACTTTACATACAACAATAGTTTAGTTATATAATTTGGCCTTATAGAAAGAGACCTTCTAAAAACGTTAAAATGTATGACTGGCACACGAAACCTTAAATTAGAGTGAATAAATGAAGACTTGGCACACCACTTCTGAAAGGTTGCTGACCCCTGAACTATTGTGACAGACCCAGACCAGTGGGGTACAGAAGTCTGGTAGAAGGCAAATATACTGGCCAGTGGATGAATAGTTTTCTGTTGCCCGAATGACTAGAGCAGGGGCTGCCCTAGAGCAATCAGGAACCTGCTAGAGCCAATTAAGACAGGCAAGCTAATTAAGACACCTGGAGCCAATTAAGAACTTACTAGAATCAATTACGGCAGGCAGGCTAATCAGGACACCTGGTTAAAAAAGGACCTCCCAGCAGTTAGTGAGGGGGTGCGCAAGGAGTGAGAAGGCATGCTCCTGGAGGACTGAAGAGTGTAAGTGTGATCAGGCTTCAGGAGGAAGATCCTGCAGTGAGGATAAAGAAGGTGCTGGGGGAAGGCCATGGGGAAGTAGCCCAGGGAGTTGTAGCTGTCACGCAGCTGATACAGGGGACATTGTAGGCAGCTGCTATCCACAGGGCCCTGGGCTGGAACCTGGTGTAGAGGGTGGGCCCGGGTTCCCCCCAACTCCTGATCGGACACAGGAGGAGTTGACCTGGTCTATGAGAAACACTAGAAGGGAAGGTCTAACTTGGAAAGGGATCTGGCCTGTCCCCGACCCACTACCTGGGACACAGAGACTGCAGGGGTTGTTCTCCGTTTCCCCCATGCTGGCCAGTGATGAGGTTAGCTGAGTGAATGGCAGGTTTGAGCCTCTAGCAGAAGCGGCCAAACTGAGGGCTGTCATGAACCTCTGAGGAGAACAAATCCGCCAAAAAGCGCAGGACCCACCAAGGCAGAGGAGGAACTTTGTCACACTGTGTATCTATAACAGTGTGTTTGTATATATGTGTGAGTGTGTGTGTGTCACTTTTGTATGTTCATTTGTGTTATACTTATCTTTGCTTCCAGTATCACTGATGCACTAAAGGTTTTGCTTGGCATAAACACAACCCCCAACCTTTCTTTTCCAAATGGTGTCACTTGCTTCTGTCTGTGCCACAGGAAAGCTGCTGGCAGCACCTGAGCAGACGACACTTTCTGCCTTCATCACTCACCAGTTCTGCAACCAGGGGAGGCATTCCCCTCCCACGTGACTCTTCTGCACTGAAGACAGGTGGTGAAACATGTGAAACCAGAGCATTTGTTTAATGGAGTGTGCTGAGAATTGTATGAGACAAGCATGTCCCATTTGTGGTACATGGAGCTAAGAGGCAGCTTGCCTTTTCACCACAAAACCAGACACTGAGCAGAGCCAGAAGGATTGCAGCTAGCAGGACAAACGGTTTAACAGGTGGACCTTGTACAATGAGGATCACAAAGATTTAAGCTACTTCCTGTTGTTTCTGCATCGTGAGGTCCAAAAGAGATGGAACCAATTCCATCCCTGGTGCAACTCAACAAATCTCTCCAGTGTATTTAGCAAGGTAATGGTTACACCATTGTTCTATGCGTATTGCACCTGTAAATGTCTAAGGATTCAGCTGTCTATAAGGGCAGGAAGCTGCTTTGTGTTCACTTTGGTACAGACTTGCACAGAGGAAAAGGGGAAGGACAGGTGTCCAAAAATATACTTTTGGATGCCACGGTAGGTGAGAACGCTGGGAGACGACTATGTCACTCACCATAGAGATCTCTGGCCCAATGGATTTGCAATCCACTCCCAGCTGGCACCTCCATTTCAGCTAATAACTACTGTGTTCCACCCCAGAAACAGCTGCATTTCAGTGGTGGTTGGAGTGATCCATTTATATTGCATATCACTTCCCTCCCTCACGGGGGTGTTGTGAAGCTCAGCTAGTTACTGATTGCAAAATGCTGTGAGATCTTCAGATGGGCTATAGAGGAGCAAATAGATTTACTTGCAAAGAGATGTTATCAGCAAGCAATTCAAATCAGCAACAAGTCAGCCTGTGACGCACAGAACAACCTTAAAGGAAGGTAGCAGTTATTCCACGTAGGGGAAATCCAGGGAAAGTGCCCGGAGCCCAAGTAACTGGGTTGTGGGATCATCTATATCCATATGGGGCTGAGCAATGGAACCCTCAGCCCCAGCCCACAGCAGCTGGATGGGAAAGGTAGAAGTAGCAGCCACAAGCCACTATTACCCTCTGGACAGTTCACAGACCCACCCGCCATGCTTCCAGCCTGTCCCATCACACCTCCTTATCCCTCCTGTGTATAGACCGCCGCTAAGCTGTGCTCCATGATTCAGCAAGGGGCACAGGGGCCCGGTGCCTGTGCTCTCCCCAGACTGACTATTCCAGGCAGTAGAGATAGGCTCTTTCCCCGGAGTTTTGGGTCATCTGTGTCTACGGGGGTGATGCCAGCGTTTGGCCCACAATTGCGGGGGCTATAGCCAGTATTCACTACCTTCCGCTGAAGTTTCCAACAACACTTTGCTCATATAAGCGCTTTGGCACAGGAACCTTCTTACCGTTACATATATGTACTGTGCCTGGCGCAATGAATCCCCCGTCCTTGCTGCAATACAAATAAATAACAACTATAACATTAGGCAGCTTTTATGTGGGGCTCTCAAAGATGATCTGAGCTTTTTAGACCTGGACTCTGAGCTTAGAAGAACCAATAGCTTGTTTTCCATTATAAACTCTGCTGCTATAATAAATTGCAATGCTTTCGATTGCTCTAGCCCCTTCCATCCCAAAGCACTTTAAAAATTGTGATCCTGCTCCTGCAATTATATCCATTGGTGTGGACCCCTGCTGCCACTGAAATCAATGGAGCTCAGTGTGTGAACCATACTGGGTCAGACCAATGGTCCATCTAGCCCCGTATCCTGTCTTCTGACAATGGCTGGTGCCAGAGGCTTCAGAGGGAATGAACAGAACAGGCACTTATTGTGTGATCCATCCCGTCATCCAGTACCAGCTTCTGGCAATCAGAGGTTTAGGGACACCCAGAGCATGGGGTTGCGTCCTTGAACATCTTGGCTGATAGCCACGGATGGACCTATCCTCCATGAACTTACCTAATTCTTTTCTGAACTGAGTTATACTTCTGGCCTTCACAACATCCCTTGGCAATGAGTTCCACAGGTTGACTGTGCATTGTGTGAAGAAGTATTTCCTTATGTTTGTTTTAAACCTGCTACCTATTAATTTCATTGGGTGACCCCTGGTTCTTGTGTTATATAAAGGAGTAAATAACACGTCCTTATTCACTGTCTCCGCATCATTCATGATTTTATAGGGCTTGGCTACACTTGCGAGTTACAGCGCAATAAAGAAGACCCGGGCGCACTAGCTCACTCCCTGTCCACACTGACAAGGCATGTAAAGTGCTCTGACTCCACGGCTACAGCGCTGCTGGTACTCCACCTCGGCGAGAGGAATAACGTTTGCTGGAGCGCCGTGGTGCCAGTGTGAGCGAGGTGTTGCATTACTGCCCTCTGATCAGCCTCTGGAAAGGTCCCATAATTCCCTTAAGTCAAGTGGCCACTCTTGTCATTGTTTTTGAATCGCTGCAGGAATGCGGATATGCCCTTTGAAAGCTCTGTTTCTGACAGCCAGCTGCTTATCTGCCCCGAGACAAAGCAAGCCATTAGTGTGGAATGCTGTGTGTGTGTGTGTGAGAGAGAGAGAGGCGGAGGAGGAGGGGGGGGGGTCTGCTGCTGTCTGAACTTACAAGACAGCACGCTGACATGCTCTCAGCCCCTCAAAACCCACTCTCTCTCCCCCCACATACACACAACACACTCCCTGTCACACTCCCCTCCCCCCCCCACATTTGAAAAGCACGTTGCAGCCACTTGCATGCTGGGATAGCTTGCCCATAATTCACCGCTCCCAATGCCGCTGCAAATGTGGCCATACCAGTGCGCTGTCACCTGTCAGTGTGGACAGACTGCAGCGCTTTCCCTACCGTGCTCTCTGAAGGCTGGTTTAACTCAAAGCGCTCTACATCTGCAAGCTAAGCCAGGCCCATAGACCTCTCTCATATCCCCCCCCTTGTGGTATCCATGCTGGATGATCTAATTACAGGGTTGGGACTTAAATCCATACAATGCCAGTAAAATGCAGCCACTGCTGGGGTGGAAGGCTGTGACGGGCACACAGCACACTGCACAAAAGGGAGGGGAAGGGGGGAAAGGGGAAATTTTGGACAGGTACAACAATGCAAACCACTGCCCTTATAAAAGTCTCAGGGGAAGCTGGAGGTCCTATCTCTTCTGCATAGACCTTAATTTGTAAGACTTCAACTGTGCATTTTAACACATTCCTTTTTCCAGACTGCAAAGAGAAGCAATACTTTTGAAATTGTTTCCTCATCATATTCAGACATGTCACATACATATCGATATTTGTACATCTATCATCCAGATATACGTACAGCTATTTGTTGTTGTTGCTATCTACTAAGTAACTACATATCAGTTTGGCACTATATATAATGGAAGAAAGAATTCCTTTCTGGGAGATCCACCGGTCAGAACACTTGTCTGCCACTCCTGCCTCCGTCAATCCAGTTTGTTACAGAAGAATCCTTGCAAGAATACTCTGTAGAAAACACAGATTTGCTCATTGGTAGCAGCTACAGGTTTTACATTGAATGGATTATTTCCACCCTTTAACTCCTATAAGCAACATGGAGCCAAATTCATCACGGGGTTTAACTCCATTGACTTCAGTGGGGTTACACCAGGGCTAAATTCATCCCAGGCATGTGCGTGCAACTCTATGCAACGATTCTGGAAATTTTCCAGCTGTTGATCAGCACAAATGGATGATGGCAAAGGGGTGATTTTTAATGTGCTTCTTTTATACCTGTTTATAACTTGCTAATGCAGGAGTACACGGTTAACAGAGTTCAGCGTCTGATAAAATCCAAACCAATTTAACTGTCTAGGCTAGCTACTCACCTGTTCTATCTGCTCAATTCATTATCTATTCGCACACCCACCTAACCTTCCCTTCTCCCCCAAACTCCGCATTTCCTACTCGCTGCTACAGTTGCATTTTTTCTCGGGTGATCTTGAAATCCACCGCCGAAGTCGCAGCAGCGGGACAAGGGGAATGCAAAGCTGCGGGGGAAGGCAGAAAACCAGCCCATGTGACGGCTGCAGCCGGAGGGTGGAGGGAAGGGGTCATGGTCTCCCTGGGAACCCCCCGGCAGTTTGTGCTTCGTGCAGGCGGATCTGTCCGTCTGTCAGCCCAGCTCTCCCCCGCTGCGAGCGAAGCGGGTTGCGCCCCTCGCAGACGGCCCCAGCTCGGGCTGTCTCCCCGGGCGGGGAGCGGACATCAACCCTGCGGCAAAACGGACAGCTCCGTCTCGGTCTCCGCGGCGCGGCGGCCGCCTCCGGCCTCCCCCGCGCCCGGGAGACTGCAGCCTCCCCGCCCCGCTGCGGCGCACGGCGACCCACCCCGCGATATAAGGCCGGGGCGCGCCCCGCCTCCCCCCGAGCCCGCAGCATGAGCTCGGATCCCCGCTACCGGGCCTCCTCCTACCGCAAGCTCTTCTGGGAGCCCCCTCGGCTGCCCGCCTCGCTCCCGGCCAGCGGCCGGGGCCCCTCGCTGCCCCGCAGCCATGGCCCCCCGCCGGGCGCCTCCCGCCGGGCCGAGGCGTGGGTGGACCTGGGCCCGGCGCCCGCCCGGGCCCGCGAGCACGGGCTGGGCCGCGGCGGCGGGGAGCAGGAGCGGCTGGCCGGGGAGGTGCAGCGCCTGAGGGCGCGCTGCGACAAGGAGACGCGGGGCCGGGCCGAGGCGGAGCAGCGCGCCCGGGCGCAGCAGCGGGAGGCGGACGGGGCGGCGCGGGCCCGGCTGGGGCTGGAGCAGAAGGTGGAGGCGCTGCGGGAGGAGCTCGCCCTCCTGCGCCGGGCGCACGGGGAGGAGCGGGCCGAGCTGGCGGAGCCGGACCTGGCCCAGCCGGACGTGAGCGCGGCGCTGCGGGAGATCCGCGCCCAGTACGAGTCGCTGGCGGCCAGGAACCTGCAGGCGGCCGAGGAGCGGAACCGCGCCAAGTTCGCCACCCTCAACGAGCAGGCGGCGCGCAGCAGCCAGGCCGCCCGGGCCAGCCGCGGGGAGATCCAGGAGTGCCGCCGCCAGCTGCAGGCCCGCACGCTGGAGGGGGAGAGTCTGCGCGGCGCCAACGAGTCCCTGGAGCGGCAGATCCAGGAGATGGAGGAGAGGCACGGCGCCGAGGTGGGCGGGTTGCAGGTGAGGGAGCGCCGGGCACCTCCGCCCCGTGCAGCGCCGGGCAACTCCGCCCCGTGCAGCGCCCTTGTTCCCGGGGTGGCGTTGAGTATCTCTCCCCTGCGCACGGGTAGGTACCCCTGGCCACCACTAGCCAGCCCCAACTGGCCATACCTCTCCCTTGCAAGTCCTGCGCAATGGACTGACTCCGCTGGAACGGTCCGAGAAGTCCGGGTCTCGGGGATATCAGCAGGGGCTGGGGAAGTCTGGGGAGTTTTCTAGTTGACTGGGAAGGCAGCGACAGCGGAGCATTATGTCAAACCAACCCGTGCATGAGCCGCTGGAAATCAGGGAAGGACCCCCCGCCCCCCCCCACACACCTGGGAGAGCGGGGGTTAAAGGATTTCATGGGGTCCCAGAAGATGAAGAACTGCGTGGGGTTGTTTGGGAGTTTGACCACTGGCTTTAGTGGAGCCCGGAGGTCACACGCTGTGTTGGACTGAGAGTGGGGCGCAGACGTGCAGAGAAAGCTAGTGGTGCAAATGCATAAACAGGTGCCCACAGCCATAGCCGTGATTTCCCTGTCGCCCCAGGATGTCTGTGCAAAGGGATCAGTCTTCAGGTCTTCTGCGTTCCCAGCCTCAAGATCGGCGTGTGTCTGCGCTGCACGGGCTGCAGGTTTCACGTGGGTGGGTGTTGGAGCAATGGGTAGACAGGGCTGGAAAAACTTTGTCTCTATCCAAGGTCCTGCATTTGGCATTGACCTTCATCAGACTTCAGCGGATCCTTATAAAAAGCCTTTTAATTCATGTTTAATGAATTAAGAGAATTTCTTCCCAAACGAGCCTTTAAAGACAGTTTTGTTAATTTTAATGGAAGCTGAATTCTCGAATTGCCTTTTCTTTTTCTTGATGGGTAATTTCTAGAAACCATCGGAACTGTGTTTGGTCCATAACAGTTTGTTTTTTGCAGGAGTGGGTGGGTGAAATTCTGTGGCCTGAGTTGTGCAGGAGGTCGGACTAGATGATCATAATGGTCCCTTCTGACCTTAGTATCTATGACCTGCGTCCCAGCTGCCTTGCCCTGTTTTCAAGGGCACTTGTAAGGTGTAAATTGCAGCGGTTAGAACTCTTCCCAGCTCTATTAGGAGAATCATTCCTTAAGGCCTGCCCCAAAGACCACTGAAGTCAATGGAAAGACTCCCTCTGATTTCAATGCGCTTTGGATTAGACCCTCAATCTCTTTTGTATGGTTTGGGAAAGATGCTCATTTAAATTCCTCTGACTCTCAACCAAATACAGTACTAGAATTTTTCCCGGTTTTACTACAGGGAAGCCCTGGTGATGATAAAAGAAATTAAGGTTGCAACATCTTGTTAACCTAACTGGTCAGCCTTAGCTAAATTGTACAGCTTCTTTCTGAATGAATTACTGTGCATGATATTTAACGGATACTATTTCATATTTATATTGCAGTGCGGCCCCCAAGCATTTTCAAGGCCATACTGTGCTAAGAGCTGTATAAACTCATGATACCTGCTCTAAACTGCTTGCAATCTAAGTAACTAGTTGGTGTTATTCTTTTTCCATTAATAATATGGAAATATTTTGATGTCCTGTGATAGTGCATACAGGTGGACTCAAAGGGATTCCATATTAGTAACCCTCTTAAATATTGTAGCCTTGATGCCATGTGAACAGAAATTGCAAGAACAACCAATATGTAGGAAGAAATGCTACAACCAGATTAAACTCTGGGACAGTTGAAATTGATCTAATTATGGAAAATCAACTTTTAAATGTATGATTCTTGTATTTTAGTTTAGTGGGGGTGGTAATTAGTGGCATCTCTTGCATCCTTTATAGGATAGAGATTAAATCAGTAGTGTCCTATAGAAATTTATATATTTTAATAGAAAATTAGATTCTTTCCATAGTTTGGGGTATTTTAAACCATCCTATCGATTTCTATAGCAGGGATACATTCCCTCTATGAAATTCTATAGGACTGCTTAAAAAGATATAGAAAGAGTCCCACTTTCTATTCAATTTTATAGGACTTTTCCATAAGAGAAGACCTACTGATAGATGCTCATAATGTTGTCAGCTTCACACGTTCTATAGCAATATTTCTTGTTGCAGCCTTCCACATAAGTCTCCAGACTTTACTGCTTTTTGCTCTGAAATACCTTCCCCATACTAGCTGGCATGGGTCTTGGGCCAAATGTAGCCCACAGTTCTACAATAAGGTCCATTGGTGCCCTCATATTCAACATATAGGTGTGATCCATGAGGACTACAAATCCCAGCATGCAGTGCTCCATCTTCGTCTGTTTGGGTGAAATTTAGTTTTTAAGCATTTCCTCTTCTTACAGTCCATGGGGACTAAAATTAAAGAGAGACCTGAATAAGGGGCCCATTTAAGCAAAATGTAACTGATCCACTTAAGTGGATGATATATTCATTAATTGCTGTTTGACCCCAAGAGGTGCTGAGCACCCAGCCCTCACATTGATTTTTAGTGGGCATCACAGATGCGCCCTGTAGCCCAGGCCCTTAGGTAATGCAAGAAAACCTTTTTACATTGTCAGAGCAAGTGGTATGAAAAGCAGCCTCATCTCACGTGTGCAGTGTTAAATCCAAATCTGGGGCAAATAGGCCAGGACATACATTTCCTTGCAGCACCATCCAGGATTTCCACACGATTGATGCCCCCCTGCTAGTGTCTGAATGGTGACTGTTGCAACCCAGGCTTGACACAAGCTGCTCCCTGCTAACACAGGATCACAGAGAAGGGAATGACGAAGAGGCTGGAATTTATACATGGGTTCAGAAACAATGTATGTTAGCAGGCAAACATGGGTGCTAAAGAGGGGCGTGTAGGTAGGGCAGAGAGGCAGAGCTCTGTATCTGAAATACTCGTCAGTCAATATGCCTGATATTTATTATACATCTTACCCAACCCTGTCCCAGAGCAATAGGGAAGAGGAATATAGCCAAGTTGTACATAGGAGTGGTTTTGTACCGAGGGGTGCTCAAATGAGGTGACAGAGAATTAGAGGAAAGGAAAAGAGCAGTGTTTTACCTGAGAGTGGCGTTATTATCCAACAAAACCATTGTTAATTTAGGGGGTCAATAGCCCAGCATTGCTGTACCAACGAGGATATTATTTATAATTACTTGTGTTGTGACTCCATCTGGGAGCCCCTCTCACAGACCAAGTCCCTGCTGTGGTAGGTGCTGTACAAACACTGAACCAAAAGATGTTATAAATCAGGGCTATTATAATGGGAGTTTATATTACACAGGGCACTAATTTGCTCCCAGAATGCCCTCTGCATCTCAGTGTGTGCCCTGATGATCTCCCCATTCTTTCTTCATTTGTAACTCCCGTTCTGCATCCTTGAGTTTCTGCCCCAGGGTCACTGTCCTTGTGACTTAATCAGAATCCATCAATGATGTTTGTTAAAGGGGGTCACAGGTGCAAAGCAAGGCATTGCTTCCAAATTCGAGGCAGAGGGGGATGTATGAGAACTCAGGGACTAGATTGATGGAGGCAGTGTAAAAGACATTGCATCTCTAAAGTAACTCTACTGAAGTCAGTGGATTTACCCGAGGTTGACATGGGTGCAGCCGAAACCAGGATTTGGCATGCCAGCGACTTGTTTAGCTCCATGCATTTTGCTGCTGGCGGCCATCTTTGCATTCTGTATTTAGTAGGTTACACAAGACCAAAAGTAGGACAGGGAGGAGGGAGTGGCGGAATGAAATACCAACAAGTCTCGTCCACTGTAGGCACAGAACTACACCTAGTCATTAAGGGCTGACTTGGGAAGAAACAGAGAGGGAGAGAATTTTCTTCGCTGGCCAATGCAGAACAGCCGGCTTCCCACACAGGTCTAAGTTATACAACTTTCATGTGCATTCTAACTACATATACATCCAAAAAACTAAAAGCCTGAATCAGATGGTGCCTATGGGTTCCTATGAGTTCCCGGCTGGGGAGGCTCGCCCCTGGCCCCTCCCCTACTGCCCCCCTCTCCCCCGTAGCCACGCTGCCGCGCGGGCAGCACCCTGGGCAGTGGGGCTGTGCGCTCCTGCAGGGCAGCATGGCAGCGTGTCTGGCTCCGGCCAGGCAGCGTGGCTGCCAGACATGCTGCTCTGAGCAGCATGGTAAGGGGGCCGGGGGGTTGGATAATGGGCAGGGGTCCTGGGGGCCAGTCAGGAGACAGGGAGCAGGGGGCAGTTGGATGGGGTGGAGATTCTGGGGGGGGCGGTCAGGGGAAGCGGAACGGGGGGGGTGTTGGATAAGCGTGGGAGTCCTGGGGGCCTGTCGGGGGCAGGGCAGTCAGGGAGCAGGGGGGGTTGGATGGGGGTGGGGTCCCAGGAGGGGGCGGTCAGGGGACAAGGAGTAGGGGGGGTTGGATGGGTTGGGGGTTCTGAGGGGGGCAGGGGTGTTTGGGGAGGCACAGCCTTCCCTACCAGGCCTTCCATACTGTTTTGCAACCCCAATGTGGCAAAAAAAGTTTGCCCACCCCTGTCCTAGACCCTGACATATGCCTGACACACCCAACCCTTGTGAAAAGTGAATTAATTGAATGTTGATAAATGCAAAGTAATGCACATCGGAAAGCATAATCCCAACTATATATGTACAATGATGAGGTCTAAATTAGCTGTTACCACTCAAGAAAGAGATCTTGGAGTCCTTGTGGATAGTTCTCTGAAAACATCCACTCAAAGTGCAGCCGCAGTCAAAAAAGTGAACCGAATGCTGGGAATAATTAAGAAAGGGATAATAGGACAGAATATATCATGTTGCCTCTATATAAATCCATGGTATGCCCACGCCTTGAATACTGTGTGCAGATGTAGTCGCCCCATTTCAAGAAAGATATATTGGAATTGGAAAAGGTTCAGAAAAGGGCAACAAAAATGATTAGGGGTATGGAAGGGCTTCCGTATGAGGAGAGATTAGTAAGACTGGGACTTTTCAGCTTGGAAAAGAGACGGTTAAGGGGAGATATGATTGAGGTCTATAAAATCATGACTGGTGTAGAGAAAGTAGATAAGGAAGTGTTGTTTGCTACTACTTATAACACAAGAACTAGTGGTTACCAAATGAAATTAAAAGGCAGCAGGTTTAAAACAAATAAAAGGAAGTATTTCTTCACACAATGCACAGTCAACCTGTGGAACTCCTTGCCTGAGGATGTCGTGAAGGCCAAGACCATAACAGGATTCCAAAAAGAACTAGATAAATTCATGGAGGATAGGTCCATCAATGGCTATTAGCCAGGATGGACAGGAATGGTGTCCCTAGCCTCTGTTTGCCAGAAGCTGGGAGTGAGCGACAGGGGAGGGATCACTTGATGATAACCTGTTCTGTTCATTCCCTCTGGGGCACCTGGCACTGGCCACTGTTGGAAGACAGGATACTGGGTTAGATGGATCCTTGGTCTGACCTAGTATGGCCGTTCTTATAGCATGGAGCCAGGTCCTCAGCTGGGGTAAAGCAGCATAGCTCCATTGATGTAAATGAAATTATATTGACCTGCACTGTCTGAGGATCTTGCTTTGTGTGTGGGAATTATGCATTTTAGAGTGGGTGGGTCAAAATCAGAGATAGCATGAGTGAGTGCAAGTCCATTGAATTCAACATGAGTCTTTTAGGAACTCAGTAGAGTGGCAGCAGCTTATGCGGTCTGAATTTGGCCCTGTGTCTTCAGTATAGTTGTGCATGCACCAGGTCTGTAGTATTTTGTTTTAATATGAACTGGGATTGTTCAAGAAAATTGGAAATTTGCAGCTTCAGGCACCATCCCTTTAAGTTACTTTACAAATATTTACAATATTTTAAAAGACAAATAGGCTTTGTGACTTGACAGCTTATTACCCAGCATGCACTTTCCACTTTACGTCTACACTTTCAGCATTAATTTGTGAAGCACGGAAAAAAATAAAGATGAGGTCACCTGGGCCCGGAAGGTGTAGATGGTATTAAGGAGAGGCGGAGTATGTCTGTGTAGGAGCTGTCTCTTCCATTACCACCATCTTCTCTTGCCACTCCTTGGGGAACTGCTGTGTCTTCAACTAAGCTCTGAGAAGCCTTTCGATGCTTCCCATTGATGACCTCCTGTCCCAGCCACCGTTCTTCCAGGAGAGAGCTGCACTAAACTCCTTTGGAACCTGGAGATGTTGCTCATCCGCTAACCTCAGCTGGTGATCAATGTGGGTTCCTCCCTCTCAGGGCATTGGGAGTCCTGCCTATGGAACGCTCCTAGCTAGTTCGGGGAATCTACCATGCCACCATTTTGCTGCTGCTGTAGGACACTGGTTCATGCTACAGCGTGGAACAAATTTGTAGCTGTGATTGAGTGGTTAACATTTCTATGTGCAAAAAAAGTGGGGTCTCCTCATGGTCATGCCTAAAAGCCCAGCTAAACCCTTAGCCACAAGAGAGGGAGGGCATCTCTCGCACAATCCTAAGCTTTCCTTTAGGGGCTGGGCTCCCGCTGTACATAATCCTTGCCTTGCATCGGAACAATTAAGACCAACCCGATTCCACAACCCCCTGCTTTGCTTAATCAATCTCTAAGGGCCAAATCTGAGGAGGTGCTGAGCACCCATCTCCCGCCACTGGCAGATGGTGCTCAGCAGCTTTCGGAAGTGGGTCCTCAGTGAGTTATTTCTCTCAACTCTGGGCTCCTCTGTGTCTAATTGGACACATTTGTCTAATTGTCCCATTAACAAACATCCAAGAAATTAAATAAAGCAATTGGAAAAAATGAAAGAGGCAGGTCAAACAGCAGCTGTGGCCTTGTTTTCCTGCCGCAGTTATCTTAATTGGAATTTCCCCTTGCTGCGCTCTTGTCCAGGAATCTGCTGGGATGGATGAGTTGGCAATTGTATTTTCCCCTTTCTCTATAATGAAATGAACATAAAGCGTTCAGCTAAGGACTTTGCTTTTGAAACACGGCTCCTTATCTCCCTGGGCTTGCTTGATTGCAGGACAGCATCAGTCAGCTGGAGAATGACTTAAGGAACACCAAGAGCGAAATGGCTCGTCATCTGAGGGAGTATCAAGACTTGCTCAATGTTAAAATGGCTCTGGATATAGAGATTGCTGCATACAGGTAACACCTCACCTTACCTGGCACAAAACCATAAATCTAAAAAAGCACTTGGTTTTGTTTTCATTGTTGAGGGTAAATGGAGGGCACATGCAGTGGATATAGGGGTACTCATCGCACACTGGGTACAGCCAGCCGATGCCAACGTACCTCAGTCCTGACCTGCGTTACTCCCTGATAGGCCAGTCTGGGCTCCCCGCCAAAGGTCTGCCAATGCCCCTCAATCCAGGCCCAAAGTCCCCTCCTGCTCTTCTAGTCCCCCACCCCCACAGCCGGTGTTGTTGTTCACATTAAAGCAACGCAAGCCTGTGTTTCACATCTACATGATTTTGACTGAAAAAGATTCCAGATCTGAACAACAGTAACACCAGAGCCTGCTGTTCCCAGCAGCTCGCTCTGTGTCCCTGCAGTCTGGGGTCCCTCCTTCTGATATGGAGGGTGACCCCATTTGACATCTGCAACCCCCACCCACTATCCTTTCCAAACACCAGTTACTCCATGCATATACCCCCTCCCCTCAGCTCTGCCAATGCGCTTCACCCCTTAGCCCCTCAAATTAGTCTGTCTGTGGTGTTTAGTCTTGTCCCAGGCTTGGAGATGAGCCCAGAGATTGATTGACCAAACTCCTGCATGTGACATAGATGGTTGGACTAGATGATGGGGGTTGGACTAGACGACCTCCTGAGGTCCCTTCCAACCCTGATATTCTATGGCATAGGAATAGCCCCCACCCCCCCACACACACCCCTTGTAACGTCTCCTGGGAGGCTGAGTCCCCATTTTTCTCCTCTTGGGATGAGCTTTCTCATCTCCGTGATCTTCAGTCTGTTAGGAGGGCTCCCCTTCCCCCAGAATCTCTCCCCTCTTCCCCTGCTGTGATACTGAGAGAGTCTTTGAAGTCAAGGTTTGAACCCCTTGCATTAACCTTCTAGCCCTGGAGTAGTCTTGATCATTAGCACAGTGACAAAGGGGATGTTCAAGTCCCACCCCTGGGTCCCAGTCTCAGCCCCGCTGGTGCTGTATCCCTTGCATGTTCCAGCCCTATCCACTATGGGGGTTTGCTTCCCTGGGCAAGCAAGGTCATTTTTTGGCTCCTCTCCCTCGACAAATGGTATTTCCAAGTTCTTCTGAAACTGCAGCTACATCCTGCCTTCGCGTCCACCCCAGGTCAGGAGTGACCGAAAGCTGTGCCTGGTTGACAACCATTTGGTAGCCTACTTGAAAAGGTGCTCAGCTGCCATGGTGATGGGCCTGGTATAAGAACCTACCTTAAACAGACTACACCACACACCACTGCTGATGCTGGTCCATTACTGCGTGTCACAGCATTCCAATCCTGACCTGCAGAAACCTTTATTATCCACACTTGGCCTCTCGATTCAGCCATGTCAGTGCTTCCCAGGTCCAGTACTGGTACCAAACACAGCTCTCTTGACGTATCTCAGTCCTGACCTGGCCTAGTCCCTCACCCTCCACAACTGTGCCAATGGCTGTTAATCTTGGCCTTCAACACTCCTTGCTATCCCAGATCTTGGGCCTCTCTTGAGTAGAGCGTAGCCTTCGTACCAGATTGTTGAGTGGCTTTGTGATGTACATGTCTGGCGTCATGGCCAGATCCACACTCCTGTGTGAGCGAGGGCAGTACCTGCATTCAAGTGCAGCAACTCCATGCCAGCCCCCCATACTAAGCACAGGTGATATTGAAATTCTAATTCTTTCCCCCTCCACAAAGTTCTCCCTATTCCCCTATAAATTGGTGTGTGTGTGTGGGGGGGGGGGCGGAGAGGAGAAGCAGTCTCAACTGCCCCTATGCAGTTGACTCTAGACTGCCATGCTGCTGGAACGATTGCCCTGTTGATCATGCAGCTGGGCCTGAGAGAGGTTCTGTTGTGTCTGATTTAAAACTGGGCAAACCTGGGAAGGTTCAAGAGGTTTGAACACTCGTGAAATGCAGGTGCTTAACCAAAAGATGGCTGAGAGGAGATATGATTGCTCTCTATACATATATCAGAGGGATAAATACCACGGAGGGAGAAGAATTATTTAAACTCAGTACCAATGTGGACACAAGAACAAATCACTATAAACTGGCCATCAGGAAGTTTAGACTTGAAATTAGATGAAGGTTTTAACCATCAGAGGAGTGAAGTTCTGGAACAGCCTTCCAAGGGGAGAAGTGGGGGCAAAAGACATATCTGGCTTCAAGACTAAGCTTGATAAGTTTACGGAAGGGATGATATGATTGGATAGCCTAATTTTGGCAATTAATTGATCTTTGACTACTAGCGGTAGATATGCCCAATGGCCTGTGATGGGATGTTAGATGGGGTGGGATCTGAGTTACTACAGAGAATTCTTTCCTGGGTGTCTGGCTGGTGAGTCTTGCCCACATGCTCAGGGTTCAGCTGATCACCATATTTGGGGTCGGGAAGGAATTTTTCTCCAGGGCAGATTGGCAGAGGCCCTGCGTTTTTTTTGCCTTCCTCTGCAGCGTGGGGCACAGGTCACTTGCTGGAGGATTCTCTGCACTTTGAAGTCTTTAAACCATGATTTGAGGACTTCAGTAGCTCAGACATAGGCTAGGGGTTTGTTACAGGAGGGGGTGGGTGAGATTCTGTGGCCTGCGTTGTGCAGGAGGTCAGACTAGACTATCATAATAGTCCCTTCTGACCTTATAGTCTATGATTCTATGTGTATGTTTTTCCTACGGACATCAGAAAGAGACCTCTTGAGACAGAGAAACTGGGTGGGATTCAACGTGTTGCTTCTAATGGCTAAAGCCCTCCACTGTGAGTCCTGACTCTCACAGAGACTCCCTATAAATGACCCTGCAAGTCAAGATCAGTCAGAACACTTGAACAATCCCCCCCCACATTTGAACATAGAGGTGCTGGAAGGGAGTGTTTCTCAGCAGGGAGCCTTTGGCTCTGGAAACTTGCTTCCCCTGCAAAGCTGCTTGTTGTCCTTCTAGCATGCCTCCTCTGGCCTATCTTGAGCTGGTGAGAGTGGTGGGTAAATGTCATTTGTGGACTAGGGTGTTCATTTGATTATTATTATTTTTTTTTTATATTATGTTCAAACATAACGGAACTGTGCCCAGAAATCACAGATGGAGGCACATTTTATATATCGGTCACATGAGAACCTGCTTTCTACTCTTTCCTGCCTTGTTCTGGTCCTGGTTAGAGCCCACAAAGACACAGAAAAAATAACAAAGGGGAAAAAAAATTAACTGAGCTGTTTTAAACCTCAAAAAGGTTTGGGTTGAGTTTCAGGTGTAGATGTGGAGTGCTTCTTATTTTCATCCAGATATTGCCTGAATCAGAATTCTGGGTCAGATACTCTCAGACTTTGCCAGTGTTTAAAAACTGAACCTGCCATAGATCACATTTTGCAAATATCCACGCCACCCCCCCTCCTCCATCTTTATAATGAGCCAATAAAAATAAGAGAGATCCAAGTACATCCAAGTATATGGAATGTTCCAAAACTGGGTCCAAACTTTGCAGCTGGAGCCCATCTCAGTTTATATCCAAACTGGTTTGTCCATCTTTAACCTGAGCCACAGAGGTGGTAACCTTCTCCAACTAACCTCTCCTTCTGTGGTGTGTTTGCAGGAAGCTGCTGGAAGGTGAAGAGACACGTTTTACCTCTGGAAGCATCAGCATTTCGGCTCTGAATCCGCATTCTAACCCCGGTTATTCTTTCCAGCCCAGAGTCTTCAATTTACCTGTGGCCACTGTCTCAAAAATATATCCTACTCAGTTTTTTAAGAAAGAAGAGAAAGAGGAGGCTTCTAAAGTGTCTTCTAAAGTATTATCTAGTCAGATGGGGGAGACCTTTGCTGAAATGATTGAGGAGACTGTAATGTCTACTAAGAAAACTGAGCAATAAAACCTGAAGGAAGGAAACATTACAAACCAAAAAATGTAACCTTTGAAATGAATAGAATTAGCATTAAAGGGGGAACAATATACACTAGACCTTTCAATTGTCTACACCTGAATTAATGCACTTGTCACCCAGTATAAATGTCCCAGCGCTTCAGCATCATTAGAAACAGTACATCCCACACCATAGCCAGGAGCAATTAAATGACAGAGGGATCTCAAAGCTTAGGCTGAAATTGGAGAGGATGGCAAACTGGGTAACTACATCTTCTGGGGTCATCACGATTAGCTAAACCAAATCACACAATAAGGAACTCCTCACTCCAAAGACGACACAATCTACCCACATTTGTGGCTGCTCCTGATGTATGTTTTACACATGTTAAGGCTATTTCCAGTTACAAACTATACTAGGAGAAGGCTGAATTTGGTCTATTCTTCCCCTTTAAAGCAGTTTCAGGTTTGGATAGACAGTCTCTGTAGCACCCTGCTCTGCAGTTAGCTTGATGCATGTTGGTCATTTCTGTGATTGCATAGTGACTTCTTGTGTCCATATCACCTCATTCCATCTGGTAGCCAACTGGTTAAGAAAAAGACATTGATTCGAATTGACGGTGCCAACTAGTCACAGGGTTAAAAAATTGTTTTTATATATGTATAGTTTCTTAATTATGGGCCTTGATCTATTTTAAAAATCAGCAGAATACAAAACAAACAAAAACCAAACCCCCAACAACCCCAAATTCTTGACCCGTAGCCTGTCACTTTAACTCTAGAAGCACAGAACATACTGAGCTATGAGACAGCCTGACTTCTGCACGAGCATTAAACTCTAAGGTGCATACATTTCTGCCAATTGACTGTTTCTCTATTTTGGTGGCATTAGTCTGTCCATACTCTCATGAGAAGAGGTTTATCAATAGCACATGTAAGTTAGGAGAGTTTCCTTTGTGTATTTAAAATGTGTACACACGACTGCACAATAAAATCACAAGTGGATCTCAATGGCTCTTCCAGTGCATTTCTGATGACATGTTGGAAGATGCATACTTTTTGTCCTCAGTATTCAGACTCAGAAGCAACACAGCCGCACAAACACTCCACTTCTGCTTGATAAATAGACAACAACTGGTGCTGTGAGGTAATATGATTAAAATAATTCCAGCTTCCACCACACTTTTTCAGACAAACCGTCATGGAGTCACAGGTGACCATAAAAGAGAGATTCTAGTCACTGGAAGGACGGATTCATACCCAATATTTTTCCAAAGGAAGGGATTCTGGCAGGGTAGCATTTCACCTTCCATTTCAATCTGCCAAACTTTGTTAGTGTGTGTGTCTCCAGTCTACCTGTTCCAATGTGTGCCAAGTTCAATATAGGATTTACTATTGTAGGTTTTTCCAATGCCTTAAAATCGCCAGCGATCGCTTTTGCAAGAGCTGAAGACTGTGTGTTTGTTGTGTGTTTGCCAAAGCACTGTGCCATGATGAGGTTATGATCACACAAGACCTTGGTGTCAGTGTTGCCAGGATAAGCTTCTGGAAATAGAACATTGTTTGCTCACACTTTTCCTCTTCTACTGTAAGGCACAAGTTAATAAAAAAAATTGTGACATGAATCCCACCACACTCTTGTATCCTCTTTCAGGCTGTCTTGATTTGAGAACTCACCATCTTCTCTGTTCCTGGGTCAGTTTCTTCTGTCACACCAGTGCAGCCCTGTCTTCAAAACGTAGGAGAGCATGATTTAGTATAATGCATAAATCTGTTATTTGGGATGCACTAGAATGGAAATGAGAGGGCAGGGTCCTCAGCTGGCATGAGTTGTCATAGCTCAATTGAGTCCATGGAGCTGTAACAATTTGCACCAGCTAAGGATCTGGCACTATTATCTAATAATTTGGCTATTGCTGTTTTTATAGCTAGTTTAGCCCTGGTGAAAGGTGCCAACGATAGCCTGGAACGCTGAAGCCTGGTGTTTTTATCCATACAGCGGCTTTAGTATAAGCAAACAAACATACCTTACACTGTTTCCCATCCAGCATACCTCCACCCTGGCTTAGAGGGGCCATCTACAGAGCAACAGAAGAGCTCAGTGTACATGGACCATTCAAGACTTGGGCTTTCTTCGAGACTGTCCATTGTGATGGTGATTTTTGTGGTACAGACACGTGCTAGAAGCTGGACCAAGACCAGCAATTTATGTCATACAGGCCACTCAACAGCTGGTAATGACTTTTTGGTCATTAACAACCTGGACCACATTAATTGTTCATTTAAATATCACTGACCCAATTCTGCTGTGGGTCCCATCAGAGCAATTCCAGGGATTCCACTGAAGTCAAAGGAGTTAATCTGGGTTTTACTCTGGTGTAACTGAAAGCAGAATGTGGGTATACTGTTGCTGGTTTCAGTTTATGGATTATTATGGGCTGCAATGTTTCAGTCTAAGGAACAAGAATGTTTAATGAGTTGGGTTTTCCCTTGTTGACATAAGGTGATAAATTCATCCCTGCTCTAATTCCAGGGATGCATTTCATCCAGCTGGTATTAGCAAAACCAGGCTGATCAGTTTCACTATCGGGTTGTCATGCCCTCCCCTGTAGCTTTTGGGTCTGAGTTGATGACGCTGGATGGAAAAGTAAAGTAAAAGTCTGAACATAAGAATGGCCATACTGGGTTAGATCAAAGGTCCATCTAGCCCAGTATCCTGCCTTCCAACAGTGGCCAATGCCAGGTGTCCCCGAGGGAATGAACTGAACAGGTAATCACCAAATGATCCAACCCTGGCCGCCCACTCCCAGCCTCTGGCAAACAGAGGCTAGGGACACCATCCCTGCCCATCTTGGCTAATAGCCATTGATGGACCTGTCCTCCATGAATTTATCTAGTTCTTTTTTGAACCCTGTTATAGTCTTGGCCTTCACAACATCTGGTTTCATTTAGCCTTAAAAATTGCACAAACATGTCCCTATTTGGTTTTGTAAAACCCTTTTCCTTCTAATGATGCCAAAAGGGTTCGACCAGTAGACACTGCCTACATTGCAATCCCTGCTTTTGATTTAATTTATAAAGAGGCCGTTCCTACACTGGTCAGGCCTGATGGGGGACGAGCCCAAGCTGCAAAGTCCAGATATGAATTTCGTACACCACAAAGTTCGGGAGTCTCTGGCTATGGGGTCTTACCTATGCCCACTTTAAAAAAAAAAAAGAAAAAAAAAGGCATAATTTGCAAACAAAACAATTAGCTCCGGTTCTGATTTCAAACCACATGCCAAAGTTCTGAACAGCTGGGCTGTAGCTAGGGTTTTCATTCAGACTACTATCTAAACTTAGCCTCAGTTTAAAGAGAGCATGATACTCTGGCTAGGATGCTCTCCAGATTCGATAATATAATAATTATATAATAATAATTCTGTATATATTAATTCATTATATATAATTAATAATTCTATATAATGAAAATAATAACTATACTGATTTTTAAAAAAAAGTGCAGAGAGCTGGGCGTGAAAGTGAGGTCAGACTTTCCCCGTTGGCTGTACAGTAGAAATTCACTGACGAACCACAGCTGGGCTAATGCCACTGACAGTGCTGATAAAACAAACAATGACCACAACTATCTTAGGGAGCTGTAGGCCCAGATTTTTTAAAGGTACTTAGGTGGGTGGTGCACCTGATTTAGGAGCCTAACTCTCATTTCCAAAAGTGATTTTAGCACTTTGGAGCAAAATCCCATTTACAGCTAATGGGATTTAGGCTTCTATGTGCCTAAATCACTTTTGAAAATAAGATTTGGGATCCTAAAGCAGGTGCTGCAACACCAAAATACCATTAAAAATCTTGGCCTACAGCTCCAGGATGAAGATTATGGTCAGCAGCTCTGCTCCTATGGTACAGTGGAACTCTCTACAATGAGGATAAAGCTCGTCTGTGCAGGAGAAAGAACTTTCTCAAGGGCCAGTCCCAGACTGTGGAATGAACTCCCCCAGGAACTAGGGACCTGTGCAAATCTCACTATCTTCTGCTCCAAGTGCAAGGCATATTTTTTCAGCCTGCCTTCTCCGACATAAAACAGCAGCCTAGCCGCTCTCTCTTACGTCTACACTGCAAAAAACCACTCAAGGCTGGCCTGTGTCATTTGACTCAGGCTTGGGGCTGCAGGGCTATAAAATTGCCGTGTAGACCCACCCCCTTTGCAGAACTCCAAATGTCTACCACCACAATTTTTAGCCCTGTAGCTCGACCCCATGAGCCTGAGGTGGCAGACACAGGACAGTCCAGGGTGTTTATTGCAGTGTAGACATACCCTGATTCATCAGTTCTCCCTCCCCCTCTAGCCCCAGGTGTCTCTCTTAAACCTAATTGGCGTCAGCTGGCCAGTCGCCGATGCCCTGGCCCTGCTCCATCTTAAAGGGACCAGCCACCCTGGGACGGTCTGATTCATGTAGCCTCATCAAAGAATAACCCCTGATTTTCTCTACATTATATCTACGCAATTCCAGTGCCATAACTGGTGCCTTTTGCCAATACCATAAAGTCAGACTGTGCATTGTAAAAGAAGGCAAATTTCAGAAGCAATTTAATAGAAAACCTGTTGCAAACTGGGGAGAGGAAAATCAGAGCAGATCCGTAGCAGAACATCCCTCACAAGCAAACTCAAAAAAAAGACACCTTCAAACCGCAGTGAACGCAATAAATAAACTGCAAGGATCTTAACGAATTAGTGGCGCTCCCCAACAAAGGAATGGGATAGTCTTTGCAAATAAACTGAGTTAGTAGGACCTATCCTTGTCAATTAACACAGTGCTAGCAAACCTTTAAAGAATCATACAGTATATTTGTTTGCACATGTATTACCTGTCTGGAGCTCATGCATGCCCCGTGAGATCAAGGTGATAGAGCAAACTGGAAACCTTATTGTAAATCTAGGGGAAATGACCTCTCCAAGGAAACAGGTTAGGAGATCTCCTAGCCTAGGATATCCTCCTATGACACACATGACACTGATAGTCTGGGAGGAGCCCACGTCCCCCCGTTTGCACATTCAGAATGGCTGCTCACAGATGAGCGTGATATAAGGGGAAACAGAGGGATTTCTCTCTCCCTCCCGTTTTTTCTACAGTGTTCCTTTATCTTCTGCCCTTTCTTCCCTCGTCATGTCACGTCAGGATTTTCTGCTCCACCACCCCTAGCAATTCCTAGTCCCGGAGACAGGCTGTGACGATGCCACTGCAGGCTTTTCTGCAGTGAATCGGTGCCAGCAACAACTTGGCTCACTGTCTCAGCCTTGCTATTTCAGCAGAGTGCTTTGGTCAGCTGAATCGCATGGGCCATTTGGAGTCCATTAGCCACCGCAAGACAGAGCCACAGATCACTGCGGGGGTCACGCAGAGCAGCCCTGCTTGTCTAATACTGGGTGTGTATTTTATCATTGCAGTGGAGGGAGTTTAGCTAGGGAGTGGGACCAGAGAGTTCCCCTCTGGTTGTGAGGTAGAAGAGCCTAGGAGACGGCTGAGGCTGTAAGCCCAGGGAAAACCAGAGTCCAGAACATACAGGTGGTGAGTATTTCAGAAACATCGGGTAGACAAACCTTTAGCAAACTGGAGAAAGGAAAGTCAGAGCAGATCCACAGAGCATGGGAACTGAATGGACAGAATGAGCAGAAGCAAAGAACCATGTTTAAATCTCAGTGAATGCCCAAACAAAGCCAGAAGGAGAAAACAAGGGAAGGAGACAGTGAAGCTCTACAGATGCTCCATGGGTGCCCAAAGCAATCCCTGGGCCCGGCGTTCCCTTGCTTCGCGGTGCTGTTATTTTACAGCAGTGAGAGAAGCAAGTTCCCTTTTAACCAGGGACCAGTCTGCTGTTGCAGCAGCTGCCCTGTGCTTTGAGTACAGGTTACTGGGCTGGCGATTCCCGTCAGCTGAGCAGCGGTTGATGTCTGACACAGCCCCACTGGCAGCATGACAAGCAGAATGAGATGCCCTGGCCAAAGGAATAACTATCACAGAGCCTCATGCAAGAGCTTGCCCTAGCAATGACTTTGTTGTATCCTTAACTCACATTTACCAGATCTTGCTTCCAGCTCCTGTCTTTATTCCTCCCGCCCTGGGTCCCCCTTCTCCAATCCCACCCTTCTTTCTCCCACCTCCTCCAAATTCTCCCTTCCTGCCTCTGTTTTCCTGATCCTGCTTCTTTTCTGACTACTTTTTCTTCCAGATTATCCCTCTCCTCATCTTTCGCTTTTTTCTCTGCCTTCCATTCTTCCTTTCTCTCTCTTTTCCTTTTCTCTGTGTACAGGCAGTCCTCGACTTTACGACGTTCCAGTTACGACCAACGGCACTTACGATGCTTCTACATTGACACCGATTCGACTTACGCCTATAGGTTTTGATTTGCTCTAGCTATATGTATATTCTCGGTACAGGAAATGCCTCTGGACTACACTACCCAGAATCCTGTACAGGAAGTTGGGTGTCTGTGTTTGGAGAGTGAAAACAAAGCCTGCTGCATCGCCAGTAGCAAAACTCAGCCTTTGTATTTTCTTAATTAAAAAAGTAAAAAGGCCTCCATGCGTGCAGAATAGCGCAACACCTTATGGAGTCCTGCTCTTCTCAGCACGGCTGGTGGCCACCCAGGTCTCCACTGGAACCACGTGGTTCTTGCTTCCAGTGTTGCTGCCACCATTACCACACAGGGAACAAATATTTAATAATAATGGGCTCTTGAATCTAGCCGAGAAAGGCCTAACATAATCCAATGGCTGGAAATTCAGACTGGAAATAAGGTGCCCATTTTTAACGGCAAGGGTAATTAACCATTGAAACAGTTTACCCAGGGTCGTGGTGGATTCTCCATTGCTGGCAATTTTTAAATCAAGAGGGGATGTTTTTCTAGGAGAGATGCTCTGGGCATTATTTTGGGGAAGTTCTCTGGCCTGTGCTAAACAGGAGCTCAGACAAGATGATCACAGTGGTCCCTTCTGGCCTTGGAATCTAGGAATTGATGAGCCTCTTCCGTCCCCTGGGTGCTGTGAAATCAGTGGAACCCTGCCACCACTAACTGGCTGATCGTTGTGTAAATGAAGCAAGTGGAGTCCCACAGCCATGAAATGGGGCAGCCCAGATGTATGCTGTGCACCAGCCAGTATCACCTTCCAAAGGGAAAGCGACTTGCAAAGAAATAACCACCCAGACGTGCAGTGCGAGCTGGTGGCCTCGGGGTGAGGCAAACACGCAGACGTGTCTCAGGAAATGGGCAGCTTTTTGCTGCTTCTGTTTCTAACCTTGCTGCTGATGCTGCTGTAACTACCTTTTCTTCCAGAGGGATGAGTTGCTGCAGAGGTATAAATCTTTAAACATCTGCAGCGTGACTCACTCCTTTCCTACTGCAGTCTTGGCAATGAACCTAATCAAAACATGGGACCACAGAGGAGGACTTATTACCCAGCTCCCGCCTACACCCCTGGCCGAGTAGCCTTCTGAAGGAGAGTGGCCAGGAAACAAAAGCAGCCATGCTGCAGAAGATGAGTGTGCAAAGAGAGGCTGGGGCAGCTGGCGCCGCCACGAATGTGATGCAAACTGAATGATGAGTAGGTCTGTCGATCTATAATCGTTAGCTTCAGCCGCTGACATTTCCAAATGGGGAGTGTAAAGCAATGAACACTTCCGTGGTGGTGTTAGATGAACAGCATCCAGTGCTGCTTCAGATCAGTTCTAAATCTAAGGAACGTGAAGCCGGACAATGCTGGTGACAGCTTGTGATGCATCAGCCAGATTTCCTGGGGGGCGAGATGTCTCACCGTGGCTTCTTTACACACCCTGGGGTTTTCCAGGCTATTCACTCTGATCTTATCCAACCAGATCAAAATGGTGAGCGGAAGCTACACAGAGTCACCTGTGTAACAGGTTCTGCCGGGGCAATTAACATGGGTCAGGGGGACAAAAAGTGACCCTTAATGTTTGAACTCATTCCAGCCTTGCCGAAATCCACGTACGGCGACTCATGCCTAAGCAGTTAGGATGTAAAAGTGCCCACTGACGTTAGGACTGTCTCCACTGGTAAATATCTGCCGCCCTACAGGAAATTGTTTAAAAAACATAGGCATTGCCCTAATTCAGCTTGAAGGCCAGGTGCCTTCCAGCTGCTGCCTCTGTCCAGCCCTGGGGCTTCCACTCACTTCTCCCTTGCTGGAGAAGCCATGGAGGGATGCAGCCACCACAGCAGACACAGCAGCTGCAGAGAAACTGGCAGTGCTGTGAACACGCCCACTTACTGGACTGGGCTGATCTCTCACTGGTGTGGTTCATGCTGAGCCATTATTACACAACAAGGGAGCCAGCAGCACACACCAGTCCTTCCTTCCTTCCCTGGAAGAGATGCAGCAGCCATTTGGAGGAGTGAAATCTAACTTCTGGGTGGAAATCCAGAGTGTCACCATTGAGGTCCCTCTGGGTTTACACTAGCATAACTGAGGTTGGAATTTGGCTCTTAGGCTATTGTTGGCTGTGCGCAGTATCTACTAGGCCAGTCGGCATGGTTGGACATCCTTCTGGTTGCATGTATTGCTGAGTCAGAACCAGGGGCCTACATCAGAGAGGTGTACAGTCACACAGTTTTGTAAGAGCCCACATGTATTGTAACACCAGCTGAGAACATAAATCACTGCCAGGGCTGTTCACGCATTAACCTTTAGCTCAGTTCCTAGAAACAGTTGTTGTCAAATCCAGAAGAAACGTCTCCTGAGGGCGGGGGAATGAGGCTGGTAAGTAAACTGCTAGCCTTGGCTGGCTGCTGCCCCATCTCTGGTTTCAGAGTAACAGCCGTGTTAGTCTGTATTCGCAAAAAGAAAAGGAGTACTTGTGGCACCTTAGAGACTAACCAATTTATTTGAGCATGAGCTTTCGTGAGCTACAGCTCACTTCATCGGATGCATACTGTGGAAAGTGTAGATTTGGATTTGGATTTGGATTTGTGCTGGAAATGGCCCAACTTGATTATCATACACATTATAAGGAGAGTGATCACTTTAGATAAGCTATTACCAGCAGGAGAGTGGGCTGGGGGGAGAGAAAACCTTTTATAGTGGTAAACACCCATTTTTTCATGCTTTGTGTGTATAAAAAGATCTTCTACACTTTCCACAGTATGCATCCGATGAAGTGAGCTGTAGCTCACAAAAGCTTATGCTCAAATAAATTGGTTAGTCTCTAAGGTGCCACAAGTACTCCTTTTCTTTTTGCCCCATCTCTGTGCTCTGGAGCAGAGCAGTAAGGGATAGAGCCAAAATATTGCAATAGTGCCAGCCCAGGCAGAAATCAGGAAATATTAGAAATCTCCAGAGAAGCCTGTGCTAAGAACTAATTCTAAATTAAATTTGGTTTCCCAAACAAAACGCTCCCTTTCCCCCTCCTTTCTCCTTTGTTCTATTAAAATGGAGGTAATTCCTCTAGATTTTCATCGTTTAGGTAAAAATCCAGGCTTCATTTACTAGAATTCAAAGAACCAACTAAGCAGGAAGCCAGAGACAGGTTTCTGTTTGGGATTGAAGTACAGGGTCCCGCAATTTAAATTCAAGGGATGGGTGAAAAGCAGTGACTGGGAAGATTTTACAGTTCAAAATATCTCAGATTAGCTCCGCAACAATGTTTTCCTTTTGCTCCCTTTGTGTCTGGCTTTGAGTAATTGTATTTTATTATTGTTTCACAAATGGTGACTACTTTGGAGTGTCTATTGAGCCTGATGATCTGTTACCCTGATAGTTCTATACACTTGCTAGAAAAGGGGAGAATAAAAGTACCGGCAGTTCTTGGATTTATGACACATTTGGTTCCTTACAACTGCGTCATAAATCGCAATGTTGGAACTCGGAAGCGTAATTTACTCCATTGCAGGACCAAGCCAAGTACCTTTCCATCCTAGGTACTCATATGGCCTCCCATTATCGTAGTATCTGAGTGCATCATAATCACTAATGTCTTCATCCTCCCCACCCCTGTAAGACAGGGTAGTGCTATGATCCTCCGTGTGCACAGCTTACGTCGACTTAACTCTGCAAGTGTCTACACTAAAATGTCGCTCCCACCGATGTAACTCGCCCACTAACTAACCGACTTACTAACTCCATCTCCGCAAGAGGCGTAGCACTTAGGTGGATGCCGTCAGGTCCCTGCAGTGTCAGTGTAGACACCGCGTTGCTTCCATCGATTGGTGCTGCCTTTCAGAAGCTATTCCACAGGGCCCCACGCTGACAGCTAAATCGATGCAAGCGCTCCTGGTGAGGATGTGCATCGCTGACACAAGAAGTGCGGTGTGGACATGCAAAAGCGATTTCATTACTGCGGTGGCAGTATGTCGACATAACTTAAATTCACCCAAGTGCCAAGGGCCTGCATGACACTCTATGCACCAATTAAGCCCCACTTAATAGCTTGATGTGGGGACTAGGTGGTAGATGGAGTCTTGTGCATGCTCTCTGCACTGGGTGGGTTTCAAGCCAAGCGCACGTTGCACATATAAATTCACATTTTTAAATAGTGCTACGTACTCTGTAGCACATGGCCGGTTTGTGAAGCTGACACATAGCAAGGAGGAGAGACACACTCAGAGGCCGAGGAAAGGGAGCAAGGGTTTTGTAAAAGGACCTCTCAGTGCAACAAAATGAAGCCTCCTCACAGGACTGCAGACTGGGAACCGGCTGCTTTAGTCAACTGCATCACAGGAGTTAGCAGGGAGACTGACTAAACAGGAAGTAAGGGAAGCGTGGAACCTAGCTCCATCCCATGATACTTAGGATAACCCAGTCAACTCTACCATTTACTACAAAGGGAATTTTAGATGAGATTTGAAAGGAGATGGTCCATTGGCAAGTTGGAGAGATGGCTGAAGGCTCTCCCATGAGCTGCAAAGCAAAGGCTCCTGTGCCAACAGGGTGAGATGATGTCAGTGGCAGAAAGGAAAGGGCTGCCTGGATAAGCAGAGGGAACAAGGATGGGGAGAGAGAAAGAGACGGAGACAGGAACAAATCTACGGAGGGATGGAAGAACAAGGAGGGGGCATTTCAGACAGGATCCTGAAATGAAGCAGGAGCCCGTGGAGTAGTTTAAGGAAGGGGGTTATGTAGTCATTCTTTACATTGCATTAGTGCCTGGGAGCCTCAGCCAGAGACCAGGACTAGGTACTGCGCTAGGTGCTGTACAAACACTGGACAAAGAGACCTGCCCAAGAGAACTTACAGTAATGCTTGTTTGTACGTACAAGACTGAGAAACTCAGCCTGCGAATGCCAAGCAGAGATGCTGTTTCCAGTCCTGGGTTCACTCACATGGTCGGCGGTTACATTTTCCTTCCCCATAGGAGGATGAGGGCAGTGAAGGTGTCAAGTGTGGGAAAGCTCCCATTACTGCCAGCAGCTGCTGCTGGCTCTGCTCCAGGACACAGGATTCCGGTTTCCAGCGCTGCTGCTTCTGCTGTCACCACAGGTGCCAAAGCACAAAGGGAAAAAGAAAAAGAAAATAAAAAAAAAGTTAAAACAGAAACATCCCCGGTCCCCACTGTCATGCACAGAACTTGCCCTTCTCTAATCCAGCCCAGGTCAGCAGCGACCAAACACTGCCAACATCGGAAGGCCTCTCAACAGCAATGTTAGCTGGTGATCTCAGCCCAGTTCCTAGACGACAGACGTAAACAGATGGAGCCAGCATAAAGTGATTCTTCTCATTTACTTTCCTGGGAGCTAGGCTGGGCTCTTAACTGGTCGTCTCAGCAGAGAGGCCTTAAGAACCTGTTTCCCTGCATGTTTTCCTGGCTTGATAGCCTTAGAAAACAGGTACCCCTGAGGCCCTAAACGTCTAGGGTCATACTCATCCCTAGCGTAACGCCATGGGAGATGGGATGAAGCTGGCTGAGAATGTATGAGAATTAAAATCAGCTGGGAGGTGGCAGCGAGGTTCTGATTTCATCCCCAACAAGGAGCATTTATTGTTCAGAACAGACACAGAAAATTAGGGGTTCTGCAGGAGACTTCGTTTCAAGTTTTAGCTACAATGGATGAAAACTTTGTTTCTTAAACTTCAGAGTAAGGAACGTACAGAATGTGCTGGGCACTAAAAAGAGAGAGAAATGTATAAAGCCATCACCGTACGTGCGCACAGACAGCAGAAGGATAGCTGGGTTCTGGCTGTGGCCCCAGTGCGGACCCTGGAATCCCTTCCCACACTGGCTTGCTCAGTTCAGCTGAAAGAGAAGGTGGTCAGTGAGTGAAAGTTCAAAAAAGAAACCCCCTTATTCCTTTGCCAACAATACAAAGGTCTCCATTCCCAGAACCTGGAAGGGCCCTGGCAGTCTACAGAAGGGAATCGGTAGTCCCATTTAGTGCAAAACATCCTCCAGCAACTAAAATTTAAACCAACAAGCACTCTCTGACTGGTCCCGTCCAGCTCTTTGTCCAGACCCAGCTGTGAAGACATTAAGATGAAAGGTTCTTCACTATGCTAGTGACCTGAACAGACAGTCTCAGAGGCAGCATCCAAACTTTTCAGGGATGGGTGCCCAGATCAAGTGCTTAGTATGAGCAAGGTTTGTGCTAACGTGCCACCATTATGAAGAGCTCTGTCCTGCAACAGACCCACTGGAGGCCATGAAATTGCATGCATGAGTAGGGGTTTCAGGACTGGGCCTTAAGTGCTCATACTAGGGCATCCCATTTGTCATATTTTGAAGAAAGAAGTCATGTGTGGCAGCCCAGATATTAGCACGTTATTTATCTAGCT
This sequence comes from Natator depressus, assembly GCF_965152275.1. Classification (NCBI taxonomy): domain Eukaryota; kingdom Metazoa; phylum Chordata; order Testudines; family Cheloniidae; genus Natator; species Natator depressus. Next base: position 119,400,900 of record NC_134240.1, on the reverse strand, counting down.
GCTCTCCCTGCAGAGGGCTCAACAACAAGCACACAGAAGTCACAAGACCTGCCAAGGAAATGCAGCTGCCACTGAGGTGGAACATGGCAGCTGCTTTAAAGGTGCCTAGCAACCACACACAACTGTTGCGGGCCGCAAGGTGCAGCACACAGTACCCAGCTGAAACTGCAGAGGGCGTTTGAGGGGGCAGAATGCGGTCGCTCAGTCTGTAAACTGGCCAGGACCGGGCCTGTAGCCAAGCCAAAGGGAGAGTCTGTGGGATGCTGAGAGACGCACTAAGAAAAAGGACAGTTTAGGGGGTACCCTGAAGAACTGTGAAATACCAGGTGCAAATTTACTGCATTTTAGAGGATTCTCAAAACACAAAGATTATACCAAAAAAAAGAAACTGGCCCTGGGCCTTGGTATTTATCAGGGAATCTGTACTAGGATGACTTGCCAGGGTGGCAAGTTAGGGTCTGTTAAAATACTACTAGGGGGCAAAGCCACTCAGAAGTACCCAAGTACAGTAGCTCAGGACATGTGTCTGGGAAGGGGAATCCTTCTTCCAAGCTGTGGAGTAACTAAGGAGCTGCTCTGCAGACACTGCTGCAGCCCTCTTACTATTTGTATTATAGTAGCACTTAGTGATCAGAGTCCCATTGTGCTAGGTGCTGTACAAATGCCCTTCCAGCTTAGCTTTGAAGCAGAGGGAAAGAGGTTGATAAGCACCCTTTAGTAGCTGGTCTCTGGAGAAGCCATCAGACCACTGGAAGAGACAACCTTGTTTAGTGGACTGAACACAGGGCTGGCTCCTGAATTCTTATACTGACTTTGCCTCTGGTTACATGTCATAAGATTGGCCATACTGGGTCAGACCAAAGGTCCATCTAGCCCAGTATCCTGTCTTCCGACAGTGGCCAATGCCAGGTGCCCCAGAGGGAATGAACATAACAGGGAATCATCAAGTGATCCATCCCGTCGCCCATTCCCAGCTTCTGGCAAACAGAGGCTAGAGACACCATCCCTGCCCATCCTGGCTAATAGCCATTGATGGACCTATCCTCCATGAACTTATCTAGTTCTTTTTTGAACCCTGTTATAGTCTTGGCCTTCACAACATCCTCTGGCAAGGAGTTCCACAGGTTGACTGTGTGTTGTGTGAAAAAATACTTCCTTTTGTTTGTTTTAAACCTGCTGCCTATTAATTTCATTTGGTGACCCCTAGTTCTTGTGTTATGAGCTTCCAAATAACTTGTTTTCATCTAAGTCTACCAAAAAATTTCCACCCTTCACATTTAGAGAAATACATTAGTGTCCAACCAGCAGTGACCTATCAAAACCAAAGCCCAACTACCATCGCCATTAGAACTAATAAAAAAGCAGTAAAGATAATATCATTCCATCCAGCATGGAAAGGCCAGCAAGCACTCTGCAGATAATCAATACTGCATTTCATTTGGAAATGGGTTATCATAAATCTCTAAAGGCAATCAAATGCAAACTACAGCAGTCTAGCGATAAAACACATATCTATGGCAACCTGTTAAAACCACCAGAAAACCGAAGATTTCTTGACCGTTTAGGCAGGGTATTCACTCAAACAACAGGGGTCTCCCTTAGAAGACAAAAGGCCAGAAACTAGTGTTAACATCAGCTTGCTTCTCGTTGAACTGAACTGGTTCCCTGGTCATGAATGGTTATAAACAAGGAGATAGAAAAGCAGATGAAAAAGCACCTCTGTTGAGAACTTGTTGGTTTGCAACAGACTGTGTCTACCTCTCAGCAGGGATCCAACACAGAGGAATGAGTAAGCTTAAAACCACGCATAAAGCAGACGACTGATATACCGTACACTATATATACTGAAGAGTGAACGTGCAATAGGTATGACATTTCGGTGCACCTCAATTTTAAAAAAGAAAATACATAAAAGCTTCCTGCTCTAGTGATTGTGGGCTACCTCTCAGCTGACAGGTTAATCGATGCTGAATGTGGATGGATGAGATGCAGATTTCACAAGAATCTGAACGAAGATAGAAATAGAGGCTTGGGGGGTGTAATCTCAAAATGCTTTGCTGGCCATTAACATGTGTTAACTTAAATCATTTTGCAGGGGGCGAGGTGTCAAGAGATTACTGAAATACACATTTTGTTCGGCTAGATTGTTCCCATCCTGCCTGGATGAAGGGACTCTCATCTGCCCATTTTCACACACTTCTGTGCTTTTCTCCTCATAGCTCTGGATCTGTATGAAGCAGACAGCAGCGGGGATGAATCACGTGGAATTGCTAACACCACTGCTGATCAAAGGTTCTGAGGTGGCTGTTTAGTAGCCCTGTTTTCTTTTTTAAAATGCTGCATTTTGAACTCACATAGATGCGACTCTACCAGCTCATGTCAGGAGAAGCACTTGAAATCCATTCACGCCACGCTACAAATCATGTTTAGACAGGATTTATTAGTCACATTATTGACATGCAGGAAACCAGAAAAAACAGCAATTGTTCTGTCAAATAAGACAGTAATGGGCTTAGCTGTGGGAGCTATACCACTCCCTGACTCCTTTCCCCTCCCTTCAAGAGTGATAAGTTGGCACATCTCCCAGGAGGACACAGAAACCATCCCAAAGAGGGCCTGCTGCTTCAGATCTTCCATCAACAGGGCCAAAAGTGATTGGAAGAAAGCCAAAGACTTTGGAGAGCAATGAAGAGGAGCCACAGGGGCAGCTGCGGGGGAGTGAAAGGAGGCTGAGCCATCTTAAAAACAAACAGAACCAAGTGTAGCTTTCATGCGGGAAACTGAACAGCCCACAGATCAGCCTGGCACTAACCAGACATCACCCCACTCTGTGTCAAAGTGCCAACAGAACCCGATTAGGTGCTGCAGGAGCTTGACAAAAGATGAACAGTGATCTCCTACATCAGTGCACTGAACGCATGTTGCACGGCAGGGCAGCCGAATGGTTCGTTTTCAGGCCTCCTTGGCGAGAAGAAGGGTCTGACTCTGACTCAGTGTTGTGCTTTACGGAGGCAGCGAAGGGAGAGAAGGGGAAGAAGGGAGAGAGGGGAAAATGGGAAGTGGCGGAATCACAGAGGCCATGCCACATTCATCCCAACAGCAGTAGCAGCAGCAAAAATACACCCAAGCTGCATGGTTTAAAATAAATCCTCTTCCATTGCATGTTAACATGGCGGCTGCCACATGGTGATGGGTTTACCCTAAACTTTCTTCAAGGATATGGCAAAAACTGGGTGTAAAGACAACAACCTGCCACGGATCCTCTGCTGTGGTTACTGCTCCATGTGCACAGTACCAACCAGACAGGTCAAATGGGATTAGCCAAATTGTGATCAAAGTGAATTTCTTTTGAAAGAGAGACCGACTTCTGTATCAGAAATGGTGGCAGGTTTCTTTGTGGGGAAGGCAGCTCTTAACGATAACACTGTGATTTTGAGGCTATACAAGAATCAGCACTGTAGGCACAAATAGTCTATTATAAAGATGAACATTCTGGAATGACCATGATTTAAATGAGTCAAGGCTTTTATATGGCCATTCGTCTTTTAAAATAAGCCCTTCTGTAGGCACGTAACACAAGCTCGGACGAAGCAAGAGTTCACAGCATAACACATGACTAAATTGTTAACAGTTATTTCTTTAAAATACTATATAAAGAAAAAAATTAAGTAAGTGGTAATGAAACAGGAAGCAGCCATATTGACGGCTTGATGATATGTATCAAGCCAGGAAGATCAGAGCTGAAGCCAGAGACATGGCCATACTGCATCTGATAAGAAATGTATTACATGGATTAAATGGAGCAAGCACGGAGTCTGACAAGAAGTGCATTACAACATGCATGCACACAGTGAAAAAAACGCTTGTCTAAAAATGAAATCTCCTACAGCTTCCTGTGTCTGTGGCAATAGATTCTTGTCTTAAAAGGTTATCAGCCTCTGGTTTTTGATGGATTCCTCATTAAAAAGGCAGCCCCCAGAGATTTTACAGTTTCAAAATTCATAACATTTCGAAGTCCTCATTGATATCAGGCATTTTAAAATACCACTTTCTAATTTCCTCATTTAAACTTGTGGATTCCGATTAAGTAAAAATGTCTAGTAGTAATCTCATTAATCTCGCTGGCTACTACTTTAGGGTAAAGTGGAGAAGAGTAGTCTTGCAATAAATATTTCTTATAACATAAGAATTTCAAGTAGGCGAAAATAAAACTTTATTTAACTCTTACAAGATATAATCTCTTATCAACACAATGCACAAAGTGTTTACAAAATAATCCCTTTTTCTGCACCATTTTCAGCACTACTTTTATACAAATCTTGAAAATACGTCAGAAATCTTGACTACACTTTTTTTTTTGTTACAGTTTTAGAAGCATCACAAGAAGTGACTTTAGGTAAACAAGATTTTTCTTAAAGTGTCATCTTCACGGGCAAAACAAACATTGGTTTTAAAGACTTACGGGTCAGATTTTTAAAGGGTAGTTAGACACCTAACTCCTATTAAAATCAATGGGAGTTAGGAACTGAGCTACCTTGAAATCTGGCCTTTAAGTCCTAGTATGCAATGAAACCCTACTCATGCACACCTCTGTTTTTTATATCTGTGGAAGAAATCACCCCATAACAAACAGAACAGAATATTGAAATATTAAGTGATCATGAACTACAGTTATGTTAAAATGAAAAACTACCTAATAGTCTTTGTGCAGCTGTAGAAGCAGCAGTAGTAACAGATGTTCATTCCATTGCCCTGCACCCAGTAACAGCCTCAAACATGGGCTCCCCCTTAATGCATTCAAAGGTCATTACAACATGGTACTTTGAAGAGAACGTGAGAGTCTCCATTTTTGCTGGGGTTGTAGGGAGAGGTGTTAAAAATGAAAGGCTTGATTCTGCTGCCAGGCAAGACAGCTAATTTACTTCAATGGGAGCAGGCTGAAAGTCTAATTATTTCACATATATGACAGATGGAGGGAAGGTGTCCTCTGTGCACAGAATAATGTACTCTGTGCACAGAATAATCTATTGGTCCATCCATGCTGAGAGCCGTACCATGAGCTACATGGTTACACAGTAGTTAACATGAGTCTAGCTACTACCAGTTCTGGACCTAGTGCAGATGAAATGTGTTTCCTTGACGAGAAACGATGTCTTAATGCTGTTTCCAGTAGAACTAGGAAAGTCAATACTTAACCCATGTGAAGTTGATTACCTATTTTGGCCTAAAGACAAGGTGGAAAATCTCCCCCCTCCTCACCATTTCTAAATCAAGTCAGCTGCTGTTGACATTCTTTTTAGGCAAATGATTATATTGCCTCCCCCAAAAAAGGGACACCACCCACTGAAGATCATCCCTGAGAGCACCATTCCAGCCACATACTTCAGAAGTAGGTAGGGTCTTATGGAGATAAGAAGTTAGGGACCTGCCCAAGATTAAGATTAGTGGAGGAGAAAGCAAATTAACCCTGTGAGATCCTGTGGATTTAAGAAGGATTTAAAAATAAAATTCAGCAACTCTGAGTGTTCTGCTTTCCCTGAGCTAGCTACAGTTTAAGGAGCGTCATCTGTAATATAGAGCTTTGCAGTGTTTACAACTGTACTTACAGAGGCTGCATTTTTTACACCAGCAAAGTCAAATGCTAAGTTATAAGTGTACAGCAGTTAGTGGTGGTTTCATTTATTTCCTGTGACAGGAAGCAAGGAAGGATGGCCTTCTTTGGTGAGACACAGCATTGAAGAAGCTTCATGTTTTGGATCCTTTCACCTTCTGATAGTCTAGCAATCTTTAAGTTATTGTTAGCGGAGATACTACAAGGCCATAGTGCAGTACAAGCAAACCATCCTAGAGGGAAAAGGAAAACGTATCATTATGACAGTAACAAATCAGCGAACAGAGAGGAAGTTTTATAGCAAGAGACAGAGCCACTGTTTGCCAGAATCTTAGCTCCATCTGCCAAAGGTCCATTTCCTTCGGTCTCCTGAAGATCATATAAAGATATTTTTGTACCTCCCTGTATCCCAACAATAAGCTTGAATTGTGAAAAGCCTAGGCAATGGAGTGCTACCCCCCTAAGTGGGGAAATCTAACCAAAAGATTTAAAAATCTGTTTCTTCAAGTACAAATTATTTTTCTTTTATTTTAAAACCATCCTGAAGTTGTCCTGACGTGTAAATGGTGCCATTATACAAGCCAAATGGTCTCTGCTCAACCACCACCACCAAAATAACCAACTGAGAAGCAGCTGAAGAAACCCTGCCCTTTAACACAACCTACCAAAAGTGAGCAAGACACTGAAGTATTACGTAGAAAACAGGGCAGTATGTCTAGGATGGTCTGAGCATGGGACTCGGAGCAGATCTTGAGTTCTAATCCTAGTTCTGACAAACTTTGTCTGTGGCCTTCAGCTAGTCACTTCACCCTTCTGCTTTAGTTTCCTCATGTCAAAGGTGATGATTACCTACCAGGTTGGAGTGTGTGTTAACGTTCACAAAACACACCAAAGATGAAGATTGCTATAAGTATGTATTATTTTAATTCAATTTCTAGAAGTTGCCCATTCAAAGTTCTGGATAAGTCGACAACAATAAAAAAATAAAAATCTCACATTCTTCCCAAGTGCGGCTTGATATTTACTTTCCCATGTAAAATACTCCATACTCTAGAAGAGTGGTGTAGAAGTCTAACACTGAACACCCTCCTCTGCCCCAGACTGCAGCAATACATCTGCTAATGGCCCACTGATTCTGTTGCTATTTTGGATGTATACATTTCATTAACACTTTCACATACACGCACGTTACATTTCACGCTGACGCTAGGCCTGCATATTGTTATCGCTCTCACACAAGCGAGCGAAAGCAGCTTTTCGAACACACTACATTAATATAGAATGAGACATGGCAGTTTAGTAGAGCAGCTCCACAGTCTCTTCCTACATGACTCCTGCAATGTGTGATTGAAAAGGAGGCAAATGTCTTTAGTGAAATTAACCACTGGACTGTAAACCATAATTGTTTATATCCCC